>NC_086449.1:482289532-482914532 GCF_028390025.1 Pseudophryne corroboree | reverse complement strand
TCGCTCACAGTGATTCTTCAGCATCACCCACAGTATTCACCAGCACCGTTCTCAAGTCCTTGTCTTTCAGGTGGCTTCCAGTATCCGTCACGAACCTTGCCTGTCGCTAAATCCTGCATGAAGAAAACCTACATTCGGCCATCTCTACTTCGGCCCAGCTGTGGTTCCTCTTCCCGGTCACCGGAAGAACCCCCAAGTTCACAACACTCTCAACCCAGGTCAGTGATACAGTGAACAATGCTAAAAATGTCAATTTGCATTAATTTCCTTTGTTATTTATTTCAATTTATTTAAATGTGTTTATTATTGCATGACAAAAACATTACAGAGATATTTTGGGGGGCATCATGTGCTATTCTAGAATAAAATCTGACTTAATGGGGCATGAAGGCATTCTGCAATATCTATTTCTGTGGTTCACAACACATCACATTTTCAGGAACAAGTGGGTTAATTACCGTTCCAACTAAATAGATTAACCCACCTGTACATGATTGATTAAAGAGATCCAGAAAAGATGACCTGTTGGGGTTACATAAGGACTGTAGTTGAAAATCTCTGATCTATTTAATTATTTCTCAATCATTGGATGTGTGTTTGCATAAACAAGAGAGATAATTACTGACAATTACAGGAAAATACATTCATGTAACTGTGCATTATTAGACAGATAAAAGCTAATTGCTCAGTCGTTTCTGTGGCTCAGTACAAATTTGCACCCAAATGTAATGTTAGTAAATAAGATCTAAAAAGTACATTGTTGACATGAGCTTAACAGGATTTACCGTTTAAAAACTGTTGGTTCAAAGTTTTGCTCTCCATTTATAGTGTTTTCCAGGCTGTCACCGAACATAGCAAAGAACATAGAAATGGCTTCATCTGGGTTATAATTACACAGTCGAAGAGCTGCAAGGATTTCCTTGTAGTCAGTGATGGCAGGGAGGGCTTCCTGCAGTAACGAGAGAAGAAAAGGAACCTGATGAATTAAATGTATTGTTATTTTGTAGTATCAGATAATGTCATTGTAATTTACCTTCACTTGCTCGACACGTTGCAGTATGAAGTCCACATTCATTTCCCACAGCAAGGGTAAAATAAGCCAGGCACCAGCTTCACTGTCATAATATTTGCAGATGTTTATTCTCTCCTGTGAGAGCCCAAAACAATTTACATTAACTCTGTGAACTTAATATGTACTATAAAGAGAAGCACAAACAATATTGCACAATATCTTAATTTTACACCTACATTTTTTTTCTTCGCTTTGTTTACTACTGAAATACTGGAGAGTCGATTGCCCCCACCATAATAGAAGATTACTTTGGTATACAAATGACAGCTTTGGTGTTTTCGAAAAAAATTGTCTCTGAGGGGCAGACGTATTAACCTGGAGATGGCATAAGGAAGTGATAAACTAGTGATATGTGCAAGGTGATACATGCACCAGCCAATCAGATCCTAACTGTTAATTTACATATTGGAGCTGATTGGCTGCTGCGTGTATCACCTTGCATTTATCACTGGTTTATCACTTCCTTATGCCTTCTACAGGTTAACATACCTCCCAACATGACCCTCTCCAGGAGGGACAGAATGCTCTGCTCCTGGATTTTTCTCTTAATGTATGATTGTCTGCACCTGTCTTGAGCAAGTTAATGGATAAAAATAGGTGTTTCAGCACAGGTGATGGCAATCATAAATTAAGACAGAAGTCCAGGAGCAGAGCATTCTGTCCCTCCTGGAGAGGGTCATGTTGGGAGGTATGGGTTAATACATCTGCCCCTGAAAATCTAAAAGCCTCAGCAAGTGATTTGGTTATGCGATTGTTATTTCTGTGTAACTAAGGGACTTATTTATCAATGAGTGATAAAACTCGCTGTGAATGATAAAATTTGTTGCATATGATAAATGGGGCTCCAGTCAATCAGCTCCCAACTTTTACTTTTCAGTTAGAGGCTGATTGGCTGGAACATCATGTACAGTATCATACGTAATGAGTTTTAGCTTGCACAATGAGTTTTAGCACTCGTTGATAAATGAGCCCCTAAATGTGTGCTCCGAAAAAGGATCAGCATACTAGAGCAGCGCTTCTCAAACTATGGGTTGCGAAACACTAAGGTGACAGTGGAGCAACAAACAAAAAAAGGACTGGATCCTGCAGGATGCTCTCTGGTAAAGGTGAGGAGGATGTGCTTTCCTGTTCTGCTTCTTGCTCTAGGACACAATCTGACCAATCAGCAGAGCAAAGGGATACTAATTGGGCTTGTCAAATCAAAGACACATCTGCCCTCCTGGCTTCATACAGCATCAGCAAGAAGCTGGCAGCGGCAGGCAGCCTTGGCAATGCAGATGTCTCAGCATCATGACGTCAGCCATGGAGAGGAGCCAGGAGCAGGCAGCTGCAGACTCAGTAGGACGGGATACTAAAGCTGGGTACTCATTAGATGATATATCATTCCGATGCGGACTATAACAATATATCGGACACATTGTCTAATGTGTATCCCCAATTGCACTCCCGTGGGTCGTTTGCTGGGTTGTCATATCCGGTATGCTGCATGCTCAATGATATTACCCAGCAAATGACGGAATGCAGGGGAATGTGGTCATGAACGGTATATCACGCAATTGCGCAATATATCATTACGTGTGTATCATTACATTGATCATCCCGTCTGCTAGGTACCGCATGATTATGTGTGCACCCAGCCTAAAAGGAAATGAAGAGGAAAGGAGTCCTGAGGTAAGTAACATTGGGGGGAGGGAGGGGGGGGGGGCTTGGTGGTGGTTATGTAAAATAAAAAATAAAAAAAAGCTGGAAGTGTGTGCTTTGGGTACAATAAGGTTTATTTTTAATTCATTTTTCTAGTTTTCAAATTTTGTGTCACGTATGTGGATGTCTCTCTTCAGTGTGTCACGGAAGAAAAAAGTTTGTGAACCATTATACTAGAGTATGATCCCATCAAATCTGATCAGATAATCTAATAAATCAACCTGTGCTCTGCAACCAACTTGACCAATCCAATCATGCTGCCAACTGTCCAACCGCAAAGATCTGGATCAAGATCCACCAAGACCATAATTATACTATAATTACCAAATCAGTCCGGAATTCAAATAGTGCAGTGTTTCAAAGATGGATATTTTGTGAATATTATTAAAGCACTAGAACAATAGGGCAAAAGATAATGTAGGCTCCTCGGTGGTTATATAAGTATTAAAAAATATTAGAGAATGTGAACAGTGGAAATTTGTAGAGATTGGGATCAGGTCAGGATCCTGGCAGTCAAAATGCAAGACGCCGGAACCCCGACACTGCTCGTTAGGTTATGTTAGGGTTAGGCTGCGGGTAGGGAGGGTTAGGGGAACATTGTAAGTATACTTACCTTTCTCATGTCGCGGAATTCCTCCCATTGGGATGCCGTGGCTGGTATTCTGGAATGGCACAGTTGCATTGTGATGTTGTTCAGCGGTATTGCGCCCCCCATCCCCAGAGAAGTAATAGGAAAAAGAGAGGAGGGGAAGCAGGGAACCACAAAAAAGCAGCAGCGGGATCCCCTTATGATCACACGGCTTGCCCGCCACTAGAAATGGCACTGGGGGTCCCCATGCTGTGTGTCCTCCTGCTTTGGCATTATCACCACTGCTGGTTCAGCCTGGTACTGGTTATTGGAAAAAGGGGGAACTCCACATTGGCTTTTCCCCCTAATTTCCATTAGTAGATAAGGCTTAACGTTCATGGGCTGGTTATTGATTTTTGACGGGACACCACTTTTTTATATATAGGAAACAACCCTTATTTATTAAGATTTCCTGTCCCAATCTCCCAGCCATAATTATATTAATAGTTCTCACTCCCCCTTCAACATTCTTATTAATATATTCTTTCATTTCCCCCAACACATTATCATTAATAAACCCCTCTTCCCATGAGCCAAATTTATTCTTTTAGCAGATTGTTTCAGCAGATGCAGATTGGAGGTCTGCTGAAAAATTGCACAAGTGTGTGCGAATGGATTGGATGTAGAATCTGTAGTAGTCATAGTATCGTATAAACTGTCTGATCTCATAAGGATTGGTCAAGTGTGTCCCCAGTTTAAGACTAATCACCTGAAATGTGTGTTAGGTTAGATGCCATTAAATACTCGATTAATCAGCACTACTCCGGCAGCAGAAAAGCATGAGTGCATGCTTGCATACCCAGAGACCAGGGGCGAATTTAGGGGTGAGGGCGCACCTAGGCACAACAGTAACAGCTGCACCCCCCCTTGCATAAGTTTATTGATTGGTTGAAAGACCTCATTTGTTGATTGCCAATTTAATAGAGTAATAAAAAAGCCATTTTTTTAATTAGTTATCTACATATATAAAAGCCAAGTACCGCTGACTGACTCACTGACTCATCATAAATCTCCAGAAATATGAGGGCTAGACGCTTGAAATTCGGACAGTAGCTTTGTTTTGTGACATAGGCACCCAATAAGAAGGGATTTTTCGAAAGTCCACCCCCAAATGGGTGAAAAAGTTTTTTTCATACATTTTTCATAAATTCTCCATTATCTCTTAATCTAGATAAGATTTAAGTTTGGTTTTTGCATACAAACATTACCAAATTAAGCGCCTAAGTAAGTGTATATCTTTTTAGCAGCATGTTAATCTAGGTTTAAAAACAATAATTTTTTAACGATATTTTTTACTGACAATCTGTCTATTTTTGTTTCATTTTAAATTGGAGGATTGTTAGGGGCTTCTATAGTATCCACCCGAAACTGTCTTTATTCTGAGAATTCCTCTGATCCCACCAGACTACCAGTTCAAACAGCTGCACTTCCCGGGAAAGGTCTGCTACGCCATGACCATTAACAAAGCTCAGGAGCAGAGTCTGAAAGTGGCTGGGGTGGATCTGAGGAGTGACTGCTCCTCCCATGGCCAGTTTCATGTTGCCTGTTCCAAAGTCAGCTCCTCTGACAGCCTGCCCATTCTCCAGCTTGAAGGAAATACTAAAAATGTAGTTTACCAGGAGATACTTCAAAATTAAAGTTACACGCACAAAAATACTTGAAATTCCATAGTATTTGGTTTAGACTGTAGGATGGTAGGGTTAGGGTTAGGCATTAGGGGGAGTGTTAGTGTTAGGCTATAGGATGGGAGGGTTAGGCACCGGGGGGAGTGTTAGGGTTAGGCTGTAGGATGGGAGAGTTAAGGTTTGAGCTGCAGTATGGTAGGGTTAGGCACTAGAGTTAGGCTGCAGGACGGGAGGGTTACGGTTAGGCACTAGGGGGAGGGTTTGGGTTAGGCTGCATGATGGGAGAATTAGGGATAGGCACTAGTTGGAGGGTTAAGGTTAGGCTGCAGGATGGGAGGGTTAGGGTTAGGAACTGGGGGGAAGGCTAAAAGTAAGAATTACAGTCAAGGATAGGGGGAGAATACTCACCGGAACTCTGCTCTGTCATATGTATACAGATAAGATTCATTTTCCTTGATGCAGCTTTCCTATAGTCAGTTTAAAATATCACTAGCAATATGCCTAGAAATATGCCCTGTAGTATAACTATGGGAATTAAAAAGTACTTTGTGTTATTAAATCTTTTAGTAGTAACATGTTCAGTGGCAGTAAGTTCTTTAATTTGCTCAGTATTAGTAATATATTGCTATGTTACTATAATTCTGTGTTTTCTAGGGTATAACAGTGTCAGTGTATAATATCCCACATAATAAATAATAGATGATGAGGAGACGTAGAAGAAAGAGACATCTAATTCTTCTACTATATACACTATTTATGTGAGAAAAGAACAGTACTCTAAATGTATCAATAATATAATTATAGGTAATGATGTTCTGTGACTGCATGTTACATTATAGTGACTGAAATACTTAAATTGTTTATTAAAACAAAGCCAAACAAATCATACTATTAACAGTGTGTAATAAAATGTATTACCTCAAATAAGTATGTCATGACCATTCCTTTCCCAGGTATGTAAAATGAGCAGGTGCGATCATTTTCCAAGTAGCCTGAATTGCCATAACTATCCTGTCTGACGTCATCAGGCATCTTGTCTGACTGGAAAAGGTAGATGATACATGGAAGATTATTACCACCTAATTCACTCATCTCAACAAAATGAGCAACCCATTTTATGGGGCTTTTAAAGCTCTATGTGTCATTATTTAGCATTGCATCAGTATTTTTGGGAAAATATATATATATTTAAGTTAAGAATTTACTCCTGCATTTGTGCACAGTGTACTCATGTTCAGCGCTATAAAGCATATGGAAAGGATAGAATGTAAGGAGTGGTATATGAGGAAATAATTACAGGAACAGACATATTAAGAAAATAATAGACATTGCAAATATGTTATATTAATATAATGCAGAATTCAATGGTCAATTTAGTCTGTTAAATACAACGAAGTAAACATAACTCAAAATAAATATAAAAATAAAATAATGAAACATACAAAACCAGCTCTTACTTAGAAAACAAGTGGTTAAGGAGTGTCTTGGTGTAAATGTTAGGGGCTACTTAGAAAAAAATAAATTCACTTTATGGGGTATAACACCAAGCAGAGGCAGTCATTTTCGTTAATGGATCAATACTACTGAATTCAGCCTATCATCTCCAGGTTTCGAAATGTTTGATTTTAGAGTGATTGTCCCCAGCCCATGAAGGATGCATAATTAGCATGTAACAAGATACAGATGTGTCCATTTACATCTAGTCTACCTGCACGTTAAACAGCCCATCTAGTCATGCCATGATGTGGAGTGACTTGGTAGCGCGAAGCGTCTTTATGTGTGGCTTTTCCCATTAAAATGCATCTTATTCACAAAACGATAAGACTATAAGATGATCAACGATAATATAATAGGATGTTCAAGCAGCTAATGCTGATTAAAATGATATGCATGCCTATATTCTGTGTGCAACTACACTCGTCAATGCATGCAAAATGGTACGTTATAGTGTTTTCCTAGGAAACAGCCATTGACACTGTAATGTAGCATTTTTGTATTCAGATACAGCCTCAGATGCACAGAGAATATAGTCATGCTGCATATCATATTAATCAGCAGAGTCTGCTTGTGCGTCAAATTCCATCTTGGACAAAAAAGACGCCTGGCGCTAACAGAGTTCCATGAGACTTATCAGCTCACTCACACCAGGCATCTAATGCTGCACGGTGTATCGAGACAAGATGTATGAGGACACATCTGTATAGTCTGCCCCAAACAAAGTGCAGTTTATGTTACATAGGGGCAGCTGTATTAAGCCTGCAGAAGGGATAAAGAAGTGATAAAGCAGTGATAAGTTCAAGGTGATAACGCACCAGCCAGGCTCCTAAAGCCCAGTACTCACGGGCCGATCAAGGAGAGATGCGTGCTGAGCGAACCGCTCAGCACACATCTCTCCTGCCGCTCAGCACAGCGCGATCTGTGCTGAGCGTGCGGGGGGAGACGGGGGGGCCGCTCACTTCACCCAGCGGGTGAGGTGAGCGACCCGCTAGATTGGCCTGCATGCAGGCCAATCTAGCAGCGGCGATAGCGATGTGCGGGGCCGCGCATCGCTATCGCCGAGGGGGCTACACACGGAGCGATCCTGCCGATATTCTAAGCAATCTAGTCAGATTGCTTAGAATATCGCTCCGTGAGTACCCCCCTTAACTGTCATTTTTAAAATCAGTAATGATTTGCTGGTGCGTTTATCACCTTGCACTTATCACTGCTTTATCACTTCTTTATCCCTTCTCCAGGTTAATAAATGTGGCCCATAGTACTTCAGACATATGCAGACCCAACGAACACAAAAAGCTACTTACTGGATTCTCTCTCTGGTGTGATGACTGAGCCATAGACACACACACACACACACACACACACACACACACACACACACACACACACACACACACACACACACACAACAAGGTACTGTAGGAAAATCTGCTGCGACTGGGCACGTGCAGCAGTTCCTTTCTGACCTTTATACTGCATGTAGTGGCCACTGGACCGGCTGTGGGTAAGGGAGGTTTATGGGCAAATGAACCCCCCTTGCATTTGCCTATAATCTCACTAGTAACTAGTGACAACAGTAAGGTTCACCATGATCTGAAGCAATGCATCCTAGTGAAATTATAGCTGCAATCTTGTATCTTGTAACTGTAGGTTCAGTTCACAGAATGTCTTATCCCATTGTAAAATGTGTACTTTAACTTATTTTTGTTATATACAGTTACAGTGACTATTTGAATGCTATGCCTATATCCAGCTAATTCATTCACTAAGAACCATCAGCTGAATTCTCATGAATATTACGTTAGGCCACGGAATTGCTGTCTTCATACTGAGTGGTTGATGCATTTATAACATAACAATGACTGATGATAATAAACAATGACAGAAAATTATGACTTAGACTTTGTACAATTGCAACATAGGTTGTTATTTATGAATAAATATGTATTCTGCACAATATAGCATCAATATAAATAAAATCAAATATATAGTGAAAGAATACCTCATTGTGACTATAGATGAATTTTCCTTGGCTATAAAGTTCTTCAGGAAATGGAACAATTCCCTAAATACAATAAAATATAAATGTTTAGCAGATTGCAACAAAATACCTCAGATACTCAAACTGGAGAACATATGACATAATATGTAGCTATACTCAATCACCATTTCATCATCAAAGTACATTCTGATGCCATTCTGAATAAAACATGTATAAAGGGTTCCGTTGTTGTGCTGGAAGCTTTCAAATGACAGTGAGACGTCTTCTGTCTCCACGGCTCCTTGAATTCCAGACTGGCCCTACACACAGTAGATAAATGTGGAATTAATCTTAACGCGATTAAACTAAATTAAAGGCATATAAACATTAATGTTTAGAAAATGAAATAGGCATAATTTAATGTGCTCAGATACTTTACTTATCTGGTTGTTTGTGTTTGTAAAAGTGAATAGGAACTGACATACTGATATACTCTATTTAAATACAATGAAAACATGGGTGATCTTCAGTTTGCCGGCTGTCGGGATTCCGGCCCACAGTATACTGGCGCCGGAATCCCGACAGCCGGCATACCGACACTTTTTCTCCCTCTTGTTGGTCCACGACCCCCCTGGAGGGAGAATAAATAGCGTGGCACATGTAGCGCGCCACCGTGCCCGCAAGGGGCTCATTTGTGCTCGCCACGCTGTCGGTATGCCGGCGGTCAGGATCCCGGCGCCGGTATGCTGGTCGCCGGGAGCCCGGATACCGGCATTCAATACTACACCCTGAAAACATATATCAGTCATACACTATACTCTATAATGAAATACTGGGCATTTTGTGCAAACCATGAAACCATTTAGAACACTGTCATTACTTTATTGAGTAATTTGTTGTAAACAAATCTGTCAAACATGCAAATACCTTTTAGTTTATCCCACAATAACATATCGACTAATCTTTTTCTTAATTTTGCTGTTAGTATATTGCTCCTTTAAATCTACCAATAATAGAGCTTTATTGTCTTTTATAAGTACTGCTGTCTTAGCCAGGGGCGATGAAGCAGTTTTGCAATGATAATGTAATCACATTGAAAAGTAAAAGCTCCCTTATTGTGTTCAGAATTGTAGTTTAATGTCAGCACTTTTCTTCTTCAAATTAAAAGAACTCTAATTTAAAAGGAAGGTTCCAGAAGGAAAACACAAATACATTAATGTGCACATGTTCTGTGTTATATATCCATATTTAAACATATTTATTAAAGATGAGTATTTCACATTTTTTTTAAAAAGAAAATGCTAGAATAAAATGATCTAGCTTCCATTGAGACAGCAACACTGGAGGATATACATAGATTCATAGCTTCAGCAGCAAAGTGTCCCTGGAATTATTGTAAGTATTGGCAACAATGACAACACTTTTTATTTGATGTCAAATTACTTTTGTATATATTCATAGCAAACATATAATAATAACACAAAGCTATAACTACCTGTGCTAATTTAGGCTACGCTAGAAGTCATTGATTAACCAGAGACACAGTTCTAAAATCACACAAGGTCAACTGTGTCATAAAAAAATTGATTTTACTGACCTTACTAATATTTACTGACCTCACCAACCATAATGAAAGAACAATCTTTTTTCAGATGCAAAAGAGGTATATAACAGAAAGTCAGTATATTTTATAGTATCTACAGTAGGAAATATATAGGTGGATTTATTGCCATTTTGATTTTCAGAGATGTGACACCCTTATCCTCCACTCATGAATAGTATTTGTCTATTTGGTAAAAATTTAATTTGTATCACTGCTGTTGAATGTACTGGCATTTTCATAATAATAATAATAATAATAATAATAATAATAATAATAATAATAACTTGCTAATGTGCCTAGTTTCAACCATGCAAAGGTTTGCTGGGCAGAACATTTTATCCCTTTTTACCCCATTCTGAGTCAAATTTCGAAAAATTCCTGCTTAGTGAGTGTCTGCAAATAACTGTCACATTTTCCAGAGCACAATGGTGATGCATTGTAAATGGTAGGCAGACATTTTGCCACATAACTCCGAAATGAAGCAACCAATAACAATGCCAATATAATTCTGCAAATCTATGGACTAGGAGTTTTAATTTGGTATATGATGCTCAGACAATGGCATCATATAAATATGACACTCAGAAAAGTCATACATTTGCTATTAATACTACTACTACTGCTTCTACTACTGCTATTACTACTACTAATAATAATAATAATAAGAAGAAGAAGAAGAATATTAATATAAACCCTAAAGACAAGCATGCACCTGTTCATTCTCTCTATGACTTTGAATAGTTTGCACCATCTTCTCAATGTCTTCTGAGATCTCTTCATCCTCCTTGTTTGGCTGTTCCAGTTTCTGTCTAATTGGAGTGATGTCAGGTAGGGTGGATGCTGAACCATTTTGTATCACGGTGGCTTTTTCCTCATTATCTCTTGCTTTTTGCTTCTCCACTGAATGGGTTTTAGATGCCCCAGTACCCATTTTCAATGTATTTCTTTATTTAAAGAAAACCAGCGTACAGTATGTTGTGTATAATAGCGTTCACAACCTGAAAGAAATTTGTGATATAGCGATTATTTTTAAGCACAATAATTTCCAGCTGCTAATGTTCTGAAATGCTGCGTGAACACATGCTTGGCTAAGATATTATGTCAGATTACTTCCAGTCATTATTTGATATTTTTATCCATTTGGCATTACAAATAACCTGATATTATTTAACGGCAAAACTGTGAATTGGAAGGGAGGTTATAATGAGGGGCGCAAATATATTTATTTTCTCATAACAGCTTCATCACACACACCTATAATCTGTCAGCATAGAATTTCAGAGTTTCATTTACTTTTTAAAATGAGACATTGCAGGATATTACTTTGCTAGCTCTAGAAACCTCTTGACAAACACATTTAAAAACAGTACACTGTAGAAGAAAAAATATACAGTATCAGAAAAATGAACCCCAAATTATATTTCTTTGAAACTCTGAATTTTGAAATATCTGATTTCCTTAACATACTATATGGATTTTCAACTCCTGCATCTTTAGTCTGTGACATGCCCACACCTGACCCCCAGTTACCAGCCTTAAACACCAATCTTAATTGCATGTGTCTGCGTCAATATTAATCTGCAGCTTTGTGAGTTAACCATTGAGAAGCATGAGCAGTGCAACTTGGATACGTGTACAGTCTTAAAAACAGCGGCCACTTGTGTCCAATGTCACCACAGCATCCACCTCTGAATCAGGCTCAATGTCTCGCACTCGAGGTGCTGTGAACCTTTAACTTGTCACACTCTCAGACCTTCCTCTTATCACCTGCAAACTCTCCTCCATCACTTTCATCTCTTTACATTCTATGAGGGGAAACTTCAATTGCTATGTGTGCCACACTACTTAAGGCGCACCCGATGGAGCAATGCAGTTGTTTTGGGCACCCATTAATTATCATGCTTGTTGTGCCCAAAAGCACTAGGTTTAGTAGCGTAAAACAGCTAAACCCATATGAACTTCTGGTTAGGGTGCCCAAACCATGGAATTTTTGCACACTTCTGCTCACCACCTCAGGAGTCTATGAGAAGAAATGTGTGTGTCCGCGGCTCTCATGTCTGACTAGAGCAACAGTTGAATTCTTCGTCAGGTGCCCATTACACATAGCTACACTAAAATCAATTGAATCCCCCCACCACCACAACTCTGTTAAGCCTTATTATATCTGCAGAAATAGTAACGCATCTATTTAAAAATTTCAGCACATTTTTCTACCTTTGTAGCATCTTATCTCTCCAATTTGTAAATGTCTTGATCTGGATAAGCACATCTTAATAAAATCCCATCAACAGTCCTTAATTAAGTGGCACCAGCTACTCTTTTCTCAGCATTAACCACAATTTCAGCAAGGGCACATAGGGCCTATTTCTGAGTTGATCGCAGCAGGAAATTTGTTAGCAGTTGGGCAAAACCATGTGCACTGCAGGAGGGGCAGATATAATATGTGCAGAGAGAGTTAGATGTGGGTGGGGTGTATTCAAACTGAAATCTAAATTGCAGTGTAAAAATAAAGCAGCCAGTATTTACCCTGCACAGAAACAAAATAACCCACCCAAATCTAACTCTCTCTGCAAATGTTATATCTGCCCCCCCCCCCTACAGTGCACATGGTTTTGCCCAAAAAATCTCATACTCCTCATGACTTCCTCAAATATACATGCTGACATATACCATGCTTATTAATATCTCCCACCTCCTGTCTATCATGTCTACTCAGTATTCTATCCCCAAATGCTTCTTTAATACATTTAAATCTTAATCTCCTCACCTTCAACAACATGGCCACCGTCACTGCCCAAGATATTGCTTCCTACTTCAAGCATAAAATTGAAATGGTAACCTTATTTTCAGTAACCTGCTGAATTCCTTTCCTATATACTCTGACACCACCGCAAAATGAAGACAGCGTGTCTACTCTCTTCTTTTTCTTTGACTTTACTACCTGTCACCTCATCTGTCTCGCCTCAAAAATCAGTTGTTCCTGATGGTGATGTGATGGATCTGAGAAGACACAAGTGGTCATCTCAATTCAAAAGTTGATACCTGCTTCATAAACATACCTTCTTAGATCCACTGCTACCGAAGATGCAGCACCAATCACTCCTGCGTCCACCTCTGTATCTGTTTCACAAATCGTGGTCTTGGCCACCCATACAGGATTAAGCATTCATTAACTTCTGTATCCAGTTATCCAGACCTCCTCTCTGACTTGCTCAGTAATTATCTGCTTCACCCGGTCAGCCAGACTATTAAACTGACACCACTCACTATACGAATCAGTATTTGAGATCAGTCTTTTACCCAGGCCCGCCATCAGGGGGGTGCTGCGAGCACAGCTGTCCCGGGCCCTGCCTCTCTAACAGAGAGGAGAGGGCCCAGGCCACTAGCTGTGATTCATCCCACCTGCTGCTGTGTACTCACCGCTTACCATTCTCATGGTTTCTACTCTATGTCTTTGCCGGCTACTTCCTTAATTTGTGTTCGAAAGTCTGTGGACACTCTGTATTGGTTTCCCTGTGCTATGTGTTATTGGCCTGTGCTTGCCGAATATGGTGCAGATTCGAGGGCTGGAGTTTGGGTTTAGGTTATGGTATGTACACTCTGGTGTCCAGTGTTATATAACCTGCTCTGCTTCTCTGTTCTGAGTTTCTCATTAGGTTCTAGAGCTAGGTCTTGCATCAGAGCAAAACCAGGGATATAGCTTCCTCAAGTTATTCCCTGACTACGATAAACTCTAATTCCTGATTTGAGTCCTGCTTCTGTTTTGCCAGTGCTATGCTGCTTTGAATTCCAGGGGGTTACCTTACTTCTGGAGTGTGTCTCTAGCCTAACTGGCATTAACTGGACTCTAGGCTAGGGCCCACTTGGTTTACTGCTTGATTACTCTGGTTCCATTCAGTATCCTTGTATTCCACCAGTCCGTGGTTCCTATGTGTCACAAGGGTGTCTACTCTCCTAAGTTAACCTATGAGTTAGAGTAACATCAAACCTCTCCATTTCCTGTATGTCTCAGCTCATACCCAGGGTCCTGAGCTGGATCTAGAGAATCAAAGAACTGTGACAATCTGGTCCTTTATCACACTGGAGTAGTGAGTGACCAGATGTATAATATATCCTCCTTGAAGAGGGTCTGTAAACTGGCACATATTAGGCGTGCAGCTTTTAGTGTGGGTCAAATCGATACATCTAAGTTGTAGGAAAAATATTTAGAAAGGCTATTGCTAGATATGGGGTCACCAGGACTTTCTGACACATTTATCTAGCTTTCATAATTTGCTGGTTTCCTTAGGGGTCAATTTTGTTTACTCTGTAGGAGATTGGCCAGTCTCTATTAGAGCTGCTGCTGGTTGTACTGATTTGTTCTCAAGTGTTGCCACTTTATCATTGATTGTCTGCACAGTATATTGTACTGCTAATGAATCATATTTACAAGTGGCAGTTTTATTATTGATTGTCTGCACAGTATATTGTACTGCTAATGAAATATATTTACAAGTGAAAATATGTAGATACATATTAGAAAAATATGTAGATACAGTTAGCTAGAAATTAGAAGACTTGCATAGACTGGCAACTCTTTATTTCCTGTCATTACATGACCACAAGAGGTTGAGGGCATGTTGTTCAGAATCTAAATTTGTGGAGTACAGAGGGCTTGGTTTAGAGGTGGACATAATTCTAATATTTTCATAGTTGACATTTTTTTAACAATAATTTATTGAAGAACTGCACATGTATACAAAAAGAATTTGTCAAAACAATTGTACATCAGAGATCCAATTAAACTTGATGGAGTAGAACGAACACAGTATTATGAACAATGGTAACAGGTGGTCTGCTCAATGTTACATGGATCAGAAAAAGATACATAAAACACATGGAATAAGCATTAGCCTAAATTTCTTCGATAAGAACCCAGTGACTAGAAGTATAGATAGTTAGAATGGCTAAGTACCATTCGTGAGCACTGCAAGATTGTACCAAGAAGTCAATGATATAGCTGTACGCAAGTTACTTTTTAGTGATGGCGGAAGAGATTTCACAAGGGGTAACCATACAGAGAAAAACTCATCAGCCCGCTTCTCCTTAGTAAGTGACATTTCAAGCCAATCCATTGAAAACAAGTATGAAACCCTAGGTAAAAATAATGACAGTGTTAAGGTGTCAGACATAATCCACTGTGATAATATAGTCTTCCGTCCCGCTGCTGCTAGTTTAGCCAATAATAACATCTGTCCCAAGGGTGGTCTATTCCTAGCAGGAGTCATGTATATGTCCCATAAAGCCCATTCTGGGGTGAGGTTAATAGTGATGCCGTAAGTGTCTTTAATGTAGTGACCTATCAACATCCAAAATTTGTGAACCTCAGGGCAGCTCCTCATGCAGTGATAAAAAAAATCTGCATCCGGAGCTGCACATTTGAAACATTTAGAATCAGTGGAGGTACCCATGAGCAGACGTCGTGTCGGGGTGTAATAGGCACGATGTAGTAACTTGTATTGCATCTCTATGTAGGCGGCTGAGATTAACAATTTATTTAGTCGTGTAAATGCAGAGAGAATGGTCTCAAGGGGGACATCTGGTAAATCAGTAGTCCATTTTGCCAGTCCTCCCTGTAAACCCTCTGGAGTGAGCTGTCTTTTGCTGTGTGCATATAATGAAGAGGTATTGCATGCCCTGCCATCAGTCTGATCAACCAACATATCAAGGGCATTCAAGATATCTTTGTCAGTGAATTTGGAGAGAACAGTGGAAGTATAACTTCTTAATTGGTAGTATACAAATAAAGGAATGGAGAGATTTGGGTATTTGTCTTGCAATTGCTGGTAAGATAAACATTTTCGGCCATCCTTTTCCAAAACATGCGTAAGTAATCTTAGTCCTTCCCTTTTCCACGCTACAGACCGTGGGAAGTAACGTGGTAATAAGGTATGAGCATTAGTAGTATGGTAAAGCGGTAAGAATATGGTGCTAAAAGAAGAGAGTTTTGGCTGCACTGCCTCATACATCCGGCCGACGGGGCACCGCAACGCTCAGCAGCTGGGGTGACACACTACCCGGCAAGTGCTCTCCCCCCTCTAATCATTCACTACGGTTAGACGACATATAACTAAGGGCCTACGAACACTGATACCGCCAGGGGCACCCCCAGGGCGCCACCTCTTACGCCCACACAGACAACGGACGCGGCCCATCAGATCACCCTGACAGGGACCCTGGGAGATCCTAAACTAGCTGGAGGTTCAGGGGTGTTCCTTACCACATCGGTGCACTTGATCGGGCTCTGCGGGCCACCCTCCTGTGAATCGTCCAACATGTGATCTTGCCATGTAACGCACCAGGTCCCGTGTGCCATTCTAATGCTTTAGGAGCTCCCCCATACCTGTCCAGGTGTTGACTACCAATCCTTCTCACCCCTCTCCATCACGATGCCTAAAGGGGGGAAAAAGACGAACGCCCATAACTTGGTGGGCTACTTCAAGAATTCTACCCCATCCTCCACTCGGAAAACTGCCTCACCCCCACCCACCTCTGACCGGGACTCAGAAGATGACTCTTCCTCTACACCCGCCACAAAAGCAGACGTCGCCCTCCTCTTGTCCGAAATGCGCAACATTAAAAAATCAATCCGCGCGGAGGTGCAGGAGGCTGTCTCGGGCCTGAAAAACGATGTGGACAACCTGGGCTCCAGAGTTGATGCCATCGAAAGAAAACAAGAGGAGCTCATCGCCTTTCAACAAGAATCGGAACAGGAGATGACTCAAATGCGTACCGATGTTATGCTGTTGGCGGATAAACAAGAAGATTTGGACAACAGAGGCCGTCGGAACAATCTTCGAATCCGCAACGTTCCCGAGACGGTGGAGCAAACCCACCTCACGGATTACCTGCTCCGCCTCTTCCGCACTCTTGCTCCCTCCGTTCCGGACGACATGTTACTCCTAGATAGAGCTCACAGAGCCCTGCGCCCTAGATCTCAGGATGCTAAAACACCGAGAGATGTGATCCTACGGTTTCACTACTTTGCGGTCAAAGACCAAGTCTTCGCCAAAGCCCGGAGGTCTCCGGTTACCTCCTTCGAAGGCTCCGATCTTTCAATCTTCCAGGACCTGTCACCGGTTACGCTGAATAGGAGGCGGGAACTAAAGGACGTAACCAAAGCCCTGAGAGACAACAACATCAGATATAGATGGGGCTTTCCTTTTGCCCTCCAGGTCAGGGCGGACTGTAAATTCCTCTCTGCCAGATCTCCTGACGAAGCCCTACAATTGCTCCGTCAACTAAACATCTCCGACCCTCCGGCCACCTCTCAGCGACCTCTACCAGTCAACACCTCCCCTCTCCTCACGGCCCCACCTCCAGATTGGAGCACAGTTGGACCGTCACCGCGCGCCTCTTTGGATACATGAGCCGACATATGTTGTAGGCCTTACAGGGACGCAATGCCCAAACGGGCCCTCAGCGTACCTCAGGGGGACTCGTTGCACTCTGCTGAGGCTCGCATGGGGTGCTGGATCCTCTGTGTAACAATGGTTTACTGTTTATTGTCCTGCTGCATGTCTGGCGGGCGGGCCTTCTCGGGCCCCTGGGGCAGGGGCTTCACGCGGCTGACCGCGGGGGCTGCTGTCCCGGGTGGCCCGACTGGGCCGCGGCCTCTTTCTTATTACTTTATATTACCATTAATGTTGTTATTGTTGCCTTGTGACTGCCACGCCGTGTTTACCCTGGGTTCCTACACGGGACCCGGCCTCCTCTCCGATCGGCTGGGTTCATTTACCCCCCGTTCGATGGCGAGGAGCCCTCTAGATAACGGCTGTTGACCGTTTGATGTTTTGGTGGATATGTTTTGGGTGGGCCTTCCCGGGCCCTTGGGGCAGGGACCTACGCGCCTGGCCGCGCGGGCTCCTGCCCCGGGCGGCCCGACTGGGCCGAACCCTCTTTTCTTAATCTAGACTGATCCCGATGTCACTACTGTTACTTCGTAATGGACATACCATGTTTACCTTCAGTTCCCTCGAACTTGCTCTTCTCCCCCCCCCTGTTGGTTCCTTCTGCCTACCAACCGTAATATGCGGCTCCCCCCCTTCCACTCCCCCCTTCCCCCCCTCTCCTCCCTTCCCCGTTAGCTCCTCTGGCCTATAAGCCGCAATATATACATTTAAATTGAGTTTGTTCACACACGGGACCCGGTCTCCTCTCCGATCGGCCGGGTTCATCCACCCCCCACCCGACCTCCGAGGTCGACGTCGGACGAACTGGACCTGCGGGTCTCCTTCTTCCTTGGGTCCGACTAGTGAGAATGGATTCTCTCTGTTATCAAGTTACTGGTACTAATCTTTGCCTATGCATCCTCTGTTCTCTTATTCTCTCTCCCCCTCTTTCTCTGATTTCCTCCCCTTTCCTTTCCCCTCTCTCCCCAGGGGTCCCGCTGATGCGCTTCCACAGGAATCGTGCTCCACCTCAACACCATGGTTCTTAGAATAACTTCCCTGAACACGAAGGGATTAAACAGCCCACGTAAACGCTCTTTTTTATTCCAGTCCCTTAAACAACTTAGGGGAGACATCGTATTTCTACAGGAGACCCACTTCTCGGGTAAGTCGCATCCCGAACTTAGATCAAAATCTTTTCCACAATCTTTCCATGCTTGCGACCCCATGCGCAAAAAGAAGGGGGTCTCTATACTCTTTGCCAGCCACCTAGATTTTACCCCCTCTGAAATACTGAGGGACCCTGAAGGCAGATACTTGCTGTTAGTAGGGTTGCTAAATGGATCCCCCTACACGTTCTTGAACGTATATGCTCCAAACCAGCTTCAGGCCCCTTTCTTCCGCTCCCTAAATAGCCTCTTAGCCTTGCACAGAAACGGCAGCGTGGTGTTGGGGGGGGACTTTAATATGACTCTGGATAGCGACCTGGACAGATCAAAACCTCTGCCTAGATCCATGCGCTCCTCTCACTCGCGCAACGCAACCGCTCTAACCCATCTGCTGTCACAACACCTCCTCTTCGACACCTGGAGAGCGAAGGAGTCAAACGCTAGGGATTACACATATTACTCCCCCATCTTCGATGTTTACACAAGATTGGACATGATATTCCTAAGTGCGGAGCCAGCCCAATGTATCCTTGACGCCTCCATCCACCCTAGCACATGGTCAGACCACGGCCCGGTTTCTGTGGACGTCCCTGGCCCGCATCCTCCCGCCCGGCACCCTGTTTGGAGGCTGAATGACAGACTCCTTCTGAACCCTCAAACAAAAGCTCACATAACTACCGAAATCTTACACTACTTTAAAACAAATACATCCCCATCTATTTCCCCTATGTTATTATGGGACGCCCACAAAGCAGTAATACGCGGAAGCCTGATTAGTGCCTCATCTTATAACAAGAGGACCAGATCCAAACGCATCCGGGAGCTCTCGGACTTAGTGGCGTCCCTCTCACAAAAACACAAAAAAACAGGGTCCGAAGCAGATCTCTCGTCCTTGTCCGCGGCCAAGGGGGAACTAAACATGCTCTTGACAGCGAAGGTAGAGACTAGCCTGAAATGGCTTAATCAGTCCTTTTACGAAAAAGGGGATAAAGCTGACCGACTACTAGCTTCTAGACTTCGGGCTAAACTTGCTAGGAACAACGTCTTATCTATCCAGTCCTCCTCTGGCAAGAAAACAGCTGATCCTAAATGTATTACTGAAGCTTTCTCGCGCTTCTACGAAAAGCTGTACAATGCCCATGGGCCCACTCAATCGAATCCGGACTTTCATGAGGCCATCCGCACCTTCCTATCCCACTGCCAACTGCCTTGTCTGAGCCCATTGGACGCTGCAGGATTAAACTCAAAGATATCCGACGAAGAAATCGCCACCGTGGTTAAAGCCCTAAAACTTACCAAGGCGCCGGGCCCAGACGGCTTTACGGCCGCCTATTACAAGACTTTTCTTCCCCAACTTGCACCCCACCTTTCATCCCTCTTCAACGCTGTTCTACAGGGGGCTTCTTTCTCCAAATCGGCTCTGGAGGCTAAAATTATAGTTATTCCCAAGGACGGTAAAGACGCTTCTATTTGCGCTAACTATAGACCTATCTCGCTACTCAACTCGGATATCAAGATCTACGCAAAAATCTTAGCCCTCCGATTGAATAGTGTATTGCCACACCTAGTCCATAATGATCAGGTGGGATTTATCCCCGGCCGCCAAGCCCGAGACAACACAAGACGTGTTGTCAGTCTTGCTCACTACATCAATCTTACGCACACTCCTGCTCTTTTGCTTTCTCTGGACGCGGAGAAGGCGTTTGACAGGATAGGCTGGCCCTTTCTATTCGAAACTCTTGCCCATTTCGGCTTCCAGGGGGAATTTCTCACAGGAATCCAGGCCTTGTACTCGAGCCCTTCCGCCAGAGTATCTGTGAATGGAGTGCAGTCGGACCCTCTAGTTATCTCCAACGGAACCAGACAGGGCTGCCCACTCTCGCCTCTGATCTTTGCCTTGGTTATAGAGCCATTAGCGGCCCGCATCCGAGCCTCGCCCGACATCGGGGGGCTGAGGGTGGGGGGTTCTACTTACAAAATCTCGCTGTTTGCAGACGATGTCCTCCTATCGCTTTCCTCGCCACATACTTCTTTGCCGAACCTTTTTGACCTCCTCCTTGAATATGGCCAAGTCTCGGGGTACAAAGTTAACTGGTCCAAAACGGAGGCTCTCCCCTTCCACATCCCCCCTCCCCGATTATCCCACATGCAAAGCAACTTTAAATTCACCTGGTGCGCTTCTAAAATTCGTTATCTGGGGATCTTTATTACACGCCGCTACGGAGATCTATATAAGGAAAACTTTTCGCCACTGCTCAATAACCTTAAAGCCGACCTCCATAAATGGCAATCACTAATTATTTCCTGGCTGGGTCGCATTGTAGCTCTGAAAATGAACATTGTCCCCCGCTTACTTTATTTGTTTCAGACACTACCAGTGAAGGTTCCGGAATCTGTCTTAGCACAAGTCCACTCATGGATGCTCCGATTTGTGTGGAGTAACAAGGTGCCTAGAATAGGCTTCTCAACTCTGCGCAAACCAGTACAGGAAGGGGGTAGAGGTTTCCCAGACATCCGTCTATATTATTTGGCCTCCCATCTCAGCCAGGCGGTAACCTGGTTCGCCCCTACACAAACTTTACGCTGGCTTCAGCTGGAGACGGCACTTAGCCACATCCCATCTTTGTCATCCCTACTCCTATCCCCTCCCAGAACTAGATCTCCCCACCTACAATTGCACCCGGTGCTAGATTTCACCTGTCAGATCTGGGACTATTGCACGCGACGCTTTCACTTACTGTCATCTCCCTCGGCGCTTACCCCCTTATGGGACAACCCTTCTTTCGCACCGGGTCAGTCACTGACCCGCTCGGGTCCATGGGTGGAACGGAACATCCGCTTTGATCTGGACATGCTCTCCGATGGAACCTGCGCTCCTCTATCGGACATCATGACGAAATTTGACTTCCCGGAGGCGAACCCTTTCACCTATTTCCAGCTGAGACACTTTGTCACTTCTTTATCAAACTCGTCCCCGTTCCAACCTCTCACCACGCTGGAGTCCTACTGTTATCACAAACCACTCGAGCGGGGAATCATCTCTCTGCTGTACTCCCTTCTCCAGACTCAGGACCAGAAGACGACCCCGGCCTTCGTACTCCAGTGGGAACGGGATCTAGGACCGGTGCCTGAGGACTATGACTGGTCGGACATTTTCACCGCGGTCGCGAAGTCCTCTATCTCAACCCTGGTAAAGGAAAATGCATATAAAATATTATACAGGTGGTATCTTGTCCCCTCAAGACTCCACAAAATGTTTCCATCCTCATCACCCATGTGCTGGAGAGAATGCGGGGAATACGGCTCTTTCCTCCACATTTGGTGGACGTGCCCTAAAATCACAATATTCTGGGATGCAGTCGCACGCCTGTTGAGTGCAGTACTCCAGACCCAAGTACAAAAAGCCCCTTGGTCCTTCCTGCTAGGCCTCCCCATTACTAACGCACCCCCAAACTCCGGTAAACTACTGACACAGATCCTAAACGCGGCTAGATGCTCAATTGCCCTTCAATGGAAACAGAGGGAGCCCCCCCCTATTAAACAGGTCATCAATAAAGTATGGTATCTCGCAAGCATGGAAAAAATCACTGCATACCTCCATAATAGATCTTTCCAGTTTCTCCTGAACTGGGAACTATGGTTCGACTCACAGGTTCCCGCAAGTGGATTACGGTCCCCCGGGAGCTCGATGGCTCTCCTGCTCTGAATTCGGTGATCTCCTATCCTGACGAGTAGTAACAAGCTCGCCCCTAAATGTGATCTCTTCGTGTCCCTCAGGTAGCACTTTCCCTTTTTACACTAACGCCCTATACGAGATCAGCGGATTGAGGAGGCGCACTGGCGGCGCCCCCCCAAACCTGGGTCTTTCCCCCCCCCCCCTATTCTATTCCCATCCCGTCTTGTCCCGTTCCCCCTTCTCTCTCTTCATGCTCTTTCTTTCTCTCCTTAGACTCCGTCTTTCTAATGCCATAGTTAAGTGCGTAATCTCCGGTTCCCACCCGACAGTAGGGTCTTTTTTTTTTTTTCTCACCCAGAGGTATAATCCATAAATGTTTCTCGTTTTAACAAATGTATGATTAATGATTCATATGTTATCTTTTTCTTCTTGTTTACCTCCTCTCTTTCTTATCGCAAGCTGGGAACCGCATGATCTTTATTCCAAGGTTATATCTCTGTCTTTGGTTGTATTTGTTACACGACAACAGCTCACCCCACGTGTGGTGGGGAGCTGTGGTGATGTTTATAACCTAAAAATTAAAATAAACAATTTAAAAAAAAAAAAAAGAAGAGAGTTTTAGGTTGGAGCGAGATAACCACCAGGCGGCACGAGTGGTTGTAAGTAACAAGTTGCCAACAATGGTAGTGGGGTATTCAGAAGGTTTCAAATGTAACAAACCAGGTAAACACATGTATAAACAGAAGGCTTGCTCCAGGGCAGTGTTTGCATAATTACTGGTGTTATTTATCCAGTCCATTGCGTATCGATAATTCGCTGCTAATGCATTGCTCCATATGCGAGGTAAATTGATGCCACCCAGGGAAGGTGATTGACTTAGCTTTAACATCGATATTCTGTTTTTTTTTCCCTTCCCAAATAAAAGTACTGAGAGCTTTATTTAACAATTTTAAGTCTGAGTCTTTCAACAGAATCGGAAGCATTTGTATTGCATATAGCAGTCGGGGGAATATTATCATTTAGATTAGGTGGCATCTGCCTATATAAGACAGGGGTAAATATCTCCAAGAGTGGAGGTCTGACAGCGTACAAGTAATTAGTCCAGGGAAATTAGATTTATATAGGTCCACCGGGTTCACCTGTATGTTTAGGCCGAGGTATACAAGTGAAGAGTCCACCCACAAAAAGGGAAAGCCCTCTGTCCAGTCCTCCCACGCACCTTTATGTAGAGCTAATGCTTTGGTTTTTGATTTATTTACAAGAAAGCCAGAGACACATTCAAAATCAGATAACATCTGCAAAAAACCTGGGAATGCTTCCTGAGGATTTTTAAAATATAAAAGGAGGTCATTGGCATAAGCCAAAACTTTCAATACATTCGATCCTATGTCTAGTCCACGCCAAGGGGTGTGAAGATGAAACAACCGGATGAGAGGGTCTATTGCTAAGTTAAATAATAAGGGTGATCGCGGGCAACCCTGCCTAGTGCCACGAAACAAGGTGAAACTAGATGTATTCAGGTCGTTAATGATTAGAAAGGCCGTGGGGGAGGCATATAAGGTACGAAAGAAGGTAATAAAAGCTACGCCAAAATTCTGCATGTGCATCACATGAAGCAAATGTGCCCACAACACCCTGTCAAAGGCCTTATCTGCATCGCAGCTAACTAAGAGGGATTTGCCGTCAGGGTCAGACATGGACTGGGTCAAGGCGGCTACCACTTGTCGCATATTGTGGACTGAGGAATGACCTTTTATGAATCCAGTCTGTGAGGGGTGCAGTAATTTAGGCAGTACTATTTGAAGCCGTTGTGCTATAATAGCTGTCAGTATTTTAAGGTCCTGGTTTAATAGGAATATGGGGCGATACAATGTAACTAAAGTGGGGTCCTTACCAGGTTTGGGTAAAATTATGATCCTGGCCTGATTAAAGTCAGAAGGAGGGTTGTTGCCGGAAAGTATAGAATTAAACAAACTCAGCTGATGGGGCAGTAGGTGTGGGGATAACATTTTGTAATATTCGGCCTGAGGCCTTGCCATTAGCCAATCTACGGATATCAGAACTAAGTTCTAGTTCCTTGATAGGGTCTACTAGAGCTTCGCCTTCTGCCTCGATCAAATTATGGACGGGTGGTCTTCAGTATGCCGAATGTCGGGATCCCGGTGCACAGTATATCGGCGCCGGAATCCCGACACCCGGCATACAGACAGATATTCTCCCTCATGGGGGTCCACGACCCCCCTGGAGGGAGAATAAATAGCGTGGCGCATGTAGCACGCCACTGTGCCCGCAGCGTGGCGAGCGCAGTGAGCCCACAATTGGCTTCTTTGCACTCGCCGCGCTGTTGGTATGCCGGCGGTCGGGCTCCCAGCGCCGGTATGCTGGTTGCCGGGAGCCTGGCCGTCGGCATAAAATACTACACCCGTATGGACTTCGGCTCTCTTAATAAAATCCATACCTAGGGAAGGACTGTCAGAGGGAGTGGTGTAGAGGTACTTGTAGTAATCTAAGAAGTAGTTTGCTATGTCAGGTGCTGTCAACTGTCCTGTATCGGAGATGATTTGCAGTATGTGTACCCGTGGTCGTTGGCTCCGAACTACAGACGCAAATAATTTTCCAGCTTTATTACCCCACCTAAAGTAATGATTCTTTTGACGGTCTAATGAGTACTGTTCCTTTTCAGTACATAAGGAGTCATACATTAATTTTGTATCAACATATAACCGGTGATTCTCTGGAGTGTCATTGTGCAAAACATTGGAGTAGGAATTAGAAACTGCTAAACTAAGCTCCTGCAGCCTCTTGTTCAACGCTTTACACTAAGCTGTAACATATGCAATTATGTGGCCCCTAAGTACCAGTTTGGATGCTGCCCAAAACAGATTAATATCGACTAAATGTTGGATGTTATCATCGACATAGTTTAAAAAGTGTTGTTCTAAGGACAATTTGAAATCTGGGGAGTCCAATAAATAAGACGGGAACATCCAATTGAATGAGAATAATTTGGGAGAGTGAAGCTGTAAAGAGAATCACGTTGTAGCATGGTCTGAGATGAATATTCTCAACTTTTGAATGATGTACTCTGTTTAGCAGGGAAATAGGAATGAGCCAATAATCAATTCTAGTAGATGTGTGGTGCGGATGGGAATAACAGGTGTGTTATCTTCCTACGGGGTGTTGAAACCGCCACGGGTCCCAGAGATTCAATGAGTTCATTAATAAGGCAAGAGCTGCCATTGGTGTGGTACGAGTAGCATTATTTGATTTGTCTAATGACTGGTTGAGGGTGGTGTTGAAGTCCCCTCCAATAACAATATACCCCACCGCCCAGTCTTGTAATCTGGCATAATCATCCATAAAGTGTTACGTTCCTGATGCTCAGAACTAGAAAGATGTTGCGAAGTGAGTCCAGAGCACCAGGACGTGACGCTGAAATAGGGAGGGAACGGGAATAGCCCCTAGCACCCTACCTCCATTGCTTTACCCGTGTGGTCAGTTCACGCCTGAGTGATTATGGTTTCTTGGGCCCATGGCAGCCGTGTTTGAAGGGCGGATTAGGTCTGCCCAACTCCGATGCCCCCAGGTCTTAGAGTGAGACAAAGCGTGAACCGAGACAGGATAATAACAAGGGGACCTCTAACTAAAGCAAACAGAAGCTAGGGGCTACTAACTACCCTAAAACTAAATATATGTGCGGCACGCCGCCAAAGGAAAAGAACAACAAAAGATATCACTGTCCACTCCCCCACACGGCACCGCCGAGTTCCGGGGAGGACAGTGAAAAGCGGAAACCTTCGCAAAAACCACCAATACAAAAAGTACCAAAAGGACTAAGCGGCCTAGGCCGCAACACGCGGCAGAAGCCGCTACTCACGAAACCGGGAGAGAACCCCAACAAACGAGAACCCCCAGATGACTGCAACAGGTTCACTTGAACAGGATGGATTCCCAGGAGCACAGGGAGCAGGATCGACCAGATACAGCTGACCAGGAACAGACGTTACAAGGCAGGAACAGCATACAGGAAGCTATCACCGGCGTCTGTGCCAGGTAGTGAGGGAGAATATAACAGGGAGCTCTCCAATAGCTGCAGCGAAGCTTAATTAGTAATGTCGTGCAGCTGCCCTGCTGCACGACCAGAGCTAACAGGTGTATTGATTGATAGGAAGCAACGGGGAACGCAGTTCGTCTGTGGCGTCCCCGTTGCTAAGGGTCCGGCGGCTACGCGCGCACGGCGTCCCAGCGTTGCCAGGGACCCGGCGGCTCAGCGCGCACGGCGTCCTGGCGTTGCCAGGGACCCGGCGGCTCAGTGCGCACGGCGTCCTGGCGTTGCTAGGCGCCGGGCGGGCAGGAAGGGAACAGTGAAAAGTATTGCCAATTTTGAGTGATTTAGGCAAGCGTAGCCGAAAAGCAACTGGGTTGACCTTCTTAATGATAAGGAACGGTCCAATAAATTTGGGCCCCAATCTAGCCGAGGGTTGTCGGAGCTTGATGTTGCGGGTTGACAACCACACCTTATCTCCCACCTTAAAAGTGCATGGGCGTCGGAACCTATCAGAATTTTTTTTTCTCGGAAGGCAGCCTTCTTAAGGGCAAGGTGCACCTTTTTCCAAATCATTCTGAGACGGTAAGTTAAGGTCAACGAGGAGACTGGAAAATGAGGGTAAAAAGAATTGGCTCTAGGATGAAAGCCCAAGACCGAAAAGAATGGGGACTCCTTGGTGGAAGAATGACAAGAGTTATTATAGGCAAACTCGGCCAAAGGAAGAAATTCAGAACAATCATTCTGAAGTTTGGCCGAATATAACCGTAAATACTGTTTTAACGACTGATTAACACGTTCAGTTTGTCCGTTAGACTGTGGATGGTACCCAGATGTTAAAGAGTTTCATATTTAATGAAGCACAAAAACGTTTCCAGAAACGGGCGATGAATTGCGGTCCCCGATCAGAGACAATATCCCTGGGTAAACCATGGAGCCTGAACACATGGCGGAGAAATAAAACTGCCAACCCTTGAGCAGAGGGTAATCGGGGGAGAGCTACGAAGTGGGCCATCTTACTAAAACGGTCTACTACCACCCAAATGACTCGAAATCCAGCTGAAAGAGGAAGGTCCACCACAAAATCCATGGATATATGTGACCATGGCCTGAGAGGAATGGCTAAAGGTATGAGTTGCCCGACCGGCAACGATCGAGATACCTTGTACTGAGCACAAACCTGACAGGAACGGACAAATTCCCTTACATCTTTAGAAAGATTAGGCCACCACACTGAGCGAGAGATTAACTCCAAGGTCTTAGTGATACCCGGATGACCAGAAACCTTATTATCATGAAACTCAGCTAGAACAGTGCCTCTCAGAAATTCAGGGACGAAGAGACGATCTGCAGGAGTGACTTTGGGAGCCTGCTGCTGAAACTGGACTAGCTGTGTAAATAAATCCTGTGTGAGGCCAGCCCGGATGACAGACGATGGAACTATGGGGG
Source organism: Pseudophryne corroboree (assembly GCF_028390025.1). Taxonomy (NCBI): domain Eukaryota; kingdom Metazoa; phylum Chordata; class Amphibia; order Anura; family Myobatrachidae; genus Pseudophryne; species Pseudophryne corroboree. The sequence continues at coordinate 482,886,656 of NC_086449.1, read as the reverse complement.
TAGTAGCTGGGTGGTTGTTGTGAACCGGAAGAAAACAACGTGACAGGGCAGTGGCTTTTGTATTCTTGGAACCAGGCCTGAAGGTGATAATAAACCTGAAATGAGAAAAAAACAACGCCCAACGTACCTGTCGAGCATTAAGCCGTTTAGCTGACTCAATATACTGCAGGTTCTTGTGGTCAGTAAACACCGTAATGGTATGCCTAGCTCCTTCCAGCCAATGCCTCCACTCCTCGAAAGCCCATTTAACTGCCAACAATTCTCGATTACCAACATCATAGTTGGATTCTGCGGAGGAGAATTTCCTGGACATTAAGGCACATGGGTGTAATTTCTGAGACTCCGGGTCTTCCTGAGAAAGGAAAGCCCCCACTCCAACCTCTGAGGCATCTACCTCGACAATAAAGGGGAGCTCCGGTTAGGGTGTCTGAGCACTGGAGCTGAGACAAAGGCCTGCTTTAAGGCCAGAAAGGCAGACTTAGCTTCAGGCGACCAATTGGAAGGGTCCGCTCCTTTTTTAGTCAATGCTACTATAGGAGCAACCAAATCAGAGAAGGTATGAATAAAACGCCTATAGTAATTTGCAAACCCTAAAAAGCGCTGAATTGCTTTTAAGTTCGTGGGTTGTGCCCAATTTAGGATGGCCTGGAGTTTTTGGTTCCATGAAAAACCCCTTAGGAGAAATAATATACCCCAGGAAGGACACTTCTGTGATGTGGAAATCACATTTCTCCAGTTTGGCGTATAAATGATTTTCCCGTAACTTCTGAAGGACCAGTCGCACATGGGTAATATGTTGTTCTAAAGACTCGGAGTAAATCAAAATGTCGTCTAAATAAACGACCACAAACTTTCCTAGAAAGTCGCGAAGGACGTCGTTAATGAGATCTTGAAATACAGCAGGAGCATTTGACAGCCCAAATGGCATCACCAGGTATTCATAATGACCCGACTGTGTGCTGAAAGCCGTCTTCCACTCATCCCCAGATTTAATTCGGATGAGATTGTAAGCCCCTCTAAGATCGATCTTGGAAAAGATAACGGCAGTCCGGAGCTGATCAAATAGTATTGAAATCAGTGGCAAGGGGTAGGTGTTTTTAACAGAGATTTTATTCAAAGCCCGAAAATCAATACATGGTCTGAGCGACCCTTCTTTTTTCTCAACAAAAAAGAACCCTGCACTCAATGGAGATTTCGAGGGCCTAATGAAGCCTTTTTTTAGGCTCTCCTGTACATAATCATTCATTGCCGTAGTTTCCGGCCCAGACAGGGCATATAGTCTCCCCTTAGGTAAAGAGGCACCGGGAACTAAGTCAATAGCGCAGTCATAGGACCGATGAGGAGGCAGAATATCCACATTACCCTTGGAGAAAACGTCGGCAAAGTCCTGATATTCCAAAGGAATAAGTTCTGGGGTGACTGCCGCAACCCGGACTGGACGGGAAATACATTCCTTAACACAAAAGGGACCCCATCGGGAAATCTCCCCAGACTGCCAATCTATGGTGGGATTATGAAAGGCAAGCCAGGGGTGACCCAGAACTACGGGGACAGCCGGAATATGGGTAAGGTAAAATTCGATTTTCTCTGAATGTAGGGCCCCCACTGTCAGTTGTACTGGAGGTGTGCGGTGAGTGATTACCCCGTTAGAAAGCGGACCACCATCCAAGCCGTGCATGGTGATACGTTTATCCATAGGTATCTGTGGAACGCCCAAAGCCTGAGCGCAACCAAGATCCATGAAATTTCCCACAGCTCCACTGTCAACGAAGGCCGACACCAACGAACTGAGGCTACCAAAGGAAATTTTTACAGGAACTAATAAGGAATCATTAGAGGAGATTAACTGCAGACCCAAGTGAACCCCCTCACTATTCACTTGGTCAGAGCGTTTCCCTGCTTATTCGGGCAATTACGTGCGATATGTCCCTTGCCACCACAATACAAGCAAAGACCAGAATTTAGCCTTCTGGTTCTTTCCTCTGGGGACAGCCGGGAGAGACCCATTTGCATGGGCTCCTCGACGTCCTCAGGGAAAGTATACACACATGGACTAGGCCTGAAACTAGCTCCTCTTTCAGCCCTCCACTCCCGGAGACGACGATCAATTTTAATAGCAAGCTCCATGAGTTTGTCTAGAGTCTCTGGAGTGGGGTACGGAAGGAGACTGTCTTTAATAACTTCAGACAAACCGAGGTGAAACTGACTGCGCAGGGCCGGGTCATTCCAGCCACAGTCGTTCGACCAACGGCGAAACTCGGTACAATACGCCTCTGCTGGATTTTTCCCTTGCTTATGTGCACGCAGGTGGCTCTCAGCCGACGCTTCTCTATCAGGGTCATCACACAAAAGGCCTAAGGACTTAAAAAAGGCATCTACAGATAGCAAGGCAACATCATCGGCTTTTAGCCCAAAAGCCCAGGTTTGTGGATCGCCTTGTAGTAATGACATCACAATCCCGACCCGTTGAGACTCAGTACCAGAGGATCGGGGCCTTAAACGAAAATAAAGCTTACAAGCTTCCTTGAAATTAAAAAAATCCTTTCGGTTACCCGAAAAACGGTCAGGTAGATGCATCTTTGGTTCTGGAATCATACTCGGGGAGGCTCGCAAAAGATCTTCCTGCGATCTCAACCGAAGAGTAAGATCCTGAACCATCTGAGTTAGTTCCTGAATCTGGTTGGCCAAAAGCTGGCTGGGATTCGGTCCTAATACTGCCGGATTCATGAGGCCGAATTTCAAAGCCCACCAAATACAAATAACTTTTTTTTTTGTGTGTTTTTGGGCCGGTGATAATGTTACGTTCCTGATGCTCAGAACTAGAAAGATGTTGCGAAGTGAGTCCAGAGCACCAGGACGTGACGCTGAAATAGGGAGGGAACGGGAATAGCCCCTAGCACCCTACCTCCATTGTTTTACCCGTGTGGTCAGTTCACGCCTGAGTGACTATGGTTTCTTGGGCCCACGGCAGCCGCATTTGAAGGGCGGATTAGGTCTGCCCAACTCCGATGCCCCCAGGTCTTAGAGGGAGACAAAGCGTGAACCGAGACAGGATAATAACAAGGGGACCTCTAACTAAAGCAAACAGAAGCTAGGGGCTACTAACTACCCTAAAACTAAATTTATGTGCAGCACGCCGCCAAAGGAAAAGAACAACAAAAGATATCACTGTCCACTCCCCCACACGGCACCGCCGAGTTCCGGGGGGGACAGTAAAAAAGCGGAAACCTCCGCAAAAACCACCAATACAAAAAGTACCAAAAGGACTAAGCGGCCTAGGCCGCAATACGCGGCAGAAGCCGCTACTCACGAAACCGGGAGAGAACCCCAACAAACGAGAACCCCCAGATGACTGCAACAGGTTCACTTGAACAGGATGGATTCCCAGGACCGTCTTCAGAACTCCAGGACTCAGGAGCACAGGGAGCAGGATCGACCAGATACAGCTGACCAGGAACAGACGTTACAAGGCAGGAACAGCATACAGGAAGCTATCACCGGCGTCTGTGCCAGGTAGTGAGGGAGAATATAACAGGGAGCCCTCCAATAGCTGCAGCGAAGCTTAATTAGTAATGTCGTGCAGCTGCCCTGCTGCACAACCAGAGCTAACAGGTGTATTGATTGATAGGAAGCAACGGGGAACGCGGTTCATCTGTGGCGTCCCCGTTGCTAAGGGTCCGGCGGCCACGCGCGCACGGCGTCCCAGCGTTGCCAGGGACCCAGCGGCTCAGCGCGCACGGCGTCCTGGTCTTGCCTGGGACCCGGCGGCTCAGCGCGCATGGCGTCCTGGCGTTGCTAGGCGCCGGGCGGGCAGGAAGGGAGGTGCGGCGACCGTGAGCGTCGCTCGGAAGCAGACCAAGCGGCGCCACGGACCGCGGCACCTAACATGAAGAAGGCATTATTCAGGCCAGTTGGAGCGTACAACGTGACTATTGTGTATACTTCTCCCTCCATTCGCAGCTTTACAAAGCTAAATCGCCCCTCTGGATCACACAATTTATCTAGAACTGTATATTGTAAAGATTTGTTTTTGATTAGGAGTACCCCACGCCATTTGGCGGTATAAGAGGCTGACACATTATCAGAGAACCAAACATTTCTAAGAGTGTTAGGGTCACTGGTCCTCCAATGTGTTTCCTGCAGTACTGCGATATCTGGTTTAAACCATTTTAAATGTTGCAGTACTTTCTTCCGCTTTAGCTGGGTGTTAAGGCCTTCTACATTCCATGTGAGAAATTTTATGTGTTCCCGTGTAGAGAGCATCGTAGACTGTGTGTGTGTCATCTTAACCAATACCTAATTTGAGAAACATAAAACCAGAGTCATACATAAAAAAGGCAATTACCCTCATCCCAGCTTGCAGGGGAATCATCCAAGAAGGAAACACGTGTACCTTGACTAATAATGGAAAAACAAAATAACAACTACATGATGCAGTCCTAATTTTGTCATTTTATGAACCCAGATGGACAGCCGGAAAGGCTGAACAAATACTTTGATAAATATACCAAATTGAAATATAAAAGGGGGAAGGAATAAGGAGGTAATAGGAAAGCCTTCAACAGTAGGGCAGCAGGGAGGAAAGATAGGGAACCAGTTGAACCTTATTAATTCAAACCTGTAACAATACGGTGATATCATTAGTTGTATAAACATAACAGTTTACAACATGGAGGTGATACTTGCGAACTACGAGCTTTGTCAGTCCATGTCATCAGATGGAGTGATCGGTCTGTTTGAGAGTGAAGCAATGAATGACTTGGCAGTTGACACAGATTCAAAAAATAATGCTTGCCGTCATGTTGAACTCTCAAGTTGGCAGGATAGAGGAGCGCAAAATGAACGCCTGCATCAAATAAGGATTTACAAACAGGGGAGAACTCTTTCCTTTTCATCTCCACCTGATAAGAAAAGTCCTGAAACAGGAGGAGTCTATCACCTTCTTAATTCAAATCACTGGATTTTCTGTAAGCTTCCAGCATACAGACTTTATCGGTGTAATTTAAAAACTTAAAGATGACCGGTCTGGGTTTGCGACAATCAACCTGGTGATCCGGGCCAATGTGGTGTGCTCTTTCAATTAGCATAGTGCCGGACGCAGGTAGACACTTCAATTGTCTTGGAAGCCATGTAGAAACTAAGGGGGTAATTCTGAGTTGATCGCAGCAGGAATTTTGTTAGCAGTTGGGCAAAACCAGGGGGGTAATTCTAAGTTGATCGCAGCAGGAATTTTGTTAGCAGTTGGGCAAAACCATGTGCACTGCAGGGGAGGCAGATTTAACATGTGCAGAGAGAGATTTGGGTGTGGTGTGTTAAATCTGCAATCTAATTTGCAGTGTAAAAATAAAGCAGACAGTATTTACCCTGCACAGAAACAAAATAACCCACCCAAATCTAACTCTTTCTGCACATGTTATATCTGCCTCCCCTGCAGTGCACATGGTTTTGCCCAACTGCTAACAAAATTCCTGCTGCAATCAACTCAGAATTCCCCCCTAAATCCATCAAATCCCTCTGCTTGACCGACTCAGGAAGACCAATCAGATGGAGGTTGTTACAATGATTCCTGTTCTCAAGATCTTCCAATTTATCCTGTATCGCTACAAGAGAGGCTTCTTGGGAAGCGATGGTGGCTTTAGCTGCAATGAGATCATCCTCAACATTAGAGATGCGTTGTTCTGCCTCCTCGAAGTGGGTACCATGCTCTATAAGTTGGGCCACTGCCAATTCAATGACATCCACCAAGCCAGCCAATTTCTTTTCAAGCAAGGGCGACAATATAACAGAGATCTCATGGGCTTTAGACAGTGATGCTGTACTATACACAGAAGGATCAGGCACTCCTTGGGACACATCATCTCCAGCGGGAGAAGATGGTGGACTTGTAGTCACTGTAATAGTGGCTCGTTTCTCGTGTTTTGGCAGCCGTTTCGCCCCTGACCCCCCTCTGGGGCTTGGCTACCAATTTATCCATATTAATTAGAGATAGTGGGGGTATTATAAGCATATGATGCTCTCTAAGAATAAGGTTACACCACAAGGAAAACAGCAATATGAAGCTGGTAGAGTTGTGACCTGACCAGCAGGAGGCAATTTGCCAATGAGGGAAGCTGAGATCCAATAGGAGCAGGCAATAGTGAATGGGTATATGTGAATGAGGAGACTGGAGAAGATAATGTGATCTTTAAAGGTCTGTTAAGAAAGGTTTCCCTAACAGTTCCAGAGCAAGCACCTCTCCAGAGATACTGTATAATATTGTTTTAATGAAGAACAAAAAAGTGAGTGACACAATAGCTTGAGTGTCCCTGGTAGCGTAGGTTGCCAGCTCAGCTGAGCATAATCTGACTGCTGCCAACTCAAGGGTGAGGCGTGTGTCTAATTCTATGGGGTGAGTGAGACCCTAGGCTGCTGTTGTGAGGTGATAAGTTGCAGGCATAACACACACCTGCTAGGAGAGAAGCATGGTGTTGTGCACTGGTCCCTATGACAATAATAGCATGGTGGCATTATGGAGAGAGACCTGTTATGCAGGATGGCAACTGCTGTACGCCTTCCACATAGGCGCTGCATGACTAGCTCAGTCAGCGCTGTGGGGAGCGGAGGTCTGGTGCTGTGGAGGTGGGATGACAGACCGCTGCATCTCTCACCTCTGCCAGGAGAAGACGGAGTGCGGCTCTGTGTGTCCCGTAGCTGCAGCTGAGTAGCGGGAGCATGGGTGAAGATGGGGCTACAGGATGGCTCCCGCCATGCGGTGTCTAACCAGAAACCTCGGTTCCAGCATGTACAGGAGGTGGGGAGCCAGGAAGCCACAGCGTCTTGCCCACCTCTATCTCCAGCGCCCTTGGGTGGAGGATACGGGCGCTGATCCTGGCAGTGACCGGTGCAATCACCGATGTTGAGCAGTGGGAGTGGAGAGCTCTGTAAAATGCAGCAGTTAGGTAGGTCCGCTCACCGGAAGTATAGTTGAGATATTTTATTTCTACTGTGCATATGCCCAAGTAACACTGCACATGTGTTGCGATTAGAATCCAGAGTGATTGAAAGATTGGGAGTATTTGTCAGTGGTAACAGTGAGGATGTGGCTACAAAAATGCAGGCATGTTACATCCTTGTTCGCAGTTTCAATGGCCCGAGCAGATTAGTTGCGAGAGACATTAAGAGTAACCATATGGTTGCTCAAAGGTCTGATGGTGTGACAGATATGCATCGGATGCTGCATCTTTTTACATAAGCAGTGGATCTGAGATGGCAGCAGAGGGCGTCTGTATACATGAAACAGAAGCTGTGTCATTAGCATATATATTGGATCCACTGTGTACAAAGACACATTGGTGACAGGATTGGTGTCCGATCATGCCCAGACTCACATAATGTTGGACTAATGTAACTGATGGTGCACATACCCAGTAAACCCCATTATCCACTAAAACCAGAGGCATAGAAAGTTATCTCTCCTGTAATATAGGAACTGGTAAGGCAAAGTGCTCTTGTCAGAACCACTAGCCCCATGAATACCCTGATTTGTTTCATATCTGAGTGGGGGAAGGGGGTACATTATAATTTTGTATTCACTCATTGGTAAACATGTTATATATACCTGGACTAGATTGCCCCATGGATTAGGTAATTTTCCATCTGTGTTTAGACAAGTTTTGTCCAATTGCTTAAAATAGCCCTGATTCAGGAGCGGTTATATGAAGCATTAAGCTGCAGCAATATTTACATATAGTAATGCAGCAGGAGGCTACTGGTATAAGTTGACTCCTGCATGCATGAATGATCCACTGCTGTGTCCAAGGATGCTGCATCAGATTACTCTGTGACCCCCATCATCTGGCTGAGTAACCCTGAGGTTACACAGACTGACTGTTGCAACTCTGCTGTATCCAAGGATGCTGCATCAGATCACTCTGCGGCACCATAAGCTGGCTGAGTAACCCTGAGGTTGCACAGACTAGCTGTTGCAGCTCTATCACTGAGGCCATCTCTGTTAGAAGATGGAGACCATCACCATCCCCCTTCCTGCCAGCAAAAAGCTACATACTGTACTGTAAATTGCCTGGTGTCTGCAGCCAATTTGCGAGTGAAGATGCAAAACCCATACTGCACATGCACAATGTACTGAACATTGGTAGATTGCACGATTTTCCTGAATCAGGCCCAATATGGATAACCTGTAGCTTTGCTCAGACATATATTCACTTCTTAGCAAACAGGATGTTAAAGTATTAAAGAATAAGATGCCACTTTCATATTATAGCTCTCAACAGTTGCAAGGGGAATGCTAATGTGTCTAAAGATTGTTGCTGCAGCAGCTACATTAGTGGAAAAATCAGCTGACATTGTGCTTGAAAGTACTTTAAAAGTCTTAGCACTCTGCAATAGTTACATTTTTCACCAGAGAAAAGACATGGCATGTCATCACTGCCAGGATCACAAAATGAGAGCTTTCTCTTTTACTACTGGCTCACATTGAACTTGTTAGGTACAATGTATTTGATGACTGTTTGTTTATGATGCTTTCTATGGATTTCAGAGAGAACAGGTAGATTATTTTGTACTTTCTTTTCATGATTGACTATCTTATATTGATGAAGAAACCTTGCTGTAAGCAGGTCTGTTAATGATCAGTAAACAGAATTCAGTTCAACCTAACAACTACCATAGCCATTGCAATTAGCAAAGTAAAAATCACTTACCAAGTCATGTGATTTAGCAAACATTTTAAAGTATACGTTGACTACCCCGATGCCTTTGCCTTTGGCGTAATTCATGATTTTGGTTCAATTTAGAAGCAAAAAAACTATCTTACAGCAGCAGGCACTACTATAGCACATGCACACTGAATTCAAAGAGCTGATAATGCATTGAAAATGGTTCAGAATGTTATGAATGTTGTCTGTTTTCCTGAGGACCAAAATTACTAGAAATGCTAAATGTTTGTAATTCACAGGCCAGGTGGAAGAATGCAGGCTGTGCAGAAAATGACAAAGGAATGCATTGGCATGAATGTCATATAGCCTAAAACATGCAGATAAAGGTGGCACGATAAGTTTGGCATAGGTGCAGTGGTGGTTTTTCAACTAGGCATGTGAGGCACATGCCTATGGTTGTGTCATGAATTGAGCACTCACATTGCTACCTTGCCGGGCTCTCTCTTACCTCTCCACTCCTGGCCAGATGTCCCCCTGCTCACATACTGCAGATCATGGCCGCTGCCGCTCTCTCCCATTGGTGAATCTGGTGATCGGCATCCCACTTGGAGCCAGTGCCGAGTGCCACCATTTTACCTCAGTGTCACTGTTTCACAAGGACCAATGGGAAAGACATGGGAGGTGCTGCAGCACTGCACAAGCCAATCACTGACAACTCAGAGGTATAAAATTCCAGGGAAAGCTCTTCCTGGTTGTCATTGCTTTGTTGCCCATAACTGCTGAGAACCATGCTGAGTATCTCTCTAGAAAACATTCACTTGTTAGACCCCAGTGCACTTTCCATCTCTAGCACTTACTTACTCACTTCAGTAACTTTGCTAACCTGGAACTGCATATACCAGTGCTCTAGCTTTACTGGTAATGCTTCAACCCAGCCATCCTGTCTATCTGTTTCTGAGTATCCCAGCACTGTAGCCATCAATACAGGCAACCTGACTAGCTGGTACTGCAATATCCCAGTGCTCCTACTTATCTGGAACTGCATAATCTCAGTATTTCTGCATAGCTGGTAGGGCAATATTCCAGTGCTCCTGCTTATCTGGAACTGTATAATCCCAATAATTCTACCAATCTGGTACTGCATAATCCCAGTAACCCTGCATAGCTGGTCCTGTTCTGCTCTCTAGCTTCACAATTTTTTGGCCAGTACTGCTCTGCATCCCAGCTGTCCTGAGCAGCAGATTCTGCCATCCTGTTATTCAATATAATTGGGTCTGCTTTGTTTCCCAGCACAGCAATCACAACAGTCCTGATCATTACTCTTCACTCTGCATGAAGAAATTCTACATCAGGCCACCTAGTTTCCTGCTTAAATTCCCACACTCCACTTTGCAGCAACTCCTAGTCTGGATTCACAAATCAGACCAAGCCTGACAGGGTGCCACTTGCTGGAAGTGTGGCACAACAGACTCTACTAAATGAGATCACTGCTGTGCTAGGTGATTCTTTTTTGTTATTATGACTTACCTTTTTATTTTGCAACTGACAGAGTGGGAGGCAATGGGCAGCATATTGTAGTACAGGAGGTGGTGGTGGAGGGTAATGTTGGGACTGCTTTGGTGGTTTGAAGGCATCAAAGTCTGGTGTGATATGAAGTGAGTGATGGGAGCAGTGATGCAATGAGGTGGGAAAAATAAATGTTGTGTCTAGAGGTGGTCTTCCCACTAAATCACCCCATGTACAGGCCTATTGGTTACGCACCACGAGTTATCGTTCAAGCTAGCAGACACTGTCATTCTTGTATAACATTTTTATAGCAGAAGGCCAGTAAAAACAATTAATTTGTGTCTTTCATAACTACTGGTTCTTTTCTGGTGATTCAGATAGATTATATCTATCTTGCAAAGGCTACAATGCTTTTCTGGGTGATTTGAAGAGTATCCAATAGCAAGCAATACTGCATCAATAACAGCTAAAAATTAGTTCAAGAGTTTGTGTGCAGATATACAATTCCTTATGTTATTTCCTCAGATCAAGGTCTACTTGTATTTAAAAATGTGTAAACTTTGTGAATTAAATAGCAGTTACATACACCATATCACCCTTAAGCTGGCCATACACTAGGACGATTTTACATACGAATACACAATTTTGACACCTCATTGTGCATTATTTGGGTACGATTATGATTTGATGTGCAGTCCCGCAGGTCGAATGTCGAATACGTGCAGCTCATACTATCCGTCATCATCGTATGCACATTGTACCATGCTTTATGCACATACAATGCCTTGTTCGATGGATCGTTCGATCAGCATCATTTGAGTGTATGCTTTTTGTGCGGCATATGATGGATCGTAAGACGATCCGTTGTGTGGGGGCGCACAAAGGCGATCCATTTGTCCTTACCACTGCGACCTAAAATATGGCAGCCCGGCACCTGCCTTTGCAGCTAGGCTGCGAAGGCAGGGCGTTAGCCTTAAGATGCAAGCGCATCAGGGGGGGGGGGCGTGGCCTGGTGGCTGGACGAGTTGGAAGCATTTCCTGAGAGCTCCTGTGCAGCAGCCCCATAAATCAGCCCCTAGACAGCACCTACCTCGGCCCTACCTACCCCGCTTCCTGATCTTAGGTGGTGGGGCACCCCATGCACTGGTCGGTCTGTGCTGCGGAATCGGGGAGCCGGATTCCCGGCTCCTGCGGGTTGCGGCCGACTCACCACTATCCAGCTGGGACCTTGATTTCTCCCCCCTCTCCGTGACCGGAAGTCCCGCTGCCTTGGATCCCGCACGAGGGTCCTGCCATCCGGCCTGCTTCCTCCGGATATCGCCCGGCTCCAGCTGCCCCTGTGTGACTGCGGGGAGAGCCGCCAGCACCCGGCGCTGCAGACAGCCTTCTGACTGGGACTCCACACATCGGAGCTGCCGCGGCGCTCAGCGGACGAGCGTTCCCCCCAGGACGGTTCCCGCGATCGCTCCCTGGATGGGTGCCTGCCGCAGTGAGTTAGAGGTGAGCTCCGGGTACGCCGTGCAGCCGCGGCGGTGCCCGCTGGTGGCCCTGCACGCTCCCGTCCCTTTCTTTCACAGCCCTTACTGCTCACTGCTCCCTCCGTCCTTCTCCTCAAGCCTCCTGGAGCCCTGCAACTCGCCGCTCCTGTACTGCACCAGTCACTCTGGTGACCTCACACAACCCGCTGCTCTGACCTTTGGGCTGGCGCTGTCCCTGCTGGGGATCCCCTTGGTGCGTGGGGTGCGCTGGCTGGAGGCCTGCACACCCATATTGGCCCTGCTCTAAGTATCTTTGACCCCCGCTGCCCTCTGCTGCCCCGTCACCCCACCTGCACTGGTGCTTATAGGAGGTCTTTTTACTGCTGCGGCCTGGGCTTCCGGGACTGTCTCCCCTCCCCTGCTATCCCGCCACCCCCTGGCCTTGAGGGTGTCCCGGTCACTGGCTGGTCCGTGTCCGGGCTTCACCCTGTGGAGCAACCCCATCTGTTCCCCCTAGATGGGGGTGAAGAATCAGGGGCAGCCTTGCCACTCTCTGCAGCCACTGTCCTCAGGCTGTCTGGCTCCCTCTCCTGGTGGGTAAGTCCTGCTGTGCTGGGCTCCGGATCCAGCAGTATACAACACCCAGCCCTACCTGCCTCCACATTCCACATAGCCTCTACTCCAGAGCCGGAGATCCCTGGCCCTACCTCACCCACGGCTCGCTGTTGACCCCCTCATGACTCTCCCCTAACCTTGCTATCCTACCCCCCTGGTCCTGAGCTAAGCTGCTGGAACGCCCTTTCCCCCTCCTATCTTGTCGACTGTCCCCATCTCAATCCTATTAAGATGCCTAGAGGTGGTAAAAAATCGCAGGGGTCTGACCTCATGCCTTTCCTTACTAAACCCCCCCCCCCCGGCCAAAAGTAGTTCTGACACTTCTGAACTCTCCCACGGTATCTCTGACTCCGACACTGAAGACGACGATCTCATACCCCTCACCCACCGTGACTTTCTCTCTCTCCTTAAGGAGGTCAGAGATGTGAAGACCTGAGTTCAGGCTCTCCACTCCCTGAAATCCGATATTGCGGAAATTGGCTCCAGAACCGATCAACTTGAAAGGAGGGTGGACGAGGTGGTGACGTTCCAACAATCAGTCGAGACCGACTTCCAACAGATCCGTCAGGATGTTTCCCAACTGAGGGAGGAGCATGAGGATCAAGACAATAGGGCAAGGAGGAATAACCTGAGGATTCGGGGTATTCCTGAAGAGATTGAAACGATCCACCTTGATCTTTACCTCAAGCGCCTCTTTACCCAACTGTCCCCTAGCACCCCTGATGATCATCTCCTTCTGGACCGAGCTCACCGAGCTCTCGGACCTCGCTCTCAAGATTCTTCCCAACCTAGGGATGTCATTCTTAGAATGCATTACTTCACTGCGAAAGAGGCCATTATGAGAGAAGTCCAACGGCTGGGATCGGTTTCCTTTCTGAATGTCTCCCTGCAGATTTTCCAAGACCTGTCCCCGCTCTCCCTGGCTAAACGAAGAGACTTTAAACCCATCACCTCCTTGCTCTCTTAACATAATATTAAGTACCGCTGGGGCTTCCCCTTTCGCATCCTGGTGTGGCATCAAGGAAAACTACTCACAGCCAGAAATCCATCTGAGGCCCAATCGGTGTTGTCCAGACTAGGCATCCACAGCGATGACCAAGACCTTTCTACTGCTCGTTCCAGCGTCCGCGGCCTCTCCGGCTCCGCCTCCAGTGCCCTGATTTAATCTCACGTTTTCAGTTTGTTGCCTTATATCTTCGTTCCTGCCGGCCTGTATTGGTCGTACTCCCTAGCTGGGGAGCTGTTTAATCTTAGAATTGTTATGTTCTGGTTTCCCAGTCCTTTAGTTGTTTTTCATTTGTTATGTTCTTAACTCTTATTGCAATGTGATATTGTGTTCCTTCTGTGTTCCCTTTTCCTTTTCTTATCTCTTTCTCTAATACTAGTGCTCCATCTACACTCCAATCCTGTCTTTTTTTCTAGCTTTTTCCCTCAGGTTCTCCGAGGGGGGGGGGTGTCTGTCTCACTGCACGCTCTGTGATGTACCACCTGGATGCCTTGCTGTGCCCCCTCGGGGCTGATAGCCCCTTAACTGACCTAGGTGCCTTCCCGACACCTAGTATCCCTTCCCCCTGTCAGCGCCGCCGGTCCTGGCCTCCACTGCCGGATGACCACCCACCCTTCCCTCCCTCCTGGTTTTCCTCCCCTCCGCCCTTCCTTTTGACCATACTGTCTTCCGCCTCTCATCTCCTTTTTCTTTCTCTCTACTATCTTATGCTGCCTCTACGGATCTATATTTTTTCTATCTTGCCTGCTTCTTTGCTGCTTGCCTATGGGTCTCTGGGTCCTTTCTTTTAATGTAAAGGGGCTAAATAGCCCCCAGAAACGGGGAAAGCTATTTGCATCTCTTAAACTCCATAAAGGCGATTTGGTCTTCCTTCAGGAGACTCATTTCCTATGTAAGTCCCACCCTACGCTGCAATGTAAACCATATCCTGATTCTTTCTATGCCTGTGATCATACGGCTAAAAAAAGGGGGGTCGCGATCCTGATTGCCCGTCACCTTTCTTTTGAGCTTATTGATTCCCAAGTTGACAAGGAGGGCCGGTTTTTGATTTTGGTGGGGAAACTTAACAACAAATTATGCACCTTAGCTAACATATACGCCCCTAACCAGCATCAAGAGATGTTCTTTGCCAAATTGGATACCCTTCTTACTCAAGTCCGACAGGGGGAACTCATACTCGCAGGGGATTTTAACTCCGTTTTAAATCTTACCTTGGATCGCTCTCCATCTCTGCCCTCTACCTCCTTGTCAGACTCCCTCTGCTCTAAATCCCTCCTCCGTCTCATGAAGTCCCAGCTCCTCTATGATTTGTGGAGGATAAAAGACTCCTCTGCACGTGACTACACTTTTTACTCTTCCCCTCATAATTCCTACTCCCGCATCGATATGGTCCTGCTCAGCCACGAACTTACTTTGAATCTCTGTTCCGCCCATATTTATCCTCTTATATGGTCTGACCATGCCCCTATATCGTGTGACCTCTCAGGTCTACTTACTCGCCCTCATCCCATGACATGGCGTCTTAACGACTCCCTGCTTCAAAACCCGGAATTTCGGTCCCATCTTCAAAACAAGCTTTCCGATTACTTTGCCCTGAATGACTCTCCAGACATTTCCAGAGCCACTCTTTGGCTAGCACATAAGGCGGTTCTTCGGGGACACATCATTAGCCTGGCCTCTAAGATCAAAAAACAGTCTCTTACCCAGTTTAATAAGCTCTCCATTAAACTTCATACCCTTGAAGCTCAGCACAAGGCGTCTTCTGACCAGGCGGTTTTGTCTGAACTCCGTAAAGTTAAAGCGGACCTTGATTTCCTTCTCTCCAGACAAGTGGCCAAACGCCTTAAATGGCTTTGCCAGTCTTTCTATGAGAAGGGGGATAAAGCAGACAAAATCCTGGCGGCACGACTCTGATCCGCTAGGGCCAAAACAAATATTCTCTCTATTAGAGACCCTCACAATAACTTAGTCCATGATCCTATTGCCGTTAGGGCCGCCTTCCAATCCTACTACTTGGGTTTGTACAATTTACCTTCCACTTCGTCTGCTTCTTCTTCCCCTCCTCACTCTGACCTGATCTCTCACTTTCTCTCGGCTTCGAGTCTGCCTAAACTTCCTCAGGATGCCATGGATCATCTTAACAGTGAGATCTCGGTGGAAGAGATTACCCAGACTATACTCACACAAAAAATTGGCAAGTCTCCCGGCCCAGATGCGTTTACGGCTTTGTACTATAAACATTTTTCCAACCTCCTCTCCCCCCCACCTTCAGTCCCTATTTAATAGGATTATCCATGGTGACTCTTTCCCTCCTGAGATGTTGGAGGCTAGAATTGTGGTGATCCCTAAGGAAGGTAAGGACGCCCTTAACTGTGCTAGCTACCGACCTATCTCCCTCCTGAACTTGGACTTAAAAATATTTGCTAAAATCTTGGCCAACCGCCTGAATCCATATCTCCCCTCTCTCGTTCACTATGACCAAGTGTGGTTTATTCTGGGCTGCCAGGCGAGGGACAACACCAAACGTGCTATCGATCTTATTCACATCTCGAACTCCAGGGGGTCCCCTACTATCATGCTCTCCTTAGATGCTGAGAAAGCTTTCGATCGGAGCTCCTGGAGGTTCCTGAGGGCCACCTTGGAGGCATATGGCCTTTCTGGTGTCTTTCTCACTGGTGTCCTGGCACTATACTCCACCCCCTCCGCTACGGTCTTGATCAATGGTGTCCCGTCTGCCCCCGTCCGCATCTCTAATGGAACCCGTCAGGGCTGCCCTCTATCCCCATTAATATTTGCCCTTATTATTGAGCCGCTCGCCTCCCAAATTAGATCTCATCAGGGTATACATGGCATTCGCGTTGGCAATACCGATCCTAAAATCTTTCTCTTCACGGATGACATACTGCTTTCCCTGACTCAGCCGCTTATCTCACTCCCAAATTTATTTTTGGTCCTCCAATCCTACAGTCTTATTTCGGGCTACAAAATCAACCACTCTAAATCGGAGGCTATGCTGCTCCATGTCTCCCCTCGGGATGCTGATTCCCTTTGCGCCAACTTCAACTTTAAATGGCAGCCTATAAAAATCAAATATCTAGGGATCTATTTGACCTCCCGCTACGACTCTCTCTTTCATGAAAATTTTCCGCCTCTTCTTACTAAAACTCAAACTGATTTAACGTCCTGGAACAGTCTGTTCATCTCGTGGCTGGGTAGGATTATAGCGGTAAAATGAATATAATCCCCAAATGGCTCTATCTTTTTCATACCCTCCCTATAGCTGTCCCTGCTTCCTTCCTTCATAACATTCAGAAAGCCCTCGTTCGTTTTATCTGGAACCATAGGCCCCCCCGCATCGCTGCCAACACCCTGAAAAGACCGCGCTCCGCTGGCGGTAGGGGTCTCCCCGATATCAAGCTCTACTACCTGGCCTCCCATTTCTCTCAAGTTGTCACCGCCTACGCTCCTCCTGGTTCTGTTTCCTGGTTGGATATTGAGGCGGCCTATCTCAACCTCCCAGACCTGACCCCCTTATGGGGTTTGTCCGCCGCTTCCCGACCCCCAACTTCCAAACTACTCCCCACTATTAAATTTAATCTTAAACTTTGGGACCTTCACTCTCTGAAGATGAACCTTACCTCCACTCCTTCACCCTTGACCTCTATTTGGCAGAACCCTCTGTTCCCTCTGTCAAAGTCGAAAAATATCGTTATTCTCATGCCTTGTACTAACCCCATGCGCTTGCCCGCTGCACGTGCGTGGTATGTGTATTTACGGTAGAGTTTGTGTGCGTCTGGCGGGCGACTCAATTGTCACATAGTTAATCCAAATAGTGTATTTTGTAGGTTATGGTCTCCTTAATAATATCAGTAAGTTTGTTTAGTGTAACTGGTTCATGGACAGAGAAATCCCTCTTTACATGATATGAAGGGTCAGACAGGTTTTGAGCAGTGGTGTTTGGTATGCAACGGTAGAGTATATTATTGGTAACAATCCGGTGTTGGTTTGAGAGAAATTAATCGCTCCTGCGAATAGTTATGTTTATAAAAGGTTTATGGACATTTACTATATTTGCAGTTCATTATCCATGCGGCGGGAATCCTGAGATTCCCTCCCACCTGAGCAGTATGAAATAGTCACAGCCCACCTGTTTGAATCAACCTATGACCTTTTGTTATAATGTGAAGATAGATTCCTGTGTCCAATGAACAATGAGATTGTAGGCCCCTTTGTAGTGTACTGTATGCAGTGTATATAAGGCAGCCAGTTTGGGCCAGCTCAGTCTACTCTCCACAAAAGGTTTTCATCACTGACTAACTTGAGAGCTGGTGACCAGGACTGCGCAGCGATCATTCCCCAGTGTGTAAGTTTTTCTCTGTAACCAACTTGTTCTCTGTTTGTATTTGCCATACTCTCTCTCTCTCTCTGTTATTGTTACGCTGTTGTATATTGTATATGTGTAGTTATTATGTTTAGATATTGATGTTAGTCTGTAGTGTATAAGATGTTAACTGTATTTTCCCTTTTTACATAACTATATCTCGTTAGTAAAGGTTTTGGAACCTTAGCAAGGTATTGTGTGTTTATTACATTGCTGAGAGTAATCAGAGCGTCTCAATCGCTCAAGCGGCTTTCATATAATAGAGGTTAATTAGCACTGCATTGTGTTCACATTACAAAACCAAGGTTTACAGTATAGGCTCAGCCTTTCATTGTGTTGCATACAAGGTTTACTGTGTGTCATCCTGTGAGCATCTGCGCCGCTCGTGTTCCTCTTGTGGGCACAGCGTCCGCTACGCTAGTAGCGTAGCATTACGGTACTCGGACCGCCTATAGCGTGCTCGATACCCAGCGTAAGCCGTGAGCGAACGTGTCGCTCGTGCGTCTCGACCACGGCCTAGCGTCTGCTACGCTAAGTGCGTACCCTTACGGTACCCCGTACGCCCATTGAGTACTGAGTTTCTTACCAATATATAGTGAATGTTATAAGATAAATATTTAGCTTTATCAATTGGCGGCTCGTCCGTCCTCCACATATCCGCTCTAGCGAACACAAGCAGACTTTATCTGTCAGCAAAGGGCAGGAAGGCGTATCCCTTTGTATCCGTGTTGGTGGTGAGGGATACGGTAGTGCTGACTAGATAAGCGTCTGCATCGCTACGCTGTAGGAGTGCTGGTGGAATCCGGAACCGGAAGGTAAGAACAGTATGCTATTGTCTTTTAAAACTGTTTTATTTCTGCTTGATACGCATTGCGTTCGCAACACACGCACACACCTGCATTTGTCATTTGTGTAATTTTCACATCTCACTCTCCTGTTTGCCATTTATCATTGATAACGTGCTGAGAAAGACTTGTTGCTATTGGTAGTTAAAAGTAAAATTAATACGTAAGGGAGTAATTTGTAAAACACGCACACGGCTTGCCTAAGATACAAGGAAGTTCTGTGTGGTGTTCAGTAAATGATTACAGTTAAAGATCATTTACATTGATATAAACGTGTTACTTGTGTTACTGTGGACGTGTCTGGCCTGTGTACACGTGTCCCTAACAAAGGGCGGGACAAGCGTACGCGACGCAAGGGCTGACGCACGTAGCGTATATTACGCAACGGAGCATATGGGTACGCCCACGTAATACAAATCACACGATAGTATTGTTTTAGTAGGCGATACGGAGGCAACGCGATAATAGCGCAAGTCAATCTCAGTGTCCTAAATTTTTGCGTAAATAATCCTTCTCTAGTTGTAACTCCTCTCGGGACTAGACTGTGATACTGAATGAAAGGGATTTCTGCGCAGAAACGAAAGTAAAGAGTATATGAGGTGAAAGAGTGTGTATACATATATATAAGTTTCTCATTTTGGGTGGAATCACAGGAAATCGAGTTCTCGTGAGGTACACACGTGAAAGTGACAGCACAGTGGCTTGGGAGGCATCCCTTGTTAACATATTAAAATAAGAGCATTAGAGATAACGGACCAGGAGGTCCAGAGACAGACCAGGAGGTCTAGGTACAGCGGACTAGGAAGTCCGCTATAGATAGAGTCAAGAAGCACAGCACCAGGAGGGTTGGTGCAATACCCATATAGGCCATTAAGCTCTGGCTGAAGGAATTCACAGCCACAATTTTCGATTCCACTGGTCATTCCGCACATAAGATTAGTTGCTTATGTGCAGAACGATTGTACCGCATGTAATTGTGTGCATTAGTTAGTAACTTGACCCAGTACCATTTGCGTACGCTAGAGGGGTCATAAACGCTATTTGTACATTCTACCGTGATTTGTGTAATTTTTTTTATTTTAAGGGAGGTTCGCTGGTCACTCAGGAATTCTCCAGCAACTGATGTTTACTGGGAAGGGTTAAGTGCTCTTCGGATCACACCCACATGTTCCAGTAAATAGAGGTTCAGGTCGCAGGGGCCCTAGGTTGAGTACGCCAGCGCTAAGGCAGTGTGTGGACGTATTGGTCGACGTGGGCGAGTGAGTGGAGGTACTCGGTAAACTTTCACCGTCAGTCTACCCCGGACATCTTGGTTTTTGTAAGGGTTCGCTGAAGACCCTGATTTGAAGGTCAGAGGTAGCGAAAGCAACACCTGCAAAGATGGGGGCCAGTTGTTCAGGTAGGGGGCGATCAACTCTGGTCCAGGTTGATTCAGTAAACCGACCAATCGGGTCGGCAAGGTATATCATGTGTGAGAAATACGGTTCACACACAGAAGTTTTGTGCGATGAATGGGAAAGAATGACTGTGCATGACGGGGAAAAGTTCCCACGGGTAGGCAGTTTTAGCCCCGAGGTGTTACAAAATCTAAGGAGAAGGATATGTCTCATTAAATCTGCAAAGAGACGGATTAAAACATTATGATTATTTACAATTATGGCAACAGGAAGGTGAAATACAGAGAGGATTGGCTCAAGCGGGTGGATCTAACCCTATCAGGAAACTGATAGCCACCGCTCCACCACCACCATACATAACGGGAGAGAAAGTGGTTACAGAGAATGGCACACTGGTGTATGATAAACATGCACTTAGTAACGGTATAGATGTTAAGAATAATGGCCCTCATTCCGAGTTGATCGGTCGCAAGGCGAATTTAGCAGAGTTACACACGCTAAGCCGCCGCCTACTGGGAGTGAATCTTAGCTTCTTAAAATTGCGACCGATGTATTCGCAATATTGCGATTACTAACTACTTAGCAGTTTCTGAGTAGCTCCAGACTTACTCTGCCTGTGCGATCAGTTCAGTGCTTGTCGTTCCTGGTTGACGTCACAAACACACCCAGCGTTTGCCCAGGCACTCCCACCGTTTCCCCGGCCACTCCTGCGTTTTTTCCGGAAACGGTAGCGTTTTCAGCCACACGCCCCTGAAACGCCGTGTTTCCGCCCAGTAACACCCATTTCCTGTCAATCACATTACGATCGCCGGAGCGAAGAAAAAGCCGTGAGTAAAAATACTATCTTCATAGTAAAGTTACTTGGCGCAGTCGCAGTGCGAACATTGCGCATGCGTACTAAGCGGATTTTCACTGCGATGCGATGAAAAATACCGAGCGAACAACTCGGAATGAGGGCCAATGTAACTAAGATTGTTGATGCTAATACTAACTCGTGCAAGCTGTACCCTGTTTTAAACTTTCCCCAGGATTGTGACCAAGAGGATGAACCCACAACAATATCGGCACTCTCTCTAGCAGCCACCATAGCAGAAACAACAGTGGGCACGTCCCAACC
The DNA here is from genome assembly GCF_028390025.1 of Pseudophryne corroboree. NCBI lineage: Eukaryota > Metazoa > Chordata > Amphibia > Anura > Myobatrachidae > Pseudophryne > Pseudophryne corroboree. The sequence continues at coordinate 482,865,657 of NC_086449.1, read as the reverse complement.
AGTAAGAGCAGTATCAAAGGCCCCTAGTGGAGGGACAGGTGAGGTCGTATCAACTGGTAAGTACGGCACTGTACACTATGCTGAAACCATTACACCACATGTTGTAGAATCTACTCAGAATGATGTTATTGAACTTAATCCCGTTAGGGTAATTGCAGTACCAAATGGGAAAACTGACACTTCAGGAGTCACTCCTGTCAGAAACATCGCCATGTACTGCCCCTTTTCCCGAACGGAATTAAGATCAATGGTGTCTGAATTCCCTGATCCTAGGAAAGATCTAGTTGCAAGCCAGAAGTACATTAGAGAGCTAGGACATACTGTAGAGCCCAATAACAAAGATTGGCGGACATTGCTGAGGGCATGTTTACCCTCCAATGTCGACTCAGCGAGTTTTATAACTGACTGTAGACTAGACGAAGAGGTACCCCTTACTGAGGAGTACAATCAAGATAATGTGAAAAGAATTAACTTGCAGCTGGGAGTATATTTCCCAGCTGTTGCTAAATGGAAAAAAATTTCTCCATCAAGCAAAAGGAGGGAGAAACAGCTGCTGATTATTTTCATCGGGCACTACAGTAAATGGCTAAGTATACAGGGATAGAAGACATTAAGACAAATGTGAATCATAGAGAAGTAGCAGTATCTGTGTTAATGGATGGTTTAAAGGAAGTATTGAGGACGAGGGTACAGACCACCCAACCATGTTGGTGAGGTTTGTCGGTGGCTACTTTGAGAGAGGCCGCTATTGATCATGATCGGAACATCACCAGACACAGGGAGTCGCAGAGTGATAAGCTGATGGCTGTAAGTATACAGGCCCTTACCACAAGGCCAACTCAGCATAAGTCTCAGACCCCTGTGGGTAAGTCAAATGTGGTAACTTGTTATTAATGTCATAAAGAGGGACATTTTGCACGAGACTGTAGATTTAAAAGTGCACAAAACTCATATCAACCCCCTAGACAACGACATGACACACGAAATTGGGATCAAGGACCGCAGAGACGGAGTTATGAGCCACACGCAGGGGAAACAAAAAGGTATCCCCCAAGAAGAGACTGGCAAGTCTCTGATAGTTCTCATTTACCCCCTTCACAGGTAATAGCTGCCAGCGCAATGCAGGGAGGTCACCACATACAATAGGGGTGGGGCCACACCTGTAGTCTGCAGCCAGTGAAATTAATTGCGAGCCTTGGAAGTGAACCCGAGGTCACAATTGATGTAGCTGGTAAATCTCTAAATTTCCTTGTAGATACGGGGGCGGCCAAGTCGGTGATAAATTCGACCGTGGGCATGAGAACCACTGGTAAAACAATTCCAGCCATGGGAGTAACAGGAGTAGTACAACACTACCCTTTAAGCAAACCTGCAGAGATTACGATAGGGCCTTTGCATACCAAGCATTCTTTTCTGCTGGCTGCATCGGCTCCGACTAATCTCCTAGGGAGAGATTTACTGTGCAAAATGGGATGTGTCATATATTGTACTCCTGAAGGTGTGTTCTTGGACATACCCGAAAACCATGCTCAGGAAGTGCAGGATATGCTAGACTCCCCAACAAGATTAATGTCACACACTGTTATTGTAAATAGGTGTCCGTCCAAGGTAGAGGAAATGATTTCCCAGATACCGGAATCACTTTGGACCAAGGATGGACAAGACACTGGATTAATGGCAAACGTAGCCCCAGTAGTTGTACAAGTAAAAAATGGTAGGATAGCTCCAAAAATCCCACAATACCCTCTGAAGCCAGAGGTGGAGTTAGGAGTTTACCCTGTAATAGAGCGCTTGCTACAACAGGGCATTCTGGTAAGGACGTCCAGCACTGCCAATAGTCCCATCTTCCCTGTTAAAAAGAGTGGGGGGAGGGGTTACAGATTAGTGCAAGATCTAAGAGGGATCTACAAAATAGTTGAGAGTCAATTCCCCGTAGTGCCAAATCCAGCTGTCATCCTTATGCAAATCCCTCCCACTGCCAAATTTTTCACTGTGATTGACCTCTGCTCCGCCTTCTTCTCGGTACCTCTGCACCCTGACAGTCAATACTTATTCGCATTTACATACAGAGGAGTTCAGTATACCTGGACTCGATTACCACAAGGTTTCATTGACAGTCCAAGTATTTTCTCACAGGCCTTGCATGATTGTTTACAGTCTTTTCAACCTGAGAGTGGATCAATATTAATACAGTACGTGGATGACCTACTACTGTGTTCAGATTCACTGGAATCATCTCTGAGAGATACGAAACAACTCCTGTTTCATCTTTCAGACACCGGACACAAGGTTTCCAAAGACAAGTTACAATTATGCCAGACCAAGGTAAAATACTTGGGACACTGTCTGACACAAGGACTGAGACACCTCACCGCTGATAGAATTCAAGCAATTCGTGACATGACCCTGCCACAAACCCAGCAACAGATTAGAACGTTTTTAGGAATGTGTGGGTATTGCCGTAACTGGATCCCAGGTTTTTCCATACTGGCCTTGCCTTTACAGGAGATGGTCTCCTCAAACAAACCTGATCGGATTTCGCACACAGACGAGTCTGAGATGGCATTTGAGAGACTTAAACAGTGCCTAACGCAGGCACCAGCATTAGGCATGCCAGATTATGGAAAACCCTTTGAGCTGTACGGAACAGAGAGTGCTGGGTGCGCGGCAGGTGTCTTAACCCAGAAGCATGGTGATGCCAGCAGGCCGGTAGCCCACAATAGCGCTCAGCTAGACATGGTAGCGCAATCCCTCCCCACATGCTTGCGAAGTGTTGCAGCAATAGCATTGCTAGTAAGTAAAAGCGAAGATGTAGTGCTAGGACACAACCTCACAATTCATACACCACATGCAGTGTCAGCTTTACTGAATTCGGCCCAAACCAGACACGTCTCATCAGCACGGTTTACAAGATGGGAATTGGCATTGATGGCCCCCGTAAACATCACCATAAGGAGATGCAGCGCACCAAATCCTGCAACATATCTCCCAGGTGTGCCTGGACAGGCACAAAGGGTGGAGGATGAGAGTGATGGTGAAGGAGGATTTAGTAAGGAAAATGACACACATGATTGTATGGAATATTTGGCCCAAAATTTCACGGCAAGGCCTGACATCAGTGACAACCCACTGGAAGATGTAGATTTTACTTTCTACACTGACGGCAGTTGTCACAGACAGACGGACTCGGGAGACTTGTGTACTGGATACGCAATCGTAGATGACCAAGGTACCATAGAAGCGGAACCCCTAGGCCCACCACACTCAGCACAAGTTGCTGAACTGGTTGCCCTAACCAGAGCATGCGAACTGGCTAAAGGCAAGTCAGCCAATATCTACACAGATTCTAGGTACGTCTTCGGAGTAGTCCATGATTTCGGGACCTTATGGCGCCTCAGAAATTTCATGACGGCAGCTGGCACACCCGTAGCACATGCAGCCCACATCAAAAGACTTCTAACAGCGATACAGGAACCCGACAGAGTGGCTGTTATCAAGTGTAAAGCTCACACGTATAGCCAAGACCCGGTATCACTTGGTAACAGCCGAGCAGACGAAGCTGCTAAATCAGCAGCCAGTAACCCCATACAGACAGCACACAACTGATGGTATTTAATACTGTAAACACACAGAAATTATATGAAATGCAAGATTTGTGTTCACCACAAGAAAAGGCAGTTTGGAGGTCAAAAGGATATGGCCAGGAGTCCTCAGGACTTTGGACAGATGGACACGGTAAGCCAGTGGCACCCAGAGCATACCTTCCAAGTCTAGCGGAAGCGGCACATGGACTGACTCATCTAGGCAAAGACGGAATGTGTAAGTTGGTAAGAGCTTATTGGTGCGCCCCAGGATTTTCTTCCCATGCGGGTAAAAGAGCGATGACATGTCTCACCTGCTTGAGGAAGAATATTGGAAAGGCAATACCAACAGAGCCATCCCATATCCCTCCTACAGATGGTCCTTTCCAGGTAATACAAATTGATTTCATACAATTGCCACCTTGTAGAAATTTAAAATATGTATTGGTTTGTGTTGACGTGTTCTCAAATTGGGTTGAAGCATTTCCCGCGGCCACAAATACCGCTGTGTTTACTGCAAAGAAAATTGTGCAGGAATTTGTGTGTAGGTACGGTATCCCTAGAATCATTGAGAGTGATAGGGGTACCCATTTTACAGGTGAAGTTTTTCAAGCAATGTGTAAGTTGATGGGAATTAATAGTAAGCTACACACTCCGTACCGCCCCCAGGCGAGTGCAAAAGTGGAAAGAGTAAACAGCACTATTAAAAACAAATTAAGCAAGGTAATGGCTGAAACAGGATTGTTGTGGCCCGAAGCTTTGCCAATCGTATTATACAGCATCAGAACCACTCCCAGGTCCCCTCTTAATCTGTCTCCTTTTGAAATTCTGTTTGGTCGACAACCCCATGTTATGATTAACCCCCAGGATGATTTGAAATGTAACAATGAAGTCACTGTAAAGTATTTAGTTAAGATGAGTAAACAACTGAGTAATCAGAATGATAATCTAAAGTTGGTGATTCCTGATTTACCAGACAGTAATTGTCATGACATTGAACCTGGGGATTATGTAATGATACAGAATTTTCTACGCTCAGGTTGCCTTATTGACAGATGGGAAGGACCATATCAAGTCTTATTGACCAGCACGACCGCATTGAAGGTTGCCGAGAGAGAGACTTGGGTCCATTCGTCTCATTGTAAAAAGGTTGCTGACCCAGAGAGGTCCCGTGATAAAGAACAGACGGTAGAGGTTGTATCACTAGAGTGTCTGTTCCGGGAAGGTTGAGACGACACCTGAGCGCTGAGAATAATAAGACCGGAGGCTTGTCGAGCCAGATTTCTCCCTTTTGTTATTTTCTCCAGTTCCCATCTCCCTCCTATTCTCCTTCCCCCTTCTTATTTGTCTCCTTTTCCTCCTATAAGATGGACTTGCCCCAAGAGACTGTGATCCGGATTTTCCTGTTGACCATGATGTTGACCAGAGCAGTCTGTTTCGGTGAGAGTACCATGGAGGTCGAGAAAGGATCTGGAATGGGTTCTGATGACCAAGATGGAGGCGTAGTTTTCCAAGAGCAACATAATCACCGAGTAAAGGCGAGTATCAGAAAACGATCTGGTAGCATTGACAATAGAAGGAATTGTGAAGGATTGTTAGCTGAAGAGAACTGCATCTGTAGGCATTGTGACAATATAGTTGAGGATGGGTGCATCAAGAAATGTCAGTCCAGTTTTAATGTCCAAATGGACCGACATCCATTGAGTGACTATCACTCCTTAGTGGGTAAAGTGTTAAACAAGACAGACTGTTGGGTATGCTCTCAAGTACCTCAAGGTCATAGCAAATCAGGACTAGTACCATTCCCTTTAACTGTAGGAGAGGTACTTGAGTTAAGTGGTGGGAGGCTGGTGGACAAGAGGTTTAATATCTCTAGTCCTCCTAGTTTGAAGCTCCACCAGTATCACGTGGATAAGTCCTTAGTATGCTTTAATATTTCCAATCCCCGAAAGCCGGGAAATTGGGAAGTGTCATGGAGTAATCAAACCATGACATTTTCATATAGAGCCGATAGAATGCCCATAGACACAGAGCTTATACGCCAGATAGCCAACAGTGGAAGATATTTCCGGTATAGGTACACTCTAGGAAGTAGGACCATGCGAGTTGGAGAAGTATCACCAGGATACTGTGCACATATCGTACAACCTGATACGTGTACTAGACAGATGGGAGAATTAGGGTTAGGAGATTTCACATGGAAAATTTGTAACATGGTAATGTCATACTCTGTCCCATATGTTCTCCCCGATGATGCATATTTCATATGCGGGAGAAAGGCGTATAAGTGGCTTGCCCCAAACTCAGAGGGATTGTGTTGCATTGGAAAAGTACTGCCTGAAGTAATGACTGTATCCCATAACAAAATGAAAGACATTCACCGCGGTGCCCAAGCTCCTTATACTCACACTCATTACGAGCACGTCGTTAAACGGCACCTGATAGAGAGGACAGAGCATCCGGGATTCAATTCTTACTCGCGTTAGATTTCACTCGTACCGCCAGAGGAGTGATAAATTATATATATATATCTGCGCTAGCGAACTTGTTAGACAATATCACTGAAATGTATGACGACACGTTCAGGTACACTGGGAAAGAGTTGCAAGCCTACAAAACAGAGCTGGTTCAGCATAGGATGATTCTCAATTATCTCACAGCAGTGACAGGCGGGTATTGCGTTACCCTAGCAACTCAGAATGGAGTAAAGTGCTGCACGTATATTACAAACAGCACTGAGGACCCGGCCGAGGTCATAGACCAAAAGATGGATGACATTTTGCAATTGAAGTGGGAGTTTCGAAGGAAACACAATCTCACACTCGCTGCTGTGGGTAATGAGCTGACCAGTTGGGTGTCATGGTTGAACCCACGAAATTGGTTCTCTGGTTTAGGAGAATGGGCCCAAGGTATTATAATGGATGTAGGGAAATTTCTCTTGTGTATTCTGGGAGTCGTCATATTGGTTGGCCTGATATTTAGATGCGTTCAGACTTTAACGAAGTGTAAAGGTAGTACCAGAGTGATGAGTCTGAGGAGCGAGGACACTGTAATAACAACAACTAATTTGGTTTATGACCCAACGATAGAGACAATGTTGTGATGAAAATGTGATTCCACGGTCCGTTTCTTTCACCCGTTTCTCCTTTGTTTTCCTCCAAGGTACAAAGACATCCACTTGGAAGAAGAATTTGACAACCTCTTTTATACAGACCATTGGTGAACTATGCCACAAGCCCCAATATCCCTAGTGACTTTAACTTTTACGATAGCCCAATACTTTAGAGACTGTAATTTTATGGACAATGGAAAAGCTTTTGCTCGCTATTTATAGCAAAAGCACCGAGAGACATCAGACAACATGTACATCAAGACAAGACACCAGACAAGACCTCAATCGGCGACTGTTTATTTAAACTCACATAGTCTACGACTGCATTTATAATGATTGTTTCTTATCTTCATCTCTACAACCTCCAGGTAATGACACACATAGTCGACAGGGAATATAGACACATATATCAGCATTCACATGTTCCCCCCCTTCATGTATCATCAACTAAATGTGCTCCCCATTTGTTGCAACCAAAAGCCGAAAAGAGCTCGGTAGAGTTTGACAGCCCATCCACAGACCCTTGATACGGGATAAGAAGGATTCAAATGTATACTTCGCAATACCTCGAAGCTTGATTTAAAACACGTACGGCACGATGATACATGACCCCCCAAACATGGATTTCATACACACATGCTTTTACTATCTCACTAGGTCATGCTTTTCCCACCTTCTCCTCTCCTCCCTGACCCAATCATAAAAAGGTGTTTACATGATGACATATATTTTTCTGTTTTGTTTAGGAAGTGGCAGTTATTGGTGACTGCCAAAGGGTGGACTGTCAAAGTCGAAAAATATCGTTATTCTCATGCCTTGTACTAACCCCATGCGCTTGCCCGCTGCACGTGCTCATTCTCTCCCGTGCGTGCGCATATTCGCAGTTGCGTGACGGCGCCTCCACGGACATGCGCTCAAGCGCGTGGTATGTGCATTTACGGTAGAGTTTGTGTGCGTCTGGCGGGCGACTCAATTGTCACATAGTTAATCCAAATAGTGTATTTTGTAGGTTATGGTCTCCTTAATAATATCAGTAAGTTTGTTTAGTGTAACTGGTTCATGGACAGAGAAATCCCTCTTTACATGATACGAAGGGTCAGACAGGTTTTGAGCAGTGGTGTTTGGTATGCAACGGTAGAGTATATATATAAAAGCCTTTAAATAAGACTGTTGGATATGTAAACATTTACAATTTGGAATTGGAAATGGATTTCCACTTTAGCCACTTTAACCCTTGACTTGAGGATATAATATCTGTGGACTAAATTAATTTCTTCCACCATGGGGTGTTTCGGTCTCTATCTTACTACAAACCACTGTCCTTATGGTCATGGCTAAAATAGGAAAACCTCAGTTTGGTATTAGAATAAATGCTAATTAATGCAAATAGTTGCCCTACAGACTTAAGTACCGAAAATACAGATACTTACTAGGAGGAGAGAACCTAGGTTGAACAAACTGTCCTGGGTCAGTATTTGCTATATGACATCATGGAATAGGAATATCACTATGGTATGAGGAAACATCTTATGATACACTTTTTTTCAATTATATATTGACCTTCCTGCAGAAAAATGGATCTATATACAGTACAATAATGACACTTTATAACAGTACAGAGGGACATCATTTCCAATTGTCTCTGGCTATGTTTGGAAATTTGTATAGTGGTAGTTCACTAGTGCAACCTCTTCTTTAGGGAATGTATTGAGTGTGTGATAAGAAAGCCAATTGTCATACAGTATATAGTTCCCTTTGTTAGGGAGACTAAATAATTTAATCAGATAATTGAGAATATTCCTTGAGATCACAATTAATTAGGTTTTCTTCCACACAAGAAAACGTATCAGTGCCACATTACATTATAATTTCTTTCAGCTAACCTGACACCAGCAACCAATAGTGGACAATATGGACACAAGTGCAGCTGGATGATATGTACATAGTTCATGTTATAATATGTGTTTTACATAAGTGCTGTGTGTTACTCTCAAAAAAGTGATGCACATGAGTTACAGTATTTTATAATGCATGCTCGTACAACGCAACCAAAATGATTTTTATGAACATTTTCACCTACTTTCGTATAAATGATGTTTTAGTGCCATTCATTAAAAAGGTAGCGCAGAAGATATAAAGAATATCTCCTGCTTACCTTTCACTCTCGTTGTGCCCCTCTGCCCCCGTACAGTAGTATGGGGACCTAAATTCATCAAGCTCTGACAATATAATATTGGAACATTTACCATGTTCAGATGGCATTTGTTCACGGACCCTGCTCCTTCCCTATGGGAAGGAATCCCAGTTGCAAAGAGGGAGCCATTTGGAGCCTTCTGCCACTGCCCTGCTCCTTCCATCGGAAGGTTTGCACATGCGCAATAATACAACTGAGGTCATACTTGTCAGTGCTAGGCCGGGTACACACTACTGCGATGTCGCCATGATTTGCTGTATCTGTATGACAAATTGTCCACAGATGTGTCCTTTTATATTGTGGCTGCGATACATTCGCATTGCAGCACACAGGTCTCAGCATTCTAATGGGAGCCGCTTTCGATGCGTACACATCACAGTCACGCTACAGATCACAGCTATAGGCAGCAACACTGTACATCATAATATGTGTATACCTGTGATTTACATGTTCCCGCTAGCAATATCTTCTGTTGGCCCTGCCATAGGGCTGATGGAAGATATTGCTAGCGTCCTGATACAGTGCAAATAAAGGACGTAATGATATGTTGTTCCATCCTTCATTTGTGTCCAGCAAACCCCCACTGATCTGGGCCAAAGTATATTCTGCCTGACCATCGTGAACATTGGCCATCGCTCAGGTGTGAACCTGGCATAAGTTTCGATAGCGATGAAAAGATTTGCTAAGACAGCTGATTTTTGAATGATGAATTGCTCCAGCACTACCCTGCAAATTGAAAACGTAATTATTGGGCACCACCCGGTTGGTTTTGCGTTGTAAATGATTGCTGCTTTAAAAAACAAGCAGACTCACAGAAAGTCCCTTACCTCCAGCAACTCAGAGGCTATTACATTTTGGACCCTATTCAGTAAGTATTGCAGATTCTGCTAAAAAGCAGAATCTGCAGTGCCTTCTGTAGCATGCGGTCGCAGCAATTGTGGACGACCTCCTGCAGCACAGCTACGCTGCGTATGCAGATGGTCAGCTGACATTTTTTCCATCTGAGTTGCTGCGTGTGACGTCATGCAGCCGCCCCAAAAACACTGCCAACCCACCTCTGTTTTCCCAGTGCAGCCCCCCTGCAGCGGTCCGTCACTGCCGCCACCCGCCCTGCGTACGCCTCTACCTGTCGATCAGGTAGAGGCATTCGCAGCCAATGCAATTGCATCACAGTGACCAGGCCGCGCACGCACAGGACGGAACCCGCTTGTGCGGGGAATTGCGGTTACGATGCAACCGGAATAACCCCCTTAACCCTTACTATTAGTTCTCTTCCCAATATCTGATAACTGTCAGTCCCTGCCATTCTAGACAAAAACTGCAAGGGAACTGTATAACATCAAAATGCCACAAATAAATAAATAGCATAAACTTATTACTAGAGCCTCTGGTACAGGACGTGATAGGTCTGCTTAAAACCACATGCAATGCAAATGTTCACATAGTTTAGTGTTGTTTACTACTCCTGCTGCACATGTGTTAGCAGCATTAAATAGGGTGTATGCACAAAGGTGCTGTTGCAACTGAGAAGCAGTTTCAGAAATGTTTTGGAAAAGTGCTGGGCATTCCTGGGTAGTGACTGGTCCATCTAATGGGCATGTTATGGGAGTATTACAAGCATGTTACAAAGACACTCAACTGCTCACATAGGAGGCCATACTGGGATGGAGAATCAAAAATAGCACATATAAGTAACAATAAAAAAAAGTAATCATTAAAAATAGGGAATCACATTCACTTGACAGAGCAGCAGACTTTACCCACTATGGTGGAGAGGGGTCTGCTACCTTATGCCGGCGCTCGGGATCCCAACCGCCGGCATGCTGGCAGTGGGGTGAGCGCAAATGAGCCCCTTGCGGGCTCGCTGCACTCACCATGCTGCAGGCATGGTGGCACGCTACGTGCACCACACTATTTAATCTCCCTCGCGGGGTGTCGTGGACAACACAAGAGGGAGAATAGCTGTAGGTATCCCAACAGCTGGCATATCAAATGCCTCCCAGTAGAGAGCACAGTAGGAGTAAAATAATGGGGGAGATTCAATTGTTTGAAAAGTCAGTTGGGTGTCTGTTTTTTCCTATCTAATAGACAGGAAAAAACAGACTCCCAACCGACTTTTCAAACATTTGTATTCTCCCCAATGTATTCCCCAATGTGGGCCAATTAAGAGCACATATAAAGCACAACTAAGTAAAATATTGAAACTTCCACAATATGCAATCCATAATATGACCAAATTGTTGTAATTAGCACATACTGTATAAACGGCACAGACATTGTGTATGCAGTGACCACCTGCCACGGACTGTGCAGACCTTTCCCGGTATTACGTTGCAGCCCATGCAGTGTATTATTCTCTTATCACCTGGGGCTCCAACCTTAACAGCTGGATATGATCCTTCCCAGCTTGTGAAACTACTAATATTTGTTTTATTGACATTTATATGTGCTAATCACACCAATTGGTCCATTTTGTGGACTGCATATTCTGAAAGTTTCAATATTGGTTTTGTTGTCCTTCATATGTGCTACTAATTGGTCCACATTGGAGATTACATACTGTCTGTTATTTTACTCCTATTGTTATCTTTACCATAAAGAGTAGAGTCTGCCCGGGATGTGACTGGCAGTTTCCTTTCCTTCCCCTACATCCCGCATCCTCATTATCCCGACGGTCGGCATGCTGACCATAAGGGACTATTTCCACTCATGGGTGTCCATGTGGGAGTAGAACCCATTGTGACCACAGGTTGCCACCGAGCCTGCAATGGGCTTGCTGCGCTCACCCCTCCCTCCCTCGCCGGCATTCCGCTGTCACGCATACCACACCCATCTGCCCCACTATAAAGTGAATGGGATTCCCTATTTTTGTTGATACATTTTTTTATCATTGTTACTTTTATGTGTTATTTTTTAATTTTATTAAAAACAAAAATTCTTAGGACAACTTTCCAGCTTGTGCAGCTTCTCCATCCTAGAAGACTCCTATGTGAGCAGTTGAGTGTCTATGTAACATGCTTGTAACACTCCCATAACATGTCCATTAGATGGACCATCTCTGTGTGTTTCTTTAGCTACCTCCCAGTCACTACCCAGGAATACCCAGCTCCCTTTAGTCAACTTTTTTCATATATAGCTTTATAAAATGATTGGGGGTTCTGATGTAACCCCACCACCACCACCCATATGACAGGAAAATGTCATGTAATATGTGATATGGCTAGTGAATATTGTGTTGCTCAAGCATCCACAGCACCAGAGAGCTGACTACTATGCTCAAAATAATGGCAATAGCTTCTCTTTCCAAACACACATACTGTAGATATATTCCAACATCAGAGATGACGCAAGTGTGAACTAGTGGAAAAGCTCTTTGTGAACAGAAAAGTGCCACACTCCCAGTGAGTCCCTATTATGATTGTACTCAATTGAAACTAGTAAACAATAGCTTATATACAGTTTTCATTAACAGAACATTTTCAGGATCTCAGACTCATATACAAGCTTTTGTTTACCTGTTTCAAATGCAAGCGATTACAAAAGTGTTTTACTGGGGGTATGGTCCTTGCCCTTCTCCACGCAAGTTCATTGACAGTTACAGTGTCCACACCTTCATGGTGTTATAATTACGTAAGCATTGTTATTTTCAATTGAAACCCTAAAAGCTGCTATGTTTAGTGTAATGAATTACAGGATATATGTTATAGGGTTTACTTATTCCCATCAATTTTTATTCTTTTGCAGCCCTTGCCAAATTCAATTCAATGCATTTTTAGTTAGTGTCGGAATGGGGTATGAAGGGCCCACCAGGGGAATGTAATCACAGGGGCCCACTAAGAGGTGTGGCCAGTTGCATACCCTCCAACGTGGGGGATCATTCCGAGTTGATCGCTCACTAGCTGTTTTTAGCAGCTGTGCAAACGCTATGCCGCCGCCCACTGGGAGTGTATTTTAGCTTAGCAGAAGTGCGAACGAAAGGATTGCACAGCGGCTACAAAATAATTTTGTGCAGTTTCAGAGTAGCTTCAGACCTACTCAGCGCTTGCGATCACTTCAGACTGTTCAGTTCCTGTTTTGACGTCAAGAACACGCCCTGCGTTTGCCCAGCCACACCTGTGTTTTTCCTGGCACGCCTGCATTTTTTTCGAACACTCCCTGAAAATGGCACCCAGAAACGCCCACTTCATGTTAATCACTCTGCGGCCAGCACTGCGACTGAAAAGCTTCACTAGACCTTGTGTAAAACTACATCAGCCGCTGTGAAAGTACGTCACGCGTGCGCATTGCGCCGCATACGCATGCACAGAGTGACTTTTTTTGCATCATCTCTGCACAGCAAACATTTTCTGCTAGCGATCAACTCGGAATGACCCCCATGACCCGTTCCATTAGGTACAAAATGCTCTGTTCCTGGACTTCTTTGCCAGTGGCAGTTACAGAGATGTGGCTGCAGCACAGTCCAAAATGTAAATGGAGAGCCACACCAACTGCCAGTGAGTCCTGGCAGGTGATGTTTGGCAGTGTTCGGGGTAACAGTTGGTGTGGCTCCACTATTTGAATTTTGGACTGCGCTACATGCTCACATCTGTATCTGCCACTGGCAATGAAGTCCAGGAACAGAGCAATTTGGGGCAGATGTATTAACCTGGAGAAGGCATAAGGAAGTGATAAACCAGTGATAGATGCAAGGTGATAAACACACCAGACAATTGGCTCCAATATGCAAGTCGACAGTTAGGAGCTGATTGGTTGGTGGTTTTATCACCTTGCACTTATCACTGGTTTATCACTTCCTTATGCCTTTTCCAGGTCAGTACATCTGCCCCTTTGTACATAATGGAATGGGTCATGTTGAAGGTATGGAGTTGCTGGAAGTGGTGTGGTCATCCAACCAGAGAAGAGTGGCCAACCATAATGGGAGTCAGAGGAGGACTTACCACAAGGCAACCAAGGCAGCTGCTTATGGCCCTGTGGTTCTCAGGGGGCCCGCCGATAAGGCTGTTTGGAGGGCAATTCTGGTGGACCGTTGAGTACTCCCAGCAGGCTGTCAGTGATTAGACAGCTGTTGGATGCTGGCTCCAGCACATGCCTGTGTCTCCAGTTCTGCAGTGTTGTAAGCCTGGGTCACTCATATACAATGCGGTCAGTGAGTGATGGTGTAATAATGGGGTACGGGGACCTGCTACAGTGAGGGGAGCACTGATCTAAAATGCAGTATCTGAGCGGTGTAATAATGGAAGTTAGAGATGAGGGGACATGGTGCAATCAGTGAAGGGGGAAGTAATATACTGTAATAGAATATAAGGAGGAAAAACAACAAATAATGTAAGGTGCATAAATCAGGAATGAAAATATAGTGCTATTCATTGTTTGAGGGAGGAGGGCCCTAAGTCTGTATCTTGCTTAGGGCCCTGTGAGGTCTAACTCCTCCTCTGATGGGAGTTTGATAGTATAGGATATGAATAAAAAAAAATTACCTTTTAAATAAGGGGGTAATTAAGAGTTGATCGCAGCAGCAAATTTGTTAGCAGTTGGGCAAAACTATGGGGGTAATTCCAAGTTGATCGCAGCAGGAAATTTTTTAGCAGTAAACCATGTGCACTGCAGGGGAGGCAGATATAACATGTGCAGAGAGAGTTAGATTCGGGTGGGGTGTGTTCAATCTGCAATCTAATTTGCAGTGTAAAAATAAAGCAGCCAGTATTTACCCTTGCACAGAAATAAAATAACCCACCCAAATCTAACTCTTTCTGCACATGTTATATCTGTCTCCCCTGCAGTGCACATGGTTTTGCCCAATTGCTATCAAAAATCCTGCTGCGATCAACTTGTATGTGCACTGCAGGGGAGGCAGATATAACATTTGCAAAGAGAGTTAGATTTGGGTGGGTTATACTGTTTCTGTGCAGGGTAAATACTGGCTTCTTTATTTTTACACTGCAATTTAGATTTCAGTTTGAACACATCCCACCCAAATCTAACTCTCTCTGCACATGTTACATCTGCCCCACCTGCAGTGCACATGGTTTTTGCCCATCTGCTAACAAATTTGCTGGTGCGATCAACTCTGAATTACCCAAGCCCAGTTTTACATTTATCATTGATCCCCAACATACTGTCAGAATCAGAATCTGCTTTATTGGCCAGGTATACTTGCATATACTAGGAATTAGTCTTCGGTTTGCTATACAACAGCCAAGTAAGTAACAGATAAGCAGGGTGGGGGGGGGGGGCAAGTAAAGTCATACAGATAGGCATACCTTAGGGGACACAAGTTAGTTACATTTACTTCTAGTCAGTCAATGTTCAGGAGTTCAGCAGGCGGGACCGCTTGGGGAAAGAAACTTTGAGGCTTCTGGTGCACACTGGCGGGGATGGCCCTGTAATGCCTGCCTGAAGGTAGCAAGTTGAACATGCTGTGGCCGGGGTGTAGCTGGTCTTTTACCAGGGCCCGTAACTACGTGTGTGCCTCTGCTGTGTGCGCTCGTGCTGGTGAGGAAAGCAGCAGCGCCAGGGGCAGCGGAGGAGGAGGAGAGAGGGGGACTCGAGCCGCAGTAAGTAGCACTATGTAATTGGTAGAGGCGCCGCTGCAGCAGTCCCCTCTCCTTCCGTATTGGCTGCCCGCGCTGCTGTGAATACTGGGATGCAGTTCCTTCATCCAGCATTCACAGCGGTGGCGGGCAGCCAATACGGAAGGAGAGGGGACTGCTGCAGCGGGCCGCCTCTACCAATTACATAGCGCTGCTGCGGCTCCAGTCCCCTCTCTCTCCTCCTCCCCTGCCTGCACCAACGGATCTGCCATAACGAGGAGCCTGACTGCCAGCGGGGAGAGATGGTAAGTATCTCTCTCTGTCTCTCTCTCTCTATTTCTCTATCTATTCTATCTGCCACAATGTGTAAAAAGGGGGACTGGCTGCCGTAATGTGTAAAAAGGGGGATGCTGTCTGCCGTATTGTGTAAAAAGGGGACGCTGGACAATGGAAAAGCTTTTGCTCGCTATTTATAGCAAAAGCACCGAGAGACATCAGACAACATGTACATCAAGACAAGACACCAGACAAGACCTCAATCGGCGACTGTTTATTTAAACTCACATAGTCTACGACTGCATTTATAATGATTGTTTCTTATCTTCATCTCTACAACCTCCAGGTAATGACACACATAGTCGACAGGGAATATAGACACATATATCAGCATTCACATGTTCCCCCCCTTCATGTATCATCAACTAAATGTGCTCCCCATTTGTTGCAACCAAAAGCCGAAAAGAGCTCGGTAGAGTTTGACAGCCCATCCACAGACCCTTGATACGGGATAAGAAGGATTCAAATGTATACTTCGCAATACCTCGAAGCTTGATTTAAAACACGTACGGCACGATGATACATGACCCCCCAAACATGGATTTCATACACACATGCTTTTACTATCTCACTAGGTCATGCTTTTCCCACCTTCTCCTCTCCTCCCTGACCCAATCATAAAAAGGTGTTTACATGATGACATATATTTTTCTGTTTTGTTTAGGAAGTGGCAGTTATTGGTGACTGCCAAAGGGTGGACTGTCAAAGTCGAAAAATATCGTTATTCTCATGCCTTGTACTAACCCCATGCGCTTGCCCGCTGCACGTGCTCATTCTCTCCCGTGCGTGCGCATATTCGCAGTTGCGTGACGGCGCCTCCACGGACATGCGCTCAAGCGCGTGGTATGTGCATTTACGGTAGAGTTTGTGTGCGTCTGGCGGGCGACTCAATTGTCACATAGTTAATCCAAATAGTGTATTTTGTAGGTTATGGTCTCCTTAATAATATCAGTAAGTTTGTTTAGTGTAACTGGTTCATGGACAGAGAAATCCCTCTTTACATGATACGAAGGGTCAGACAGGTTTTGAGCAGTGGTGTTTGGTATGCAACGGTAGAGTATATATATAAAAGCCTTTAAATAAGACTGTTGGATATGTAAACATTTACAATTTGGAATTGGAAATGGATTTCCACTTTAGCCACTTTAACCCTTGACTTGAGGATATAATATCTGTGGACTAAATTAATTTCTTCCACCATGGGGTGTTTCGGTCTCTATCTTACTACAAACCACTGTCCTTATGGTCATGGCTAAAATAGGAAAACCTCAGTTTGGTATTAGAATAAATGCTAATTAATGCAAATAGTTGCCCTACAGACTTAAGTACCGAAAATACAGATACTTACTAGGAGGAGAGAACCTAGGTTGAACAAACTGTCCTGGGTCAGTATTTGCTATATGACATCATGGAATAGGAATATCACTATGGTATGAGGAAACATCTTATGATACACTTTTTTTCAATTATATATTGACCTTCCTGCAGAAAAATGGATCTATATACAGTACAATAATGACACTTTATAACAGTACAGAGGGACATCATTTCCAATGGTCTCTGGCTATGTTTGGAAATTTGTATAGTGGTAGTTCACTAGTGCAACCTCTTCTTTAGGGAATGTATTGAGTGTGTGATAAGAAAGCCAATTGTCATACAGTATATAGTTCCCTTTGTTAGGGAGACTAAATAATTTAATCAGATAATTGAGAATATTCCTTGAGATCACAATTAATTAGGTTTTCTTCCACACAAGAAAACGTATCAGTGCCACATTACATTATAATTTCTTTCAGCTAACCTGACACCAGCAACCAATAGTGGACAATATGGACACAAGTGCAGCTGGATGATATGTACATAGTTCATGTTATAATATGTGTTTTACATAAGTGCTGTGTGTTACTCTCAAAAAAGTGATGCACATGAGTTACAGTATTTTATAATGCATGCTCGTACAACGCAACCAAAATGATTTTTATGAACATTTTCACCTACTTTCGTATAAATGATGTTTTAGTGCCATTCATTAAAAAGGTAGCGCAGAAGATATAAAGAATATCTCCTGCTTACCTTTCACTCTCGTTGTGCCCCTCTGCCCCCGTACAGTAGTATGGGGACCTAAATTCATCAAGCTCTGACAATATAATATTGGAACATTTACCATGTTCAGATGGCATTTGTTCACGGACCCTGCTCCTTCCCTATGGGAAGGAATCCCAGTTGCAAAGAGGGAGCCATTTGGAGCCTTCTGCCACTGCCCTGCTCCTTCCATCGGAAGGTTTGCACATGCGCAATAATACAACTGAGGTCATACTTGTCAGTGCTAGGCCGGGTACACACTACTGCGATGTCGCCATGATTTGCTGTATCTGTATGACAAATTGTCCACAGATGTGTCCTTTTATATTGTGGCTGCGATACATTCGCATTGCAGCACACAGGTCTCAGCATTCTAATGGGAGCCGCTTTCGATGCGTACACATCACAGTCACGCTACAGATCACAGCTAAAGGCAGCAACACTGTACATCATAATATGTGTATACCTGTGATTTACATGTTCCCGCTAGCAATATCTTCTGTTGGCCCTGCCATAGGGCTGATGGAAGATATTGCTAGCGTCCTGATACAGTGCAAATAAAGGACGTAATGATATGTTGTTCCATCCTTCATTTGTGTCCAGCAAACCCCCACTGATCTGGGCCAAAGTATATTCTGCCTGACCATCGTGAACATTGGCCATCGCTCAGGTGTGAACCTGGCATAAGTTTCGATAGCGATGAAAAGATTTGCTAAGACAGCTGATTTTTGAATGATGAATTGCTCCAGCACTACCCTGCAAATTGAAAACGTAATTATTGGGCACCACCCGGTTGGTTTTGCGTTGTAAATGATTGCTGCTTTAAAAAACAAGCAGACTCACAGAAAGTCCCTTACCTCCAGCAACTCAGAGGCTATTACATTTTGGACCCTATTCAGTAAGTATTGCAGATTCTGCTAAAAAGCAGAATCTGCAGTGCCTTCTGTAGCATGCGGTCGCAGCAATTGTGGACGACCTCCTGCAGCACAGCTACGCTGCGTATGCAGATGGTCAGCTGACATTTTTTCCATCTGAGTTGCTGCGTGTGACGTCATGCAGCCGCCCCAAAAACACTGCCAACCCACCTCTGTTTTCCCAGTGCAGCCCCCCTGCAGCGGTCCGTCACTGCCGCCACCCGCCCTGCGTACGCCTCTACCTGTCGATCAGGTAGAGGCATTCGCAGCCAATGCAATTGCATCACAGTGACCAGGCCGCGCACGCACAGGACGGAACCCGCTTGTGCGGGGAATTGCGGTTACGATGCAACCGGAATAACCCCCTTAACCCTTACTATTAGTTCTCTTCCCAATATCTGATAACTGTCAGTCCCTGCCATTCTAGACAAAAACTGCAAGGGAACTGTATAACATCAAAATGCCACAAATAAATAAATAGCATAAACTTATTACTAGAGCCTCTGGTACAGGACGTGATAGGTCTGCTTAAAACCACATGCAATGCAAATGTTCACATAGTTTAGTGTTGTTTACTACTCCTGCTGCACATGTGTTAGCAGCATTAAATAGGGTGTATGCACAAAGGTGCTGTTGCAACTGAGAAGCAGTTTCAGAAATGTTTTGGAAAAGTGCTGGGCATTCCTGGGTAGTGACTGGTCCATCTAATGGGCATGTTATGGGAGTATTACAAGCATGTTACAAAGACACTCAACTGCTCACATAGGAGGCCATACTGGGATGGAGAATCAAAAATAGCACATATAAGTAACAATAAAAAAAAGTAATCATTAAAAATAGGGAATCACATTCACTTGACAGAGCAGCAGACTTTACCCACTATGGTGGAGAGGGGTCTGCTACCTTATGCCGGCGCTCGGGATCCCAACCGCCGGCATGCTGGCAGTGGGGTGAGCGCAAATGAGCCCCTTGCGGGCTCGCTGCACTCACCATGCTGCAGGCATGGTGGCACGCTACGTGCACCACACTATTTAATCTCCCTCGCGGGGTGTCGTGGACAACACAAGAGGGAGAATAGCTGTAGGTATCCCAACAGCTGGCATATCAAATGCCTCCCAGTAGAGAGCACAGTAGGAGTAAAATAATGGGGGAGATTCAATTGTTTGAAAAGTCAGTTGGGTGTCTGTTTTTTCCTATCTAATAGACAGGAAAAAACAGACTCCCAACCGACTTTTCAAACATTTGTATTCTCCCCAATGTATTCCCCAATGTGGGCCAATTAAGAGCACATATAAAGCACAACTAAGTAAAATATTGAAACTTCCACAATATGCAATCCATAATATGACCAAATTGTTGTAATTAGCACATACTGTATAAACGGCACAGACATTGTGTATGCAGTGACCACCTGCCACGGACTGTGCAGACCTTTCCCGGTATTACGTTGCAGCCCATGCAGTGTATTATTCTCTTATCACCTGGGGCTCCAACCTTAACAGCTGGATATGATCCTTCCCAGCTTGTGAAACTACTAATATTTGTTTTATTGACATTTATATGTGCTAATCACACCAATTGGTCCATTTTGTGGACTGCATATTCTGAAAGTTTCAATATTGGTTTTGTTGTCCTTCATATGTGCTACTAATTGGTCCACATTGGAGATTACATACTGTCTGTTATTTTACTCCTATTGTTATCTTTACCATAAAGAGTAGAGTCTGCCCGGGATGTGACTGGCAGTTTCCTTTCCTTCCCCTACATCCCGCATCCTCATTATCCCGACGGTCGGCATGCTGACCATAAGGGACTATTTCCACTCATGGGTGTCCATGTGGGAGTAGAACCCATTGTGACCACAGGTTGCCACCGAGCCTGCAATGGGCTTGCTGCGCTCACCCCTCCCTCCCTCGCCGGCATTCCGCTGTCACGCATACCACACCCATCTGCCCCACTATAAAGTGAATGGGATTCCCTATTTTTGTTGATACATTTTTTTATCATTGTTACTTTTATGTGTTATTTTTTAATTTTATTAAAAACAAAAATTCTTAGGACAACTTTCCAGCTTGTGCAGCTTCTCCATCCTAGAAGACTCCTATGTGAGCAGTTGAGTGTCTATGTAACATGCTTGTAACACTCCCATAACATGTCCATTAGATGGACCATCTCTGTGTGTTTCTTTAGCTACCTCCCAGTCACTACCCAGGAATACCCAGCTCCCTTTAGTCAACTTTTTTCATATATAGCTTTATAAAATGATTGGGGGTTCTGATGTAACCCCACCACCACCACCCATATGACAGGAAAATGTCATGTAATATGTGATATGGCTAGTGAATATTGTGTTGCTCAAGCATCCACAGCACCAGAGAGCTGACTACTATGCTCAAAATAATGGCAATAGCTTCTCTTTCCAAACACACATACTGTAGATATATTCCAACATCAGAGATGACGCAAGTGTGAACTAGTGGAAAAGCTCTTTGTGAACAGAAAAGTGCCACACTCCCAGTGAGTCCCTATTATGATTGTACTCAATTGAAACTAGTAAACAATAGCTTATATACAGTTTTCATTAACAGAACATTTTCAGGATCTCAGACTCATATACAAGCTTTTGTTTACCTGTTTCAAATGCAAGCGATTACAAAAGTGTTTTACTGGGGGTATGGTCCTTGCCCTTCTCCACGCAAGTTCATTGACAGTTACAGTGTCCACACCTTCATGGTGTTATAATTACGTAAGCATTGTTATTTTCAATTGAAACCCTAAAAGCTGCTATGTTTAGTGTAATGAATTACAGGATATATGTTATAGGGTTTACTTATTCCCATCAATTTTTATTCTTTTGCAGCCCTTGCCAAATTCAATTCAATGCATTTTTAGTTAGTGTCGGAATGGGGTATGAAGGGCCCACCAGGGGAATGTAATCACAGGGGCCCACTAAGAGGTGTGGCCAGTTGCATACCCTCCAACGTGGGGGATCATTCCGAGTTGATCGCTCACTAGCTGTTTTTAGCAGCTGTGCAAACGCTATGCCGCCGCCCACTGGGAGTGTATTTTAGCTTAGCAGAAGTGCGAACGAAAGGATTGCACAGCGGCTACAAAATAATTTTGTGCAGTTTCAGAGTAGCTTCAGACCTACTCAGCGCTTGCGATCACTTCAGACTGTTCAGTTCCTGTTTTGACGTCAAGAACACGCCCTGCGTTTGCCCAGCCACACCTGTGTTTTTCCTGGCACGCCTGCATTTTTTTCGAACACTCCCTGAAAATGGCACCCAGAAACGCCCACTTCATGTTAATCACTCTGCGGCCAGCACTGCGACTGAAAAGCTTCACTAGACCTTGTGTAAAACTACATCAGCCGCTGTGAAAGTACGTCACGCGTGCGCATTGCGCCGCATACGCATGCACAGAGTGACTTTTTTTGCATCATCTCTGCACAGCAAACATTTTCTGCTAGCGATCAACTCGGAATGACCCCCATGACCCGTTCCATTAGGTACAAAATGCTCTGTTCCTGGACTTCTTTGCCAGTGGCAGTTACAGAGATGTGGCTGCAGCACAGTCCAAAATGTAAATGGAGAGCCACACCAACTGCCAGTGAGTCCTGGCAGGTGATGTTTGGCAGTGTTCGGGGTAACAGTTGGTGTGGCTCCACTATTTGAATTTTGGACTGCGCTACATGCTCACATCTGTATCTGCCACTGGCAATGAAGTCCAGGAACAGAGCAATTTGGGGCAGATGTATTAACCTGGAGAAGGCATAAGGAAGTGATAAACCAGTGATAGATGCAAGGTGATAAACACACCAGACAATTGGCTCCAATATGCAAGTCGACAGTTAGGAGCTGATTGGTTGGTGGTTTTATCACCTTGCACTTATCACTGGTTTATCACTTCCTTATGCCTTTTCCAGGTCAGTACATCTGCCCCTTTGTACATAATGGAATGGGTCATGTTGAAGGTATGGAGTTGCTGGAAGTGGTGTGGTCATCCAACCAGAGAAGAGTGGCCAACCATAATGGGAGTCAGAGGAGGACTTACCACAAGGCAACCAAGGCAGCTGCTTATGGCCCTGTGGTTCTCAGGGGGCCCGCCGATAAGGCTGTTTGGAGGGCAATTCTGGTGGACCGTTGAGTACTCCCAGCAGGCTGTCAGTGATTAGACAGCTGTTGGATGCTGGCTCCAGCACATGCCTGTGTCTCCAGTTCTGCAGTGTTGTAAGCCTGGGTCACTCATATACAATGCGGTCAGTGAGTGATGGTGTAATAATGGGGTACGGGGACCTGCTACAGTGAGGGGAGCACTGATCTAAAATGCAGTATCTGAGCGGTGTAATAATGGAAGTTAGAGATGAGGGGACATGGTGCAATCAGTGAAGGGGGAAGTAATATACTGTAATAGAATATAAGGAGGAAAAACAACAAATAATGTAAGGTGCATAAATCAGGAATGAAAATATAGTGCTATTCATTGTTTGAGGGAGGAGGGCCCTAAGTCTGTATCTTGCTTAGGGCCCTGTGAGGTCTAACTCCTCCTCTGATGGGAGTTTGATAGTATAGGATATGAATAAAAAAAAATTACCTTTTAAATAAGGGGGTAATTAAGAGTTGATCGCAGCAGCAAATTTGTTAGCAGTTGGGCAAAACTATGGGGGTAATTCCAAGTTGATCGCAGCAGGAAATTTTTTAGCAGTTGGGCAAAACCATGTGCACTGCAGGGGAGGCAGATATAACATGTGCAGAGAGAGTTAGATTCGGGTGGGGTGTGTTCAATCTGCAATCTAATTTGCAGTGTAAAAATAAAGCAGCCAGTATTTACCCTGCACAGAAATAAAATAACCCACCCAAATCTAACTCTTTCTGCACATGTTATATCTGTCTCCCCTGCAGTGCACATGGTTTTGCCCAATTGCTATCAAAAATCCTGCTGCGATCAACTTGTATGTGCACTGCAGGGGAGGCAGATATAACATTTGCAAAGAGAGTTAGATTTGGGTGGGTTATACTGTTTCTGTGCAGGGTAAATACTGGCTTCTTTATTTTTACACTGCAATTTAGATTTCAGTTTGAACACATCCCACCCAAATCTAACTCTCTCTGCACATGTTACATCTGCCCCACCTGCAGTGCACATGGTTTTGCCCATCTGCTAACAAATTTGCTGGTGCGATCAACTCTGAATTACCCCAAGCCCAGTTTTACATTTATCATTGATCCCCAACATACTGTCAGAATCAGAATCTGCTTTATTGGCCAGGTATACTTGCATATACTAGGAATTAGTCTTCGGTTTGCTATACAACAGCCAAGTAAGTAACAGATAAGCAGGTGGGGGGGGGGGGGCAAGTAAAGTCATACAGATAGGCATACCTTAGGGACACAAGTTAGTTACATTTACTTCTAGTCAGTCAATGTTCAGGAGTTCAGCAGGCGGACCGCTTGGGGAAAGAAACTTTTGAGGCTTCTGGTGCACCTGGCGGGGATGGCCCTGTAATGCCTGCCTGAAGGTAGCAAGTTGAACATGCTGTGGCCGGGGTGTAGCTGGTCTTTTACCAGGGCCGTAACTACGTGTGTGCCTCTGCTGTGTGCGCCGTGCTGGTGAGGAAAGCAGCAGCGCCAGGGGCAGCGGAGGAGGAGGAGAGAGGGGGACTCGAGCCGCAGTAAGTAGCACTATGTAATTGGTAGAGGCGCCGCTGCAGCAGTCCCCTCTCCTTCCGTATTGGCTGCCCGGCGCTGCTGTGAATACTGGGATGCAGTTCCTTCATCCCAGCATTCACAGCGGTGGCGGGCAGCCAATACGGAAGGAGAGGGGACTGCTGCAGCGGCGCCTCTACCAATTACATAGCGCTGCTGCGGCTCCAGTCCCCCTCTCTCCTCCTCCCCTGCCTGCACCAACGGATCTGCCATAACGAGGAGCCTGACTGCCAGCGGGGAGAGATGGTAAGTATCTCTCTCTGTCTCTCTCTCTCTATTTCTCTATCTATTCTATCTGCCACAATGTGTAAAAAGGGGGACTGGCTGCCGTAATGTGTAAAAAGGGGGATGCTGTCTGCCGTATTGTGTAAAAAGGGGACGCTGGACAATGGAAAAGCTTTTGCTCGCTATTTATAGCAAAAGCACCGAGAGACATCAGACAACATGTACATCAAGACAAGACACCAGACAAGACCTCAATCGGCGACTGTTTATTTAAACTCACATAGTCTACGACTGCATTTATAATGATTGTTTCTTATCTTCATCTCTACAACCTCCAGGTAATGACACACATAGTCGACAGGGAATATAGACACATATATCAGCATTCACATGTTCCCCCCCTTCATGTATCATCAACTAAATGTGCTCCCCATTTGTTGCAACCAAAAGCCGAAAAGAGCTCGGTAGAGTTTGACAGCCCATCCACAGACCCTTGATACGGGATAAGAAGGATTCAAATGTATACTTCGCAATACCTCGAAGCTTGATTTAAAACACGTACGGCACGATGATACATGACCCCCCAAACATGGATTTCATACACACATGCTTTTACTATCTCACTAGGTCATGCTTTTCCCACCTTCTCCTCTCCTCCCTGACCCAATCATAAAAAGGTGTTTACATGATGACATATATTTTTCTGTTTTGTTTAGGAAGTGGCAGTTATTGGTGACTGCCAAAGGGTGGACTGTCAAAGTCGAAAAATATCGTTATTCTCATGCCTTGTACTAACCCCATGCGCTTGCCCGCTGCACGTGCTCATTCTCTCCCGTGCGTGCGCATATTCGCAGTTGCGTGACGGCGCCTCCACGGACATGCGCTCAAGCGCGTGGTATGTGCATTTACGGTAGAGTTTGTGTGCGTCTGGCGGGCGACTCAATTGTCACATAGTTAATCCAAATAGTGTATTTTGTAGGTTATGGTCTCCTTAATAATATCAGTAAGTTTGTTTAGTGTAACTGGTTCATGGACAGAGAAATCCCTCTTTACATGATACGAAGGGTCAGACAGGTTTTGAGCAGTGGTGTTTGGTATGCAACGGTAGAGTATATATATAAAAGCCTTTAAATAAGACTGTTGGATATGTAAACATTTACAATTTGGAATTGGAAATGGATTTCCACTTTAGCCACTTTAACCCTTGACTTGAGGATATAATATCTGTGGACTAAATTAATTTCTTCCACCATGGGGTGTTTCGGTCTCTATCTTACTACAAACCACTGTCCTTATGGTCATGGCTAAAATAGGAAAACCTCAGTTTGGTATTAGAATAAATGCTAATTAATGCAAATAGTTGCCCTACAGACTTAAGTACCGAAAATACAGATACTTACTAGGAGGAGAGAACCTAGGTTGAACAAACTGTCCTGGGTCAGTATTTGCTATATGACATCATGGAATAGGAATATCACTATGGTATGAGGAAACATCTTATGATACACTTTTTTTCAATTATATATTGACCTTCCTGCAGAAAAATGGATCTATATACAGTACAATAATGACACTTTATAACAGTACAGAGGGACATCATTTCCAATGGTCTCTGGCTATGTTTGGAAATTTGTATAGTGGTAGTTCACTAGTGCAACCTCTTCTTTAGGGAATGTATTGAGTGTGTGATAAGAAAGCCAATTGTCATACAGTATATAGTTCCCTTTGTTAGGGAGACTAAATAATTTAATCAGATAATTGAGAATATTCCTTGAGATCACAATTAATTAGGTTTTCTTCCACACAAGAAAACGTATCAGTGCCACATTACATTATAATTTCTTTCAGCTAACCTGACACCAGCAACCAATAGTGGA
Source organism: Pseudophryne corroboree (assembly GCF_028390025.1). Taxonomy (NCBI): domain Eukaryota; kingdom Metazoa; phylum Chordata; class Amphibia; order Anura; family Myobatrachidae; genus Pseudophryne; species Pseudophryne corroboree. The sequence goes on along the minus strand of NC_086449.1, from coordinate 482,839,101 downwards.
CAATATGGACACAAGTGCAGCTGGATGATATGTACATAGTTCATGTTATAATATGTGTTTTACATAAGTGCTGTGTGTTACTCTCAAAAAAGTGATGCACATGAGTTACAGTATTTTATAATGCATGCTCGTACAACGCAACCAAAATGATTTTTATGAACATTTTCACCTACTTTCGTATAAATGATGTTTTAGTGCCATTCATTAAAAAGGTAGCGCAGAAGATATAAAGAATATCTCCTGCTTACCTTTCACTCTCGTTGTGCCCCTCTGCCCCCGTACAGTAGTATGGGGACCTAAATTCATCAAGCTCTGACAATATAATATTGGAACATTTACCATGTTCAGATGGCATTTGTTCACGGACCCTGCTCCTTCCCTATGGGAAGGAATCCCAGTTGCAAAGAGGGAGCCATTTGGAGCCTTCTGCCACTGCCCTGCTCCTTCCATCGGAAGGTTTGCACATGCGCAATAATACAACTGAGGTCATACTTGTCAGTGCTAGGCCGGGTACACACTACTGCGATGTCGCCATGATTTGCTGTATCTGTATGACAAATTGTCCACAGATGTGTCCTTTTATATTGTGGCTGCGATACATTCGCATTGCAGCACACAGGTCTCAGCATTCTAATGGGAGCCGCTTTCGATGCGTACACATCACAGTCACGCTACAGATCACAGCTAAAGGCAGCAACACTGTACATCATAATATGTGTATACCTGTGATTTACATGTTCCCGCTAGCAATATCTTCTGTTGGCCCTGCCATAGGGCTGATGGAAGATATTGCTAGCGTCCTGATACAGTGCAAATAAAGGACGTAATGATATGTTGTTCCATCCTTCATTTGTGTCCAGCAAACCCCCACTGATCTGGGCCAAAGTATATTCTGCCTGACCATCGTGAACATTGGCCATCGCTCAGGTGTGAACCTGGCATAAGTTTCGATAGCGATGAAAAGATTTGCTAAGACAGCTGATTTTTGAATGATGAATTGCTCCAGCACTACCCTGCAAATTGAAAACGTAATTATTGGGCACCACCCGGTTGGTTTTGCGTTGTAAATGATTGCTGCTTTAAAAAACAAGCAGACTCACAGAAAGTCCCTTACCTCCAGCAACTCAGAGGCTATTACATTTTGGACCCTATTCAGTAAGTATTGCAGATTCTGCTAAAAAGCAGAATCTGCAGTGCCTTCTGTAGCATGCGGTCGCAGCAATTGTGGACGACCTCCTGCAGCACAGCTACGCTGCGTATGCAGATGGTCAGCTGACATTTTTTCCATCTGAGTTGCTGCGTGTGACGTCATGCAGCCGCCCCAAAAACACTGCCAACCCACCTCTGTTTTCCCAGTGCAGCCCCCCTGCAGCGGTCCGTCACTGCCGCCACCCGCCCTGCGTACGCCTCTACCTGTCGATCAGGTAGAGGCATTCGCAGCCAATGCAATTGCATCACAGTGACCAGGCCGCGCACGCACAGGACGGAACCCGCTTGTGCGGGGAATTGCGGTTACGATGCAACCGGAATAACCCCCTTAACCCTTACTATTAGTTCTCTTCCCAATATCTGATAACTGTCAGTCCCTGCCATTCTAGACAAAAACTGCAAGGGAACTGTATAACATCAAAATGCCACAAATAAATAAATAGCATAAACTTATTACTAGAGCCTCTGGTACAGGACGTGATAGGTCTGCTTAAAACCACATGCAATGCAAATGTTCACATAGTTTAGTGTTGTTTACTACTCCTGCTGCACATGTGTTAGCAGCATTAAATAGGGTGTATGCACAAAGGTGCTGTTGCAACTGAGAAGCAGTTTCAGAAATGTTTTGGAAAAGTGCTGGGCATTCCTGGGTAGTGACTGGTCCATCTAATGGGCATGTTATGGGAGTATTACAAGCATGTTACAAAGACACTCAACTGCTCACATAGGAGGCCATACTGGGATGGAGAATCAAAAATAGCACATATAAGTAACAATAAAAAAAAGTAATCATTAAAAATAGGGAATCACATTCACTTGACAGAGCAGCAGACTTTACCCACTATGGTGGAGAGGGGTCTGCTACCTTATGCCGGCGCTCGGGATCCCAACCGCCGGCATGCTGGCAGTGGGGTGAGCGCAAATGAGCCCCTTGCGGGCTCGCTGCACTCACCATGCTGCAGGCATGGTGGCACGCTACGTGCACCACACTATTTAATCTCCCTCGCGGGGTGTCGTGGACAACACAAGAGGGAGAATAGCTGTAGGTATCCCAACAGCTGGCATATCAAATGCCTCCCAGTAGAGAGCACAGTAGGAGTAAAATAATGGGGGAGATTCAATTGTTTGAAAAGTCAGTTGGGTGTCTGTTTTTTCCTATCTAATAGACAGGAAAAAACAGACTCCCAACCGACTTTTCAAACATTTGTATTCTCCCCAATGTATTCCCCAATGTGGGCCAATTAAGAGCACATATAAAGCACAACTAAGTAAAATATTGAAACTTCCACAATATGCAATCCATAATATGACCAAATTGTTGTAATTAGCACATACTGTATAAACGGCACAGACATTGTGTATGCAGTGACCACCTGCCACGGACTGTGCAGACCTTTCCCGGTATTACGTTGCAGCCCATGCAGTGTATTATTCTCTTATCACCTGGGGCTCCAACCTTAACAGCTGGATATGATCCTTCCCAGCTTGTGAAACTACTAATATTTGTTTTATTGACATTTATATGTGCTAATCACACCAATTGGTCCATTTTGTGGACTGCATATTCTGAAAGTTTCAATATTGGTTTTGTTGTCCTTCATATGTGCTACTAATTGGTCCACATTGGAGATTACATACTGTCTGTTATTTTACTCCTATTGTTATCTTTACCATAAAGAGTAGAGTCTGCCCGGGATGTGACTGGCAGTTTCCTTTCCTTCCCCTACATCCCGCATCCTCATTATCCCGACGGTCGGCATGCTGACCATAAGGGACTATTTCCACTCATGGGTGTCCATGTGGGAGTAGAACCCATTGTGACCACAGGTTGCCACCGAGCCTGCAATGGGCTTGCTGCGCTCACCCCTCCCTCCCTCGCCGGCATTCCGCTGTCACGCATACCACACCCATCTGCCCCACTATAAAGTGAATGGGATTCCCTATTTTTGTTGATACATTTTTTTATCATTGTTACTTTTATGTGTTATTTTTTAATTTTATTAAAAACAAAAATTCTTAGGACAACTTTCCAGCTTGTGCAGCTTCTCCATCCTAGAAGACTCCTATGTGAGCAGTTGAGTGTCTATGTAACATGCTTGTAACACTCCCATAACATGTCCATTAGATGGACCATCTCTGTGTGTTTCTTTAGCTACCTCCCAGTCACTACCCAGGAATACCCAGCTCCCTTTAGTCAACTTTTTTCATATATAGCTTTATAAAATGATTGGGGGTTCTGATGTAACCCCACCACCACCACCCATATGACAGGAAAATGTCATGTAATATGTGATATGGCTAGTGAATATTGTGTTGCTCAAGCATCCACAGCACCAGAGAGCTGACTACTATGCTCAAAATAATGGCAATAGCTTCTCTTTCCAAACACACATACTGTAGATATATTCCAACATCAGAGATGACGCAAGTGTGAACTAGTGGAAAAGCTCTTTGTGAACAGAAAAGTGCCACACTCCCAGTGAGTCCCTATTATGATTGTACTCAATTGAAACTAGTAAACAATAGCTTATATACAGTTTTCATTAACAGAACATTTTCAGGATCTCAGACTCATATACAAGCTTTTGTTTACCTGTTTCAAATGCAAGCGATTACAAAAGTGTTTTACTGGGGGTATGGTCCTTGCCCTTCTCCACGCAAGTTCATTGACAGTTACAGTGTCCACACCTTCATGGTGTTATAATTACGTAAGCATTGTTATTTTCAATTGAAACCCTAAAAGCTGCTATGTTTAGTGTAATGAATTACAGGATATATGTTATAGGGTTTACTTATTCCCATCAATTTTTATTCTTTTGCAGCCCTTGCCAAATTCAATTCAATGCATTTTTAGTTAGTGTCGGAATGGGGTATGAAGGGCCCACCAGGGGAATGTAATCACAGGGGCCCACTAAGAGGTGTGGCCAGTTGCATACCCTCCAACGTGGGGGATCATTCCGAGTTGATCGCTCACTAGCTGTTTTTAGCAGCTGTGCAAACGCTATGCCGCCGCCCACTGGGAGTGTATTTTAGCTTAGCAGAAGTGCGAACGAAAGGATTGCACAGCGGCTACAAAATAATTTTGTGCAGTTTCAGAGTAGCTTCAGACCTACTCAGCGCTTGCGATCACTTCAGACTGTTCAGTTCCTGTTTTGACGTCAAGAACACGCCCTGCGTTTGCCCAGCCACACCTGTGTTTTTCCTGGCACGCCTGCATTTTTTTCGAACACTCCCTGAAAATGGCACCCAGAAACGCCCACTTCATGTTAATCACTCTGCGGCCAGCACTGCGACTGAAAAGCTTCACTAGACCTTGTGTAAAACTACATCAGCCGCTGTGAAAGTACGTCACGCGTGCGCATTGCGCCGCATACGCATGCACAGAGTGACTTTTTTTGCATCATCTCTGCACAGCAAACATTTTCTGCTAGCGATCAACTCGGAATGACCCCCATGACCCGTTCCATTAGGTACAAAATGCTCTGTTCCTGGACTTCTTTGCCAGTGGCAGTTACAGAGATGTGGCTGCAGCACAGTCCAAAATGTAAATGGAGAGCCACACCAACTGCCAGTGAGTCCTGGCAGGTGATGTTTGGCAGTGTTCGGGGTAACAGTTGGTGTGGCTCCACTATTTGAATTTTGGACTGCGCTACATGCTCACATCTGTATCTGCCACTGGCAATGAAGTCCAGGAACAGAGCAATTTGGGGCAGATGTATTAACCTGGAGAAGGCATAAGGAAGTGATAAACCAGTGATAGATGCAAGGTGATAAACACACCAGACAATTGGCTCCAATATGCAAGTCGACAGTTAGGAGCTGATTGGTTGGTGGTTTTATCACCTTGCACTTATCACTGGTTTATCACTTCCTTATGCCTTTTCCAGGTCAGTACATCTGCCCCTTTGTACATAATGGAATGGGTCATGTTGAAGGTATGGAGTTGCTGGAAGTGGTGTGGTCATCCAACCAGAGAAGAGTGGCCAACCATAATGGGAGTCAGAGGAGGACTTACCACAAGGCAACCAAGGCAGCTGCTTATGGCCCTGTGGTTCTCAGGGGGCCCGCCGATAAGGCTGTTTGGAGGGCAATTCTGGTGGACCGTTGAGTACTCCCAGCAGGCTGTCAGTGATTAGACAGCTGTTGGATGCTGGCTCCAGCACATGCCTGTGTCTCCAGTTCTGCAGTGTTGTAAGCCTGGGTCACTCATATACAATGCGGTCAGTGAGTGATGGTGTAATAATGGGGTACGGGGACCTGCTACAGTGAGGGGAGCACTGATCTAAAATGCAGTATCTGAGCGGTGTAATAATGGAAGTTAGAGATGAGGGGACATGGTGCAATCAGTGAAGGGGGAAGTAATATACTGTAATAGAATATAAGGAGGAAAAACAACAAATAATGTAAGGTGCATAAATCAGGAATGAAAATATAGTGCTATTCATTGTTTGAGGGAGGAGGGCCCTAAGTCTGTATCTTGCTTAGGGCCCTGTGAGGTCTAACTCCTCCTCTGATGGGAGTTTGATAGTATAGGATATGAATAAAAAAAAATTACCTTTTAAATAAGGGGGTAATTAAGAGTTGATCGCAGCAGCAAATTTGTTAGCAGTTGGGCAAAACTATGGGGGTAATTCCAAGTTGATCGCAGCAGGAAATTTTTTAGCAGTTGGGCAAAACCATGTGCACTGCAGGGGAGGCAGATATAACATGTGCAGAGAGAGTTAGATTCGGGTGGGGTGTGTTCAATCTGCAATCTAATTTGCAGTGTAAAAATAAAGCAGCCAGTATTTACCCTGCACAGAAATAAAATAACCCACCCAAATCTAACTCTTTCTGCACATGTTATATCTGTCTCCCCTGCAGTGCACATGGTTTTGCCCAATTGCTATCAAAAATCCTGCTGCGATCAACTTGTATGTGCACTGCAGGGGAGGCAGATATAACATTTGCAAAGAGAGTTAGATTTGGGTGGGTTATACTGTTTCTGTGCAGGGTAAATACTGGCTTCTTTATTTTTACACTGCAATTTAGATTTCAGTTTGAACACATCCCACCCAAATCTAACTCTCTCTGCACATGTTACATCTGCCCCACCTGCAGTGCACATGGTTTTGCCCATCTGCTAACAAATTTGCTGGTGCGATCAACTCTGAATTACCCCAAGCCCAGTTTTACATTTATCATTGATCCCCAACATACTGTCAGAATCAGAATCTGCTTTATTGGCCAGGTATACTTGCATATACTAGGAATTAGTCTTCGGTTTGCTATACAACAGCCAAGTAAGTAACAGATAAGCAGGTGGGGGGGGGGGGGCAAGTAAAGTCATACAGATAGGCATACCTTAGGGACACAAGTTAGTTACATTTACTTCTAGTCAGTCAATGTTCAGGAGTTCAGCAGGCGGACCGCTTGGGGAAAGAAACTTTTGAGGCTTCTGGTGCACCTGGCGGGGATGGCCCTGTAATGCCTGCCTGAAGGTAGCAAGTTGAACATGCTGTGGCCGGGGTGTAGCTGGTCTTTTACCAGGGCCGTAACTACGTGTGTGCCTCTGCTGTGTGCGCCGTGCTGGTGAGGAAAGCAGCAGCGCCAGGGGCAGCGGAGGAGGAGGAGAGAGGGGGACTCGAGCCGCAGTAAGTAGCACTATGTAATTGGTAGAGGCGCCGCTGCAGCAGTCCCCTCTCCTTCCGTATTGGCTGCCCGGCGCTGCTGTGAATACTGGGATGCAGTTCCTTCATCCCAGCATTCACAGCGGTGGCGGGCAGCCAATACGGAAGGAGAGGGGACTGCTGCAGCGGCGCCTCTACCAATTACATAGCGCTGCTGCGGCTCCAGTCCCCCTCTCTCCTCCTCCCCTGCCTGCACCAACGGATCTGCCATAACGAGGAGCCTGACTGCCAGCGGGGAGAGATGGTAAGTATCTCTCTCTGTCTCTCTCTCTCTATTTCTCTATCTATTCTATCTGCCACAATGTGTAAAAAGGGGGACTGGCTGCCGTAATGTGTAAAAAGGGGGATGCTGTCTGCCGTATTGTGTAAAAAGGGGACGCTGGACAATGGAAAAGCTTTTGCTCGCTATTTATAGCAAAAGCACCGAGAGACATCAGACAACATGTACATCAAGACAAGACACCAGACAAGACCTCAATCGGCGACTGTTTATTTAAACTCACATAGTCTACGACTGCATTTATAATGATTGTTTCTTATCTTCATCTCTACAACCTCCAGGTAATGACACACATAGTCGACAGGGAATATAGACACATATATCAGCATTCACATGTTCCCCCCCTTCATGTATCATCAACTAAATGTGCTCCCCATTTGTTGCAACCAAAAGCCGAAAAGAGCTCGGTAGAGTTTGACAGCCCATCCACAGACCCTTGATACGGGATAAGAAGGATTCAAATGTATACTTCGCAATACCTCGAAGCTTGATTTAAAACACGTACGGCACGATGATACATGACCCCCCAAACATGGATTTCATACACACATGCTTTTACTATCTCACTAGGTCATGCTTTTCCCACCTTCTCCTCTCCTCCCTGACCCAATCATAAAAAGGTGTTTACATGATGACATATATTTTTCTGTTTTGTTTAGGAAGTGGCAGTTATTGGTGACTGCCAAAGGGTGGACTGTCAAAGTCGAAAAATATCGTTATTCTCATGCCTTGTACTAACCCCATGCGCTTGCCCGCTGCACGTGCTCATTCTCTCCCGTGCGTGCGCATATTCGCAGTTGCGTGACGGCGCCTCCACGGACATGCGCTCAAGCGCGTGGTATGTGCATTTACGGTAGAGTTTGTGTGCGTCTGGCGGGCGACTCAATTGTCACATAGTTAATCCAAATAGTGTATTTTGTAGGTTATGGTCTCCTTAATAATATCAGTAAGTTTGTTTAGTGTAACTGGTTCATGGACAGAGAAATCCCTCTTTACATGATACGAAGGGTCAGACAGGTTTTGAGCAGTGGTGTTTGGTATGCAACGGTAGAGTATATATATAAAAGCCTTTAAATAAGACTGTTGGATATGTAAACATTTACAATTTGGAATTGGAAATGGATTTCCACTTTAGCCACTTTAACCCTTGACTTGAGGATATAATATCTGTGGACTAAATTAATTTCTTCCACCATGGGGTGTTTCGGTCTCTATCTTACTACAAACCACTGTCCTTATGGTCATGGCTAAAATAGGAAAACCTCAGTTTGGTATTAGAATAAATGCTAATTAATGCAAATAGTTGCCCTACAGACTTAAGTACCGAAAATACAGATACTTACTAGGAGGAGAGAACCTAGGTTGAACAAACTGTCCTGGGTCAGTATTTGCTATATGACATCATGGAATAGGAATATCACTATGGTATGAGGAAACATCTTATGATACACTTTTTTTCAATTATATATTGACCTTCCTGCAGAAAAATGGATCTATATACAGTACAATAATGACACTTTATAACAGTACAGAGGGACATCATTTCCAATGGTCTCTGGCTATGTTTGGAAATTTGTATAGTGGTAGTTCACTAGTGCAACCTCTTCTTTAGGGAATGTATTGAGTGTGTGATAAGAAAGCCAATTGTCATACAGTATATAGTTCCCTTTGTTAGGGAGACTAAATAATTTAATCAGATAATTGAGAATATTCCTTGAGATCACAATTAATTAGGTTTTCTTCCACACAAGAAAACGTATCAGTGCCACATTACATTATAATTTCTTTCAGCTAACCTGACACCAGCAACCAATAGTGGACAATATGGACACAAGTGCAGCTGGATGATATGTACATAGTTCATGTTATAATATGTGTTTTACATAAGTGCTGTGTGTTACTCTCAAAAAAGTGATGCACATGAGTTACAGTATTTTATAATGCATGCTCGTACAACGCAACCAAAATGATTTTTATGAACATTTTCACCTACTTTCGTATAAATGATGTTTTAGTGCCATTCATTAAAAAGGTAGCGCAGAAGATATAAAGAATATCTCCTGCTTACCTTTCACTCTCGTTGTGCCCCTCTGCCCCCGTACAGTAGTATGGGGACCTAAATTCATCAAGCTCTGACAATATAATATTGGAACATTTACCATGTTCAGATGGCATTTGTTCACGGACCCTGCTCCTTCCCTATGGGAAGGAATCCCAGTTGCAAAGAGGGAGCCATTTGGAGCCTTCTGCCACTGCCCTGCTCCTTCCATCGGAAGGTTTGCACATGCGCAATAATACAACTGAGGTCATACTTGTCAGTGCTAGGCCGGGTACACACTACTGCGATGTCGCCATGATTTGCTGTATCTGTATGACAAATTGTCCACAGATGTGTCCTTTTATATTGTGGCTGCGATACATTCGCATTGCAGCACACAGGTCTCAGCATTCTAATGGGAGCCGCTTTCGATGCGTACACATCACAGTCACGCTACAGATCACAGCTAAAGGCAGCAACACTGTACATCATAATATGTGTATACCTGTGATTTACATGTTCCCGCTAGCAATATCTTCTGTTGGCCCTGCCATAGGGCTGATGGAAGATATTGCTAGCGTCCTGATACAGTGCAAATAAAGGACGTAATGATATGTTGTTCCATCCTTCATTTGTGTCCAGCAAACCCCCACTGATCTGGGCCAAAGTATATTCTGCCTGACCATCGTGAACATTGGCCATCGCTCAGGTGTGAACCTGGCATAAGTTTCGATAGCGATGAAAAGATTTGCTAAGACAGCTGATTTTTGAATGATGAATTGCTCCAGCACTACCCTGCAAATTGAAAACGTAATTATTGGGCACCACCCGGTTGGTTTTGCGTTGTAAATGATTGCTGCTTTAAAAAACAAGCAGACTCACAGAAAGTCCCTTACCTCCAGCAACTCAGAGGCTATTACATTTTGGACCCTATTCAGTAAGTATTGCAGATTCTGCTAAAAAGCAGAATCTGCAGTGCCTTCTGTAGCATGCGGTCGCAGCAATTGTGGACGACCTCCTGCAGCACAGCTACGCTGCGTATGCAGATGGTCAGCTGACATTTTTTCCATCTGAGTTGCTGCGTGTGACGTCATGCAGCCGCCCCAAAAACACTGCCAACCCACCTCTGTTTTCCCAGTGCAGCCCCCCTGCAGCGGTCCGTCACTGCCGCCACCCGCCCTGCGTACGCCTCTACCTGTCGATCAGGTAGAGGCATTCGCAGCCAATGCAATTGCATCACAGTGACCAGGCCGCGCACGCACAGGACGGAACCCGCTTGTGCGGGGAATTGCGGTTACGATGCAACCGGAATAACCCCCTTAACCCTTACTATTAGTTCTCTTCCCAATATCTGATAACTGTCAGTCCCTGCCATTCTAGACAAAAACTGCAAGGGAACTGTATAACATCAAAATGCCACAAATAAATAAATAGCATAAACTTATTACTAGAGCCTCTGGTACAGGACGTGATAGGTCTGCTTAAAACCACATGCAATGCAAATGTTCACATAGTTTAGTGTTGTTTACTACTCCTGCTGCACATGTGTTAGCAGCATTAAATAGGGTGTATGCACAAAGGTGCTGTTGCAACTGAGAAGCAGTTTCAGAAATGTTTTGGAAAAGTGCTGGGCATTCCTGGGTAGTGACTGGTCCATCTAATGGGCATGTTATGGGAGTATTACAAGCATGTTACAAAGACACTCAACTGCTCACATAGGAGGCCATACTGGGATGGAGAATCAAAAATAGCACATATAAGTAACAATAAAAAAAAGTAATCATTAAAAATAGGGAATCACATTCACTTGACAGAGCAGCAGACTTTACCCACTATGGTGGAGAGGGGTCTGCTACCTTATGCCGGCGCTCGGGATCCCAACCGCCGGCATGCTGGCAGTGGGGTGAGCGCAAATGAGCCCCTTGCGGGCTCGCTGCACTCACCATGCTGCAGGCATGGTGGCACGCTACGTGCACCACACTATTTAATCTCCCTCGCGGGGTGTCGTGGACAACACAAGAGGGAGAATAGCTGTAGGTATCCCAACAGCTGGCATATCAAATGCCTCCCAGTAGAGAGCACAGTAGGAGTAAAATAATGGGGGAGATTCAATTGTTTGAAAAGTCAGTTGGGTGTCTGTTTTTTCCTATCTAATAGACAGGAAAAAACAGACTCCCAACCGACTTTTCAAACATTTGTATTCTCCCCAATGTATTCCCCAATGTGGGCCAATTAAGAGCACATATAAAGCACAACTAAGTAAAATATTGAAACTTCCACAATATGCAATCCATAATATGACCAAATTGTTGTAATTAGCACATACTGTATAAACGGCACAGACATTGTGTATGCAGTGACCACCTGCCACGGACTGTGCAGACCTTTCCCGGTATTACGTTGCAGCCCATGCAGTGTATTATTCTCTTATCACCTGGGGCTCCAACCTTAACAGCTGGATATGATCCTTCCCAGCTTGTGAAACTACTAATATTTGTTTTATTGACATTTATATGTGCTAATCACACCAATTGGTCCATTTTGTGGACTGCATATTCTGAAAGTTTCAATATTGGTTTTGTTGTCCTTCATATGTGCTACTAATTGGTCCACATTGGAGATTACATACTGTCTGTTATTTTACTCCTATTGTTATCTTTACCATAAAGAGTAGAGTCTGCCCGGGATGTGACTGGCAGTTTCCTTTCCTTCCCCTACATCCCGCATCCTCATTATCCCGACGGTCGGCATGCTGACCATAAGGGACTATTTCCACTCATGGGTGTCCATGTGGGAGTAGAACCCATTGTGACCACAGGTTGCCACCGAGCCTGCAATGGGCTTGCTGCGCTCACCCCTCCCTCCCTCGCCGGCATTCCGCTGTCACGCATACCACACCCATCTGCCCCACTATAAAGTGAATGGGATTCCCTATTTTTGTTGATACATTTTTTTATCATTGTTACTTTTATGTGTTATTTTTTAATTTTATTAAAAACAAAAATTCTTAGGACAACTTTCCAGCTTGTGCAGCTTCTCCATCCTAGAAGACTCCTATGTGAGCAGTTGAGTGTCTATGTAACATGCTTGTAACACTCCCATAACATGTCCATTAGATGGACCATCTCTGTGTGTTTCTTTAGCTACCTCCCAGTCACTACCCAGGAATACCCAGCTCCCTTTAGTCAACTTTTTTCATATATAGCTTTATAAAATGATTGGGGGTTCTGATGTAACCCCACCACCACCACCCATATGACAGGAAAATGTCATGTAATATGTGATATGGCTAGTGAATATTGTGTTGCTCAAGCATCCACAGCACCAGAGAGCTGACTACTATGCTCAAAATAATGGCAATAGCTTCTCTTTCCAAACACACATACTGTAGATATATTCCAACATCAGAGATGACGCAAGTGTGAACTAGTGGAAAAGCTCTTTGTGAACAGAAAAGTGCCACACTCCCAGTGAGTCCCTATTATGATTGTACTCAATTGAAACTAGTAAACAATAGCTTATATACAGTTTTCATTAACAGAACATTTTCAGGATCTCAGACTCATATACAAGCTTTTGTTTACCTGTTTCAAATGCAAGCGATTACAAAAGTGTTTTACTGGGGGTATGGTCCTTGCCCTTCTCCACGCAAGTTCATTGACAGTTACAGTGTCCACACCTTCATGGTGTTATAATTACGTAAGCATTGTTATTTTCAATTGAAACCCTAAAAGCTGCTATGTTTAGTGTAATGAATTACAGGATATATGTTATAGGGTTTACTTATTCCCATCAATTTTTATTCTTTTGCAGCCCTTGCCAAATTCAATTCAATGCATTTTTAGTTAGTGTCGGAATGGGGTATGAAGGGCCCACCAGGGGAATGTAATCACAGGGGCCCACTAAGAGGTGTGGCCAGTTGCATACCCTCCAACGTGGGGGATCATTCCGAGTTGATCGCTCACTAGCTGTTTTTAGCAGCTGTGCAAACGCTATGCCGCCGCCCACTGGGAGTGTATTTTAGCTTAGCAGAAGTGCGAACGAAAGGATTGCACAGCGGCTACAAAATAATTTTGTGCAGTTTCAGAGTAGCTTCAGACCTACTCAGCGCTTGCGATCACTTCAGACTGTTCAGTTCCTGTTTTGACGTCAAGAACACGCCCTGCGTTTGCCCAGCCACACCTGTGTTTTTCCTGGCACGCCTGCATTTTTTTCGAACACTCCCTGAAAATGGCACCCAGAAACGCCCACTTCATGTTAATCACTCTGCGGCCAGCACTGCGACTGAAAAGCTTCACTAGACCTTGTGTAAAACTACATCAGCCGCTGTGAAAGTACGTCACGCGTGCGCATTGCGCCGCATACGCATGCACAGAGTGACTTTTTTTGCATCATCTCTGCACAGCAAACATTTTCTGCTAGCGATCAACTCGGAATGACCCCCATGACCCGTTCCATTAGGTACAAAATGCTCTGTTCCTGGACTTCTTTGCCAGTGGCAGTTACAGAGATGTGGCTGCAGCACAGTCCAAAATGTAAATGGAGAGCCACACCAACTGCCAGTGAGTCCTGGCAGGTGATGTTTGGCAGTGTTCGGGGTAACAGTTGGTGTGGCTCCACTATTTGAATTTTGGACTGCGCTACATGCTCACATCTGTATCTGCCACTGGCAATGAAGTCCAGGAACAGAGCAATTTGGGGCAGATGTATTAACCTGGAGAAGGCATAAGGAAGTGATAAACCAGTGATAGATGCAAGGTGATAAACACACCAGACAATTGGCTCCAATATGCAAGTCGACAGTTAGGAGCTGATTGGTTGGTGGTTTTATCACCTTGCACTTATCACTGGTTTATCACTTCCTTATGCCTTTTCCAGGTCAGTACATCTGCCCCTTTGTACATAATGGAATGGGTCATGTTGAAGGTATGGAGTTGCTGGAAGTGGTGTGGTCATCCAACCAGAGAAGAGTGGCCAACCATAATGGGAGTCAGAGGAGGACTTACCACAAGGCAACCAAGGCAGCTGCTTATGGCCCTGTGGTTCTCAGGGGGCCCGCCGATAAGGCTGTTTGGAGGGCAATTCTGGTGGACCGTTGAGTACTCCCAGCAGGCTGTCAGTGATTAGACAGCTGTTGGATGCTGGCTCCAGCACATGCCTGTGTCTCCAGTTCTGCAGTGTTGTAAGCCTGGGTCACTCATATACAATGCGGTCAGTGAGTGATGGTGTAATAATGGGGTACGGGGACCTGCTACAGTGAGGGGAGCACTGATCTAAAATGCAGTATCTGAGCGGTGTAATAATGGAAGTTAGAGATGAGGGGACATGGTGCAATCAGTGAAGGGGGAAGTAATATACTGTAATAGAATATAAGGAGGAAAAACAACAAATAATGTAAGGTGCATAAATCAGGAATGAAAATATAGTGCTATTCATTGTTTGAGGGAGGAGGGCCCTAAGTCTGTATCTTGCTTAGGGCCCTGTGAGGTCTAACTCCTCCTCTGATGGGAGTTTGATAGTATAGGATATGAATAAAAAAAAATTACCTTTTAAATAAGGGGGTAATTAAGAGTTGATCGCAGCAGCAAATTTGTTAGCAGTTGGGCAAAACTATGGGGGTAATTCCAAGTTGATCGCAGCAGGAAATTTTTTAGCAGTTGGGCAAAACCATGTGCACTGCAGGGGAGGCAGATATAACATGTGCAGAGAGAGTTAGATTCGGGTGGGGTGTGTTCAATCTGCAATCTAATTTGCAGTGTAAAAATAAAGCAGCCAGTATTTACCCTGCACAGAAATAAAATAACCCACCCAAATCTAACTCTTTCTGCACATGTTATATCTGTCTCCCCTGCAGTGCACATGGTTTTGCCCAATTGCTATCAAAAATCCTGCTGCGATCAACTTGTATGTGCACTGCAGGGGAGGCAGATATAACATTTGCAAAGAGAGTTAGATTTGGGTGGGTTATACTGTTTCTGTGCAGGGTAAATACTGGCTTCTTTATTTTTACACTGCAATTTAGATTTCAGTTTGAACACATCCCACCCAAATCTAACTCTCTCTGCACATGTTACATCTGCCCCACCTGCAGTGCACATGGTTTTGCCCATCTGCTAACAAATTTGCTGGTGCGATCAACTCTGAATTACCCCAAGCCCAGTTTTACATTTATCATTGATCCCCAACATACTGTCAGAATCAGAATCTGCTTTATTGGCCAGGTATACTTGCATATACTAGGAATTAGTCTTCGGTTTGCTATACAACAGCCAAGTAAGTAACAGATAAGCAGGTGGGGGGGGGGGCAAGTAAAGTCATACAGATAGGCATACCTTAGGGACACAAGTTAGTTACATTTACTTCTAGTCAGTCAATGTTCAGGAGTTCAGCAGGCGGACCGCTTGGGGAAAGAAACTTTTGAGGCTTCTGGTGCACCTGGCGGGGATGGCCCTGTAATGCCTGCCTGAAGGTAGCAAGTTGAACATGCTGTGGCCGGGGTGTAGCTGGTCTTTTACCAGGGCCGTAACTACGTGTGTGCCTCTGCTGTGTGCGCCGTGCTGGTGAGGAAAGCAGCAGCGCCAGGGGCAGCGGAGGAGGAGGAGAGAGGGGGACTCGAGCCGCAGTAAGTAGCACTATGTAATTGGTAGAGGCGCCGCTGCAGCAGTCCCCTCTCCTTCCGTATTGGCTGCCCGGCGCTGCTGTGAATACTGGGATGCAGTTCCTTCATCCCAGCATTCACAGCGGTGGCGGGCAGCCAATACGGAAGGAGAGGGGACTGCTGCAGCGGCGCCTCTACCAATTACATAGCGCTGCTGCGGCTCCAGTCCCCCTCTCTCCTCCTCCCCTGCCTGCACCAACGGATCTGCCATAACGAGGAGCCTGACTGCCAGCGGGGAGAGATGGTAAGTATCTCTCTCTGTCTCTCTCTCTCTATTTCTCTATCTATTCTATCTGCCACAATGTGTAAAAAGGGGGACTGGCTGCCGTAATGTGTAAAAAGGGGGATGCTGTCTGCCGTATTGTGTAAAAAGGGGACGCTGTCTGCCATAATGTGTAAAAAGGGGACGCTGTCTGCCGTAATGTGTAAAAAGGGGACTCTGCCGTAATGTGTAAAAAGGGGGATGTTGTCTGCCGTAATGTGTAAAAAGGGGACGCTGTCTGGCGTAATGTGTAAAAAGGGGACGCTGTCTGCCGTAATGTGTAAAAAGGGGGACGCATTAGGATCCGCCGCGGCTCTAACAGCAAGTCCGTGTGCTCACACCGTGTGCTTTTTTAATGTGTAAAAAAGGGGACGGTCTGCCGTAATGTGTAAAAAGGGGGACGATGTCTGCCGTAATGTGTAAAAAGGGGTACGCTGTCTGCCGTAATGTGTAAAAAGGGGGACGCTGTCTGCCGTAATGTGTAAAAAGGGGACTCTGTCTGCTGTAATGTGTAAAAAAGGGGACGTTGTCTGCCGTAATGTGTAAAAAGGGGGGCGCTGTCTACCGTAATGTGTAAAAGGGGGACGCTGTCTGCCGTAATGTGTAAAAATGGGGACTCTCTGCCATAATGTGTAAAAGGGGCTCTACCTGGTGTAGTGGCGCTACTGTGCAGCGTAATTTGTATAATGAAGACTAGTGTGCACCGTAGTATGAATTGGTATTATTTTGTGACCACACCCCTTCTCCATGAAGCCATGCCCCTATATATTCTTTGCGCGCCTGTGCCGCGCACTGCCTCTCTCTTGCATGGGGAGGCGCCAATGCCGTTTCTTGCACACAGCACTACAATACCTAGTTACGGCACTGTCTTTTACCATCTTCGTTGCCCGTTTTTTAGCTATGGACAGGTACAGGTCCTGGACTGAGGGAAGGTCGGCCCCGATGATCTTCTCTGCGGTTATGACCACCTTTTGGAGCCTGCATCTGTCCCTCGCGCTGGTGGAGCTGTACCATTCCAGTAACGAGGAGCACAGTACCGACTCCACAATCGCGGAGTAGAAGAGGAGCAGAAACTTCTGTGGGATGTTGAACTCCTTAGTTGCCTGAGGAAGAACAACCTCTGCTGCGCTTTCCCGACAGTGGCATCAGCGTTGGACCCCCATTTAAGGTCCTGGGAGATTGTGGTCCCTAGAAACTTGAAGAAGTCCACTAGCGATAACACACTGTCAGCAATAGTTAGCGGAGGTGCACTGGCAGGACATAGCACCATCTTTATCACAGTATCTCCATATGTGGTCCTTAGAAAAGGTTAGAGGGATGCCCAATGTGGCCCCCAAAGTGTATAAGGTTGGCTATCACTGCCCTAGTGAATGGTTCTGCAGTAAATCAGGCAAATACTGTATATTTTACTAGTGCTTTCTCCTGGTCTTTACCTGTATGCTGCTGTTCTCTATCCATTCAACTAGTGCATATGTCAATACAGAGATGAATGCAGTTCGAGATATGCCCAGCTCAGGAAACATTAAAAAAAAAAAACACATATTTTTGTTGGAGCAGTTTATACCTGCATATTTGGCGCAAAATGCGTCCAACTTTACATTAGCCCCCTCAGTATTTTATGGTTATAAAGGCCTGATTTAGAGCAGTACACAATCCACATGCAATGCTGGCGTTCACGTAGTTGAGCATTTCTCTAACGTCCTAGTGGATGCTGGGGACTCCGTAAGGACCATGGAGAATAGACGGGCTCCGCAGGAGACATGGGCACTTTAAGAAAGAATTTGGATTCTGGTGTGCTCTGGCTCCTCCCTCTATGTCCCTCCTCCAGACCTCAGTTTGAATCTGTGCCCGGACGAGCTGGGTGCATGTTCAGTGAGCTCTCCTGAGCTTGCTATAAGAAAGTATTTTGTTAGGTTTTTTTTATTTTCAGGGAGCTCTGCTGGCAACAGACTCCCTGCATCGTGGGACTGAGGGGAGAGAAGCAGCCCTACTCTCTGCAGATAGGTCCTGCTTCTTAGGCTACTGGACACCATTAGCTCCAGAGGGATCGTACACAGGATCTCACCCTTTGTCGTCCGATCCCGGAGCCGCGCCGCCGTCCCCCTCACAGAGCCGGAAGACAGAAGCCGGGTGAAAGAAGCAAGAAGACTTCAAAATCGGCGGCAGAAGACTCCAGTCTTCACTGAGGTAGCGCACAGCACTGCAGCTGTGCGCCATTGCTCCCACACTACACCCACATACTCCGGTCACTGTAGGGTGCAGGGCGCAGGGGGGGCGCCCTGGGCAGCAATTAGGACCTCTTGGCAAAAGTTGGACATATATACAGTTGGGCACTGTATATATGTATGAGCCCCCGCCATAATATTGTACAGAAACGCGGGACAGAAGCCCGCCGCTGAGGGGGCGGGGCTTCTTCCTCAGCACTCACCAGCGCCATTTTTTCTCCACAGCTCCGCTGAGAGGAAGCTCCCCAGGCTCTCCCCTGCAGATTCACGGTAGAAGAGGGTAAAAAGAGAGGGGGGGCACATAAATTAGGCGCAAAAACATAATGGCCCTCATTCCGAGTTGTTCGCTCGCAAGCTGCTTTTAGCAGCTTTACACACGCTAAGCCGCCGCCTACTGGGAGTGAATCTTAGCATAGTAAAATTGCGAACGAAAGATTCTCAAAATTGCGATTACACACCTCTTAGCAGTTTCTGAGTAACTTCAACCTTACTCGGCATCTGCGATCAGTTCAGTGCTTGTCGTTCCTGGTTTGACGTCATAAACACACCCAGCGTTCGCCCAGACACTCCTCCGTTTCTCCAGCCACTCCCGCGTTTTTCCCAGAAACTGTAGCGTTTTTCCTACACGCCCATAAAACGGCCTGTTTCCGCCCAGAAACACCCACTTCCTGTCAATCACACTCCGATCGCCTGAACGAAGAAAAAGCCGTGAGTAAAATACCTAACTGTATAGCAAATTTACTTGGCGCAGTCGCAGTGCGAACATTGCGCATGCGCACTAAGCGGAAAATCGCTGCGATGCGAAAAAAATTACAGAGCGAACAACTCGGAATGCCCCCCAATATACAGCAGCTACTGGGTTTACACTAAGTTACAGTGTGATTCCTGGGACATATAGCGCTGGGGTGTGTGCTGGCATACTCTCTCTCTGTCTCTCCAAAGGGCCTTGTGGGGGAACTGTCTTCAAAAGAGCATCCCCTGTGTGTGTGGTGTGTTGGTACGCTTGTGTCGACATGTTTGACGAGGAAGGCTATGTGGAAGCAGAGCAGGAGCAAATGAATGTGGTTTCTCCGCCGACGGCGCCGACACCTGATTGGATGGATATGTGGAAGGTTTTAAATGATAATGTTAATTCCTTGCATAAAAGGTTATGTCGCAGAGGCCGTCAGGGTCTCAGAAGCGCCAACTATCCCAAATTGTTGACACAGATACCGACATGGATTCTGACTCCAGTGTTGATTACGATGATGCAAAGTTACAGCCAAAATTGGCTAAAGCCATCTGTTATATGATTATAGCGCACATCACAGAGGAAACCCCAGTCCCTGACAAGAGGGTTCATATGTATGGGGAAAAAGGCAGGTGGTGACCTTTCCCCCTTCACATGAGCTAAATGAGTTATGTGAAAAGGCTTGGGAATCTCCAGATAAAAAACTGCAGATTTCCAAACGGATGCTTATGGCGTATCCTTTCCCGACAACGGACAGGTTACGCTGGGAATCCTCCCCTAGGGTGGACAAAGCTTTAACACGCTTATCCAAGAGGGTAGCCCTGCCGTCACAGGATACGGCCACCCTAAAAGATGCTGCGGATAGAAAGCAAGAGGGTACCCTGAAGTCCATTTATACACATTCAGGTACCTTACTAAGGCCGGCAATTGCGTCAGCCTGGGTGTGTAGTGCTGTAGCAGCATGGACGGATACCTTATCTGAGGAACTTGATACCTTAGACAAGTATACTATATTAATGACCCTGGGGCATATAAAAGACGCTGTCCTATATATGAGAGATGCTCAAAGAGACATTAGCCTACTGGGCTCTAAAATAAATGCGATGTCGATTTCTGCCAGAAGGGTCCTGTGGACTCGGCAATGGACAGGTGATGCCGACTCAAAAAGGCACATGGAGGTTTTACCTTACAAGGGTGAGGAATTGTTTGGGGAGGGTCTCTCGGACCTGGTCTCCATAGCTACTGCTGGAAAGTCAAATTTTTTGCCATATGTTCCCTCACAACCTAAGAAAGCACCGTATTACCAAATGCAGTCCTTTCGATCACAAAAAGGCAAGAAAGTCCGAGGTGCGTCCTTTCTTGCCAGAGGCAGGGGTAGAGGAAGGAAGCTGCACAACACGGCTAGTTCCCAGGAACAGAAGTCCTCCCCGGCTTCCACTAAATCCACCGCATGGCGCTGGGGCTCCACAGGCGGAGCTAGGCCCGGTGGGGGCGCGTCTCTGAAATTTCAGCCACAAGTGGGTTCACTCCCAGGTGGATCCCTGGGCAATAGAGATTGTGTCTCAGGGATACAAGCTGGAATTCGAAGAGATGCCCCCTCACCGATACCTCAAATCGGCCCTGCCAGCTTCCCCCCACGAGAGGGAAATAGTGTTAGCTGCAATTCACAAATTGTATCTTCAGCAGGTGGTGGTCAAGGTTCCCCTCCTTCAACAAGGAAAGGGTTATTATTCGACCATGTTTGTGGTACCGAAACCGGACGGTTCGGTCAGACCCATATTGAATTTAAAATCCCTGAACATATACCTGAAAAGGTTCAAGTTCAAGATGGAATCGCTCAGAGCAGTCATCGCAAGCCTGGAAGGGGGGGGATCTTATGGTGTCTCTGGACATAAAGGATGCATACCTTTATGTCCCCATTTATCCACCTCATCAGGCGTACTTCAGATTTGTGGTACAGGATTGTCATTACCAATTCCAGACGTTGCCGTTTGGTCTCTCCACGGCACCGAGAATATTTACCAAAGTAATGGCGGAAATGATGGTGCTCCTGCGAAAGCAAGGGGTCACAATTATCCCATACTTGGACGATCTCCTCATAAAGGCGAGGTCCAGAGAGCAGTTGCTGATCAGCGTAGCACACTCTCGGGAAGTGTTACAACAGCACGGCTGGATTCTAAATATTCCAAAGTCGCAGTTGATTCCTACGACTCGTCTGCCTTTCCTGGGCATGATCCTGGACACAGACCAGTAGAGGGTTTATCTCCTGATGGAGAAGGCTCAGGAGCTCAGGACACTGGTCAGAGACCTATTAAAACCAAAACAGGTGTCGGTGCATCACTGCACGCGAGTCCTGGGAAAGATGGTGGCATCATACGAGGCCATTCCCTTCGGCAGGTTCCATGCGAGGACCTTTCAATGGGATCTGTTGGACAAGTGGTCCGGATCACATCTTCAGATGCATCGGCTGATCACCCTATCCCCCAGGGCCAGGGTGTCTCTCCTGTGGTGGCTGCAGAGTGCTCACCTTCTCGAAGGTGACAACGGATGCAAGCCTCCGAGGGTGGGGGGCAGTCACACAGGGAAGAAATTTCCAAGGGCTGTGGTCAAGTCAGGAGATTTGCCTTCACATCAACATCCTGGAACTAAGGGCCATATACAACGCCCTACGTCAAGCGGAGTCCCTGCTTTGCGACCAACCGGTTCTGATTCAGTCAGACAACATCACCGCAGTGGCTCATGTAAACCGACAAGGCGGTACACGGAGCAGGGTGGCGATGGCGGTAGCTACCAGAATTCTTCGCTGGGCGGAGAATTGTCACAATCCTGACTGTAGGCTTCTTATTTGGTGACTTACCCCTGTCATCTGCCCCGGATCCTGTGTCTTTTTCTCACTGAGTTAAACAGCTTGTAAGCACTATGAGTTTTCCTGTGTTCTCTGCCTGAAAGGTAATAGTTAATTAGCTCCACCTGTGGTGATCTCCTGTGTGAGGTTGAATTCAGTAATCTGAAGTTTGGGCCTAAAAGCCAGCATCCAATGTTTTGCAGAAGTTCAGGCTTCAGTGTTCTCTCGGCCTGCTAGGCCTCATTCTACATCACAGCCTTGGCTAGAGTAGTCACATGACAGTGACTGTTCACCTGACCCAGAGTTGTCCAATCCTCTGCCAGCCTGAGACTCTCTGCATCACCTAATCCTGCTCACCAATCACCAAGGACCAGGAAGTATAAGTTGGGAGACTGAGTTGGAAACGGGGCCAGTTCCTTGTGTCACACTCACAGCTATGTGTGAGTCTTCAAGCTGAGCTCCCTAAAGGTAACCTTTATACTCTAGTTCCTGTGAAAACTCTGTTCCTTGTTACCCTGTTTGGTTTACTTTTGTGTTGCCACTGATGATCACTATTTCCACGAGTCTCAAAGTAAAGGCACAGCTGCAGTGGTTCATCTTAAAGGCACAGTATTATATTCCATAGTCTCAACTGAAAACCACAGCTGCCGTGGTTCATCTTTACTGCTGTTGTAGTTGTGATCTCCAGAGCTCCCGTATCCCTGCAGCATCTCCGTGCCTCAGCATCTCCGTGCCTCAGCATCTCCATGCCTCAGTACCTCCGTGCCTCAGCACCTCCGTGCCTCAGCACCTCCATGCCTCAGTACCTCAGTACCTCTCAGTGCCTCAGCACCTCCGTGCCTCAGTACCGCCGTGCCTCAGTACCTCAGTGCCTCAGTATCTCCGTGCCTCAGCACCTCCGTGCCTCAGTACCTCCGTGCCTTCCAGCACCTCGTGCTTCCAGCATCTCCGTGCCTCCAGCACCTCGTGCCTCCAGTATCCCGTGCCTCAGCACCTCCGTGCTTCCAGTATCTCCGTGACTCAGCACCTCGTGCCTCCAGTACCTCCGTGCTTTCAGTACCTCTGTGCCTCAGCACCTCCGTGCTTCCAGCATCTCCGTGACTCAGCACCTCGTGCCTCCAGCACCTCCGTGCCTCAGCACCTCCGTGCCTCCAGCATCTCCATGCCTCCAGCATCTCCGTGCCTCCAGCACCTCGTGCCTCCAGCACCGTGTGTCTCTACGCACCCCAGTGTCTCTACGCATCCCAGTGTCTATACGCACCCCAGTACCTCCAAGCACCTCAGTGCGTCCAAGCACTTCCGTGCCTCCTAGTACCTCAGTGTCCCCAAGCGCCTCCGCGCCTCCTAGCATCTCAGTGTTTCCAAGCACCCAGTGCACTTTAGCGCAGTTGTACCAGGTATCTTCACTGATTCATCAGCGCCTTTCCAGTTCTGTCTTTCAGGAGACCTTCAGCGTGCCTCCTGTCTGCCGACCTAATCCTGCATGAGGAGAACCTAGATTCGGCCATCTCTGCTGCGGTTCCTCTTCCCAGTCACCAGAAGAAACCCAGAGTCCACAACACTCCCAAACCAGGTCAGTGGTAGTATTCATATAATCCTCCAGTCGCCCGCACAGACTTCACTAACACCGGGTTCACAAAACCTCAGTCATGACAAGAATCACGTAAGCGCACTGTCAGAAGTGTTCATTCCGGGAGTGGACAACTGGGAAGCAGACTTCCTCAGCAGGCACGACCTCCACCTGGGAGAGTGGGGACTTCATCAAGAAGTCTTCACGCAGATTGCAAGTCGGTGGGAACTGCCACAGGTGGACATGATGGCATCCCGCCTCAACAAAAAGCTACAGAGATATTGCGCCAGGTCAAGGGACCCTAAGGCGATAGCTGTGGACGCACTGGTGACACCGTGGGTGTTCCAGTCAGTCTATGTATTTCCTCCTCTTCCTCTCATACCCAAGGTGCTGAGAATCATAAGAAAAAGAGGAGTGAGAACAATACTCATTGTTCCGGATTGGCCAAGAAGGACTTGGTATCCAGATCTGGAAGAAATGCTCACAGAGGACCCGTGGCCTCTGCCTCTAAGACAGGACTTGTTGCAACAGGGGCCCTGTCTGTTCCAAGACTTACCACGGCTGCGTTTGACGGCATGGCGGTTGAACGCCGGATCCTAGCAGAAAAAGGCATTCCGAATGAAGTTATTCCTACGCTGATAAAGGCTAGGAAGGATGTGACAGCTCAACATTATCACCGTATATGGCGAAAATATGTGGCTTGGTGTGAGGCCAGGAATGCCCCTACGGAGGAATTCCAGCTGGGCCGTTTCCTTCACTTCCTACAGGCGGGAGTGACTTTGGGCCTTAAATTGGGTTCCATTAAGGTTCAGATTTCGGCCTTATCCATTTTCTTTCAAAAAGAACTGGCTTCTCTGCCTGAAGTTCAGACGTTGTAAAGGGTGTGCTGCATATTCAGCCCCCTTTGTGCCTCCAGTGGCACCTTGGGATCTTAACGTGGTGTTGAGTTTCCTGAAATCACACTGGTTTGAACCACTCAAAACGGTGGAATTGAAATATCTCACGTGGAAGGTGGTCATGCTATTAGCCTTGGCTTCGGCTAGGCGTGTGTCAGAATTGGCGGCTTTGTCACATAAAAGCGAGAAGGATAATGTATACCCAAGGGTATTCGGGCGCTGTGAGGCGAGATGCTCGGCTAAGCGGCAGCCTAGTTTGAGAGGGAAGTCACTCCCAATATAATTACAAAAGAAAAAGAAAGAAGGCTGCGCTGCAAGAGGGAAAGAGCAATGATCCACTAAATGTGTACAATTTGATAAATTTATTAAAAACAAATTTATTAAAGCGCTAACTGATTAAAAAACAGCAATATTCCGTACAATTAAATGTGCCATGTGCATACAAAAAATATATAAAAAAAAAAAAGAATTTTTTTACCCAGAATAATGGTTCAGGACATGTATCATGAAGCTCTGTAGGATCCGTTCCAAATATTGCCCTGGAGTGCTAAAAGTCCAGTTATATTCCACTGCGGAGAGTCCCTTTTATATGGTATTTAGAGAGTCCTTTGCAAATTCCATAGGCCGCTAGAGGATTGAAGATGGAATACAATGTCCCATGTGCAGTGGGTACCTCATGCAGTGCGGTAATTGGATGGTGCCTCTCTGGGACTCCTCTGGAAAGCTGGAAAGGATTGGTAAGGGCTGGTCCGGATCTAATTGAGAAGAAGTCCTGCTCCAATGGGTAAAAACCTGACGCGTTTCGCTGCGTATGCCTTGCAGCTTTTTCAAAGGTATACTGTACTGTCTGGGTTTGGGCTTTATATACCCTAGACAAAATGGTGGCTTAATTGGCACCTGGATGCACATTTCCTGTTAGTCATATATATATCTCTTTCTAATAATAAAAACAACTAAAATGTGTACAGAAGACAGACCTACTTGTATATAAGAAACATTGGTAATAACAAACTTATATTTCAAGTAACAATAAGTATTTTTTGTTTTTTATTTTGTTCATTAAACTCTTGCTATGTAATATATTAATCCAATTAGAGCTTTTGTTTATTGCTCTGTAACCATAGAGACCGTTCCTAAAGGGATTTCATAGGTTGGATTAGGAGTCATGTGATCAATAGTTATCATGTGCTTAGTATCACATGATCAATATGGAAAGCCCTTTATTTTATTTCTGGGCTATATGGTTATAGGCAGGCCCTATGTTCTAATATTTAGGGGAAGCGGCTGCTAGTGGCTTGTTGTAGTTAATGTGCTTCTATCTATATGTTTATCTAATTAGTAGAGGCCCAGCGTTTACTCCCGGACCGTTGCTATAGCAACGGGAACCGGAAGTGACGTGGGTCTTGAATGCAGCAATAGTCTCTCTCGGGCCGTCGCCATAGTGACGCGGCCCGGAGTAGACTCATCCTTCAGTGCCGCGTCACACTTAATACGTCGGGCGGAGGGAAAGTACCGCCCTCCGTCCGTCGTCACCTCCGTCCCCATGGTAACGCGGCTTATTCTGGCCGTGTTCTCTTCGGCAAGGAACGTGATCACGTGTGCGGAAGCACACGCGTCACTCCTAGCCGGTATCCATGGTGACCCTGCAGCACCATGTATTAAACATAGCGTGCTGCAGGTGCATATACAACATAGTAGCACCATCTCTAGTGTCCTGATTTTATCATATTTGGCTGTTAGAACATAAAGGCAACAAACTAATATTTACAGTATATTATTTATACACGAAACCAATTATTATTCATGGAGATGTTATATTGTAAAATACTTAGTTAAACTGGATATCAGTATCTCTCTGTTACTGATAGTATCGAACCAAAGAAATGGAAATAGGCAAAAGGGAGGGGGAAAAAAGGAACAATAGGACAAATTAAATATGAAAAATAAAAGCCACTAATTAGGGATTTTTTTGGGTAGAGATGAAAGGGAGAATAGTAGGTAGGTATTTAGATTGAAGATTACAAGAAAAGTATATACTAAATCCAAGAAACCATCAATTATTATATTAAATGATCATGTTTAATTCCACTGCCTCATTGAGGCCATCTGGATAGATAGACCCCATCCTAAACATCCAGTAGACCTCCTGTTGGCACAGTTTTTTGAAGCGGTCCCCTCCCCTATTTGTAATAGGAATGTGTTCAATTCCTATTATTTTGAGGCTTTTTGGGTCCCCGTTGTGATGATCATTAAAGTGTTGGGAAACACTGTGTGTGGAAACCCTATTCAGAATGTTTCTACGATGTTCAAGAAACCTGATCCTAAGTTTTCTAGTGGTGCGGCCTACATAATATAGGCCGCACCCGCATTGAAGTATATATATGACATATATCGAATTGCAATTAATATGACTTCTGATTTTATATTGTTTCTCCCCCTTATCAGTGTTCACATATTGTGTTTTTTCTATATATTTGCACGTGATACACCTAGTGTTTCCACATTTATAGAATCCCATTATCGGCAGAAGCCAGGGTTCTCTAGTGATATTGATTTTCTTCTCAGGCCTTAGATGGCTGGGTGCAAGCGAGTTCTTTAGAGATCGCCCCTTCCGAAAAATGAAAGCTGGTTTAGTTGGAAGGACATCTCTTAATAAGTTGTCCTGTTTTAGAATATTATAATTTTTCTTTATAATAGATTTTATTTTAGGACAATAGTCATTATAAGTGGTGATAAAGGCCAAATGGTATTCCCTATCTATTTCAGAGTTTTTAATAGATCCCCTCTTCTTAGACAGTAAAGTATCTCTACTCAGCCCTCTCACCTCTTCTAGTGTCTTGTGCAATAAAGGTGTGGGGTATCCTCGTTGTTCTAGTGAGTCTATCATATTTTTAGCTTGTAGTTCAAAGGACTCTATGTCAGAACAATTACGTCTAAGACGTATCAGTTGGCTCCGAGGTATACTTTTCTTCCAAGGTGGATAATGTGCGCTGGAGTAATGGAGATAGGCATTTGATCCTACCTCCTTGACATGGTTGGAAGTATGTATTCGTCCATTGCGTGCCTCTAAGCTCAGATCCAAGAAATTAATACAATGAGAGTGATACTGGTGAGTGAATTTCAAATTATATGTGTTGTGATTGAGAGAATTAACAAATGCTTGTGCTGAAAGTGCATCCCCATCCCAAATGATAAATAAATCATCTATGTACCTGCCGTAGAGGACCAGGGACGCGCCGTGCCCGCCACCTCACATGTGTTGGTCCTCGAATTGACCCATGTATAGGTTGGCGTAGCTGGGCGCGAACCTGTTCCCCATGGCGGTACCCAGTATTTGTAAATAATGTGAGTCCTGAAACAAAAAATAATTGTGGCAAAGTATGAATGAAATAGAGTCAACAAGGAATTTTTGATGGTTGACAGTAAGATCACCATCTTGATTAAGACAGTTCGATATAACTGATAACCCCTTCTGATGGGGTATATTTGAATAAAGACTCTGTGCATCCATTGTGAGAAAAGCATATGTGTCTTTCCATTCGATACCTGAAATCAGTGTCATAAAGTGGGTGGTGTCTTTAATGTGAGATCTGAGAAGAGAAACCCATGGCTGTAAATGTGAATCTACATAAAAAGAAAGATTGGCAGTGAGGGAGTGAATACCAGAAATAATAGGACGTCCTGGGGGTGAAGTGAGGGATTTGTGTATTTTAGGGAGGTGATAATAGATGGGAATAACTGGGTGTTCTGGGTAAAGAAACCGAAATTCTTCTTTGGAGATGATCTCAGAGGCAACAGCACTTTCCAACAATCCTAACAGTTCAAATTGAAATTCCTTAGTAGGGTCACTTTGTAATTTGGTATAAGTGGTGGGGTCTTCTAGCTGTCTTTTTGCCTCAATTATATAATCTGATCTATTTTGGATTACGAGGCCGCCCCCCTTATCTGCCTCTTTGATGATTATGGAGGTGTCTTTAGTCAATTTAGTTAGAGCTTTTCTTTCCTGTTTACTGAGATTATGTTTGGGTTTCTGAGAATGGGGATCTGTACAGAGTTTTTTGAAGTCCTCCAGTGTGGTTTTGTAGAACATATCCACACTGGAGCCCTTGGCCTTAATTGGATAGAATTCTGATTTCTGTTTAAATTGAGTTCTGGATATGTCAAATAGTTTCTGTGGAGATTTTGGTGAACTATTGTTGAGTTCTTCCAAAATCCTAAGGGCTATATCGTCCCCTTGGTCTAGAACGATAGGCATGGCTGCTTCATCATTCTTTCTTAGATTATGTTTGGCGAAATGTCTTTTGCGGCATAAGGTTCGTATGTACCTATTTAGTTCCACAAACAGATTAAATATGTTCAGGGAAGATGACGGAGAGAACTTTAAGCCCCTATTAAGGAGCGAAATTTCTGCATCTGTAAGTACTTTTGATGAAAGATTGAATATAGGGGATTTTAGTTTGTCCCTATTTTTGTTCTTATTTTGTCTTAGTTTCTTGAGTTTTTCTTTCTTCCCCCCTCTTCTTCCTCTGAATCTATACTTCCTCTTCCTCGTTTTTGTTTCAACTGTTACGGGGTTTTGTTCTGAAGTGATCTGCGGGGAAGTGGTTCTAAAAAAACTTCTGATTCTACCTCTTGTGGTCTATGTGAGTGGTCCACCATTTTGGGCCTTGCCCCCAAGTTCTGCTTCTGTATGGAGTCCTTCCTTTGTCTATAATCTATGGAGGTATTTTGATAGTTAGAATAAATTCTTTGTCTACCCATGTAACCTCGTTGTCTTTCTATGGGTGGAGATCTATTCTGTGTATAGTCATCATTAGCCCTAGATCTATAGTTTCAATCATTGTTTCTCTGGAACTTTTTCCTGTTCTGTATAGTATTGGATCCTGATTGTGTGAATGTCCTTTCTTTATATGTGTCCCCATTTTGCTCATTTCTTCTCTCCCTATTCACTGTTTTGTAGGACCTAACTGTCCCACTTTGGTAATCTTCTATATCGCGTTTGAACTTCTTGCATTTTGCATCTAATAATAAATGTTCAAATCTGTTTATCTTTTCCATAATAATCCTGTCCTTTTCTTTGAACTCATTGATGTTATTATATGGTTCTAGTTTCTTTTTAAGACCTCAATTTCCTGTTCAATATGTTCTGTTTTTTCTATACGGTATTTAATAACTAACTCCATAAGAGAGTACGAACATTTATCCAAAACATTTTCCCATTCAACTTGAAATTCAGGGCTGTTCTGGAATATAGAAGGTTTGAAGAGTCTGAGACCCCTGGGTATCATTTTTTTATCTACATATTTCCGCAGATTGGTACTATCCAGCCAGTGTTTCATTTCAGATTTAAGGAGGTCCTCCAATTTATGGAAGTCTTCCACTAAATTGTACTGGGGCTCAGACTTATCACTTCTAATTTCAGAACCAGTGTCCCATCTAGCAAGGTAGGTCTGTCTCCTGTTTGCTCTTTCCTCAAAGTTAGCAAAGCAACTCATCTCTGCAGCCCAAATTAGACTTATGTGTAAATGCGAGAAGGATAATGTATACCCAAGGGTATTCGGGCGCTGTGAGGCGAGATGCTCGGCTAAGCGGCAGCCTAGTTTGAGAGGGAAGTCACTCCCAATATAATTACGAAAGAAAAAGAAAGAAGGCTGCGCTGCAAGAGGGAAAGAGCAATGATCCACTAAATGTGTACAATTTGATAAATTTATTAAAAACAAATTTATTAAAAGCGCTAACTGATTAAAAAACAGCAATATTCCGTACAATTAAATGTGCCATGTGCATACTAAAAATATATAAAAAAAAAGAAATAATTTTTTTACCCAGAATAATGGTTCAGGACATGTATCATAAAGCTCTGTAGGATCCGTTCCAAATATTGCCCTGGAGTGCTAAAAGTCCAGTTATATTCCACTGTGGAGAGTCCCTTTTATATGGTATTTAGAGAGTCCTTTGCAAATTCCATAGGCCGCTAGAGGATTGAAGATGGAATACAATGTCCCATGTGCAGTGGGTACCTCATGCAGTGCGGTAATTGGATGGTGCCTCTCTGGGACTTCTCTGGAAAGCTGGAAAGGATTGGTAAGGGCTGGTCCGGATCTAATTGAGAAGAAGTCCTGCTCCAATGGGTAAAAACTGACACGTTTCGCTGCGTTTGCCTTGCAGCTTTTTCAAAGGTATACTGTACTGTCTGGGTTTGGGCTTTATATACCCTAGACAAAATGGTGGCTTAATTGGCACCTGGATGCACATTTCCTGTTAGTCACATATATATCTCTTTCTAATAATAAAAACAACTAAAATGTGTACAGAAGACAGACCTACTTGTATATAAGAAACATTGGTAATAACAAACTTATATTTCAAGTAACAATAAGTATTTTTTGTTTTTTATTTTGTTCAGTAAACTCTTGCTATGTAATATATTAATCCAATTAGAGCTTTTGTTTATTGCTCTGTAACCATAGAGACCGTTCCTAAAGGGATTTCATAGGTTGGATTAGGAGTCATGTGATCAATAGTTATCATGTGCTTAGTATCACATGATCAATATGGAAAGCCCTTTATTTTATTTCTGGGCTATATGGTTATAGGCAGGCCCTATGTTCTAATATTTAGGGGAAGCGGCTGCTAGTGGCTTGTTGCAGTTAATGTGCTTCTATCTATATGTTTATCTAATTAGTAGAGGCCCAGCGTTTACTCCCGGACCGTTGCTATAGCAACGGGAACCGGAAGTGACGTGGGTCTTGAATGCACCAATAGTCTCTCTCGGGCCGTCGCCATAGTGACGCGGCCCGGAGTAGACTCATCCTTCAGAAAGAGATATATATGTGACTAACAGGAAATGTGCATCCAGGTGCCAATTAAGCCACCATTTTGTCTAGGGTATATAAAGCCCAAACCCAGACAGTACAGTATACCTTTGAAAAAGCTGCAAGGCATACGCAGCTAAACGTGTCAGGTTTTTACCCATTGGAGCAGGACTTCTTCTCAATTAGATCCAGACCAGCCCTTACCAATCCTTTCCAGCTTTCCAGAGGAGTCCCAGAGGCACCATCCAATTACCGCACTGCATGAGGTACCCACTGCACATGGGACATTGTATTCCATCTTCAATCCTCTAGCGGCCTATGGAATTTGCAAAGGACTCTCTAAATACCATATAAAAGGGACTCTCCACAGTGGAATATAACTGGACTTTTAGCACTCCAGGGCAATATTTGGAATGGATCCTACAGAGCTTCATGATACATGTCCTGAACCATTATTCTGGGTAAAAAAAATCTTTTTTTTTTTTATATATTTTTTGTATGCACATGGCACATTTAATTGTACGGAATATTGCTGTTTTTTAATCAGTTAGCGCTTTTAATAAATTTGTTTTTAATAAATTTATCAAATTGTACACATTTAGTGGATCATTGCTCTTTCCCTCTTGCAGCGCAACCTTCTTTCTTTTTCTTTCGTAATTATATTGGGAGTGACTTCCCTCTCAAACTAGGCTGCCGCTTAGCCGAGCATCTCGCCTCACAGCGCCCGAATACCCTTGGGTATACATTATCCTTCTCGCATTTACACATAAGTCTAATTCGGGCTGCAGAGATGAGTTGCTTTGCTAACTTTGAGGAAAGAGCAAACAGGAGACAGACCTACCTTGCTAGATGGGACACTGGTTCTGAAATTAGAAGTGATAAGTCTGAGCCCCAGTACAATTTAGTGGAAGACTTCCATAAATTGGAGGACCTCCTTAAATCTGAAATGAAACATTGGCTGGATAGTACCAATCTGCGGAAATATGTAGATAAAAAAATGATACCCAGGGGTCTCAGACTCTTCAAACCTTCTATATTCCAGAACAGCCCTGAATTTCAAGTTGAATGGGAAAATGTTTTGGATAAATGTTCGTACTCTCTTATGGAGTTAGTTATTAAATACCGTATAGAAAAAACAGAACATATTGAACAGGAAATTGAGGTCTTAAAAAAGAAACTAGAACCATATAATAACACCAATGAGTTCAAAGAAAAGGACAGGATTATTATGGAAAAGCTAAACAGATTTGAACATTTATTATTAGATACAAAATGCAAGAAGTTCAAACGCGATATAGAAGATTACCAAAGTGGGACAGTTAGGTCCTACAAAACAGTGAATAGGGAGAGAAGAAATGAGCAAAATGGGGACACATATAAAGAAAGGACATTCACACAATCAGGATCCAATACTATACAGAACAGGAAAAAGTTCCAGAGAAACAATGATTGGAACTATAGATCTAGGGCTAATGATGACTATACACAGAATAGATCTCCACCCATAGAAAGACAACGAGGTTACATGGGTAGACAAAGAATTTATTCTAACTATCAAAATACCTCCATAGATTATAGACAAAGGAAGGACTCCATACAGAAGCAGAACTTGGGGGCAAGGCCCAAAATGGTGGACCACTCACATAGACCACAAGAGGTAGAATCAGAAGTTTTTTTAGAACCACTTCCCCGCAGATCACTTCAGAACAAAACCCTGTATCAGTTGAAACAAAAACGAGGAAGAGGAAGTATAGATTCAGAAAAACTCAAGAAACTAAGACAAAATAAGAACAAAAATAGGGACAAACTAAAATCCCCTATATTCAATCTTTCATCAAAAGTACTTACAGATGCAGAAATTTCGCTCCTTAATAGGGGCTTAAAGTTCTCCCCGTCATCTTCCCTGAACATATTTAATCTGTTTGTGGAACTAAATAGGTACATACGGACCTTATGCCGCAAAAGACATTTCGCCAAACATAATCTAAGAAAGAATGATGAAGCAGCCATGCCTATCGTTCTAGACCAAGGGGACGATATAGCCCTTAGGATTTTGGAAGAACTCAACAATAGTTTACCAAAATCTCCACAGAAACTATTTGACATATCCAGAACTCAATTTAAATAGAAATCAGAATTCTATCCAATTAAGGCCAAGGGCTCCAGTGTGGATATGTTCTACAAAACCACACTGGAGGACTTCAAAAAACTCTGTACAGATCCCCATTCTCAGAAACCCAAACATAATCTCAGTAAACAGGAAAGAAAAGCTCTAACTAAATTGACTAAAGACACCTCCATAATCATCAAAGAGGCAGATAAGGGGGGCGGCCTCGTAATCCAAAATAGATCAGATTATATAATTGAGGCAAAAAGACAGCTAGAAGACCCCACCACTTATACCAAATTACAAAGTGACCCTACTAAGGAATTTCAATTTGAACTGTTAGGATTGTTGGAAAGTGCTGTTGCCTCTGAGATCATCTCCAAAGAAGAATTTCGGTTTCTTTACCCAGAACACCCAGTTATTCCCATCTATTATCACCTCCCTAAAATACACAAATCCCTCACTTCACCCCCAGGACGTCCTATTATTTCTGGTATTCACTCCCTCACTGCCAATCTTTCTTTTTATGTAGATTCACATTTACAGCCACGGGTTTCTCTTCTCAGATCTCACATTAAAGACACCACCCACTTTATGACACTGATTTCAGGTATCGAATGGAAAGACACATATGCTTTTCTCACTATGGATGCACAGAGTCTTTATTCAAATATACCCCATCAGAAGGGGTTATCAGTTATATCGAACTGTCTTAATCAAGATGGTGATCTTACTGTCAACCATCAAAAATTCCTTGTTGACTCTATTTCATTCATACTTTGCCACAATTATTTTTTGTTTCAGGACTCACATTATTTACAAATACTGGGTACCGCCATGGGGACCAGGTTCGCGCCCAGCTACGCCAACCTATACATGGGTCAATTCGAGGACCAACACATGTGGGGTGGCGGGCACGGCGCGTCCCTGGTCCTCTACGGCAGGTACATAGATGATTTATTTATCATTTGGGATGGGGATGCACTTTCAGCACAAGCATTTGTTAATTCTCTCAATCACAACACATATAATTTGAAATTCACTCACCAGTATCACTCTCATTGTATTAACTTCTTGGATCTGAGCTTAGAGGCACGCAATGGACGAATACATACTTCCAACCATGTCAAGGAGGTAGGATCAAATGCCTATCTCCATTACTCCAGCGCACATTATCCACCTTGGAAGAAAAGTATACCTCGGAGCCAACTGATACGTCTTAGACGTAATTGTTCTGACATAGAGTCCTTTGAACTACAAGCTAAAAATATGATAGACTCACTAGAACAACGAGGATACCCCACACCTTTATTGCACAAGACACTAGAAGAGGTGAGAGGGCTGAGTAGAGATACTTTACTGTCTAAGAAGAGGGGATCTATTAAAAACTCTGAAATAGATAGGGAATACCATTTGGCCTTTATCACCACTTATAATGACTATTGTCCTAAAATAAAATCTATTATAAAGAAAAATTATAATATTCTAAAACAGGACAACTTATTAAGAGATGTCCTTCCAACTAAACCAGCTTTCATTTTTCGGAAGGGGCGATCTCTAAAGAACTCGCTTGCACCCAGCCATCTAAGGCCTGAGAAGAAAATCAATATCACTAGAGAACCCTGGCTTCCGCCGATAATGGGATTCTATAAATGTGGAAACACTAGGTGTATCACGTGCAAATATATAGAAAAAACACAATATGTGAACACTGATAAGGGGGAGAAACAATATAAAATCAGAAGTCATATTAATTGCAATTCGATATATGTCATATATATACTTCAATGCGGGTGCGGCCTATATTATGTAGGCCGCACCACTAGAAAACTTAGGATCAGGTTTCTTGAACATCGTAGAAACATTCTGAATAGGGTTTCCACACACAGTGTTTCCCAACACTTTAATGATCATCACAACGGGGACCCAAAAAGCCTCAAAATAATAGGAATTGAACACATTCCTATTACAAATAGGGGAGGGGACCGCTTCAAAAAACTGTGCCAACAGGAGGTCTACTGGATGTTTAGGATGGGGTCTATCTATCCAGATGGCCTCAATGAGGCAGTGGAATTAAACATGATCATTTAATATAATAATTGATGGTTTCTTGGATTTAGTATATACTTTTCTTGTAATCTTCAATCTAAATACCTACCTACTATTCTCCCTTTCATCTCTACCCAAAAAAATCCCTAATTAGTGGCTTTTATTTTTCATATTTAATTTGTCCTATTGTTCCTTTTTTTCCCCTCCCTTTTGCCTATTTCCATTTCTTTGGTTCGATACTATCAGTAACAGAGAGATACTGATATCCAGTTTAACTAAGTATTTTACAATATAACATCTCCATGAATAATAATTGGTTTCGTGTATAAATAATATACTGTAAATATTAGTTTGTTGCCTTTATGTTCTAACAGCCAAATATGATAAAATCAGGACACTAGAGATGGTGCTACTATGTTGTATATGCACCTGCAGCACGCTATGTTTAATACATGGCGCTGCAGGGTCACCATGGATACCGGCTAGGAGTGACGCGTGTGCTTCCGCACACGTGATCACGTTCCTTGCCGAAGAGAACACGGCCAGAATAAGCCACGTTACCATGGGGACGGACGTGACGACGGACGGAGGGCGGTACTTTCCCTCCGCCCGACGTATTAAGTGTGACGCGGCACTGAAGGATGAGTCTACTCCGGGCCGCGTCACTATGGCGACGGCCCGAGAGAGACTATTGGTGCATTCAAGACCCACGTCACTTCCGGTTCCCGTTGCTATAGCAACGGTCCGGGAGTAAACGCTGGGCCTCTACTAATTAGATAAACATATAGATAGAAGCACATTAACTACAACAAGCCACTAGCAGCCGCTTCCCCTAAATATTAGAACATAGGGCCTGCCTATAACCATATAGCCCAGAAATAAAATAAAGGGCTTTCCATATTGATCATGTGATACTAAGCACATGATAACTATTGATCACATGACTCCTAATCCAACCTATGAAATCCCTTTAGGAACGGTCTCTATGGTTACAGAGCAATAAACAAAAGCTCTAATTGGATTAATATATTACATAGCAAGAGTTTAATGAACAAAATAAAAAACAAAAAATACTTATTGTTACTTGAAATATAAGTTTGTTATTACCAATGTTTCTTATATACAAGTAGGTCTGTCTTCTGTACACATTTTAGTTGTTTTTATTATTAGAAAGAGATATATATGTGACTAACAGGAAATGTGCATCCAGGTGCCAATTAAGCCACCATTTTGTCTAGGGTATATAAAGCCCAAACCCAGACAGTACAGTATACCTTTGAAAAAGCTGCAAGGCATACGCAGCGAAACGTGTCAGGTTTTTACCCATTGGAGCAGGACTTCTTCTCAATTAGATCCGGACCAGCCCTTACCAATCCTTTCCAGCTTTCCAGAGGAGTCCCAGAGAGGCACCATCCAATTACCGTACTGCATGAGGTACCCACTGCACATGGGACATTGTATTCCATCTTCAATCCTCTAGCGGCCTATGGAATTTGCATAGGACTCTCTAAATACCATATAAAAGGGACTCTCCACAGTGGAATATAACTGGACTTTTAGCACTCCAGGGCAATATTTGGAACGGATCCTACAGAGCTTCATGATACATGTCCTGAACCATTATTCTGGGTAAAAAAATTCTTTTTTTTTTTTATATATTTTTTGTATGGACATGGCACATTTAATTGTACGGAATATTGCTGTTTTTTAATCAGTTAGCGCTTTTAATAAATTTGTTTTTAATAAATTTATCAAATTGTACACATTTAGTGGATCATTGCTCTTTCCCTCTTGCAGCGCAGCCTTCTTTCTTTTTCTTGTCACATAAAAGCCCTTATCTGGTTTTCCATGCGGATAGAGCAGAATTGCGGACCCGCCCACAATTTCTGCCGAAAGTGGTTTCATCCTTTCATATAAACCAACCTATCGTGGTGCCTGTGGCTGCTACTGACTTGGAGGATTCTGAGTCACTGGATGTTGTCAGGGCTTTGAAGGTTTATGTAGCCAGAACGGCTAAGGTCAGGAAAACAGAATCTTTGTTTATCCTGTATGCTTCCAACAAGCTTAGGGCGCCTGCTTCAAAGCAAACTATTGCTCGCTGGATCTGTAACACGATCCAGCAGGCTCATTCTGCGGCAGGTTGCCGCTGCCTAAATCAGTTAAGGCCCATTCCACAAGGAAGGTGGGCTCTTCTTGGGCGGCTGCCCGAGGGGTCTCGGCATTACAGCTTTGCCGAGCGGCTACTTGGTCAGGTTCAAACACTTTTGCAAAGTTCTACAAGTTTGATACCCTGGCTGAGGAGGACCTTGTGTTTGCTCATTCGGTGCTGCAGAGTCATCCGCACTCTCCCGCCCGTTTGGGAGCTTTGGTATAATCCCCATGGTCCTTACGGAGTCCCCAGCATCCACTTGGACGTTAGAGAAAATAAGATTTTACTTACCGGTAAATTTATTTCTTGTAGTCCGTAGTGGATGCTGGGCGCCCGTCCCAAGTGCGGACTTCTTCTGCAATGCTTGTATATAGTTATTGCTTAAATAAGGGTTATGTATAGTTGCATCAGGGTTGATCTGATGCTCTGTTGTTGTTCATACTGTTAACTGGGTAAGTTTATCACAAGTTATACGGTGTGATTGGTGTGGCTGGTATGAGTCTTACCCTGGATTCCCAAAATCCTTTCCTTGTTCTGTCAGCTCTTCCGGGCACAGTTTCTCTAACTGAGGTCTGGAGGAGGGACATAGAGGGAGGAGCCAGAGCACACCAGAATCCAAATTCTTTCTTAAAGTGCCCGTGTCTCCTGCGGAGCCCGTCTATTCCCCATGGTCCTTACGGAGTCCCCAGCATCCACTACGGACTACGAGAAATAGATTTACCGGTAAGTAAAATCTTATTTTTTTTGCAATTACGCAAACATTTCTCAAAATTTGTTTGGGGCATACTTTTTTTTCACATTGTTTTTATTGACTCTGATGCACATAGGCGGTTCCGGGGGGGAAAGGGGTCACTCAGGCCCGTGCCACCCCTGTCGTTTCTGACTTCTTTATTTTTTTCAAAAGGAAAACAGCAGCACTACTGCTATTTCCGTCAGTCAGATTTGATTAAAGAGCCGGCAGGCACTAGGATCCGCCGCGGCTCTAACAGCAAGTCCGTGTACTCACACCGCAACCTACCTCCCCCACTGCTAGCCGGCCAGAGTCCAGCCCAGGCACAAGGTTCAAATGCCAGCATTGAGTAAGACTGTTACTTATGACAGCGCAGAAGGCTTCATTAGCCCTCACTGCACTGCACAATGGGGGTCATTCCGAGTTGATCGCTCACTGCCGATTTTTGCAACGCAGCGATCAGGTGAAAAAATGGCATTTATGCGCATGCGTATGGCCCGCAATGCGCACGCGTGATGTACGGGTACAAAGCTCTTTGTGGTTGTGCTCAGGTTTTAGCTAAGTTTTTCTTCACACTGGTGGCCGCAAGAAGATTGACAGGAAGGGGGCATTTCTGGGTGTCAACTGACCGTTTTCAGGGAGTGTTTGCAAAAACGCAGGCGTGTCTGAAAAAACGCAGGCGTGGCTGGGCGGGTGTATGATGTCAAATCCGGACACGAATAGGCTGAAGTGATTCAAGCGCTGAGTAGGTTCAGACCTACTCTGAAACTGCACAAACTGTATTTGCAGAGCTCGGCTGCACATGCGTTCGCACTTCTGCTAAGCTAAAATATAGTACCCAGTGGGCGGCGGCACAGCGTTTGCATGGCTACTAAAAACTGCTAGCGAGTGATCAACTCGGAATGACCCCCAATAATCCCAGCGCTTCCTCCTCCACTTCCTTTACCACCATGCTAGGTGCAGTCAAACTCAGCCTCAGCTTTGAGAGATCCAGCTGGCTGCTTCTGCTAATCAAAGTTGGGCAGTTCGTGTCCTGCAGTCTGAGTCTCAGTGCAGTACCCAAAACAAGGTATGCTGCACCTGCTACCACCAACTAAAAACTATAATAATGATATTGTGCTGGGGTGCCTTCCAGGCTCCCATAACTAATGGAACAGGTGACCAACATTTCAAGACCCAGTCAGCCTTTTCATCAGGTTGAAACATTGGCAATAACCCAGGATGTGCTCCTAGGTGCATGTAAATATAACTATTACCGTTCCCCTATCATGGTGCCCCCCCTTTCATTTTCTTCTGGATCCGCCCCTGCTGAAGCATGTAAAAAAGGTACAACAATCAACACAATATCAAATGAGATGACAAATGGGTACAATTGATTCATCAAACAAATGGTAAATAGGTAACAAACAGAAGATACATTATCGATAAATTAAAAATGGAAGACATGCTATTTCTTTCCAGGCATGTTTTGTGATGTAGGCCATGCACCATTTTACATGCCTTTCTTTGTACAATCATTAATTTATTAATAGCCTTCGGAAGATATGGACTCCATAATTGAACACAGTATTCTGGAATTATACAGTGGCATTATTACTACTCTCTTTCTCCTGCTGATTCCTCTGCCTATGCAACAAAGCATCTGACTAGCCTTCCTTATTACTTTGTTACATTGCTTACCTGCCTTTAAGTCACCTGAAAGAGTGACTCCGAGATCCCTTTCTCCTCAGTATTTTCCAGTATAGTGCCATTAATACTATATTAAACCTTTGGATTTTTGAGATGCAAGTGCATGATTTTGCAATTTTTGTCATTAAACTATAACTGCCACGTTCTGGACCATTCCTCTAGTCTACCTAGATTGTCAATCATTTGTTTTACACCTTCTGAAATAAGGCAAGGCTACGAATCAGTGGGTCCCACTGTGTATGTCCCTGACTCCCTAGACTTGTCCATGAGCATTGAGTAGGAAATGCCTGCGTTTGGGATGCCAGTGGTCAGAAGACCATGGGCAAGGTAAGTATAGTTACCTTACTCCAATGCCCCCCTAACCCTCCCTCCCCGCAGCCTAAACCTAACCCTCCCCGCTGGTGCCTAAACCTAATCCTTACTTCCCATAGCCTAAACCTAACCCTCCCTTCCCCTCAGCCTAACCCTAACCCTCCCTTCCCCGCAGCCTAACCCTAACCCTCCCTGGGAGTGCCTAAACCTAACCGCCCTCTTCACAGCCAAACCCTAACCCTCCATTTCCCACAGCGTAATCCTAACCCTCCCCCTGCAGCCTAAACCTAACCCCTCTCCCTTGCGCAATTAACCAGCCTGGTGTCCCGGTCTATGCTCATTTGGAATCCCATCGGTCGGGATACTGTCGCCGGAATGGTAATCCTTGTTGGGAATGCGGTGCTGGCATTTCGACCAGTGTCGGGATTTTGGCATCAGTATTTCAACTGCCGTTATCCAGACCATCGGTATCCTGACCGGACCCCGTCCATAAAACAACTTTTGAGTCAATTATCTAATTACTTCTGATACCTTGAAAAAGAGGGGGCTACATATTAAACAGCTTTTCCTAAACCCTTCCTGCAGTTTGGATGTGAACACCCTCAAATTAAAGCAGACAGACTGCATTTTAAAACTGTAGGCAATATATAACTCTAACTTGAATGTTTGATGAACTGTTAAATTAACAAAAATTGTGTCTTTGTCCAAATGTATATTAACCTAAGTGCTGTTCCCCCCCCCCCCCCCAACCCTCACTTACTCAAACTTCCAATACTGTCTACTTTAGTTATCAATTTTGTGCCCATAAAAATTCCACATTTATTCCCCACAAAAAAATAATCACTTCCATTGTGCACACACATTTACCATCACTGTACCTTCACCTGCATTTCTGCAAATCTACCGCACTGTGGGGGTCATTCTGACCTGATCGTAGCTGTGCTAAATTTAGCACAGCTACGATTACTTACACTGACTTGTGGGGGGACGCCCAGCACAGGGCTAGTCCGCCCAGCATGTCAGTCCCTGCCCCCCCCCCCCCCCGAACAGCTCCTGCGGCTGGCCGTGAGTTACTCGACGCTGCCCTGGGTCGCAGTCGCTGCATGTGATGTCACGTAGCCGCTACGGCCTGCCCTCCGCACGGTCCGGCCACACCTGCGTTGGCCGGACTGCGCCCACGAAATGGCGGCGAAACACCACCGTGCCGCCCCCTCCCGCCCAGTGACCGCCTCTGCCTGTCAATCAGGCAGAGGCGATCGCTAGGCGTCAGCTGTCTGCCATGCGCCGGCGCACTGTGGCACCGGTGCATGTGCAGTTCTGACCTGATCGCTGCGATAAACTGCAGCGAGTGATTAGGTCAGAATGACCCCTGTATCTCTAATACAACTGCCACTACTACTTCCAGTTTCCCTCTTTCTATTTAACTAATTCACAACATGACCATTTTTTTTCCAACTCCACCCATCACTTGGTATCTACCTAATACTTTATACTGCCACCTGTACCCACCTCCACCCCTCCACCAATTTCCTCCACTGCCTTTTCCACCCTAGTCTGTCTTCAACCCACCTGCTACATGCCCCCTCCTCTTGTTCTTTCACTCACTTCTCCCCCACCATGGTCCTACCACCCCACCACTAAGGCCTGCTCTCTCCCTCCTCTCCCTGTTATCTCACCTCACTTTCACCTGCATCACACTAAATGCCCTCCCTCCCCACCATCTGCACAGGTTCCCTTCCTAGCTTAGGAACCCTCACTGTCTCTACACTCTCATAATCTCTGTTCTCCAAATTAATATCACTTCAACGCTACAGCAACTCTGATAATCTAATTCTCCCACAAACACTGACCCTCTCTTCTGTGCCCCCTGGAATGCCAGATTTGGCTGTAATAAACTGGTCCCCACACAAGACCTCTTTATCTCCAGCTTCCTGAATCTCCTAGCCATTACTGAAACCTGGATTACCCTCGCTAACACCACTTCTCCTGCTGCTCTCTCCTCTGGACACCTCATATTCTCTCACACCCCCTGACCTCCACCTTCCTTGACAACTTTGTTTCCTGGCTCCTTCATTTCCTCTCTTCAAATCTTTCCTCCATTATTTTAGATGACTTAAATATCCCAACTGATGACCCCACAGATTGCCCTGCCTCAAAACTCCTTACCCTCACATCATCGTTTGGTCTCTCCCAATGGACCTCCTCATCCTCTCATGTTAGTGGGTACTCACTTGATCTGGTCTTCACCCACCAGTGCAATATTTCCAACTACACCAATTCCCCATTCTCCCTCACAGACCATCACCTTTTATCTTTTAACTTATCCCTCTCTCCTTTTCCACCTCTGCCTACTAAGACTATCATCACTAAGCAGAACATTGAGACTATCGACACCGCATCCTTATACTCCCTACTTGACTCCCTTTTCTCCCCTATTCTCTCTCCAGTCCTTAACAAGCCACTTCCCTATACAATGCCTCCCTTACTTCTGCTCTTGACTGTCACTTCACCAATAACTACAGTAGTCACCCTTGCAAATCCATGCCTCAACCTGGCATTCAAAATGCAGCAGATGCCTGTAAAAGAACAACAGTGGAGGAAATCATGCTCTAAGGCAGACTTCCTCTATTTCAAATTTATGCTAACATCCTACTATGCTGCCCTTTCCCTCTCCTAACAGTCATATTTCAAAAGCCTCATCTCCTCCCAGTCCTCAAACCCCAGTGTTTCTTCACCCATTTCAATCTCCTCCTCTGCCAATCCCCATCTTGCCTTCCATTATCACTCTATGTCCTTGACTTTTCGATGTACTTCACACCTAAAATTGACTCCATATGTCAGGACATCACATACCACCAGGCTCTCAGTGCTAACCCCCTCTCT
Organism: Pseudophryne corroboree; assembly: GCF_028390025.1. NCBI lineage: Eukaryota > Metazoa > Chordata > Amphibia > Anura > Myobatrachidae > Pseudophryne > Pseudophryne corroboree. The sequence goes on along the minus strand of NC_086449.1, from coordinate 482,795,985 downwards.
CTTTCCAGTAAACTGCTTCCCATCCATCTTGCCAACTCTGAATTACTTAACCACTGTATCTGGAGAGGAAGCCCAAATCCAGCCAACCACCCCTTTCCACCTCCCCCTAGACCCTATCCCCTCACATGTCCAACTGTACCTCTCTCTCTCTGCCTATTCCCATCTTGCCCACCTCCTCAATCTCTCCATCTCATTGTCGATTACTTCCTCTCATTCCCGCCTCCAAGATTTTGGCCGTGGTGGTCCCCACCTCTCGAATTCCCTCTTGCTCTCTATCAGACTGTCTACCTCTCTATAAAACTTCAAATGGCCTCTCAAGACTCATTTCTTCACCAAACCCTCTGTCCCTTGCTCACTGTCTACCCCATCTGTGTCACCCCTGTCTGTGCCCGTCCCCTTTAGAATGTAAGCTCTCATTAGCACAGCCTCCTTCATAAGCAGGGCTCATGTGTTGTGACTTCCTTACTAAGACTATCATCTACTCCATGTTCCCTTCAATGGCACCTAGCAATTTGTGTCTGCCACCTCGCTGATTATTTAAGTGCTATGACCACTGATGTTTACATTCCATGTGCTGGTTTCTGCTTTGTCGCGTTTTGTAATTCACTGTTTTCTCATGTGCTCATGTGTTTATGTACTGTTAGATGCTGCGGAACCCTTGTGGCGGCATGTAAATAAAGGAAAATAATTATAATATATAATTACAGTATTTATTAGTATCAAAGCATCCACCTAAAAAGCAATTATTTACTACTGGGGCCATTCTGTACATCTGCAGTGGCCATTACTGAGGAGGGTTGCGGAAAAACCCTCTCCCGGTGATTTCTGTGGAATATAGCTCATAGGCTACTATAGGATAACCCATCTGCTATGCACTACAGAGCTTGGTATATCTTACAGCTTTGCCGCCCCCATAAAAACCTATGTGAGCTGCGCAGATATCGGAAATGGAAGAGCCACAGCAGATATCGGAGTACTAGCAGGATAAAAGCCATGAGTGTACTTATAGGCTTGCCCAAGTGGAGAAGAGCTTGTTAGAGCTTTCTGCTCTCTCACACACTGCAGAGCTTTCTTGGCCACTCCTCCAGTTGTCCTGGCTGCCTTTAAAGTTTATACAGGTTGAGCATCCCTTATCCAAAATTCAAAATCCCACATTTTTGGGTCCCCTACTGAGATAATGACATATATATTATATATTATGTGCATATATATATAGTGTTCACACTAGGCAGTTTTAGCAGGGCGCCGCGCCCTGCCCGATTTTTTAAGGGCAAAACCCGCCCTGCCCTTTCTGTGGTGCCCTGCTAAAACTGCTGCCCGCTTCCTGCCATCACAGCGTGTAAAGATGACGTGCGCATGCGAGCAGCATTTATTCACGCTAACAGAGCGCTTGGGGGAAGCCCAGCACCTGGGTGCTGTAAGACTTCAAGCTGCTGAATAATAATATAGAGGGCTAGTCAGACCCTTACAGTAGAACAACAAGAATAAAAATAATTCAGCGCTAAAAATAAAAACATTCAGTGTTTATTACACATAAATAGTATTAGTCATATTATATGACATACATTTAGAAGTTATAAATAAATATACTGTTGCAACAGGAAATTTAAGAAATAAAAAATGAATGAATAAAAAATATATGGAAAACACCAATAGATGTAGGGCAAGGAGCAACACTGCTGAAAAATTGAATGTTTCAGTAAAAACTGATCTATTTAGCTGGGAAAGTTCATATGAAAGCCTGCTTCCTAGGGAAATTATATTGAGCCAGAGATTACCAGTTCCATTTGAGTCCTCCAGTAGGTTAGCACTCCTGTGTGATAATGGAGATCAATGGAGATCCTTGAAAAAGCTGCTCCAGCAGTGAAACGCGTTGGACCAAATCTGGGACTCCTAAATCTTTGATACAAGCCTGCTGTCCAGTGATTGGGAACTGCGGTCCGATTGGGACATTTCTGACAAGCCATTGTGAAAGACCTTGCCATGGTCCACCCTTCAGCAGAGTACCATCATGGGAAAATACAGCCAGTGAGAGGATCTCCATTATCACACAGGAGTGCTAACCTATTGGAGGACTCAAATGGAACTGGTAATCTCTGGCTCAATATAATTTCCCTAGGAAGCAGGATTTCATATGAACTTTCCCAGCTAAATAGATCAGTTTTTACTGAAACATTCAATTTTTCAGCAGTGTTGCTCCTTGCCCTACATCTATTGGTGTTTTCCATATATTTTTTATTCATTAATTTTTTATTTCTTAAATTTCCTGTTGCAACAGTATATTTATTTATAACTTCTAAATGTATGTCATATATATGACTAGTACTATTTATGTTTAATAAACACTGAATGTTTTTATTTTTAGCGCTGAATTATTTTTATTCGTGAACGGAGGTGTGTCCTGCACTGCAGAGTACTGATTATCATTACTTTGTACATGCACATGTTCCATTCTGTGCACGCATGAATGTGTCCCATGACACAGGACACAGCTTGGCATCAGACTGTCAATGATTGACAGTCTGATGCTGTTTGGGGACGTGTTGCTGCCATTTAGAGGAGGGGAGAGGCCAGGGATCAAATTGGCTGCACAGAGATTTCCAGGTCTCTGCAATGGACACCATGGGTGCTGCAAACTGCAAAATGTGAGTACAGCGATCCAATGCTGCATCTTAGGATGCAGGTCGGATCCCTGCTGCAGCAGGCGGCATCTGCTTGTAATAAATGGCTCCTGCTGCATTGCCATACAGCCCAATCACTGCTGCTTCCAAGGCCCAATATGCATGGTATCTACATTAGACTGGAAGCTGTAGGTAACTGGTTTGCAAATCAAAAGTAAATAAACATAAATGTATCAGATGCACAGATAGTTCTGCATGCAGAGCACTCATATATAAGTATGTAAATCCATGTGTCATGTGGATACTTAATGGGTACTATGGTACAGTACATGTACACCATAAAGATTAACAATAATATTAAGCATAGTTCATTTATTTCTTCACTGGGACAGACAATGCAAAAAAGACTCATGTAAATATGGAGGTATCACAAATGTGACACATGGCAAAAGATGCTGAAATTATCTACTATTGAATATTTTACAGTCAGCATGCCGACAGTCGGGATTGTGAGGGGGCGGGATGTAGGGGAGGTTATGTGACCGTCGGACTCCTGACTGCCGGTCACATAACTACATCCCATATTTTACCCATACTTGCCTACTCTCCCGGAATGGCCGGGAGGCTCACGAAAATCGGGTAACCTCCCGGCCCCTCGGAAAAGCAGGCAAGTCTCCCAATTTCTGTGCTCCCCCCTGCCCGGCCGCCCACTTAGTGAGTAAAGTGGGCGGTCCGGGCAGTCCTTGACGCAATTCTTACTGAATGCCGGTAATAGAGGCATTACACAAAGGGGGCGTGCCTTAAATGACCCCACCCCGTTCCGCCTCTGCTCCGCACCTTCTTCACGTCACTACCCTTCCCCGCCCCCTGCTAATCCGACCTGGATGCTCTCTCAAAGTCAGTAAATATGATTTTACCCCTTAAATTTGAACAGAATGCACAAGTGCAATTAGTGAATATGAGCACATACAAACAGAGCCCAGACAGGGAAATAAGGTGAGGGTGGAAAGGGGTGAACAAAAGGGAAAAGAGGAAAAAATATTAAACATTGGAAAAGATCAATAAAATAAATAAGGTTTCTATACAAACTCATTGTGCATAGCTAACTTACATTTTTCCTGAAAGAAGAGGGCCTGAGGCACTGCATGTACCCCCTTTATCTGACCTTGCCTACCACAACACATAACCTCTAATGTATATACAGGTTGAGTATCCCTTATCCAAAATGCTTGGGACCAGAAGTAATTTGGATATGGGATTTTTCCGTATTTTGGAATAATTGCATACCATAATGAGATATCATGGTGATGGGACCTAAGTCTAAGCACAGAATGCATTTATGTTTCATATACACCTTATACACACAGCCTGAAGGTCATTTTAGCCAATATTTTAATAACTTTGTACGTTAAACAATGTGTGTGTACATTCACACAATTTATTTATGTTTCCTAAACATCTTATACACACAGCCTGAAGGTCATGTAATACAATATTTTTAATAACTTTGTGTATTAAACAAAGTTTGTGTACATTGAAACATCAGAAAACAAAGATTTCACTATCTCATTCTCGCTCCAAAAATTCCGTCTTTCGGAATATTCCGTATTTCGGAATATTTGGATATGGGATACTCAACCTGTACATGCTGTTTATGTAAAGTTCACACACATCATCTTAAATAACAAAAAGGAGCTGCAAATATACACTTATTAATTAACTAGAATCTTAATCACAAAACACAGAAACTTCCACCTTTCTTGTTATAATTACAACAGGTTTGTAAAGCACATAATAATGCAGAAGCTACTGCAGTATACAGTATGTCACAGCATACATGGCAATTAGTAATATTTTAAAAAAGGTTACCTTATAGACCTAAAAATGAAATGTCCTGCAGCTATTGTCTTTGAACATATGAATGTAGTCGTCATGATATGAAGAATTGGATACAACGTTACTGTATTCAACATCATCTGTATTAATCACTGAGACTACAGGTATGTATGAGTCTATGTTAGTATTGTCTCTGGGGCTACTTGGTTGCCTTAGAGCTGCTGCTCCACCCAGAAACTGCATTGCTGAAAGATAAAACAGAAGCATACACAGGAGTATTTGCTTGTTGGATTAGTAACATATAATACTGTACACAAATGATGGTAATCCTGTCAGTAGGTGCAAATGTTAAACCCCTGCAGACGGCATTTGTTACGGATCTTCCCTTTAGAAACAAAGTCTTGCTAATCCTGTTCATTTAGCTTTATGTAAAAATGGCATCACTTGCTTGCTTTTAGTCTGCCATGCTTCCTTTTGTCAGTAACATTGGGTTAAATACAGTGGCGTAAATTCGTCACAGTTGCCCGGAGGCAAGAAAAATATTGGAGCCCTCCCTAATTCCTATATTAAGATAAATATATGTATGTGTGCGTATATATATATATATATACATACATATATATGTATGTATATATATATTTTTATATATATATATATATATATATATATATATACATATATACATATGTATGTGTGTGTGTGTGTGTGTGTGTGTGTGTGTGTGTGTGTGTGTGTGTGTGTGTGTGTGTGTGTGTGGAGTGTTCTGGAAAAAAATAAGATTTTACTTACCGGTAAATCTATTTCTCGTAGTCCGTAGTGGATGCTGGGGACTCCGTAAGGACCATGGTGAATAGACGGCTCCGCAGGAGACATGGGCACTTTAAGAAAGAATTTAGATTCTGGGCTCCTCCCTCTATGTCCCTCCTCCAGACCTCAGTTAGAGAAACTGTGCCCGGAAGAGCTGACAGTACAAGGAAAGGATTTTGGAAATCCAGGGCAAGACTCATACCAGCCACACCAATCACACCGTATAACTTGTGATAAACTTACCCAGTCAACAGTATGAACTACAACAGAGCATCAGTTCAACCCTGATGCAACAATAACATAGCCCTTATTGCAGCAATAACTATATACAAGTATTGCAGAAGAAGTCCGCACTTGGGACGGGCGCCCAGCATCCACTACGGACTACGAGAAATAGATTTACCGGTAAGTAAAATCTTAGTTTCTCTAACGTCCTAGTGGATGCTGGGGACTCCGTAAGGACCATGGGGATTATACCAAAGCTCCCAAACGGGTGGGAGAGTGCGGATGACTCTGCAGCACCGAATGAGCAAACACAAGATCCTCCTCAGCCAGGGTATCAAACTTGTAGAACTTTGCAAAAGTGTTTGAACCTGACCAAGTAGCCGCTCGGCACAGCTGTAATGCCGAGACCCCTCGGGCAGCCGCCCAAGAAGAGCCCACCTTCCTAGTGGAATGGGCCTTAACTGATTTTGGCAGCGGCAATCCAGCCGCAGAATGAGCCTGCTGAATCGTATAACAGATCCAGCGAGCAATAGTTTGCTTTGAAGCAGGAGCACCAAGCTTGTTGGAAGCATACAGGATAAACAAAGATTCTGTTTAACTGACCCTAGCCGTTCTGGCTACATAAACCTTCAAAGCCCTGACCACATCAAGTAACTCGGAATCCTCCAAGTCAGTAGTAGCCACAGGCACCACAATAGGTTGGTTTATATGAAAGGATGAAACCACTTTTGGCAGAAATTGTGGACGGGTCCGCAATTCTGCTCTACCCGCATGGAAAACCAGATAGGGGCTTTTATGTGACAAAGCCGCTAATTCTGACACACGCCAAGCCAAAGCCAATGCTAGTAGCATGACCACCTTCCACGTGAGATATTTCAATTCCACCGTTTTGAGTGGTTCAAACCAGTGGGATTTCAGGAAACTCAACACCACGTTAAGATCCCAAGGTGCCACCGGGGGCACAAAAGGGGGATGAATACGCAGCACTCCCTTCACAAACGTCTGAACTTCAGGTAGAGAAGCCAGCTCTTTTTGAAAGAAAATGGATAGGGACGAAATCTGGACCTTAATGGAACCCAATTTTAGGCCCAAAGTCACTCCTGACTGTAGGAAGTGAAGAAAACGGCCCAGCTGGAATTCCTCTGTAGGGGCATTCCTGGCCTCACACCAAGCAACATATTTTCGCCATATACGGTGATAATGTTGAGCTGTCACGTCTTTCCTAGCCTTTATCAGCGTAGGAATGACCTCATCTGGAATGCCTTTTTCCGCTAGGATCCGGCGTTCAACCGCCATGCCGTCAAACGCAGCCGCGGTAAGTCTTGGAACAGGCAGGGTCCTTGTTGCAACAAGTCCTGTCTTAGAGGAAGAGGCCACGGGTCCTCTGTGAGCATTTCTTGCAGATCTGGATACCAAGTCCTTCTTGACCAATCCGGAACAATGAGTATTGTTCTCACTCCTCTTTTTCTTATGATTCTCAACACCTTGGGTATGAGAGGAAGACGAGGAAATACATAGACCGATTGGAACACCCACGGTGTCACCAGGGCGTCTACAGCTATTGCCTGAGGGTCTCTTGACCTGGCGCAATACCTCTGTAGTTTCTTGTTGAGGCAGGATGCCATCATGTCCACCTGTGGCAGTTCCCACCGACTTGCAAGCTGTGCGAAGACTTCTTGATGAAGTCCCCACTCCCCCGGGTGGAGGTCGTGCCTGCTGAGGAAGTCTGCTTCCCAGTTGTCTACCCCCGGGATGAACACTGCTGAGAGTGCGCTTACATGATTCTCCGCCCAGCGAAGAATTCTGGTGGCTTCCAACATCACCACCCTGCTCCTTGTGCCGCCTTGGCGGTTTACATGAGCCACAGCGGTGATGTTGTCTGACTGAATCAGACAGGTTGACCGCGAAGCAGGGCCTCTGCTTGACGTAGGGCGTTGTAAATGGCCCTTAGTTCCAGGATGTTGATGTGACGGCAAGTCTCCTGACTTGACCACAGACCTTGGAAATTTCTTCCCTGTGTGACTGCTCCCCACCCTCGGAGGCTTGCATCCGTGGTCACCAGGACCCAGTCCTGAATGCCGAATCTGCGGCCCTCGAGAAGGTGAGCACTCTGCAGCCACCACAGGAGAGACACCCTGGCCCTGGGGGATAGGGTGATTAACCGATGCATCTGAAGATGTGATCCGGACCATTTGTCCAGTAAGTCCCATTGAAAGGTCCTCGCATGGAACCTGCCAAAGGGAATGGCCTCGTACAATGCCCCCATCTTTCCCAGGACTCAAGTGCAGTGATGCACTGACACCTGTTTTGGTTTTAATAGGTCCCTGACCGGTGTCATGAGTTCCTGAACCTTCTCTATCGGGAGATAAACCCTTTTCTGGCCTGTGTCCAGAATCATGCCCAGGAAGGGCAGACGAGTTGTAGGAACCAACTGCGACTTTGGAATATTCAGAATCCAGCCGTGTTGCCGTAACACTTCCAGAGAACGTGCTACGCTGATCAGCAACTGCTCTCTTGACCTCGCTTTTATGAGGAGATCGTCCAAGTATGGGATAATTGTGACACCTTGCTTCCGCAAGAGTACCATCATTTCCGCCATTACCTTGGTAAATATTCTCGGAGCCGTGGAGAGACCAAACGGCAACGTCTGAAATTGGTAATGACAATCCTGTACCACAAATCTGAGGTACGCCTGATGAGGTGGATAAATGGGGACATGAAGGTATGCATCCTTTATGTCCAGAGACACCATAAAATCCCCCCTTCCAGGCTTGCAATGACCGCTCTCAGCGATTCCATCTTGAACCGGAACCTTTTTAGGTACACGTTCAGGGATTTTAAATTCAATATGGGTCTGACCGAACCGTCCGGTTTCGGTACCACAAACATGGCCGAATAATAACCCTTTCCTTGTTGAAGGAGGGGAACCTTGACCACCACCTGTTGAAGATACAATTTGTGAATTGCAGTTAACACTATTTCCGTCTCTAAGGGGGAAGCTGGCAGGGCCGACTTGAGGTATTGGTGAGGGGGCATCTCTTCGAATTCCAGCTTGTATCCCTTAGACACAACATCTATTGCCCAGGGATCCAACTGTGAGTGAACCCACTTGTGGCTGAAATTTCGGAGACGCGCCCCCACCGGGCCTAGCTCCGCCTGTGGAGCCCCAGCGTCATGCGGTGGATTTAGTGGAAGCCGGGGAGGCCTTCTGTTCCTGGGAACTAGCTGTGTTGTGCAGCTTCTTTCCTCTGCCCCTGCCTCTGGCAAGAAAGGACGCACCTCGGACTTTCTTGTTTTTCTGTGATCGAAAGGACTGCATTTGGTAATACGGTGCTTTCTTAGGTTGTGAGGAAACATATGGCAAAAAATTTTACTTCCCAGCCGTAGCTGTGGAGACCATGTCCGAGAGACCCTCCCCAAACAATTCCTCACCATTGTAAGGTAAAACCTCCATGTGCCTTTTTGAGTCGGCATCACCTGTTCATTGCCGAGTCCACAGGACCCTTCTGGCAGAAATCGATATAGCATTTATTCTAGAACCTAGTAGGCTAATGTCTCTCTGAGCATCTCTCATATAAAGGACAGCGTCTTTAATATGCCTCAGGGTCATTAATATAGTATCCTTGTCTAAGGTATCAAGTTCCTCAGATAAGGTATCCGTCCATGCAGTGCCGTAACAAGACATTTTAGCGCTATGTGCAAGATACATCGTCGGCGCCACTTCTAACATCCCGCTAATCTTATTGCAGCAGCTTGATAGTCACACAGTGTGAGCCGGTCAGTGGGTTACCTGGGTTGACACTGACAGTGATGGTACCACGGTCTTAGTTGTAGGGAACTTGCAGCAGAGGAGTCGGTGGCACAGGAGAGTGAGCTCTGCCACTTCAGACAGAAGCCACAGCTGGGGTGTGCACCCGCTGACAGACTGGCTCTCACTACTCAACCCCACATCCCATGTCTTACTATTGCATATTTCATCCGTTGCTCGGCAGCCCTGTCCTTCTCTGCGGCGCTGGCAGTGGCTGCTGTGAGGCAGTCAAGGGGGTGATCAGCGCCGCGGATCGGATAGAGTAGTAGCGGCGTGCAGGGATGAGCGCGCGAGCACGCAAAGGGAGAAGTCAGGCGCTGTAGCTGCCGCCCAGGACACAGCACACGCTCTGCTCTCAACAGGGGACAAGCGTGCGCCGGACCCGGCACCCGGCAACTGTCCAATCACTGCGCTGACAGCTGCCAGGGCCGGAAGCTTTAAACAAGGTAGCCAGGATATTGCAGCGCGGCTCCATGTGTGGGCCAGCGGATGCGCCCTCAGTGCAGATGCGCTGTGTGCAACGCACCGCTGGCCCACACCTAGTTACGGCCCTGCGTCCATGCTGCTACAGCACTACACACCCAAGCCGACGCGATTGCCGGCCTCAGTAAGGTACCTGAATGTGTATAAATGGACTTCAGGGTAACCTCCTGTTTGCGATCCGCAGCATCTTTGAGGGTAGCCGTATCCTGTGACGGTAGGGCTACCTTCTTGGATAAGCGTGTCAAAGCTTTGTCCACCCTAGGGGAGGATTCCCAGCGTAACCTGTCCGTTGGCGGGAAAGGATACGCCATAAGAATCTTTTTGGAAATCTGCAGTTTTTTATCTGGAGATTCCCAAGCCTTTTCACATAACTCATTGAGCTCGTATGAGGGGGGAAAAGTTACCTGCGGCTTCTTTTCCCCATACATATGAACCCTCTTGTCAGGGACTGGGGTTTCCTCTGTGATGTGCAACACATCCTTAATAGTTATAATCATATAACGGATGGATTTAGCCAATTTTGGCTGTAACTTTGCATCATCGTAATCGACACTGGAGTCAGAATCCATGTCGGTAACCGTGTCAATAATTTGGGATAGTGGGCGCTTCTGAGACCCTGTCGGTCTCTGCGACATAGGATCAGGCATGGGTTGGGACCCTGACTGTTCTGAGGTTTCAGCTTTGTCTAACCTTTTATGCAAGGAATTAACATTATCATTTAAAACCTTCCACATATCCATCCAATCAGGTGTCGGTACCGTCGGCAGAGACACCACATTCATTTGCTCCCGCTCTGCTTCCACATAGCCTTCCTCATCAGACATGTCAACACAAGCGTACCGACACACCACACACACAGGGAATGTCCTTTTTGAAGACAGTTCCCCCACAAGGCCCTTTGGTGAGACAGAGAGAGAGTATGCCAGCACACACCCCAGTGCTATATAACCCAGGAATAACACAGTAACTTAGTGTTAACCCAGTAACTGCTGTATTTGTGTTTTTAGCGCCTAATTATGTGCCCCCCCCTCTTTTTTTACCCTTTTTTTACCGTGATCTGCAGGGGAGAGCCTGGGGAGCTTCTTCTCAGCGGAGCTGTGGAGAAAAAATGGCGCTGGTGAGTGCTGAGGAAGAAGCCCCGCCCCCTCAGAGGCGGGCTTCTGTCCCGCGTTTATGTACAATATTATGGCAGGGGCTCATGCATATATACAGTGCCCAACTGTATATATGTCAAACTTTTGCCAAGAGGTCCTAATTGCATATCTTTTTGGCGGGGGCTCATACATATATACAGTGCCCAACTGTATATATGTTTACTTTTGCCAACAGAGGTCCATATGCTGCCCAGGGCGCCCCCCCCCTGCGCCCTGCACCCTTACAGTGACCGGAGTATATGAGGTGTGTATGGAGCAATGGCGCACAGCTGCAGTGCTGTGTGTTACCTCATGTGAAGAACGGAGTCTTCTGCCGCCGATTTCGAAGTCTTCTTTGCTTCTCATACTCACCCGGCTTCTGTCTTCCGGCTCTGCGAGGGGGACGGCGGCGCGGCTCTGGGATCGGACGATGAGGGTGAGATCCTGTGTACGATCCCTCTGGAGCTAATGGTGTCCAGTAGCCTAAGAAGCAGGACCTATCTGCAGAGAGTAGGGCTGCTTCTCTCCCCTCTGTCCCACGATGCAGGGAGTCTGTTGCCAGCAGAGCTCCCTGAAAATAAAAAAAAACCTAACAAAATACTTTCTTACAGCAAGCTCAGGAGAGCTCACTGAACAGCACCCAGCTCGTCCGGGCACAGATTCAAACTGAGGTCTGGAGGAGGGACATAGAGAGAGGAGCCAGAGCACACCAGAATCTAAATTCTTTCTTAAAGTGCCCATGTCTCCTGCGGAGCCCGTCTATTCCCCATGGTCCTTACGGAGTCCCCAGCATCCACTAGGACGTTAGAGAAAAGTATATACTATATTTATACATTTAATTGTCTTTTATTTTAAATTACACATTTCTTAGCAGTCATATCCAGGATTAGAATCCATGACCTGTTACACTGCAGCAGACACTTTACTGATGGAGCTATTTGCTCCTGTAGAGGAAGCATGAGAATTCTAACTATATGAAGTTACGTGTAATTGTCAGAGAAGTATCTTCATATAGTTAGAATTCTCATATTTCCGATACAGGAGCAAACAGCTTCATCAGTAAGGTGTCTGCTTCCAGTGTAATAGGTTGTGGTTTCTAATCCTGGGTATGACACTTGTAAAATGTGTATATTCAGTATAATAAAGAGGGTGTGATTTGTAAGGTGCAGGGACCAGTGAGGAAGTCGGCCACTGAAGAGATAGCGGCAGCTACCAATTAACTTAATTCAATGGTGTCACAGAATGGGAGGAGAGGTGCCCCCTTTCAGAGCAGAAGCCTGGCGGCAGATGACTCCGTTGCCTCCCAGAGTTCTGCCTCTGGTGAAATGTATATGCTATATTTGTATCCATCAATCTTTCTCATTAAAGTAGTGCTGACACGGGAACTGGGCACATGTACCTCTACCAACATAAGACACCAGTAATAACATTATGTGACACTGACAGGTTTCCTGTTAAACACTGTTTATGTGTAAGCATAGAAAATTGGGCAAAGGTTTCCTAATGAAGTGAATGTTACAGTATCCCAATCCCTCACTCGGGCAGAGCACCGTGTACTGTGCCATGTCTGGACACCTGCCAGCCCCAATCACCTGTTTTAAACGTGAGCTGAGGATCATCCTTGGACCCAAACTCCTGGATCAGGACCACGAAGATGACCCCGCATGCGTTCTGGATGCCAAAGACGGACCCATTGCACCACATGGCGGAGAGCATGACCAGCCATCCCCAGCCACCTTCCGGGTGTACAAACTCTGTGCTGGTCTCCGGGTCCCATGCTCCCCCAGCAGCAGCAGCGATCTTCTCTCCTCTGCCGCAGCTGCAGCACTGTCGTCCCCCGCCGGCTCCTCTTCTTCTGCTGCCGGGAAATTGCTGGGCAGCTCTTCCTTACTCTGCGTCCTGTCTTCTGTCATCTCTGCACTAATAACACTATATTAGCGGGGAGGAGGTGGAGATAAGCGGGGCCAATCTGTCAGTGATGCAGCACAGATTCATCCATGTGCTGGCGGCAGAGCGAGGAGGATTAAAAGCGGGCGAACTGGCGGGAGACGCTGCAGGGATGATTGGCTGGAGACTACAGGAGGTGATTGGTTGAGGAAACAGCCAGTCACCTTCTGCGTGCCGCTGACTGGCTGGCGCGATCACAGATTCAGATGATCGCGTCCAGCTGCTAAATGTGAGTCCCAGAGTATTTGCTGCTACGGAGCGCGTCCCTGGGGACCCTCCCATTTTAGATAAGTGAGTCCCCAGACATTTTGCGATCACTGAGTGGTAAAGTAAAGCAGGCAGGGAGGGGGCGAAGAATGGAGAGAGCAGAGGAAAGAGGGGTGGTCAGAGAGTAGGGGAAAAGTGGGGTGAGGAGAGAGATTGGGGGGAAAGGGAGGTGAGGCGAGTGAATGGGGGAAAGAGGCGGTTGAGGAGAAGGAGCAGGGGAAAAGGGGGAGCAGAGAACGCAGGGAGGAGGAGAAAAATGGAGGGAGTAGAAAAAGGGGGATGTGGAGAGGGAGCAGAGGAAAGGGGGGAGAGCTGAGCAGGCAGGGGGAAAATGGGGAGAGGAGGGTAAAGGGGGGTGAGGTGGGGGAAAGGAGGGAGAGCAGAGCAGGGGAAAGGGGGGTGAGGAGAGACAGCGGGGGGAAAGAGGGAGGGCAGAGCAGGTGGGGGAAGCACAGCAGGTGGGGGGTGCAGGATTGGGAGAGCAGAGCAGGTGGGGGGCAAATAATGGAGAGAGAGTTGGGAAAGGGGGGCATGGAGAGAGCAGGGGGAAGTGGAGGAGCAGAACAGGCAGAGGGGCACAGGACAGAAAGAGCAACAGCAGAGCAGGCAGGAGGGGCGGAAGACAGGAAGAGCAGAGCAGGCGGGGGGCGGGGAAGAATGGAGAGAGCTGGGGAAAGAGGGCTGAGGATGGAAAAAGGGGGTAGCAGAGCAGGCACACGATGGGAAGGGCAAAACAGAGCAGGCACATGCCTGGGTTCCGGAGTCCTCCTGCCCCGTTGCCGCCACCGCGCTATATCACCTCAGCGGCGGGCTGGGCCAGTCCCGTACTCAACGGCTGCGCCTCTCCTCCTGTCCTGTGTGACTGCAGCATGGTATCCGGCTAGCCACACAACGTGAGCCAGCATGATGCGTTACACAGCATGGCCCCGCCCCTGCCAGGTTTCTCTCTCCTATTGGCTGCCAGTGGTGATGATGAGGTGAGGGGCGTGGTCCCACATGAAGACTCTTCCCACCTCCGCTGTCCCTGTGGAGATGCAGCGCTACGGTCCCATCTACCGGCACTGGGATGATGGGTCTCAAGTAAGCAGCGGTAAGACGAGTCACGGAGGCACCATGCAGTGTGCGGCACTGGCGGGCGGTATTTGCACCACAGGTGGCCACAGCTTTTACATTAGCTTGCGGGGTACATGAAGGAGCAATGTCCCCCTTCAGGGCTGGAGCCCGGCGGCAACGGACTCCGTTGCCTCCGGGAGTTCCGCCCCTGGTTAAACATACTTTAGGGATGCAGAAAACTATAAAATGAATGATTTCTTATACCCACCATTTATATGTAAACTAGTTACCAGCCCGTCAAAATGACATAACAACATATTGGCCAAAACTTGAATTGCTCCGTTGGGCACCATCTAGCGGCCGCCGGCAAGCAAAACACTTGAAATCCCCCATAGAGGTGAGGAACAGTGTTAGCCTTTTATTAAATGGGATGAGCTGATAGAAATTTCTGCTTAGCCCTAGCAAATCTGGACAGTGTCACAGCAGATATTTGTTCATGCTAATACAACTTAAACATTCAGTAAGCGAAATGTGTGCTGATTCTTCTGTCTACTCACATCATACAAAAATGGTTCCCTGTTGCACTATTGAGAAATACGTATTTTTCATTAAAAAATAAACATTATACTCCTGGGGCCCTTGGGCAATTGCCTATTGAGCCCATATGAAAAGACGGCCCTGAGTGCAAGGCAGGACATTGGCATCCAGACACACTGTATATGAGTGACATACGTACAGTGTTCCAGGATGCCGATATCACGCCTCAATCTATGGCTGACTTGAAAGGCTCAGCGGTCAGTCAGCAGCCCTGCGCCACCCATGGCTCTTAAAACAGTGTGCGAAGATGCCAACCTAAATACCTCCATATGCCCCCCCCCCCCCCCCCAAGACAGAATGATTCTCAGAACTTAGCTGCCTGGACACATGCGCTAACCACCAATGGTTAAAACCATTAATGGAACAGAACAACAAAAGTTGTTACCATCGATGTCCCAATGCATCATCATCATCATCAATGGTAACCATCGAGGAGGGAAGCTCCGAAAGTCCATCCCAAACTAGGACATACAGCAACCCTAATCTAATAGATGGTGAGAGCAAAAGATTACTGCTGTTAATTACTGAAAATGAAACTATTGCCGGCAGTAGTTTAAGCATGGCAAATACAGGCTAATATTGCGATTTAAGCCTGATGTTATTATCAGGATATACTTTTGGAGCCTTTTTTCGTCCCTGTGGAGATGCAGCGCTACGGACCCATCTACCGGCACTGAGATGGTGGGTCTCAAGTAAGCAGCGGTAAGACGAGTCACGGAGGCACCATGCAGTGTGCGGCACTGGCGGGCGGTATTTGCACCACAGGTGGCCACAGCTTTTACATTAGCTTGCGGGGTACATGAAGGAGCAATGTCCCCCTTCAGGGCTGGAGCCCGGCGGCAACGGACTCCGTTGCCTCCGGGAGTTCCGCCCCTGGTTAAACATACTTTAGGGATGCAGAAAACTATAAAATGAATGATTTCTTATACCCACCATTTATATGTAAACTAGTTACCAGCCCGTCAAAATGACATAACAACATATTGGCCAAAACTTGAATTGCTCCGTTGGGCACCATCTAGCGGCCGCCGGCAAGCAAAACACTTGAAATCCCCCATAGAGGTGAGGAACAGTGTTAGCCTTTTATTAAATGGGATGAGCTGACAGAAATTTCTGCTTAGCCCTAGCAAATCTGGACAGTGTCACAGCAGATATTTGTTCATGCTAATACAACTTAAACATTCAGTAAGCGAAATGTGTGCTGATTCTTGTGTCTACTCACATCATACAAAAATGGTTCCCTGTTGCACTATTGAGAAATACGTATTTTTCATTAAAAAATAAACATTATACTCCTGGGGCCCTTGGGCAATTGCCCATTGAGCCCATATGAAAAGACGGCCCTGAGTGCAAGGCAGGACATTGGCATCCAGGCACACTGTATATGAGTGACACACATACAGTGTTCCAGGATGCCGATATCACGCCTCAATCTATGGCTGACTTGAAAGGCTCAGCGGTCAGTCAGCAGCCCTGCGCCACCCATGGCTCTTAAAACAGTGTGCGAAGATGCCAACCTAAATACCTCCATATGCCCCTCCCCCCCTAAGACAGAATGATTCTCAGAACTTAGCTGCCTGGACACATGCGCTAACCACCAATGGTTAAAACCATTAATGGAACAGAACAACAAAAGTTGTTACCATCGATGTCCCAATGCATCATCATCATCATCATCAATGGTAACCATCGAGGAGGGAAGCTCCGAAAGTCCATCCCAAACTAGGACATACAGCAACGGTTGATGCTAGATTCAAGTGGCCTAAGGGACCTTTTACATCAGGGGGAGGAGCCACAACACAAGGGGGAGGAGCTAGGCCAGCGGGATAGTTCCTCTACTATCCACGCCAGGTGGCGAGCGAAGCGAGCCCGCGATGGTACTTTTCGGGTACCCTGCTCAGCCGTAGCTCCTCTAACGGTGACGTGTCTCCTTCCCTAATGATGTCAGAAGGTTCCTTCTCCCACTCCGATTTAGAACCAACCCTCTAGTGAATGCTAAAAGGGTTAGTCTTGTTAAATTGGGCCCCTACTATGACATGTATATACCAAGGATGGGTGATGGGTTGAGCCACAGCCTTTCCTGTCATACTAACGTCTGCGCAAGAGTTTTAACTATATGTAAAGTACAGTATATGTAAAATACAAAGAATATATTAGAAATATCGTCTTTGTTTTCATCATTTTTATAGTCAAAACTCTGGAGTAAAAAGTAGAGATGAGCGGGTTCGGTTTCTTTGAATCCGAACCCGCACGAACTTCACTTTTTTTTCCACGGGTCCGAGCGACTCGGATCTTCCCGCCTTGCTCGGTTAACCCGAGCGCGCCCGAACGTCATCATGACGCTGTCGGATTCTCGCGAGGCTCGGATTCTATCGCGAGACTCGGATTCTATATAAGGAGCCGCGCGTCGCCGCCATTTTCACTCGTGCATTGAGATTGATAGGGAGAGGACGTGTCTGGCGTCCTCTCCATTAGAATAGAGATAGATAGATTAGATAGAGAGAGATTGTGCAGAGTCGCAGACAGAGTTAGTTTACCACAGTCAGTGACCAGTGCAGTTGCTAGTTAACTTTTATTTAATATAATATATCCGTTCACTTCTCTCTGCTATATCCGTTCTCTGCCTGAAAAAAAAAACGATACACAGCACAGTCAGTCACACAGTGTGACTCAGTCTGTGTGCACTCAGCTCAGCCCAGTGTGCTGCACAGTCATCAATGTATAAATTAAAAGCTTATAATTAATTGTGGGGGAGACTGGGGAGCACTGCAGGTTGTTAGCAGGAGCCAGGAGTACAATTATATTAATTAACAGTGCACACTTTTGCTGCAGGAGTGGTGACCAGTGCCTGACCACCAGTATAGTATTGTTGTATACTACTAATATCTCTTTAAATATCAACCAGTCTATATTAGCAGCAGACACAGTACAGTGCGGTAGTTCACGGCTGTGGCTACCTCTGTGTCGGCACACGGCAGGCAGTCCGTCCGACCAGAATTGTATTATTTATTATTATATACCTACCACCTAACCGTGGTTTTTTTTTCATTCTTTATACCGTCATAGTGTCATCCTAATTGTTACGAGTATACTACTATCTCTTTATCAACCAGTGTACAGTGCGGTAGTTCACGGCTGTGGCTACCTCTGTGTCGGCACACGGCAGGCAGTCCGTCCGACCAGAATTGTATTATTTATTATTATATACCTACCACCTAACCGTGGTTTTTTTTTCATTCTTTATACCGTCATAGTGTCATCCTAATTGTTACGAGTATACTACTATCTCTTTATCAACCAGTGTACAGTGCGGTAGTTCACGGCTGTGGCTACCTCTGTGTCGGCACACGGCAGGCAGTCCGTCCGACCAGAATTGTATTATTTATTATTATATACCTACCACCTAACCGTGGTTTTTTTTTCATTCTTTATACCGTCATAGTGTCATCCTAATTGTTACGAGTATACTACTATCTCTTTATCAACCAGTGTACAGTGCGGTAGTTCACGGCTGTGGCTACCTCTGTGTCGGCACACGGCAGGCAGTCCGTCCGACCAGAATTGTATTATTTATTATTATATACCTACCACCTAACCGTGGTTTTTTTTTCATTCTTTATACCGTCATAGTGTCATCCTAATTGTTACGAGTATACTACTATCTCTTTATCAACCAGTGTACAGTGCGGTAGTTCACGGCTGTGGCTACCTCTGTGTCGGCAGTCGGCAGGCAGTCCGTCCATCCATAATTGTATTATTATTATAATATATACCACCTAACCGTGGTTTTTTTTTCATTCTTTATACCGTCGTCATAGTGTCATACTAGTTGTTACGAGTATACTACTATCTCTTTATCAACCAGTGTACAGTGCGGTAGTTCACGGCTGTGGCTACCTCTGTGTCGGCAGTCGGCAGGCAGTCCGTCCATCCATAATTGTATTATTATTATAATATATACCACCTAACCGTGGTTTTTTTTTCATTCTTTATACCGTCGTCATAGTGTCATACTAGTTGTTACGAGTATACTACTATCTCTTTATCAACCAGTGTACAGTGCGGTAGTTCACGGCTGTGGCTACCTCTGTGTCGGCAGTCGGCAGGCAGTCCGTCCATCCATAATTGTATTATTATTATAATATATACCACCTAACCGTGGTTTTTTTTTCATTCTTTATACCGTCGTCATAGTGTCATACTAGTTGTTACGAGTATACTACTATCTCTTTATCAACCAGTGTACAGTGCGGTAGTTCACGGCTGTGGCTACCTCTGTGTCGGCAGTCGGCAGGCAGTCCGCCCATCCATAATTGTATTATTATTATAATATATACCACCTAACCGTGGTTTTTTTTTCATTCTTTATACCGTCGTCATAGTGTCATACTAGTTGTTACGAGTATACTACTATCTCTTTATCAACCAGTGTACAGTGCGGTAGTTCACGGCTGTGGCTACCTCTGTGTCGGCAGTCGGCAGGCAGTCCGTCCATCCATAATTGTATTATTATTATAATATATACCACCTAACCGTGTTTTTTTTTTCATTCTTTATACCGTCGTCATAGTGTCATACTAGTTGTTACGAGTATACTACTATCTCTTTATCAACCAGTGTACAGTGCGGTAGTTCACGGCTGTGGCTACCTCTGTGTCGGCAGTCGGCAGGCAGTCCGTCCATCCATAATTGTATTATTATTATAATATATACCACCTAACCGTGGTTTTTTTTTCATTCTTTATACCGTCGTCATAGTGTCATACTAGTTGTTACGAGTATACTACTATCTCTTTATCAACCAGTGTACAGTGCGGTAGTTCACGGCTGTGGCTACCTCTGTGTCGGCAGTCGGCAGGCAGTCCGTCCATCCATAATTGTATTATTATTATAATATATACCACCTAACCGTGGTTTTTTTATACCACCTAACCGTGGCAGTCCGTCCATAATTGTATACTAGTATCCAATCCATCCATCTCCATTGTTTACCTGAGGTGCCTTTTAGTTCTGCCTATAAAATATGGAGAACAAAAAAGTTGAGGTTCCAAAATTAGGGAAAGATCAAGATCCACTTCCACCTCGTGCTGAAGCTGCTGCCACTAGTCATGGCCGAGACGATGAAATGCCAGCAACGTCGTCTGCCAAGGCCGATGCCCAATGTCATAGTACAGAGCATGTCAAATCCAAAACACCAAATATCAGAAAAAAAAGGACTCCAAAACCTAAAATAAAATTGTCGGAGGAGAAGCGTAAACTTGCCAATATGCCATTTACCACACGGAGTGGCAAGGAACGGCTGAGGCCCTGGCCTATGTTCATGGCTAGTGGTTCCGCTTCACATGAGGATGGAAGCACTCAGCCTCTCGCTAGAAAACTGAAAAGACTCAAGCTGGCAAAAGCACCGCAAAGAACTGTGCGTTCTTTGAAATCCCAAATCCACAAGGAGAGTCCAATTGTGTCGTTTGCGATGCCTGACCTTCCCAACACTGGACGTGAAGAGCATGCGCCTTCCACTATTTGCATGCCCCCTGCAAGTGCTGGAAGGAGCACCCGCAGTCCAGTTCCTGATAGTCAGATTGAAGATGTCAGTGTTGAAGTACACCAGGATGAGGAGGATATGGGTGTTGCTGGCGCTGGGGAGGAAATTGACCAGGAGGATTCTGATGGTGAGGTGGTTTGTTTAAGTCAGGCACCCGGGGAGACACCTGTTGTCCGTGGGAGGAATATGGCCGTTGACATGCCAGGTGAAAATACCAAAAAAATCAGCTCTTCGGTGTGGAGGTATTTCACCAGAAATGCGGACAACAGGTGTCAAGCCGTGTGTTCCCTTTGTCAAGCTGTAATAAGTAGGGGTAAGGACGTTAACCACCTCGGAACATCCTCCCTTATACGTCACCTGCAGCGCATTCATAATAAGTCAGTGACAAGTTCAAAAACTTTGGGTGACAGCGGAAGCAGTCCACTGACCAGTAAATCCCTTCCTCTTGTAACCAAGCTCACGCAAACCACCCCACCAACTCCCTCAGTGTCAATTTCCTCCTTCCCCAGGAATGCCAATAGTCCTGCAGGCCATGTCACTGGCAAGTCTGACGAGTCCTCTCCTGCCTGGGATTCCTCCGATGCATCCTTGCGTGTAACGCCTACTGCTGCTGGCGCTGCTGTTGTTGCCGCTGGGAGTCGATGGTCATCCCAGAGGGGAAGTCGTAAGCCCACTTGTACTACTTCCAGTAAGCAATTGACTGTTCAACAGTCCTTTGCGAGGAAGATGAAATATCACAGCAGTCATCCTACTGCAAAGCGGATAACTGAGTCCTTGACAACTATGTTGGTGTTAGACGTGCGTCCGGTATCCGCCGTTAGTTCACAGGGAACTAGACAATTTATTGAGGCAGTGTGCCCCCGTTACCAAATACCATCTAGGTTCCACTTCTCTAGGCAGGCGATACCGAGAATGTACACGGACGTCAGAAAAAGACTCACCAGTCTCCTAAAAAATGCAGTTGTACCCAATGTCCACTTAACCACGGACATGTGGACAAGTGGAGCAGGGCAGGGTCAGGACTATATGACTGTGACAGCCCACTGGGTAGATGTATGGACTCCCGCCGCAAGAACAGCAGCGGCGGCACCAGTAGCAGCATCTCGCAAACGCCAACTCTTTCCTAGGCAGGCTACGCTTTGTATCACCGGTTTCCAGAATACGCACACAGCTGAAAACCTCTTACGGCAACTGAGGAAGATCATCGCGGAATGGCTTACCCCAATTGGACTCTCCTGTGGATTTGTGGCATCGGACAACGCCAGCAATATTGTGTGTGCATTAAATATGGGCAAATTCCAGCACGTCCCATGTTTTGCACATACCTTGAATTTGGTGGTGCAGAATTTTTTAAAAAACGACAGGGGCGTGCAAGAGATGCTGTCGGTGGCCAGAAGAATTGCGGGACACTTTCGGCGTACAGGCACCACGTACAGAAGACTGGAGCACCACCAAAAACTACTGAACCTGCCCTGCCATCATCTGAAGCAAGAAGTGGTAACGAGGTGGAATTCAACCCTCTATATGCTTCAGAGGTTGGAGGAGCAGCAAAAGGCCATTCAAGCCTATACAATTGAGCACGATATAGTAGGTGGAATGCACCTGTCTCAGGCGCAGTGGAGAATGATTTCAACGTTGTGCAAGGTTCTGATGCCCTTTGAACTTGCCACACGTGAAGTCAGTTCAGACACTGCCAGCCTGAGTCAGGTCATTCCCCTCATCAGGCTTTTGCAGAAGAAGCTGGAGGCATTGAAGAAGGAGCTAAAAGGGAGCGATTCCGCTAGGCATGTGGGACTTGTGGATGCAGCCCTTAATTCGCTTAACAAGGATTCACGGGTGGTCAATCTGTTGAAATCAGAGCACTACATTTTGGCCACCGTGCTCGATCCTAGATTTAAAGCCTACCTTGGATCTCTCTTTCCGGCAGACACAGGTCTGCTGGGGTTGAAAGACCTGCTGGTGACAAAATTGTCAAGTCAAGCGGAACGCGACCTGTCAACATCTCCTCCTTCACATTCTCCCGCAACTGGGGGTGCGAGGAAAAGGCTCAGAATTCCGAGCCCACCCGCTGGCGGTGATGCAGGGCAGTCTGGAGCGACTGCTGATGCTGACATCTGGTCCGGACTGAAGGACCTGACAACGATTACGGACATGTCGTCTACTGTCACTGCATATGATTCTCTCAACATTGATAGAATGGTGGAGGATTATATGAGTGACCGCATCCAAGTAGGCACGTCACACAGTCCGTACTTATACTGGCAGGAAAAAGAGGCAATTTGGAGGCCCTTGCACAAACTGGCTTTATTCTACCTAAGTTGCCCTCCCACAAGTGTGTACTCCGAAAGAGTGTTTAGTGCCGCCGCTCACCTTG
This sequence comes from Pseudophryne corroboree, assembly GCF_028390025.1. Lineage (NCBI taxonomy): Eukaryota > Metazoa > Chordata > Amphibia > Anura > Myobatrachidae > Pseudophryne > Pseudophryne corroboree. The sequence continues at coordinate 482,773,292 of NC_086449.1, read as the reverse complement.
TCAGCAATCGGCGTACGAGGTTACATCCAGAAAATGTGGAGAAGATGATGTTCATTAAAATGAATTATAATCAATTCCTCCGCGGAGACATTGACCAGCAGCAATTGCCTCCACAAAGTACACAGGGAGCTGAGATGGTGGATTCCAGTGGGGACGAATTGATAATCTGTGAGGAGGGGGATGTACACGGTGATATATCGGAGGGTGAAGATGAGGTGGACATCTTGCCTCTGTAGAGCCAGTTTGTGCAAGGAGAGATTAATTGCTTCTTTTTTGGGGGGGGTCCAAACCAACCCGTCATATCAGTCACAGTCGTGTGGCAGACCCTGTCACTGAAATGATGGGTTGGTTAAAGTGTGCATGTCCTGTTTTGTTTATACAACATAAGGGTGGGTGGGAGGGCCCAAGGATAATTCCATCTTGCACCTCTTTTTTCTTTTCTTTTTCTTTGCATCATGTGCTGATTGGGGAGGGTTTTTTGGAAGGGACATCCTGCGTGACACTGCAGTGCCACTCCTAGATGGGCCCGGTGTTTGTGTCGGCCACTAGGGTCGCTAATCTTACTCACACAGCTACCTCATTGCGCCTCTTTTTTTCTTTGCGTCATGTGCTGTTTGGGGAGGGTTTTTTGGAAGGGACATCCTGCGTGACACTGCAGTGCCACTCCTAGATGGGCCCGGTGTTTGTGTCGGCCACTAGGGTCGCTAATCTTACTCACACAGTCAGCTACCTCATTGCGCCTCTTTTTTTCTTTGCGTCATGTGCTGTTTGGGGAGGGTTTTTTGGAAGGGCCATCCTGCGTGACACTGCAGTGCCACTCCTAGATGGGCCCGGTGTTTGTGTCGGCCACTAGGGTCGCTAATCTTACTCACACAGCTACCTCATTGCGCCTCTTTTTTTCTTTGCGTCATGTGCTGTTTGGGGAGGGTTTTTTGGAAGGGCCATCCTGCGTGACACTGCAGTGCCACTCCTAGATGGGCCCGGTGTTTGTGTCGGCCACTAGGGTCGCTAATCTTACTCACACAGCTACCTCATTGCGCCTCTTTTTTTCTTTGCGTCATGTGCTGTTTGGGGAGGGTTTTTTGGAAGGGACATCCTGCGTGACACTGCAGTGCCACTCCTAGATGGGCCCGGTGTTTGTGTCGGCCACTAGGGTCGCTTATCTTACTCACACAGCGACCTCGGTGCAAATTTTAGGACTAAAAATAATATTGTGAGGTGTGAGGTATTCAGAATAGACTGAAAATGAGTGTAAATTATGGTTTTTGAGGTTAATAATACTTTGGGATCAAAATGACCCCCAAATTCTATGATTTAAGCTGTTTTTTAGTGTTTTTGGAAAAAAACACCCGAATCCAAAACACACCCGAATCCGACAAAAATAATTCGGTGAGGTTTTGCCAAAACGCGTTCGAACCCAAAACACGGCCGCGGAACCGAACCCAAAACCAAAACACAAAACCCGAAAAATTTCAGGCGCTCATCTCTAGTAAAAAGTCTATGGCAGGTTGGCAGTGAATCCCTTACCTACCTATTCTGCACATATCTGATCAAAACTCACCAAATTTCATAGCAGTACAGTACATGCTGCTGCACCTGTGCATAATGCCCACATGAACCCTTGGGCTCATATATAGCGTGCAAATCTGCCTCTGCTACTAGCCGATGCCTTCTGCTATATAAAAGTACGGTCTCATATAAATCAGACACATGCAAGCATCAGTTTATCTGCCTATGTGTGTAGCATTATCTTTATGTGCAAATACAGGCGAGCATTAGACAAACTCTAGCTCATGTGGAACTACAAGTCCACGCATGGCTTGCCATCAGCTGCAGCACTTATGATTCCATCCATACAGATCACAGACTCGGAGACCGAGACTGGGAAACTGTCCCGCGCGCCACATGACGGCGGCCCCGCCCCTCCCCGCGGCATTGGCCAGAAGCAGGAGCCTGCCTCGTGGACGTCACGGGCCGCAGTTATAAAAGCGCGAGCAGCGGCGCCATCTGTTTTATCCAGAGGTGCTCAGAGGTAAAATGTGTCGACTTCATTCACAGGCAGTCACCGGAGATTCACTCAGCTCTGCTTTAAAACCCCTCTCCCCAGTGCCGATAGCCGGGTCACAGCTCATCCCTGACAGACGGTTTAGTAAAAAGCGTTCTTCCATCGGCTGATTCCTACTACACGGAGCGCCTCGCACAGAGGGCCGGAGGCAACGCCTGACGCCGTCATCTAGACCGGGAAGCAGGAGCGGGCATATCGCCGACGAGATGTCGAGATCGAAGAAGAAGAGCAGTAACCGCGCCGTGGGTAAGCACCGGCACTGGGCAGATATTGGGCGCGCTGCACTGTGGGAGTTGTAGTTCCCTGGGTCTCGCGCAGCGGAGCAATAAGTGGGAGTAGCACTGTGTGCGCACTACGTTTCCCATCATGCCCAGGGTGCCGGCTGCCGGTTATTCACTTACTAGGCGGCGGCCCGGGCTGTCTTGGTGATGTGTCTGTTATGTCACGCTGTGTCAGTGGTGCGGCACAGGTGTGCCATGCAGTGTCCGCTAATGACATAACGGCACAGGCCTAGCGCAGGATGAGGGTGAGTGGCCGTAATGCCGGGCATTCGTCCGGTGTCTTCTAGTGACGTCATAGTGTGCTGTATATATCATTATGCCGCAGGCATTCCATGGCAACTGCGGGACAGGCGTCAGTGTGTGACCTCGGCGGCCAGTCTGCCCCATGTGACTGCGCCTGGGGGCCCTGATGCAGCGCGCGACGTTATTGGCAAAGGCACGCCTGGACCCTGTAAGCGTAGAGTGCTGCCAGCGGGTACCCTGAGCCTGCCTCGTGTATTTCCTATATACTGTAGTATATAGTGTATTTCCTATATACTGTAGTATATAGGGCGTTTCAGTGTGTCCCTGCAGTTGGGCTGAGCTTTGCGGATAGTTGTAGGGCAGAATCCTACTAATGTTCTAGCTTCAATGGTTTTGAGCAGACTCTGACTGCAGTGGGGTAATCCCTGTTGACCACATCCTTGAGATGGTTCCCAGTCTAGTAGTTCAGCAGGTTGGCTTGTTAACAAAAATGTGGTCACAGCTGAGAGGTTACAGTGCAACAAACTCCGTATGCGCATTACAATTTGGAACAGTGATAACATAAGACTGGGCAAAAACGCATAGGGGTAACATTTATTAAGCAGTGACAAAAGTGGAGAAGTGATCCAGTGGAGAGGTTGCCCATGGTAACCAATCACCTGCTTACTATAATTTTATAGTATGCAAATTATAAATGTTATGTCAATGCTGATTGGTTGCCATGGTCAACTTCTCCACTTATCTGCTTAGTACATGTCCCCCATGGTAGGGAGTTCCTGCTCGCAAGTCTACAATGTGGAGGGAAATGGGCATTGATACACAAGAATAGGCGTTATCTGTTTAATGGTCCACCAGACTGCAAGGTTCTTGAACCATATGATATGGTCACACAGCATTGTTGGTCAGAGGGATTGGAAAGTGAAGAGAGAATTTGTTAGGATGTGTGGACTGTAGGGAGGTGATGTCATTGGATAGGAAAGCCTATGAAAGTTGTGGGCAGTTTGGGAATTTGATAACTACAATTTGTAGTTCCAGGACAGCTGACAAGCTAACTGTTGTATAGTGAACCTCTTTGGTGCAAGTAAATTTCTCTAACGTCCTAAGTGGATGCTGGGACTCCGTAAGGACCATGGGGAATAGCGGCTCCGCAGGAGACTGGGCACAAAAGTAAAAGCTTGAACTAGCTGGTGTGCACTGGCTCCTCCCCCTATGACCCTCCTCCAAGCCTCAGTTAGATTTTTGTGCCCGAACGAGAAGGGTGCATGCTAGGTGGCTCTCCTGAGCTGCTTAGAGTAAAAGTTTATTTTAGGTTTTTTATTTTCAGTGAGTCCTGCTGGCAACAGGCTCACTGCATCGTGGGACTAAGGGGAGAAGAAACGAACTCACCTGCGTGCAGAGTGGATTGGGTTTCTTAGGCTACTGGACATTAGCTCCAGAGGGACGATCACAGGTTCAGCCTGGATGGGTCCCGGAGCCGCGCCGCCGGCCCCCTTACAGAGCCAGAAGAACGAAGAGGTCCGGTGAAATCGGCGGCAGAAGACGTTCCTGTCTTCAACTAAGGTAGCGCACAGCACTGCAGCTGTGCGCCATTGCTCTCAGCACACTTCACACTCCGGTCACTGAGGGTGCAGGGCGCTGGGGGGGAGCGCCCTGAGACGCTATAAAAACAAATACCTTAGGATGGCAAAAGAAATACATCACATATAGCTCCTGGGCTATATGGATGTATTTAACCCCTGCCAGTTTTGCAGAAAAAAGCGGGAGGTAAGGCCGTCGTGAAGGGGCGGAGCCTATCTCCTCAGCACACAAGCGCCATTTTCCCTCACAGTTCCGCTGGAAGGACGGCTCCCTGACTCTCCCCTGCAGTCCCTACAGAATCAGGGTAAAAACGAGAGAGGGGGGGCACTATTGGCAGCTAAATTATAAACAGCAGCTATAAAAGGGAGTAACACTTATATAAGGTTATCCCTATATATATATATATATATATATATATATATATATATATATATATATATATATATATATATATATATATATATATATATATATATATATATATAGCGCTCTGGTGTGTGCTGGCAAACTCTCCCTCTGTCTCCCCAAAGGGCTAGTGGGGTCCTGTCCTCTATCAGAGCATTCCCTGTGTGTGTGCTGGGTGTCGGTACGATTGTGTCGACATGTATGAGGAGGAAAATGATGTGGAAGCAGAGCAATTGCCTGTATTAGTGATGTCGCCCCCTAGGGAGTCGACACCTGACTGGATGGTTGTATTTAAAGAACTACGTGACAATGTCAGCACTTTACAAAAAACTGTTGACTTGAGACAGCCGACAAATCAATTAGTGCCTGTCCAGGCGTCTCAGACACCGTCAGGGGCGATAAAACGCCCGTTACCTCAGTGGGTCGACACAGACCCAGACACGGATACTGAGTCCAGTGTCGACGGTGAGGAGACAAACGTAATGTCCAGTAGGGCCACACGTTACATGATCACGGCAATGAAGGAGGCATTGAACATTTCTGACACTACAAGTACCACAAAGAAGGGTATTATGTGGGGAGTGAAAAAACTACCAGTAGCTTTTCCTGAGTCAGATGAATTAAATGAGGTGTGTGATAAAGCGTGGGTTTCCCCCGATAAAAAGTGCTAATTTCTAATAAATTATTGGCACTATACCCTTTCCCGCCAGAGGTTAGGGCGCGTTGGGAAACACCCCCTAGGGTAGATAAGGCGCTCACACGTTTATCTAAACAAGTAGCGTTACCGTCTCCTGATAAGGCCGCCCTCAAAGAACCAGCGGATAGAAGGCTGGAAAATATCCTGAAGGGTATATACACACATACTGGTGTTATACTGCGACCAGCAATCGCATCAGCCTGGATGTGCAGTGCTGGAGTTGCGTGGTCGGATTCCCTGACTGAAAATATTGATACCCTGGATAGGTACAGTATATTACTAACTATAGAGCATTTGAAGGATGCATTACTATATATGCGTGATGCACAGAGGGATATTTGCACCCTGGCATCAAGAGTGAGTGCTATGTCCATTTCTGCCAGAAGAGCGTTATGGACGCGACAGTGGTCAGGGGATGCGGATTCCAAACGACATATGGAAGTATTGCAGTTTAAAGGGGAGGAGTTATTTGGGGCCGGTCTATCGGACCTGGTGGCCACGGCAACGGCCGGAAAGTCCACCTTTTTACCCCAGGTCACCTCTCAGCAGAAAAAGACACCGTCTTTTCAAACTCAGTCCTTTCGTTCCCATAAGTACAGGCGGGCAAAAGGCCACTCATTTCTGCCCCGGGGCAGAGGAAGAGGAAAAAGACTGCACCAGGCAGCCTCTTCCCAGGAGCAGAAGCCCTCCTCTGCTTCTGCCAAGTCTTCACATGACGCTGGGGCTTTACAAGCGGACTCGGACACGGTGGGGGCCCGTCTCAAAAATTTCAACGCGCAGTGGGCTCACTCGCAAGTGGACCCCTGGATTCTGCAGGTAGTATCACAGGGGTACAAACTGGAATTCGAGACGTCTCCCCCTCGCCGGTTCCTGAAGTCTGCTCTACCAAAGTCTCCCTCCGACAGGGAGGCAGTTTTGGAAGCCATTCACAAGCTGTATTCCCAGCAGGTGATAATCAAGGTACCTCCTACAACAGGGAAAGGGGTATTATTCCACGCTGTTTGTGGTACCGAAGCCGGACGGCTCGGTGAGACCAATTTTAAATCTAAAATCCTTGAACACTTACATAAAGAGGTTCAAATTCAAGATGGAGTCACTCAGAGCAGTGATAGCAAACCTGGAAGAAGGGGACTATATGGTGTCTCTGGACATCAAAGATGCTTATCTCCACGTCCCAATCTACCCTTCTCACCAAGGGTACCTCAGGTTTGTAGTACAAAACTGTCATTATCAGTTTCAGACGCTGCCGTTTGGATTGTCCACGGCACCTCGGGTCTTTACCAAGGTAATGGCCGAAATGATGATTCTTCTTCGAAGAAAAGGCGTTTTAATTATCCCTTACTTGGACGATCTCCTGATAAGGGGAAGGTCCAGGGAACAGTTAGAAGTCGGAGTAGCACTATCTCAGTTAGTGTTACGTCAGCACGGGTGGATTCTAAATATTCCAAAATCACAGCTGATTCCAACGACACGTCTCCTGTTCCTAGGAATGATTCTGGACACAGTCCAGAAAAAGGTGTTTCTCCCAGAGGAGAAGGCCAGGGAGTTATCCGAGCTAGTCAGGAATCTCCTAAAACCAGGCCAGGTATCAGTGCACGAGGGTCCTGGGAAAAATGGTGGCTTCTTACGAAGTGATGCCATTCGGAAGATTCCATGCAAGAACGTTTCAGTGGGATCTTCTGGACAAATGGTCCGGATCGCATCTTCAGATGCATCAGCGGATAACCCTGTTGCCAAGGACAAGGGTGTCTCTTCTGTGGTGGCTGCAGAGTGCTCATCTACTAGAGGGCCGCAGATTCGGCATTCAGGATTGGATCCTGGTGACCACAGATGCCAGCCTGAGAGGCTGGGGAGCAGTCACACAGGGACAAAATTTCCAGGGCTTGTGGTCAAGCATGGAAACATCTCTTCATATAAACATTCTGGAACTAAGGGCCATTTACAATGCCCCAAGTCAAGCAAAACCCCTGCTTCAGGGTCAGGCGGTATTGATCCAATCGGACAACATCACGTCAGTCGCCCACGTAAACAGACAGGGCGGCACGAGAAGCAGGAGGGCGATGGCAGAAGCTGCAAGGATTCTTCGCTGGGCGGAGAATCATGTGATAGCACTGTCAGCAGTGTTCATTCCGGGAGTGGACAACTGGGAAGCGGACTTCCTCAGCAGACACGACCTTCACCCGGGGGAGTGGGGACTTCATCCAGAAGTCTTCCAAGAGATGGTAAACCGTTGGGAAAAACCAAAGGTGGACATGATGGCGTCCCGTCTCAACAAAAAACTAGACAGATATTGCGCCAGGTCAAGGCAATAGCGGTGGACGCTCTGGTAACACCATGGGTGTACCAGTCAGTGTATGTGTTCCCTCCTCTGCCTCTCATACCAAAAGTACTGAGAATCATTAAAGGAGAGGAGTAAGAACTACACTCGTGGTTCCGGATTGGCCAAGAAGGACTTGGTACCCGGAACTTCAAGAGATGCTCACGGAGGACCCGTGGCCTCTACCTCTAAGAAAGGACCTGCTCCAGCAGGGACCTTGTCTGTTCCAAGACTTACCGCGGCTGCGTTTGACGGCATGGCGGTTGAACGCCGGATCCTGAAGGAAAAAGGCATTCCAGAAGAAGTCATCCCTACCCTGATAAAGGCCAGGAAGGATGTAACCGTGAAACATTATCACCGCATTTGGCGAAAATATGTTGCGTGGTGTGAGGCCAAAGAGGCCCCTACAGAGGAATTTCAACTGGGTCGCTTCCTACATTTCCTGCAAACAGGACTGTCTATGGGCCTAAAATTAGGGTCCATTAAGGTTCAAATTTCGGCCCTGTCGATTTTCTTCCAAAAAGAACTGGCTTCAGTGCCTGAAGTCCAGACGTTTGTCAAAGGGGTACTGCATATACAGCCTCCTTTTGTGCCCCCCGGTGGCACCTTGGGATCTCAATGTGGTTTTGGGGTTCCTAAAATCACATTGGTTTGAACCACTCACCACTGTGGAATTAAAATATCTCACATGGAAGGTGGTAATGCTGTTAGCCCTGGCTTCAGCCAGGCGTGTCTCAGACTTGGCGGCTTTATCTTATAAAAGCCCTTACCTGATTTTTCACACGGATAGGGCAGAATTGAGGACTCGTCCTCAATTTCTCCCAAAGGTGGTTTCAGCGTTTCACGTGAACCAGCCTATTGTGGTGCCTGCGGCTACTAGGGACTTGGAGGACTCCAAGTTACTGGACGTAGTCAGGGCCCTGAAAATATATATTTCCAGGACGGCTGGAGTCAGGAAATCTGACTCGCTGTTTATCCTGTATGCACCCAACAAGCTGGGTGCTCCTGCTTCTAAGCAGACGATTGCTCGTTGGATTTGTAGTACAATTCAGCTTGCACATTCTGTGGCAGGCCTGCCACAGCCAAAATCTGTAAAAGCCCATTCCACAAGGAAGGTGGGCTCATCTTGGGCGGCTGCCCGAGGGGTCTCGGCTTTACAACTTTGCCGAGCAGCTACTTGGTCAGGGGCAAACACGTTTGCTAAATTCTACAAATTTGATACCCTGGCTGAGGAGGACCTGGAGTTCTCTCATTCGGTGCTGCAGAGTCATCCGCACTCTCCCGCCCGTTTGGGAGCTTTGGTATAATCCCCATGGTCCTTACAGAGTCCCAGCATCCACTTAGGACGTTAGAGAAAATAAGAATTTACTTACCGATAATTCTATTTCTCATAGTCCGTAGTGGATGCTGGGCACCCATCCCAAGTGCGTATTGTCTGCAATACTTGTATATAGTTATTGTTACAAAATTCGGGTTATTATTGTTGTGAGCCATCTTTTCAGAGGCTCCTTCGTTTATCATACTGTTAACTGGGTTCAGATCACAAGTTGTACGGTGTGATTGGTGTGGCTGGTATGAGTCTTACCCGGGATTCAATATCCTTCCTTATTATGTACGCTCGTCCGGGCACAGTATCCTAACTGAGGCTTGGAGGAGGGTCATAGGGGGAGGAGCCAGTGCACACCAGCTAGTTCAAGCTTTTACTTTTGTGCCCAGTCTCCTGCGGAGCCGCTATTCCCCATGGTCCTTACGGAGTCCCAGCATCCACTACGGACTATGAGAAATAGAATTATCGGTAAGTAAATTCTTATTTTTGCACTGTTGGCTGTAAATAGTGGTCATCAGACAGAGTGGCTTAGTTGATTCCTTTGGGCGTGATTTCTGCTGAACACATTTCTGCACCTATTAGTGCTGCCCATAAAACAATTTTATTACCCCTTTATCTTTTAACATATACCTAAAAAGTAAGGTTTTCTCTTTACCACTCTGGCTGCTTAACACAGGTCAGAGGTGCAAACAAGCATCCTCTTTTCCCTCTAACTAGTATTGATACAGAGTTGGGTGGATTCTCATGATGTCCCTCAGGCTGGTTGAAGCAGCCAATTAAATTATTACAATTTATTTGTAAGGCACCATACATACAACACACATTAGAACAATACAGGGTATACAGAACTTAACATCACAGAAAACTAAAACTGAGCATAGGTAACAATAAGCACCATCATTGAAGTGGTAAATGTATCAAACTATTTCTCATGTTTCTTTTTTGCAACTAGTTAAACAATAACTATGTGCATATAGTTTGTTTGTATTAATTTAGTGCTTGTACATGTGTATGCTACATGTTATGGGCCCTACACACAGGTCGATACCAGTGAAAGCACTCATTCATTGCTTGTGCTGTCTTGTTTAATCATGCAGTCTGATATGGATGATTTCTTCCATATTAGCATGCAGTGCTATGGCGACAGGGGAGTTGAGAAACTTCACTCCCCCGTCACCCCCCTGCCGCCGGGTCGCCTATCTGCCGTATCGGCAGTCGGGCAGCTCAGCGGCAGGTTGCTAGCTGTGTAGGGCCCTTTACTTGAGATATAGAATTGGTTTGTATTTTTAAACTTTTTGTCAGTGTTTTGTAAACAATTCATGTTTTAAAGGGGTACACAAGGAGGGTTCAGTGCTTAAATTCTAAGCAATCTTTAAGCTTAGCACTGATCTCTCCGTGTGTACCCCCCACAGTGATACGTGGCCCTGCGTGTCGCTATCGCTGGTGCTAGATTGGCCTCCATGCACGCTCAATCTAGCACATCACTCATTTCACCCACTGGGTGAAATGAGCTGCCCCGTCCCTCCCCCTCGCTCAGCACACATCACACTGTGCTGAGTGGGGGGGAAAGGTGAGTTGAGCGGTCTTGTTAAGATCACTCAGGACATCTCTCCTGTCAGTACTGGCCTTTACAGCTTTCTTTTCTCTAGCATCCATAAAGGATATTGGGGACAGGTTAGTACGATGGGTATAGACGGGGTCTAAAGCAGCCAGTACACTTTAAATTTCTTCCACTGGGTCTACTGGCTCCTCCCCTCTATGTCCCCTCCTACAGGCAGTTTAGAAAAAATGTCCTCAGGAGAGGATGAACTCTGCTAGCTCCAGAGTTTTTCTTCAATTTCTTTAAAACTTTTATTTATTTTTCTTACGTCCTGGAAGATGCTGGGGTCCATTTAGTACCATAGGGTATAGACAGGTCCTTTGGGAGTCACTGGCACTTTAAGAGTTTAATAGTGTGGGCTGGCTCCTCCCTCTATACCCCTCACACCAGACTCAGTTTAGAAAATGTGCTTGAGGAGACTGACATACTTCGAGAGAAGGAAATACAGATAGTGGCAAGATTCACACCAGCGATTGCATAAAAAAGGAAAGCCATGCTAACCAACTTGGAACAATTCAGCAACGGCTGAAACAATACTGAACCAAGTAACAATGCAGCAATACAAATCACTAGGCGGCCGCCCAGCATCCTCTACGTACTATGAGAAAAGGATTTAGCGTTAGGTAATTAAAATCCTATTTTCTCTTGCTTCCTAGATGATGCTGGGGTCCATTTAGTACCATCGGGATGTACCAAAGCTCCCAGTATGGGAGGTAGAGTACTGAGGTTCCTGCAGAACAGACTGACCAAACTTAAGGTCCTCAGAGGCCAAAGTATCGAACTTGTAGAACTTAGGAAACGTGTTCGACCCAGACCAAATAGCTGCTCAGCAAAGCTGTAAAGCAGAGACTCCCTGGGCAGCCGCCTAGGAAGAACCCACTTTACGAGTAGAGTGGGCCTTAACAGATTTAGGACACGGCAAGCCTGCCGTAGAATAAGCATGCTGGATAGGAGACATTGCCAGTATAAAATCTTCAGTATCTCTGGCGCCATTAAGGGGGGTGGAGCTGCATCAGAGCGGGCTCAGCGGCATTGTCGCCTTTGTCTAGAGATACAGCAACAGCTGCCTCACACAGCTCCATATGCTGACACGCTGGATCACTGGTACAGGGTGTAGCTTGGGGGAGAGCTGCTGAAATTGTGCACATTACATATTTCTAAGGGAAGATTGGGTTTTAAAAGTTTCACTGAACTAAATGCTTTCAGCCTCACTGGGGCTCTCTGGTGTGGGTGTGCTGGTGCCTTCTCTTCATTGGTGTCTCCTTTCACAGTAGGGCAGGCTTGCATTGTAACTGTTGTATGTGTATTGTCACTTTTCACCATGGTAAAACACAAGTTATGCAGTGTCTGTAACATCAGGTTCTTCCCATTATCATCTGGTTCCTTTTCATGTGAACAGTGTAGTCAGTCCTCAAAAAACGTTTAGGAGAATGTGGGGGAGGGTCACAAGCCTTACCTGGCTGGGTGCAATTTAAACTATGATGTCTGATATGTCATCTCAGCTCACTTCAAATGCCCACAAAACACAAGAACTGCAACAAGCGGTAGCAGATCTGGCTGCCAGGGCTGATGTTCCCCATTCCCCCCTCTTTACTGCCGGTCCACATAAACGTGCTTTCCCTGTACTTCTGTTAGATACTGATACAGGATGATGGGGATCCCATAGGTGGGGATTCCACTCCTACACACAGGGTATTGAACCCCTCATTTTAGCTGTAAGGGATGTGCTAAAGCTCCCCCTAGAGGATGCTGCAAATCATTTTTGTCTCCCTCAAGACAAACTGGACTGTCAAATTTCCTGAATCTAAAGATTTAGACTAAGCTAGCCTGGAAAAATCCAGATAAGAAATATCAGGTGTTAAAGTGGTTTTTGCATACATTCCCCTTTGCCCCTGAGGGCAGAAAGTTCTGGGAAGAATCTCCGGCTGTAGACATCTGTCTCTCGCCTCTTGAAGAAGGCGGTGCTCCGGGCTCCTTTACAGTAAAGGACCCAGGGGATTGAAAAATTGAGACCACACTGAAATCTATCTACATTGCTGCAGGTGTATCTCAGACGGCCATTGCAGGATGACACATGCAATTCACTCCTGGGCTACTCAAATTCAGGAGGGTGTCTCGGGTGACATGACCCTGGTTACTACAGTAACGTTCCTAAAAGATCTCCACCCAGGGGAGTGGGGCCTACATCCTCAGGTGTTGCAACAGATCAACTGGTGGGGTTGACCCCAGATTGACATGATGGTGTTTTGCTTCAACAAGACACTTTGCTGCTAATGCTTGCGAATCAGACCCTCAGGCGTGCGCAGTGGGTGCAGTGACGTCGCCTTGGCCTTACCAGCTGGTCTACATATTTCCTCCGATTCCGTTGATCCCAAAGGTGCTCAAGAGGATCTGGCATGAAGGAGTACAATCAATTCTGCTTGCCCCGGAGAGAGTGGTATGTGGATCTTCTGGACATGTCCCTTGAATACCCTTGGCCTCTACCACTCAGAAGAGATCTTCAACAAGGACCGTTCGTCTACCTGGACTTATGGTGGCTTCGTTTGATGGCATGGAAGTTAAGCGGAACATTCTAGCTCACAAGGGACTTTCCAAAAAGGTCATTGCCACTATGGTGCAAGCCAGGTAACTTGTGACGTTAAAACACTCATAATATCTGGCGGAGATATGTCTACTAGTGTGAGGAATGCACATATCCATCTGTCAAATTTTACTTGGGAAGGTCTTTGTTTCCTGCAAGCTGGAAGGGATCAAGGCTTACGTCTGGGATCCATTAAGGTTCAGATTTCAGCTTTCAATCTTCTTCCAAAGGAAGTTGGCTATACTGCCTGAAGTTCAGACCTTGCAAGGGGTGCTTCACATCCAACCTCTGTTTGTGCTGCCTACAGCACCTAGGGATTTGGTTGTGGTGGTATGATTTCGGCAGTCCTCCTGGTTTGAACCTCTGATTGTAGAAGACAAGTACCTCACGTGGAAGACTGATGTTACTGGCCCTGGCTTCTGCTAGACGTCTCGGAATTCGGGGCCTTATCGTATAAAAGTCCATACTTGGTCTTTTACGAGGACAGAGCGGAGCTCAGAACTAGGCAGCAGTCCTGCTGAAGGTCATCTCTGCGTTCCACTTGAATCAACCTATTGTGATCCTGTCAAGTTCTGGCGCTTCTTTCCCTCCGGAGGCATTGGATGCTGTGAAAGCCTTGAAGATCTATGTCAAGAGGACTGCTCGGATCAGAAAGACTGATTCCTTGTTCGTGCTATGACACACAAAAAGGGTTGCCCTGCTTCAAAGCAGTCCATTGCTCGTTGGCTTTGGCTTGCTATTCAGCAAGCCTGTGTTGGCAGCCTTACCAGTTCCACAGTCTCTGAAGGCCAACTCTACAAGATCAGTGGGGTTTTCTTGGGTGGCTGCCTTTGGAGTCTCCGCCCTGCAGCTGTGTGGAGCGGCTACTTGGTCGGGGAAGAACACCTTTGTGTTATACACGTTTGATACCCTTGCCAAAGAGGATACTCCGTTTGGGCAGGCAGTGCTGCTGCAGTCTCCGCACGTTCCCGCCTCTTCTGGAAGTTTTGGGACACCCCATTGTACTAATCTCCGCAATATCCCTTATGGATGCTAGAGAAAATAAGATTGTAGCACTATTGCAGGGGACCCCCCTTTGAGATGGTCTCAATCTTTACTATTGCAGCAGCTCTAAAGTGAGTTTTTATTTATTACCTCCCAGCAGTGACTGACAGGTAATCTGCTTTCACATGTAAAGATTTATACAATAAAATATTCAGGTGGTTCTGCATATATGGGGCAACTGTTCTTTTTATGACAGTGAAGCGGAATACATAGTAAATGATGGTGTGAACTAGCAACAACCAGACGCTCCACTGGACTCGCTGCACATATATACATATATTAATTAGTGGTCTGATCCATGTTGAAATATTCCTTTGAGATATATAGGAACACCTTCCTCTTGCCTTTTTCCTATCCTTTTTCACCTCAACAGAAAACCCAACCCTCAGATGAATCACAGTACAACAACAAAATGAGAACAAGCGCATGAACCCTATAAAAGCACAGTATGGCAGCAGCACACCCCATAACTGAAATACAAAGTGCAAACATCTACTATCATAAGCATCTGGGATCTTTCAGTCAGAACTTGACTAGGAGACTTTTTTGACTTTTGGATAAGGAAGTGGGAAATAGGTACAGAAAGCAAACTTTGATTTGGGACTGCTGTTTTGGTGCAGTTTTTCTTTTCAGTTTGGTTTGTTCAACAGATCTCTACTGTAAGTGATCCAAGTCAGTGGACTAATGATTCTGATAAGCTTGGCTCTACACACTGAATAGCAAGCAGCATTTCTAACTTTTTTATGGTGTTAATGCAATGCAGTGTTTTCTAATGGTCTAAAAGCAGCAAGTTTTGTATGTGGACCTTGGTAGCAGTTTGTGATGGTGACCTTCTGCAGTATACTAATTGACTTTTCCAGTTGTGTGGAAACAATGATGTCATTTATAGCATGGGCATGAGTACCAGCAATGCCAGGTGATTGAATTATTTTTAGCAAAAATATTCTGTACTTTTGAGTTTTCCTTAAAGCTAATTTGTAATGACTGTATATTCTAATATAAACATGATCCCTGAAATTTTTTTAGGCAGTGTTTATCGCTTGTTGACAAATTAACTTAAGTGTTCTCTGCTTGCAAGAGGAACAAAATGTGTACTTTATTGTGAAATAGTGTGATATGGTTATGGTGCCCATATACTTGTGAGATGTCTTGTACAATCCTACGATTTTGACTGCAACTGTGTTAAATTGCAGGATTGTGTACCCATCTTATGTACCATGCGATGCACTGGCACGCCATTCAAAACGTGTCTCAAGATCTTATATGCTGCACTTAATATTTTTCTCTGACGTCCTAGTGGATGCTGGGAACTCCTTAAGGACCATGGGGAAATAGACTGGCTCCGCAGGAGACTGGGCACTCTATAAGAAAGATTAGGTACTATCTGGTGTGCACTGGCTCCTCCCTCTATGCCCCTCCTCCAGACCTCAGTTAGAATCTGTTCCCGGCCAGAGCTGGATGCACCTAGTGGACTCTCCTGAGCTTGCTAGAAAGAAAGTATTTGTTAGGTTTTTTTATTTTCAGTGAGATCTGCTGGCAACACTCACTGCTATGTGGGACTGAGGGGAGAGAAGCAAACCTACCTGCGTGCAGCTAGCTTGTGCTTCTTAGGCTACTGGACACCATTAGCTCCAGAGGGTTCGAACACGGCCTGACCTCGATCGTCCGTTCCCGGAGCCGCGCCGCCGTCCCCCTTGCAGAGCCAGAAGACAGGAGATAAAATCGGCGGCAGAAGACTCCGGTCTTCATTAAGGTAGCGCACAGCACTGCAGCTGTGTGCCATTGCTCCCGCTGCACACCACACACTCCGGTCACTGTAGGGTGCAGGGCACTGGGGGGGGGGGGGGGGGGCGACCTGGGCAGCAATAAGTATACCTTTTGGCAATATATACACATAATACAGTCTGGAAAACTGTATGTGTAAAACCCCTGCCATTTTTAGTCCGAATCAGGACAGAAGCCTGCCGCTGAGGGGGCCGGGCTTTCTTCCTCAGCACACCAGCGCCATTTTCTCTTCACAGCTCCGCTGGAAGGAAGCTCCCCAGGCTCTCCCCGGCAGTATCCTGGTACACAAAGGGTGAAAAGAGAGGGGGGGGGGGGCACATAAATTTAGGCGCAAAATTTTTATATACAGCAGCTACTGGGTAAACACTGAGTTGTAGTGTAATCCCTGGGTTATATAGCGCTGGGGTGTGTGCTGGCATACTCTCTGTCTCTCCAAAGGGCCTTGTGGGGGAACTGTCCTCAACTAGAGCATCCCCTGTGTGTGTGGTGTCTGTTTGCGTGTGTCGACATGTCTGAGGTAAAAGGCTCCTCTAAGGAGGTGATAGAGCGGATATGTGTGTGAGAGGGTGTCTCCGTTGACAACGCCGACACCTGTTTGCATATGTGTAAGTGCGAAGGTGAATTTATTGCACAAGGTTAGGGAACAGACAGGAAATCTACCCATGTCTGTCCCTATGTCACAGAGACCTTCAGAGTCTCTCAATGCTCACTATCAATAATAACAAACACTGGTATCGACATGGAGTTTAACTCCACTGTCGACTACGATAATGCAAAGTTACAGCCAAGATGGCTATAAGGTATTCAATATATGGTTATTGAAATAATAGATGTTTTGCATATCACTGATGACTCATCTGTCCTTGACACGAGAGTACACATGTTTAAGGGGAAGAATGCTGAGGTAAATTTCCCTCCTCTCATGAGGAAAAAGAGCGGGAATCTCCAGACAAGAGACGGCAGCTTCCCACAAGAGAATTCTCAGGCTGTATCCTTTCCCCACTAGGGCCAGGATGTGATGGGAATCTTCCCCTAGGGTGTCCTGTTTGCACAGACGGTAGCACTTGCTATTCTCAGGGATCCTGCAGATAGCGTGCACATTCTAGTATACTACCCAGACCGGCGATTGTCTTGGCATGGGTTTATAGCGCTGTGGCAGTGTGGACAGGTACCTTATCAGCAGAGATGAGACCCTAGTATGCAATATAAATATATTAAAGATGCTGTCTTAAGTGATAGATATATAGTTATAAAGCATGCCCAAAGAGACATGAGTATACTGGGTCCTAGAGTCAAAGCTATGTCGATCTCTGCTTGACGTGTCCTGTAGAATATGCATTGGACAGATGATGCTAACTTAAGAGGCATATGGAAGGCTGAGGATTGTGTGGAGAAGGGTTCTCGGGCCTGGTCTCCACAGCTATAGCTGGTAATTCTGCTAGTTTGCCTTATATTCCTGCACAGCCTAAGAAAGCACGACATTATTAAATGCAGCCTTTCGTATAAAGAAACAAGAAAGTCTGAGGGGCGTCCTTTCTTGTCAGAGCCGGGCAGCTAGTTCCCAGGAACAGAAGTCCTCCCTGGCCCCTACAAAAATCCACCAATGTCGCTGGGGCTTCACAGGCGGAGCTAGGCCCGGTGGGGACACGCCTTCGTAAGTTCAGCCACAAGTGGGTTCACTCCCTGTTCGATCCCTGGGCAATAGATATTGTGTCTCAGGGATACAAGCTGGACTGTGAGAAGATTCCCCCTCACCGACGGCCCTGCGGGCTTCCCCCCAAGAGAGGGAGCCAGTGTTATCTGCAATTCACAAATTGTATCTTTAACAGGTGGTGGTCAAGGGTCCCCTCCTTCAACAAGAGGGTGTTATTATTAGACCATGTTGTAATCCCGAAACCAGACTGTTCGGTCAGACCCATATTGAATTAAAAATCCCTGAACATATACCTGAGAAGGTTCAAGTTCAAGGTGGAATTGCTAAGAGCGGTCAGTGCAAGCCTAAAAAGGGGGAGACTTTATTGTGAATCAGGACATAAGGGATGCATACCTTCAGGTCCCCATTTATCCACCTCATTAGGCGTACCTCAGAATTGCGGTACGGGATTGTCATTACCAATCTCAGATGTTGCCGTTTGGTCTCTCCACGGCCCCGAGAATATTCACCATGGTAATTGCGGATATGATTGTGCTCCTGCGGAAGCAAGGTGTCACTATTATCACGTACTTGGACGATCTCCTCATAAAAGCGAGATCAAGAGAGCAGTTGCTGAACAGCGTATCGCTTTCTCTGGAAGTGTAACGGCAACACGGCTGGATTCTATATATTCCAAAGTCGCAGTTGTTTCCTACAGCTCATCTGCCTTTCCTAGGCATGATCCTAGACACAGACCAGAAAAGGGTTATCTCCCTATAGAGAGAGCTCAGGAGCTCATGACACTGGTCAGGAATCTATTAAAACCAAAACAGGTGTCAGTGCATCACTGCACTCGAGTCCTGGGAAGGATGGTGGCATCATACGAGGCCATCCCCTTAGGCAGGTTCCATGCGAGGACCTTCCAATGGGACTTGCTGGACAAGTGGTCCGGATCACCTCTTCAGATGCATCTGTTAATCACCCTATCCCCCAGGGCCAGGGTGTCTCTCCTGTGGTGGCTGCAGAGTGCTCACCTTCTCGAGGGCCGCAGATTCGGCATTCAGGACTGGATCCTGGTGACCATGGATGCAAGCCTCCGAGGGTGGGGGGGGGCAGTTACACAGGGAAGAAATTTCTAAGGTCTGTGGTCAAGTCAACTGACTTGCCTTCACATCAATATCCTGGAACTAAGGGCCATATACAACGCCCTAAGTCAAGCGGAGATCCTGCTTCGCGACCAACCGGTTCTGATCCAGTCAGACCGCAGGGGTTCATGTAAACCGCCAAGGCGGCACAAGGAGCAGGGTGGCGAGGGTAGAAGCCACCAGAATTCTTTGCTGGGCGGAGAATCAAGTAAGCGCATTGTCCGCAGTGTTCGTTCCGGGAGTGGACTTCTGGGAAGCAGACTTCCTCAGCAGGCACGACCTCCACCTGGGAAAGTGGGGACTTCATCAGGAAGTCTTCACGCAGTTTGCAAATTGATGGGAACTGCCTAAGGTGGACTAGATGCGTCCCACCTCAATAAAAAGCTAAAAAAGGTTTCTCTAACGTCCTAAGTGGATGCTGGGAACTCCGTAAGGACCATGGGGAATAGCGGCTCTGCAGGAGACTGGGCACAACTAAAGAAAGCTTTAGGACTACCTGGTGTGCACTGGCTCCTCCCTCTATGACCCTCCTCCAGACCTCAGTTAGAATTTTGTGCCCGGCCGAGCTGGATGCACACTAGGGGCTCTCCTGAGCTCTTAGAAAGAAAGTAATATTTAGGTTTTTTATTTTCAGTGAGATCTGCTGGCAACAGACTCACTGCTACGAGGGACCTAGGGGAGAGAAGCGAACCTACCTGCTTGCAGCTAGCTTGGGCTTCTAGGCTACTGGACACCATTAGCTCCAGAGGGATCGAACACAGGCCCAGCCTCTGTCGTCCGGTCCCGGAGCCGCGCCGCCGTCC
Organism: Pseudophryne corroboree; assembly: GCF_028390025.1. Classification (NCBI taxonomy): domain Eukaryota; kingdom Metazoa; phylum Chordata; class Amphibia; order Anura; family Myobatrachidae; genus Pseudophryne; species Pseudophryne corroboree. The sequence continues at coordinate 482,753,788 of NC_086449.1, read as the reverse complement.
CCCTAGCAGAGCCAGAAGCAAGAAGACGTTCCTGGAAATCGGCGGCAGAAGACTTTGGTCTTCATTAAGGTAGCGCACAGCACTGCAGCTGTGCGCCATTGCTCCCCAGGCACACCACATACTCCGGTCACTGATGGGTGCAGGGGGGGGGGGGGGCGTCCTGGGCTGCATTATAAGTACCTTACTTGGCAAATGAACACATAATATAGCCTTTAAGACTATATATGTGTAAAATCCCCTGCCATAACTGTATAAAAAAAAAGCGGGAGAAGCCTGCCGGAAAAGGGGCGGGGCTATCTCCCTCAGCACACTGGCGCCATTTTCCCTCGCAGCTCCGCTGGAAGGATCGCTCCCCAGGCTATCCCCTGCAGTTCCAGACTACATAGGGTAAAAAAGAGAGGGGGGGCACTAAATTTAGGTGCAATCTGTGATATATAAGCAGCTATAAGGGGTAAAATCACTGTGTAGTGTGTATCCCTGTTTTATATAGCGTTCTGGTGTGTGCTGGCATACTGTCTCCCCAAAGGGCTTTGTGGGGTCCTGTCCTCAATCAGAGCATTCCCTGTGTGTGTGCGGTGTCGGTACGGCTGTGTCGACATGTTTGATGAGGAGGCTTATGTGGAGGCGGAGCAGGTGCCGATAAATGTGATGTCACCCCCTGCGGGGTCGACACCTGAGTGGATGGATATGTGGAAGGATATACGCGACAGTGTCAACTCCTTACATAAAAGGTTTGACGACATATCCGATGTGGGACAGCCGGCTTCTCAGCCCGTGCCTGCCCAGACGTCTCAAAAGCCATCAGGGGCTCTAAAACGCCCGCTACCTCAGATGCAGACACAGATGTCGACAGATACTGACTCCAGTGTCGACAATGAGACTAGTGTACATTCCAATAGAGCCACACGTTACATGATTACGGCAATGAAATATGTGTTGCACATTTCTGATATTACCCCAGGTACCACAAAAAAGGGTATTATGTTTGGGGAGAAAAAACTACCAGTGGTTTTTCCCCCTTCTGATGGATTAAATGAAGTGTGTGAAGAAGCGTGGGCTTCCCCCAATAAGAAACTAGTAATTTCTAAAAAGTTACTAATGGCGTACCCTTTCCCGCCAGAGGATAGGTCACGTTGGGAGACATCCCCTAGGGTAGATAAAGCGCTCACACGCCTGTCAAAGAAGGTGGCACTACAGTCTCCGGACACGGCCGCCCTAAAGGAGCCTGCTGATCGGAAGCAGGAGGCTATCCTGAAGTCTGTTTATACACACTCGGGTATACTGAGACCAGCTATTGCTTCAGCATGGATGTGCAGTGCTGCAGCTGCGTGGTCAGATTCCCTGTCAGAAAATATTGATACCTTAGACAGGGACACTATATTGCTAACCATAGAGCATATTAAAGACGCAGTCTTATACATGAGAGATGCACAGAGGGATATTTGCCGGCTGGCATCTAAAATAAGTGCAATGTCCATTTCTGCCAGGAGGGGTTTATGGACTCGGCAGTGGACAGGGGATGTAAATTCTAAAAGGCACATGGAAGTTTTGCCTTACAAGGGTGAGGAGTTGTTTGGGGATGGTCTCTCGGACCTCGTTTCCACAGCGACAGCTGGGAAGTCAGCATTTTTACCCCATGTTCCCTCACAGCCAAAGAAAGCACCGTATTATCAGGTACAGTCCTTTCAGCCCCAGAAAGGCAAGCGGGTTAAAGGCTCGTCCTTTCTGCCCAGAGGTAGAGGAAAAAAGCTGCAGCATACAGCCAGTTCCCAGGAACAAAAGCCCTCCCCCGCTTCCTCTAAGTCCACCGCATGACGCTGGGGCTCCACAGGCGGAGCCAGGTACGGTGGGGGCCTGTCTCAAGAACTTCAGCGACCAGTGGGCTCGCTCACAGGTGGATCCCTGGATTCTACAAGTAGTATCTCAGGGGTACAAGCTGGAATTCGAGACGTCTCCCCCTCGCCGTTTCCTCAAATCTGCCTTGCCATCAGCTCCCCCGGACAGGGAGGCAGTGCTGGAGGCAATTCACAAGCTGTATTTGCAGCAGGTGATAGTCAAGGTACCCCTCCTTCAACAAGGAAGGGGTTACTATTCCACAATGTTTGTGGTACTGAAACCGGACGGTTCGGTGAGACCCATTTTAAATTTGAAATCCTTGAACACCTATATAAAAAGGTTCAAGTTCAAGATGGAATCGCTCAGGGCGGTTATTTCAAGCCTGGACGAAGGGGATTACATGGTATCACTGGACATCAAGGATGCTTACCTACATGTCCCCATTTACCTTCCTCACCAGGAGTACCTCAGATTTGTGGTACAGGACTGTCATTACCAATTCCAGACGTTGCCGTTTGGTCTGTCCACGGCACCGAGGGTATTTAATGGCCGAAATGATGATACTCCTTCGAAAAAGGAGTTTTAAATATCCCTTACTTGGACGATCTCCTTATAAAGGCGAGGTCCAGAGAGCAGTTGTTGGTCGGGGTAGCACTATCTCGGGAGGTGCTACAACAGCACGGTTGGATTCTGAATATTCCAAAGTCACAGCTGGTTCCTACGACACGTCTACTGTTTCTGGGGATGGTTCTGGACACAGACCAGAAAAGGGTGTTTCTACCGGATGAGAAAGCCAAGGAGTTGTAGTCTCTAGTCAGAGATCTCCTGAAACCAAAACAGGTCTCGGTGCATCACTGCACGCGAGTCCTGGGAAAAATGGTAGCTTCCTACGAAGCAATTCCATTCGGCAGGTTCCATGCAAGAATCTTTCAGTGGGATCTGTTGGACAAGTGGTCCGGATCCCATCTTCAGATGCATCGGCTGATAACCCTGTCTCCACGGACCAGGGTGTCTCTGCTGTGGTGGCTGCAGAGTGCTCATCTTCTAGAGGGCCGCAGATTCGGCATACAGGACTGGGTCCTGGTGACCACGGATGCCAGCCTTCGAGGCTGGGGGTCAGTCACACAGGGAAGAAACTTCCAAGGGCTATGGTCAAGCCAGGAGATTTCCCTACACATAAATATTCTGGAACTAAGGGCCATCTACAATGCCCTAAGTCAGGCAAGACCCTGCTTCAAAACCAGCCGGTACTGATCCAGTCAGACAACATCACGGCGGTCGCCCATGTAAACCGACAGGGCGGCACGAGAAGCAGGACGGCGATGGCAGAAGCCACAAGGATTTTCCGATGGGTGGAAAATCACGTGTTAGCACTGTCAGCAGTGTTCATTCCGGGAGTGGACAACTGGGAAGCAGACTTCCTCAGCAGGCACGACCTCCACCCGGGAGAGTGGGGACTTCATCCAGAAGTCTTTCAGCTGATTGTAAATCGCTGGGAACGGCCACAGGTGGACATGGCGTCCCGCCTCAACAACAAGCTAGAAAGATATTGCGCCAGGTCGAGAGACCCTCAGGCAATAGCTGTGGACGCTCTAGTGACACCGTGGGTGTACCAGTCGGTTTGTGTTCCCTCCTCTTCCTCTCATACCCAAGGTACTGAGGATAATAAGACGAAGAGTAAGAACTAGACTCATTGTTCCGGATTGGCCAAGAAGAGCTTGGTACCCAGAACTTCAAGAGGTGATCTCAGAGGACCTATGGCCTCTGCCGCTCAGACAGGACCTGCTGCAGCAGGGGCCCTGTCTGTTCCAAGACTTACCGCGGCTGCGTTTGACGGCATGGCGGTTGAACGCCAGATCCTGAAGGAAAAGGGCATTCCGGAGGAAGTCATCCCTACGCTGATGAAGGCTAGGAAAGAAGTGACCGCAAACCATTATCACCACATATGGTGAAAATATGTTGCGTGGTGTGAGGCCAGGAAGGCCCCAACGGAGGAATTTCAGCTGGGCCGTTTTCTGCACTTCCTACAGTCAGGGGTGACGATGGGCCTAAAATTGGGTTCCATTAAGGTCCAGATTTCGGCTCTATCGATTTTCTTCCAGAAAGAACTGGCTTCACTACCTGAAGTTCAGACATTTGTTAAGGGAGTGCTGCATATTCAGCCCCCTTTTGTGCCCCCAGTGGCACCTTGGGATCTCAACGTGGTGTTGAATTTCGTAAAGTCACATTGGTTTGAACCACTTAAAACCGTGGATTTAAAATCTCACGTGGAAAGTGGTCATGCTGTTGGCCTTGGCTTCGGCCAGGCGTATGTCAGAATTGGCGGCTTTATCATGTAAAAGCCCTTATCTGATTTTCCATATGGATAGGGCGGAATTGAGGACTCGTCCCCAATTTCTCCCAAAGGTGGTTTCAGCTTTTCATTTGAACCAGCCTATTGTGGTGCCTGTGGCTACTCGTGACTTGGAGGATTCCAAGTTGCTGGATGTAGTCCGGGCCCTAAAAATCTGTTTCCAGGACAGTTGGAGTCAGAAAGACTGACTCGCTATTTATCCTGCATGCACCCAACAAGTTGGGTGTGCCTGCTTCAAAGCAGACTATTGCTCGCTGGATCTGTAGCACGATTCAACTTGCACATTCTGCGGCTGGACTGCCGCATCCTAAATCTGTAAAAGCCCATTCCACGAGGAAGGTGGGCTCTTCTTGGGCGGCTGCCCGAGGGGTCTCGGCTTTACAACTTTGCCGAGCAGCTACTTGGTCGGGGTCAAACACATTTGCTAAATTCTACAAGTTTGATACCCTGGCTGAGGAGGACCTAGAGTTCGCTCATTCGGTGCTGCAGAGTCATCCGCGCACTCCCGCCCGTTTGGGAGCTTTGGTATAATCCCCATGGTCCTTACGGAGTTCCCAGCATCCACTAGGACGTTCGAGAAAATAAGATTTTACTCACCGGTAAATCTATTTCTCGTAGTCCGTAGTGGATGCTGGGCGCCCGTCCCAAGTGCGGATTGTCTGCAATACTTGTATATAGTTATTGGTTAACTAAAGGGTTATTGTTGAGCCATCTGTTGAGAGGCTGTTATATTTCATACTGTTAACTGGGTATAGTATCACGAGTTATACGGTGTGATTGGTGTGGCTGGTATGAGTCTTACCCGGGATTCCAAATCCTTTCCCTATTGTCTGCTCTTCCGAGCACAGTATCCTAACTGAGGTCTGGAGGAGGGTCATAGAGGGAGGAGCCAGTGCACACCAGGTAGTCCTAAAGCTTTCTTTAGTTGTGCCCAGTCTCCTGCGGAGCCGCTATTCCCCATGGTCCTTACGGAGTTCCCAGCATCCACTCCGGACTACGAGAAATAGATTTACCGGTGAGTAAAATCTTATTTTTACGCCGGGTCAAGGGACCCTCAGGTGATAGCTGTGGTCGCACTAGTAACACCGTGGGTGTTCCAGTCGGTCTCTGTATTCCCTCCTCTTCCTCTCATACCCAAGGGCTGAGAATTGTAATAAAAGGAGGAGTGAAAACAATATTCTTTGCTCCGAATTGGCCAAGAAGGACTCGGTACCCGGAGCTGCAGGAAACGCCGGATCCTAGCGGAGAAGGGCATTCCGGATGCAGTTATTCCTAAGCTGATAAAGGCTAGGATAGACGTGACAGCAAGACTTTTTCACTGTATATGGCGAAAATAGGTTGCTTGGTGTGAGGCCGGGAAGGCCCTACAGAGGAATTCCAGCGGGGTCGATTCCTGCACTTCCTACAGTCAGGAGTGACTATGGGCCTAAAATTAGGAACCATAAAGGTCAAGATTTCGGCCCTATACATTTTCTCTAAAAATGAACTGGCTTCACTGCCTGAAGTTCAGACGTTGTACCGGGGGTGCTGCATATTCAGCCTCCTTTTGTGCCACCGGTGGCACCTTGGGATCTTAACGTTGTGTTGGATTTCCTGAAATCCCACTGGTTTGAGCCACTTAAGACCATGGAGCTAAAATATCTCACGTGGAAAGTGGTCATGCTATTGGCCTTGGCTTCGGCTAGGCGTGTGTCAGTATTGGCGGTTTTGTCATGTAAAAACCCTTATCTGATCTTCCATATGGACAGGGCAGAATTGAGGACTCGTCCCCAATTTCTTCCTACGGTGGTATCATCGTTTCATTTGAACCAGCCTATTGTGGTGCCTGCGGCTACTAGGGACTTGGAGGATTCCAAGTTGCTGGATGTAGTCCGGGCTTTGAAAATTTAGGTTTCCAAAAAGGCGGGAGTCAAAGTCTGACTCGCTGTTCTGTATGCAGCCAACAAGGTTGGCGCTCCTGCTTCGAAGCAGACTATTGTTCGCTGGATCTATAGCACGATTCAGCTGGTTCACTCTGTGGCTGGATTGCCGCATCCAAAATGGTGAAAGCCCATTCCACAAGGAAGGTGGGCTCTTCTTGGGCAGCTGCCCGAGGGGTCTCGGCTTTACAGCTTTGCCGAGCTGCTACTTGGTCGGGGTCAAACAAGTTTGCTAAGTTCTACAAGTTTGATACCCTGGCTGAGGAGGACCTTGAGTTTGCTCATGCAGTGCTGCAGAGTCATCCGCACTCTCCCATCCGTTTGGGAGCTTTGGTATAATCCCCATGGTCCTTACGGAGTTCCCAGCATCCACTAGGACGTCAGAGAAAATAAGATTTTACTCACCGGTAAATCTATTTCTCGTAGTCCGTAGTGGATGCTGGGCACCCGTCCCAAGTGCGGGCTCTCTGCAATACATGTATATAGTTATTGCTTAACTAAAGGGTTATTGTTATGAGCCATCTGTTACTGAGGCTCAGTTGTATACTGTTAACTGGGTAAGGTTATCACAAATTGTACAGTGTGATTGGTGTGGCTGGTATGAGTCTTACCCTGGATTCCAAATCCTTTCCTTGTTGTGTTAGCTCTTCCGGGCACAGTTTCCTTAACTGAGGTCTGGAGGAGGGACATAGAGGGAGGAGCCAGTGCACACCAGATAGTACCTAATCTTTCTTTTAGAGTGCCCAGTCTCCTGCGGAGCCCGTCTATTTCCCCATGGTCCTTACGGAGTTCCCAGCATCCACTACGGACTACGAGAAATAGAATTACCGGTGAGTAAATTCTTATCGTATTGCACGTGCGATCGCATGCTGTTTTTACCACATTTGATTTATTGCACTGTACTGTGTGATCTGTGAGGTATTTAGCTCACTTCCTGGACACTCCCCTCCACCCATTTCTGGTCACAGATTTCTGGTCGCAAGAGATGTGATAAATCGCAAGATTGTATGCGCATCGAATGCACAAAAAATCACTGTGGTTTATTGCAATGTGAGCTTCAAGGGAAATCTGTCCTGATATCGCATGCAATCGCACAAGTCTATGGCCAGCATTACACATTCAACCAAACTTGCTGTTGCTCATGTTACTGGAAATGGTTAAACTAAAGTACTTAAGTATGAGATGCAGAATTATTGGTTCCCAAACTCTGCCCTCAAGACATACTAACAGGCCAGGCTTTAAGGTTGTCCTTGATTGAGCACAGTTGGGTAAAACAAATTGATCAAAGTACTAATTAAGTTGTCTGTGTGCAGGCTTGGAGACTTGAAAACCTCTGTTAATGCATAAGTCATAAAAATGGTAATGACTTAGGGGTATATTCAATTTAAAGTCAGATCCATTCCTACATGTGAAAAACAAAAGGACTGCACTTATCACTATCTGATAAGTAAGCTGCTGTGGAGGTAGGAAGGGAATCCACGTTTCCCAATAACAATTCAATAGACAAAACAAAACCTTATAAGAACACCGAAGAAAATAATAGTTTTGCTGATGGCAGAATTATAAATGAGAAGCCATAACTCTATAATCCTGCAATGTGAAAATATAGCCACAAATAGATGAGTTCATGTATATAGGTAACCATGACAATCCACAATAATATGGTCTGATTGGAATACAAGCTTGAATGTACTGAACGTAAGTATCCATGCCAACGTAACACGTTGGCAACTAAACAGAGCTTTGACGGAGTGAGGGCGGAAGTGATGTGGCTAGCAAGAGCGGAACGGATGTCCAAACATCGGTAACCGTGGCATCAGAAAACGGAGCACGGAAGGAGCGAGGGCGGAAGTGATGTGGCCAGCGAGGGAGGAAAGTATGAACGAAGGGCAGAAGTAATAAGAGCCAAATGGTTTAAACGAGGCGGCAGCCATGACATTATATAGATGAAGGGCGGAAATGATTATCTGTCTCCATGGAAACCGGCATCAGAGGGAGATATAAAAACAGGACACAAGGTGCACTTAATTATCCTGATGAAGCCTGCTTAGACAGGCGAAACTAGTTGATTGTATAGCAGCACACCATATCTGCCGGCAGACACCTGATGCTTTGTCGCTCTGATACACGGATTTACATCCTGGGCGTGTCATCCTGCTGCAGCGCTGTGCTGTAACGCTGTTCTCCTCTGGCTGCCAACGGCAGTCACCCGTCTCCCTGCGGCTCCCCCCCCCCCTCTTCCCTCTGGGTCCACATCTCAGTCTGACATCTTTTGATGTTGGACCTAGATGGTCGAAAAGGGGACCAAAACCTGTCTGTTTTGCCCTGTTTTCGACACAAGCACGTGGATCGACAGCTATTCCGCCAATCCACGTGCTTTTCGACAAGTCTGATTTTTCAACTTGTCAAATATTGAATAGGTTGGATCCCCTTCCGACCTAAAAAAAAGTCGAAAGCTGCCATCTTTTCGACTTCAATTGAATATACCCCTAAATCTCCTGAACAGTTTGTTTGCAAACCAAATTTCACTCTAGTGTATAACATCATAGTCAGGGGTATTCAACATGCAGTGCTCCAGCTGTTGTGGAACTATACCTTCCAGCTGTTGTGGCATGCTGAACCAGTGGGCATGATATGAATTTGTTCCACAGCAGCAGGGTGCAGTCATGTTGAATACTCCAGTTATAGATTTATAATGTATTCACCTGTGGTCTGGCATCTTACCTGTTTGGTACATTCATTTTTGTCAGCAGTCCTCTTCTCTAGGGGTGTGGATCCCATATAGCTGCATAACATAGTGGCAGGGGATAAGTTAAGTTTCTGCAGTTGTAATGATGTTTTGGGGGAAAAATGGTGAAGATGGTTAATGAGACAAACTCAGTGTGGCAGTGGCAAGTAATCATTTTGGTGAGAAATATAGGAACAACTTTCTCTTTAGCTTTTTTCCTAACCTTTTTTGGCCACAACAGTGAAGCAACCCTTGGATGGATCACAGTACTTCATCCAAATGGCAACAAGCACATGAACCCTATGAAAGCACAGTATGGCAGCACATCCCATAACTCTGAAATAGCAAGTGCAGACCATATACTATCAAAAGCATCTGGGATCTTTCAGTCAAAACTTGACTACGAAATTTTTTTCCCCTTTAGCTGCACAACACATTGGCAGGGGATAAGGGCAGAGCTATGCTGCGACAGACATGGGGCAACTTGGTATGATGATCCTATACGGAAAAACACAAGCTGTATTCGGGACCTGTAGTACTCAAACACAACACTAAATTTAGTATTTGGTACAGTTTTTACTTGTTGGTATCCACTTAGGCAAACATGAGATGTTTTGGTTTGCTTTTTTCTGATTAAATAAATGTGTATGTACTTAAACAGTGGTTATAGCTGTACCATAGACCTTCTGTTGACAGGGGTATTTGAATTAAGCACATAACTGGAACATTCAGTCAAATGTCTTTTCTCCTTTAAAACCGTTTATTTGCCAGGCATAAGTAGTGGTGGTTGTCACCTCTGCTTACATTGTAAATTTGAGGATGTTTTGCCAATGATTATAATGTTTCATAGTCTTATTTCACAAAGGCAGATGACTTCTATTAATTTATTCCATCAAGACATTAGTGACAATAGTAGCATCTAGTGTACAGGGTTAGGTTGACTCTAGAGGTGCTGCTCTACATGAATTCCACCCCACTTATTTGGTAGGTCAGTGGTTGACGCAAACAGACCTTGCCTATCAACTTTTGTTTAAAGCATTGTGCCTTTATAATTACTCAAGGTTCATAACCAGGCAAATTTGTGACTGTGTAGAACTAGTCTATAGTAGATCTTTAGGTAGTCTGTTAGCCCCGATAATTTCATGGGCACAAAAAATGGCTTTTTTTTGTATTTTGCTTTGGGTTATTCAATTATAGCCAGTTTTTTGAGACAATTTTTTTTCTGGTGAGTACACATTGGGGGTGATTCTTTTTGTTTTGGGTGTCTATTTTCCCTGTCGGTGAGATGTTTAGACACCCAGTCACAATTCAATTGCCTGGGTGCCCCATGCATATTATGCTTGTCACACCCCAAACAGGGTTCTGTTGCATAAAACTGCTAAACCCGTCTAAATTCCTGATTTGTGCATCCAAATGCCTGCTTGGATGCAGATAGTGCTAACTTGGCACACATTTCTTCTCCCAACTCAAGAAGTTGCAAGAAGAAATGTCACCCCCACAGCTAACTGGCATCTAAATGGCACAAACACTGGCTGCCACAGGAGAAAACAATAGAATTTCTCTGACGTCCTAGTGGATGCTGGGAACTCCGTAAGGACCATGGGGAATAGCGGGCTCCGAAGGAGGCTGGGCACTCTAGAAAGATCTTAGACTACCTGGTGTGCACTGGCTCCTCCCACTATGACCCTCCTCCAAGCCTCAGTTAGATTTCGTGCCCGGCCGATGTTGGATGCACACTAGGGGCTCTCCTGAGCTCTTAGAAAGTTATAGTCTTAGAATTTGTTATTTTCAGTGAGACCTGCTGGCAACAGGCTCACTGCAGCGAGGGACTAAGGGGAGAAGAAGCGAACTCGCCTGCTTGCAGCCGGATTGGGCTTCTTAGGCTACTGGACACCATTAGCTCCAGAGGGATCGACCGCAGGCCCAGCCTTGATGTTCGGTCCCGGAGCCGCGCCGCCGTCCCCCTTACAGAGCCAGAAGCAAGAAGATGGTCCGGAAAATCGGCGGCATGAAGACTGTCTTCACCAAGGTAGCGCACAGCACTGCAGCTGTGCGCCATTGCTCCTCTCACACACTTCACACTCCGGTCACTGAGGGGGGGGGGCGCCCTGAGGCAGCAATAAAAACACCTTTTTATGATGTTTAAAAGAAAGCACTAGGGATGTTTGATGAAATGTTAAATAAAAGACGTGAATATAAAAGTGAATATAAAAGTAAAGCGGTACCTGTAAAAAGAAAAAATTGTTAATATTAAAATGTTTACACTCTTTTGAGTGAATGTGGAAGAGGAGGTAGCCGGCAACACTTTATTGCTGCTGAATGTCCATGAATTCCTACCTTTCCCTGTGCTAAACTTCAGTGCTGTGGAGCTCACTGATTGCAGGAATCGCCGGGTGCCAATTGAAAAGCCGCTGGACGCCGCTATGAGCACTGCGGTTCCGATGTTGTTCGTCCGCGGCTGATGGTGGTTGGTAATGCTGGCGGTGCTTCCGAGTACCGCTGAGTCCAGGGCTGGCAGCGTTCCTGTGTCCTGCTGTGTCCTCCGAGATGTACTCCGGCGTGATGCCGGTGTCAGCTGATTGGAAGATTTCAAGAATAATACCGCAGATGCAGCTCCCCAAAAAAGGTCCAAATACATCTGAATAAAAACACCTTGGCTGGCTAAAATACCTCAATATATGGCCCCAGGGGCTATATATGAGGTAAATACCCCTGCCAGAATTCCATAAAAAACGGGAGAGTAGGCTGCGAAAAAGGGGCGGAGCCTATCTCCTCAGCACACTGGCGCCATTTTTCCCTCACAGCTCGGCTGGAGGGAAGCTCCCTGGCTCTTCCCTGCACAGTAAAAGGGAAAAGAGAGGGGGGGCATTAAAATTGGCACTGTATACAGTATATTATATAAAAGCTATTAGAGACATAACTCAGTTAGTCCCTGTGTGTGTGTATATATATATATATATATATATATATATATATATATATATATATATATATATATATATATATATATATATATATATATATATATAGCGCTCTGGTGTGTGCTGGCATACTCTTACTCTGTCCCCCCAAAGGGCTTTTGTGGGTCCTGTCCTCGTTTAGAGCATTCCCTGTGTCTGCGGTGTGTCGGTACGGCTGTCGACATGTTGAATGAGGAGGCTTATATGGTGACAGAACAGAGGCCGATATATGTGATGTCGCCCCCTGTGGGGCTGGCACCAGAGTGGATGGATAGGTGAAAGGTATTAACAGACAGTGTCAACTCCTTACATAAAAGGGTGGATGACGTAACAGCTGTGGGACAGCCGGCTTCGCAGCCCGCGCCTGCCCAGGCGTCTCAAAGGCCATCAGGGGCTCAAAAACGCCCGCTCTCTCAGATGGCAGACACAGATGTCGACACGGAGTCTGACTCCAGTGTCGACAAGGTGGAGATATATACACAATCCACTAGGAACATCCGTGACGTGATCCCGGCAATAAAAAATGTTATACATTTCTGACTTTAACCCAAGCACCTCTAAAAATGGGTTTTAGGTTTGAGGAGAAAAAAACAGGCAGTATTTTGTTCCCCCATCAGATGAATAAATGAAGTGTGTGAAAGCGTGGGTTCCCCCGTTAAGAAACTGGTAATTTATAAAAAGTTACTGATGGCGTACCCTTTCCCGCCAGGTGGATAAGTTACGCTGGGAGATATCCCCTAGGGTGGATAAGGCGCTCACACGTTTGTCAAAAAAGGTGGCACTGCCGTCTTAGGATACGGCCACTTTAATAGGTACCTGTTGATAAAAAACAGGAGGCTATCCTGAAGTCTGTATTTACACACTCAGGTACTAGACTGAGACCTGCAGATAGTGCTGCTGCAGCGTGGTCGGTGACCCTGTCAAACAGGGATACTAGTTGGCAAACATAAAAACATATTAAAGACGTCGTCTTATATATGGGGGATGCACAGAGGGATATTTTGTCGGCTGGCATCCAAAATAAATGTAATGTCCATTCTGTCAGGAAGGTATTAGAGACCTGTCACTGGACAGGTGATGCTGACTTAAAAAGCGCATAGAGAGCCTTATAAGGGTGAGGAATTATTTGGGGATGGTCTCTGGGACCTCGTATCCACAGCAACTGCTGGGAAGAAATAATTTTACCTCAGGTTTCCTCACAGACAAAGGTACAGTCCTTTCGGCTTCAGAAAAGCAAGCGGGTCAAATGGCGCTTCCTTTCTGTACAGAGACAAGGGTAGAGGGAAAAAAGCTGCACCAGTCAGCCTGTTCCCAGAATCAAGATTCTTCCCCCGCCTCCTGTGAGGCCACACCATGACGCGGGTGCTCCACAGGTGTAGCCAGGTACGGTGGGGGGCCGTCTCAAAAATTTCAGCAATTAGTGGGCTCGCTCACAGGTGGATCCCGGTTTCTTTCAAGTAGTATTTCAGGGGTACAAGCTGGAATTCGAGATGTCTCCCCCCAGCCGTTTCCTAAAATATGCCTTGCTGACAACTCCCTCAGGCAGGGAGGCTGTGCTAGAGGCAATTAATAAGCGGTATTCCCAGCAGGTAATACTCAAGGTGCCCCTACTTCAACAAGGACGGGGTTACTATTCCACACGGGTTGGGGTACCGAAACCGCATGGTTCGGTGTGACCCATTTTATATTTAAAATCCTTGAACACAAAAATTCAAGTTCAAGATGGAATCGCTCAGGGCGGTTATTCCAAGCCTGGACGAGGGGGATTACATGGTATCCTGGGACATCAAGGATGCTTACCTGCATGTCCCCATTTACCATCCTCGCCAGGAGTACCTCAGATTTGTGGTACAGGATTACCATTACCAAGTCCAGACACTGCCGTTTGGACTGTACATGGCACCGAGGGTGTTTTATCAAGGTAATGGCCGAAATGTTGATACTCCTTCAAAAAAAAAGGGAGTTGTAATTATCCCGTACTTGGACAATCTCGTTATAAGGGCGAAGTCCAAGGAGCAGTTGGTAGTCGGGGTAGCACTATTTTGGAAAGGGCTACAACAGCATGGTTGGATTCTAAACAGTCCAAAGTCACAGCTGGTTCCTATGACACGTCTACTGTTCCTGGGGATGGTTCTGGACATAAACCAGAAATAGTGTTTCTCCCGGAGGAGAAAGCCAAGGAGTTGTCATCTCTAGTCAGAGACCTCCTGAAGCCAAAATAGGTAGCGGTGCATCATTGCACGCGAGTCCTGGGAAAAATGGTAGCTTCCTACGAAGCAATCCCATTAGGCAGGTTCCATACAAGAACTTTTCAGAGGGACCTGTTGGACAAGTGGTCCGGATCGCATCTTCCGATGCATAGGCTGATAACCCTGTCTCCAAGGACCAGGGTATCTCTACTGTGGTGGCTGCAGAGTGCCCATCTTCAAGAGGGCCGCAGGTTCGGCATACAGGACTAGGTCCTAGTGACCATGGATTCCAGCCTTTGAGGCTGGGAGGCAGTCACACAGGGAAGAAATTTCCAGGGACTTTGGTCAAGTCAGGTTATTTCCCTACACATAAATATTCTGGACCTGAGGGCCATTTACAATGCCCTGAGGCCGGCAAGGCCTCTGCTTCAAAACCAGCCGGTACTGATCCAATCAGACAACATCACGGCAGTCGCCCATGTAAACCAACAGGGCGGCACAAGAAGCAGGATGGCGATGGCAGAAGCCACAAGGATTCTCCGATAGGCGGAAAATCATGTGTTAGCACTGTCAGCAGTGTTCATTCCCGGAGTGGACAACTGGGAAGCAGATCTTCTCAACAGACACGACCTCCACCCGGGAGAATGGGGACTTCCTCCAGAAGTCTTCCAATAGGATTGTACACCATTGGGAAAGGCCACAGGTGGACATGATGGCGTCCCGCCTCAACAAAAAGCTATAAAAGATATTGCACCGGGTCAAGGGACCCTCAGGCGATAGCTATGGACGCTCTGGTAACACCGTGGGTGTACCAGTCGGTTTGTGTTCTCCCCTCTGCCTCTCATACCAAAGGTACTGAGAATAATAAGAAGGCGAGGAGTAAGAACGATACTCGTGGATGGCCAAGAAGAGCTTGGTACCCAGAACTTCAAGAATTTATATCAGAGGACCCATGGCCTCTGCCACTCAGACAGGACCTGCGGCAGCAGGGGCCCTGTCTGTTCCAAGACTTACCGCGGCTGCGTTTGTCGGCATGGCGGTTTGAACGCCGGATCCTGAAGGAAAAGGGCATTCCGGAGGAAGTCATTCCTACGCTTACTAAAGCCAGGAAAGAGGTTACAGCAACTCATTATCACCGCATATGGCGAAAATATGTTGCATGGTGTGAAGCCGAAAGGGCCCCAACAGAGGAATTTCAACTAGGTCGATTTCTGCATTTCCTGCAAGCAGGAGTGACTATGGGCCTTAAATTGGGTTCCATTAAGGTACAGATCTCGGCTCTGTCGATTTTTCTTTCAAAAAGAACTAGCTTCAGTACCTGAAGTTCAGACATTTATAAAAGGAGTGCTGCAGAGTCAGCCCCCGTTTGTGCCTCCTGTGGCACCTTGGGATCTCAACGTGGTGTTGAGTTTCTTAAAATCACATTGGTTTGAACCACTAAAAACCGTGGATCTGAAATATCTCACGTGGAAGGTGGTTATGTTATTGGCCTTGGCTTCTGCCAGGCGAGTATCAAAGTTGGCGGCTTTGTCTTGTAAAAGCCCTTATTTGATTTTCCATATGGATAGGGCAGAATTGAGGACTCGTCCCCAGTTTCTCCCAAAGGTGGTGTCAGCGTTTCACCTGAACCAGCCTATTGTGGTGCCTAGGCTACTAGGGACTTGGAGGACTCCAAGTTGCTAGACGTTGTCAGGGCACTGAAAATATGTTTCCAGAACGGCTAGAGTCAGAAAATCTGACTCGCTGTTTATCCTATATGCACCTAACAAGCTGGGTGCTCCTGCTTCTAAGCAGACTATTGCTCGTTGGTTTGTAGTACAATTCAGCTTGCACATACTGTGGCAGGCCTGCCACAGCCAAAATCTGTCAATGCCCATTCCACAAGGAAGGTGGGCTCATCTTGGGCGGCTGCCCGAGAGGTCTCGGCTTTACAACTTTGCCGAGCAGCTACTTGGTCAGGGGCAAACGCGTTTGCAAAAATTCTACAAATTTGATACCCTGGCTGAGGAGGACCTGGAGTTCTCTCATTCAGTGCTGCAGTCATCCGCACTCTCCCGCCCGTTTGGGAGCTTTGGTATAATCCCCATGGTCCTTACTGAGTTCCCAGCATCCACTAGGACGTCAGAGAAAATAAGAATTTACTCACCGGTAATTCTATTTCTCGTAGTCCGTAGTGGATGCTGGGCGCCCATCCCAAGTGCGGTTTATCTGCAATACTTGTACATAGTTATGGTTAACTAAATCGGGTTATTGTTGAGCCATCTGTTGAGAGGCTCTATTGTTTCATACTGTTAACTGTGTTTCATATCACGAGTTGTACGGTGTGATTGGTGTGGCTGGTATGAGTATTACCCGGGATTCAAAATCCTTCCTTATTGTGTACGCTCGT
Organism: Pseudophryne corroboree; assembly: GCF_028390025.1. Taxonomy (NCBI): domain Eukaryota; kingdom Metazoa; phylum Chordata; class Amphibia; order Anura; family Myobatrachidae; genus Pseudophryne; species Pseudophryne corroboree. Next base: position 482,737,414 of record NC_086449.1, on the reverse strand, counting down.
CCGGGCACAGTACCTAACTGAGGCTTGGAGGAGGGTCATAGTGGGAGGAGCCAGTGCACACCAGGTAGTCTAAGATCTTTCTAGAGTGCCCAGCCTCCTTCGGAGCCCGCTATTCCCCATGGTCCTTACGGAGTTCCCAGCATCCACTACGGACTACGAGAAATAGAATTACCGGTGAGTAAATTCTTATTTTCCCCCAAAGAATTTGGTAAGGTCATGAAACTGTCCACAGCTAGCTTATGGAAACTGGCTACTTATTTATTTTTTTAGGAGCCTGCTGAGGCCGTGTGGAGAAAAAAATCCTTGATGTGAGCTGCCAGCGGCAGTGCTTCGGGGGCTAATTGAATAGCACTGGGTAGTGGGAGGGGTCAGTCTGTTAAGTTACTGCAGCAAATTGATTCCCTCTTAATGTTCTGCACACTTGAGTGATATTTACAGTTGACAGGCTACTTTGTGGGCATAAAATGATTCATCTAAAGATTCTAAAATTTGTTTGCATGAGCCATGTGTATTTACAATTTGCAGATTTGCTTTTATTTTTACAAAAGCTATCTTAGTAATTTTCAAAGCAAATGTTTATTTTGCAAATCATCACACTGCTTACTCATGCTTCTGGTAGCCATAGGAAAGATAAAGGTGTCTGTGCAGACAGCTGATGTCTGACTTACATGTTGGAAAGAAGCCAACAGTTAGATGACTGGCTGGTGCGATATCACCTTGCACTTATCACTGCTTTATCTCTTCTCCAGGCTTAATACATCTGCCCCATGTTTGAAATGGCTGTATAATGTAATTTTTTTGCAGAATTTGCTTGTAGTCCATGAAAGAATAATTAACCATAATTAAACCTAATCCAGTGGTTTTCATACTTTGAATTATGGTGCGCTAGTCTCAGCATTTTCTTCACAGCACTCATTGGTCAAAAGTAAATTGTGCTTATGTCGTCAGGCTCAGCTATGTGGTGATGAACAGGGTTATGCTTCTGTTTGTCCACATTTTGATTGGCAGGCACCAGCTCAAATTTCTGATAACACCGACTATAAATTTGATCTGATGCTGGACCACCAACCTGTGGCAGCTAGTTTAAGAACCAACCACTGACATTTTTTTTATATTTTTTTAATATGTTTGCCAGAAACAGTTTTATGGAATTTGATTCTTGTGTGTGCTCAGTACTTAACGGTCATTGAATGATTTGTTACATGGCTCTTCTGTTCTTGGGTTTTATGGTTATATTGCTTGTTTTAGCTTGGTGCAATATTTCTGTTTCGTAATGGCTGAAAATCTTGTCTTGACAAATCTCCTATTGATAGAGTTCTAGCTTTTATCTACCTACAGGGTTTTTAATCTTTTAGGTGGGTTTTTCTCAGGTGCTTAATGTGCACTTACTGATTACCCTCCTTTCCATGTCAGGTATGTTACTCTGCTGGTCATCCAGAAGATAGCCTTTCAGGAAGTATTACCAATATACATTGTCTAGGTAACTGAGTACAGCGCATGCCCCTTTCAGACTTATAGCTGGGTCGCACCTGGGAATTTGTACATGGGTACATCCCGGGTTGAGACCCTTTTCAGAGGTTCTGCCCGACACTGCATACTGCCGGATTGGTGACTTCACCGCTGAAGCTAAAGGGAGTTGGTGCTTGGAGATGATCCTATACCTTCTATGCAGAGAACAGGTGGTGGGTTGCCATGAATAGGCTTACCCATTCACAGTGCATGCATCCTAGGTTGATTCTGGCTTCAACCCAGGTTGCGACCCGGGATAAAATGCTGGGGCACTCAACCCAGAATATTGCTTTAGGACCCTTTCAGACTAGGCAAAATCCCGAGTTGATGCGTGTTGATGTCAATAACCTGGGAAACTTTTGCTAGTCTGAAAGGGGTATAACAGGTAGCCAGTTCATCTGAAAGATTATTCTTTGCACCAATATTGAGTAGTTTCTTTCATGTAAATGAATTTCCTTCCCTATCTGATGAAAATCCTGCTCTTATGGGTGGGGCACTTAATCCAGAGTTTAAACGCTGTGGATGAGTGCACAATGCTATTTAATTGCCCATGCTGTAGACCTGCAACTAGCAGATTTCTGCTTGCATCCTCCTAAAGTGTGAGCAGAAATCCAAGGTTAAACAGTACTTTGGGGATAGTTGTGGTATTACTGCATGCGGTAACGGCAATGTGCCCAGCACTTACATCTGTGAATGCCCTTTACTGCGACTAAGTTCGGCTGGCTTTCAAATTCTGCATTTGTCTACATTGGGTGTACTGGATGAAAATGGTTATAGTAGTAGTACCCAAATGCGGTTCCCAAGGCACCACAACAGTCCAGGTTTTGGGTATATCCCTGCTTGTGCACAGATGGTTTAATCAAATGACTGAGGTACTAATTGTCACCTGTGCCTTAAAACCTGGACCATTGGGATTCCTTAACAGCATTTATACTGAGTTATATTATGCTCTGCTTATCTCTTTGATCTGTAATAAGTTTGTTTTTGTAATATAACACACTGTTTTTGTTAGGTGGCAAGCAGAAAAACATCCAGCCATTCAGTGATGATGATTCCTCTATTGAAACAATGAGTCACTGCAGTAGTTTTAGTGATGTTGCCAACTTTGCAGAGGATGGTGAGTTTACTTGCACTTAAGATATAATGTGGTTTCATATTGCTGCACAAGTGTAAAATTTTCTTTTTTAACCTCAGGAGCTGAAGTTGATGAAGACACTGCACAGGAGGACTTTGAGTTCAAATTAAAGGGTCTCATGGATCTTACAATGGATAAAAGGTATGTTTGCAATATACATTTCCTTTATGCTTACGTGCCAACACCTCAATCCCCAATTCCTGCAGGGTGTAAAGTAGAGGCTAATTAGCACCAACACTATCTCATTAAATACCATTTTTTTTTTCATTGTTTGAGGAAAGGTGGCTATTTAGGATAGGATAGTGGGGTACTTGGGTTCTGACTTGTGAGGTACTATTCTTCCAGTTGTGTATAAATGTCCTTTCCATGGGTCAAACTTATTTCTGCTGGAGACTGGCATTGTGAATTTTGTGCCTTAGAAATCGCAATTTGCAATAAATTTCCATGAAGTGTACTCCTGTGCGTCTCTTAATTCGGTTGTAAACAGCCAATTGAAAGGATTGCAGCAATGCTGTATGTTAATTTAGACTTGGAAGTACATAAAAGATAATCATCTTGAACTACTATAAAATGGTCAATCAGCTAGCAGAACAGTGTTATATGGCAGTTAGTGACTATAAGCAAATTGTTTCACCCATTTCTGAACTTCTTTTGAAAAAGTAACCTGAGAACTGTTGATTGGCCAACTTATAAATCTCTCAGTGTATGATTGTTCGTTGGGACGGGTGTAGCAGAGATTCTGCACTGTCCCTAGCCATGTTCACCTTAAAATAAGGACTTTCCCCTGCACAGGGAGCTGTGACAGATCGTTATCTTGTTTGGTATTTTGTCCTGAAAGTGTCATGGAGATTAGTTACCATGCTGAATTGACATCCCCATATCTATACATGTCTGTCACAAAAGATGTGCCTGTTTTGTCTTTGGATTATGGTACTTCGTCTGGTAGGTGATGTATTTGCATACATCTGTAGGATGGTTTATTTAGACTCATTGCATGTACATAGTATGTCTACAGACTTGGCCGTATATTTTTGGCTCGGCATGCTGCAATGGGGTCTTTGTATGATGGCTTTGTGTACTGTATGTTAAGCTCTGTTCTTTGCATAGCAGTAGTGCTTATTGTGAACTTGTTCTGAATTCTTTACCAAACTAAGGGGCAGATTCAGACCTGGACGTGGCTGTGACCGGCAGCTTGAAGGCAGTGAAGTGTGGGCATGTGCAGCAGCACTGCATGTGCGCACACATTGAGATGCAATGGCATCTCGCTTGTTAAAATGCCTCTGCCTGATTCAGGCATGTCTGGACCATTAGCAGGGAGGGTGTAATGGCTGCGAGATGTTGCATACAGCCGCTACGACCCAAAACATGGCGGCTACTTGAAACATGCGAAAGCATAGCTGCTGTGCGATGCTTCTGCATGTCTGCTGGAGGGGCACGCTGTGCTGGGCGTAACCTGCATGTTTAAGGATTTGATAGTAAATGTGCATTTTTTTGCACATCTACGATCAGGTCTGAATTGCCCCCTAAATCGCTTATCAAGTGGATGTGTAGGATTATCTGTGTCCACATAAATTAGCATTAAAGCTAAACTCCATGGAACAGGGATTTTAAAGTTGGTCTCCAACAATGTTTAATAATTTGTCATATTTCTCTGGCTGGGTCCACAGGATTATCCACAGGATAACATTGGGATATGGTTGAGCGACAGCAGAAATGGCACCAACACGGTCACAAGCTTCTGGCGTCCCAGGATGCATCGGGACTTCCCCATATAATCCCGCCCACTGACTCAGTCAGATCCGTTTTTTGCTTGGTGCGGCAGGAAGCCGCATGGTCACAGGGCTGCTGCTGTTAAAGCAGCCTGAAGCTTTTTATTATGTTATTTTTATAGACTTACTTTTTTTGAGCGACTTTTCCTAACAGCGTCCTAAACGCATACTGGAAAAAGTCGCTCCAACAACTCCCCACCGGGTCGCAACAACGCTTACCTTCGCGGTAATAGTGCTGTCTCGACGGGCGTCTGTGTCGGATGTTCTAGCAGGTCCAGCAGATGTAACCAGGCTGTGGCCGGAGCATGGGGGGACGGTAAGTCTATGGATTTCCTCTTACTAGGGGGGTCCGGACACAGCTACACTGATTTGGTGGAGACTAGTGTGTTGATGCGCTGAACATCTCGAGTGCAACACGCTCCAGGGATCATAGGTGCCAGGACTAGGTAGAGGCCGCGATCCTTAGAGTTTAAGTCAACAGGTGGTTACAGATGCTCTCCTGGCCGCCCCTCCGAGTTCATGACCAGTTTCCGTGCATCTCCTGTCCATGAACTGAATGACCTCACTTCCGTCTCAGACGCTACCACGTGGGTACTTGGTCGCAGCTTAGACGCTGCAGTCGTGTACACTAGAGATCCTGCCTAGACCGAGTCGCAGCCCTTAGCGTCTGCATACACGTGGAAGTCGCTGAGCGTCCGTGTCAGTCAGTGAGCGACAGTGTCCGTTATCAGGAGCGGTAGTGTACATCAGTAGCGTCTGAATCCACTCAGCGTCTTACGAGCACATTTGCTTGGGTATGGAAGTGTGGTGAGTCTCCCTGTATCCCGCTCTCCAGAGGAAGGGTATACAGTACTAAAAATTCTCTCTACTTGTTAGTATGAATTGTTAATTTTCTCTAACGTCCTAAGTGGATGCTGGGGACTCCGTAAGGACCATGGGGAATAGCGGCTCCGCAGGAGACTGGACACATCTAAAGAAAGCTTTAGGACTATGTGGTGTGCACTGGCTCCTCCCCCTATGACCCTCCTCCAAGCCTCAGTTAGATCTCTGTGCCCGAACGAGAAGGGTGCACACTAGGGGCTCTCGTGAGCTTCTTAGTGAAAGTTTTAGTTTAGGTTTTTTATTTTCAGTGAGACCTGCTGGCAACAGGCTCACTGCATCGAGGGACTAAGGGGAGAAGAAGCGAACTCACCTGCGTGCAGAGTGGATTGGGCTTCTTAGGCTACTGGACATTAGCTCCAGAGGGACGATCACAGGCCCAGCCTGGATGGGTCCCAGAGCCGCGCCGCCGCCCCCCTTACAGAGCCAGAAGGCAGAAGAGGTCCGGAAAATCGGCGGCAGAAGACGTCCTGTCTTCAACAAGGTAGCGCACAGCACTGCAGCTGTGCGCCATTGCTCTCAGCACACTTCACACTCCAGTCACTGAGGGTGCAGGGCGCTGGGGGGGAGCGCCCTGAGACGCAATAATAAACACCTTGGATGGCAAAAGAATGCATCACATATAGCTCCTGGGCTATATGGATGCATTTAACCCCTGCCAAAATACATAGAAAAACGGGAGATAGGCTCCGCCCCCTTATCGGCGGCCTTATCTCCTCAGCACACTGGCGCCATTTTCCCTCACAGCTCCGTTGGAGGGAAGCTCCCTGTCTCTCCCCTGCAGTCACTACACTACAGAAAGGGTTATAAAAGAGAGGGGGGGCACTAATTACGCGCAGTATTAAAGATACAGCAGCTATAATAAGAATTTACTTATCGATAATTCTATTTCTCGTAGTCCGTAGTGGATGCTGGGGACTCCGTCAGGACCATGGGGAATAGCGGGCTCCGCAGGAGACAGGGCACATCTAAAAAGCTTTTTAGGTCACATGGTGTGTACTGGCTCCTCCCCCCATGACCCTCCTCCAAGCCTCAGTTAGGTACTGTGCCCGGACGAGCGTACACAATAAGGAAGGATCTTGAATCCCGGGTAAGACTCATACCAGCCACACCAATCACACCGTACAACTTGTGATCTGAACCCAGTTAACAGTATGATAACAAAACGAAGTAGCCTCCGAAAAGATGGCTCACAACAATAGTAATAACCCGATTTTTGTAACAATAACTATGTACAAGCATTGCAGACAATCCGCACTTGGGATGGGCGCCCAGCATCCACTACGGACTACGAGAAATAGAATTATCGGTAAGTAAATTCTTATTTTCTCTAACGTCCTAGTGGATGCTGGGGACTCCGTCAGGACCATGGGGATTATACCAAAGCTCCCAAACGGGCGGGAAAGTGCGGATGACTCAGCAGCACCGAATGAGAGAACTCCAGGTCCTCCTTAGCCAGAGTATCAAAATTTGTAAAATTTTACAAACGTGTTCTCCCCTGACCACGTAGCTGCTCGGCAAAGTTGTAATGCCGAGACTCCTCGGGCAGCCGCCCAGGATGAGCCCACCTTCCTTGTGGAATGGGCATCTACATATTTCGTCTGTGGCAGGCCTGCCACAGAATGTGCAAGCTGAATTGTACTACAAATCCAGCGTGCAATAGACTGCTTAGACGCATGAGCACCCAGCTTGTTGGGTGTATACAGTATAAACAGCAAGTCAGACTTTCTGACTCCAGCCGTCCTAACTATATATATATATATATATATATATATATATATATATATATATATATATATATATATATATATATATATATATATATATATATATATATATATATATATATATTTTAGGGCCCTGACCACGTCTAGTAACTTGGAGTCCTCCAAGTCCCTAGTAGCCGCAGGCACCACAAGAGGTTGTTTCAGGTGAAAACGCTGACACCCCTTTATGAAGAAACTGGAGACGAGTCCCAGTTCTGTCCTGTTCAAATGGAAAATTTTAATATGGGCTTTTGTAAGACAAAGCCGCCCATTCTGACAATCGCCTGGCCGAGGCCAGGGCTAACAACATGGTCACTTCCCATGTGAGATATTTGTCAACAGCATGGTCACTTTCCTAGTGAGATATTTCAAATCCACAGATTTGAGTGGTTCAAACCAATATGATTTTAAGAAATCCCAACACTATGTTGAGATCTCACGGTGCCCCTAGGGGCACAAAAAAGCTGTATATGCAATACATCCTTTACAATCTGGACTTCAGGAACTGAAGTCAATTCTTTCTGGAAGAAAATCTACAGGGCCGAAATTTAAATGTTAATGAACCCCAATTTGAGGTCCAAAACACTCCTGTTTTCAGGAAGTGTAGAAATCGACCTAGTTGAATTTCCGTCGTGGAGCCTTCCTGGCCTCACCCACGCAACATATTTTCACCACATGTGGTGATGACGTTGTGCGGTCACCTCCTTCCTGGCTTTGACCAAGGTAGGTATGACCTCTTATGGAATGCCTTTTCCCCTCAGGATCCGGCATTCAACCGCCATGCCGTCAAACGCAGCCGCGGTAAGTCTTGGAATAGACATGGTACTTGCTGAATCAAGTCCCTTCTTAGCTCCCCAGGCCCTTAGTCCTCTGTGAGCATTTCTTGAAGTTCCGGGTACCAAGTCCCTCTTGGCCAATCCGGAGCCACTAGTATAGTTCATACTCCTCTATGTCTTATAATTCTCAATACCCTGGTTATGAGAAACAGAGGAGGGAACACATACACAGACTGGTACACCCACGGTGTTACCAGAACATCCACAGCTATCGCCTGAAGGTCTCATGACCTGGCGGAATACCTGTCCCGTTTTTTGTTCGGGCGGGACGCCATCATGTCCACCTTTGGTCTTTGCCAACGGTCCACAATCATGTTGAAAAACTTCCCTATGAAGTTTCCACTCTCCCGGGTGGAGGTCATGCCTGCTGAGGAAGTCTGCTTCCCAGTCGTCCACTCCCGGAAAGAACACTGCTGACAGTGCTATCACATGATTTTCCGCCTAGCGAAAAATCCTTGCAGTTTTCACTGCCCTCCTGCTTCTTGTGCCGCCCTTCTGTTTACGTGGGCGACTGCCGTGATGTTATCCCACTGGATCAATACCGGCTGACCTTGAAGCAGAGGTCTAGCTAAGTTTAGAGCATTATAAATTTGCTCTAAGCTTATTTATGCGGAGAGAATTCTCCAGACTTAATCACACTTCCCTGGAAATTTTTTTTCCCTGTGTGACTGTTCCCCAGCCTCTCAGGCTGGCCTCCGTGGTCACCGGCATCCAATCCTGAATGCCGAATCTGCGGCCCTCTAGAAGATGAGCACTCTGTAATTACCACAGGAGAGACACCCTTTTCCTTGGATATAGGGTTATCCGCTGATGCATCTGAGGATGCGATCCGGACCATTTGTCCAGCAGATCCCACTGAAGAGTTCTTGCGGGAAATCTGCCGAATGGAATTGCTTCGTAATAAGCCACCATTTTTACCAGGACTCTTGTGCAATGATGCACTGACACTTTTCCTGGTTTTAGGAGGATCCCGATTAGCTCGGATAACTCCCTGGTTTTCTCCACTGGGAGAAACACGTTTTTCTGGACTGTGTCCAGAATCTTCCCTAGGAACAGTAGACATGTCGTCGGAAAAAGCTGCGATTTTGGAATATTTAGAATCCACTCGTGCTGTCGTAGAACTACTTAAGATAGTGCTACTCCGACCTCCAACTGTTCTCTGGACCTTGCCCTTATCAGGAAAGCGTCCATGTTTCTTTTAAGAAAAATCCTCATTCCGGCCATTACCTTGGTAAAGACCCGGGGCGCCGTGGACAATCCAAACGGCAGCGTCTGAACTGATAGTGACAGTTCTGTACCAGGAACCTGAAGTACCCTTGGTGAGAAGGGCAAATTTGGACCTGTAGGCAAACGTCCCTGATATCCAGTGACATCATATCGTCCCCTTCTTCCTGGTTCGCTTATCACTGCTCCGAGTGACTCCATCTTGATTTGAACGCTTGTATGTAAGTGTTCAAATATTTCAGATCTCACCGAGCCGGTTGGCTTCAGTACCACAATATAGTGTGGAATACTACCCCCTTCCTTGTTGTAAGAAGGGTACTTTGATTATCACCTGCTGGGAATACAGCCTGTGAATTGTGTGAGGGGGAGACGTCTCGAATTTCCAATGTACACCTGGGATATTACATGTAGGATCCCGGAGTTCCCTTGCGAGTGTTGCTGAAACTCTTGAGATGACCCCCTACCGCACCTGAGTCCGCTTGTACGGCCCCAGCGTTATGCTGCGGACTTGGCAGAAGCCGTGAGGAGCTTCTGTTCCTGGGAATGAGCTGCTTGCTGCAGTCTTCTTCCCTTTCCTCTCCCCCTGGGCAGATATGACTGGCCTTCGCCCGCCTGCCCGTATGGGGACGAAAGGACTGAGACTGAAAAGACTGTGCCCTTTTCTGCCAATATGTGACTCGGGGTAACAAAAGGTGGATTTTTCAGCTGTTGCCATGGCCACCAGGTCCAATGGACCGCCCCTTTATACGGCAATACTTCCATATGCCGTCTGGAATCTGCCTCACCTGACCATTGTCGTGTCTTCGTCTGGCAGATATGTACATCACATTTACTCTTGATGCCAGAATGCAAATATGCCTCTGCGCATCACACATATATAGAAATGCATCCTTAAAATGCTCTATAGACAATAAAATCCTGTCCCTGTCAAGGGTATCAAAATTTTCAGTCAGGAAATCCGACCAAGCCCCCTCAGCGCTGCACATCCAGGCTGAGGCGATTGCTGGTCGTAGTACAACACCAGTATGTGTGTATATACTGTTATGATATTTTCCAGCTTCCTATCAGCTGGCTCCTTGAGGGCGGCCGTATCTGGAAACGGTAACGCCATGTTTTTTATAAGCGTGTGAGCGCCTTGTCCACCCTAAGGTGTGTTTTCCAACTCGCCCTTACTACTGGCGGGAAAAAGGGTATACCGCCCATAACTTTCTGTCGGAGGAACCCCACGTATCATCACACACTTCATTTAATTTATCTGATTCAGGCAAAACTACAAGTAGTTTATTCCCACCCTACAAAATACCCTTATTTGTGGTACTTGTGGTATCAGAAATACGTAACACCTCCTTCATTGCCCTTAACATGTAACTTGTGGCCCTAAAGGAAAAATACGTTTGTTTCTTCACCGTCGACACTGGGGTCAGTGTCCGTGTCAGTGTCTGTCGACCGACTGAGGTAAATGGGCGTTTTTACAAGCCCCTGACGGTGTCTGAGACGCCTGGACCGATACTAATTTGTCCGCCGGCTGTCTCATGTCGTCAACCGGCTTGCAGCGTGTTGACATTATCACGTAATTCCATAAGTAAGCCATCCATTCTGGTGTCGACTCCCTAGAGAGTGACATCACCATTACAGGCAATTTTCTCCGACTCCTCACCAACATTTTCCTCATACATGTCGACACACACGTACCGACCTACAGCACACACATACAGGGAATGCTCTGATAGAGGACAGGACCCACTAGCCCTTTGGGGAGACAGAGGGAGAGTTTGCCAGCACACACCAAAAGCGCCATAATGTATATAACAACCCTAGAAGGTGTTGTTTCTATATATGGGCTCTTAATATATAATTATATCGCCAATTTATGCCCCCCTTCTCTTTAACCCTGTTTCTGTAGTGCAGGGGAGAGTGGGAGCCTTCCTCACCAGCGGAGCTGGTCAGGAAAATGGCGCTGAGTGCTGAGGAGAATAAGCTCCGCCCCTTTCACGGCGGGCTTTTCTCCCGGTTATTAGGAAAACTGGCCTGGGTTAAATACATACATATAGCCTTAATGGCTATATGTGATGTATTTATTTGCCAAATAGGTATTTATATTGCTGCCCAGGGCGCCCCCAGCAGCGCCCTGCACCCTCCGTGACCGTGTCAGTGAGCCGTGTAGCAACAATGGCGCACAGCTGCAGTGCTGTGCGCTACCTCTCTGAAGACTGTGAAGTCTTCTGCCGCCTGTTTCCGGACCTCCGTTCCGCCGTCTTTCTTCAGCGTCTGTAAGGGGGATCGGCGGCGCGGCTCCGGGACGAACCCCAGGCTGACCTGTGTTCCGACTCCCTCTGGAGCTCAGTGTCCAGTAGCCTAAAACTTCAATCCTCCTGCACGCAGGTGAGTTGCAAGTCTCTCCCCTAAGTCCCTCGTTGCAGTGATCCTGTCGCCAGCAGGAATCACTGATTAGAAACCTAAAAAAAAACTTTACTAAACAGCTCCTTAAGAGAGCCATCCAGTTTGCACCCTTCTCGGACGGGCACAAAAACCTAACTGAGGCTTGGAGGAGGGTCATGGGGGGAGGAGCCAGTACACACCATGTGACCTAAAAAGCTTTTTAGATGTGCCCTGTCTCCTGCGGAGCCCGCTATTCCCCATGGTCCTGACGGAGTCCCCAGCATCCACTAGGACGTTAGAGAAAAGGGGAAAAACACTTATATAAGGTTATCCCTGTGTATGTATGTATGTATGTATGTATGTATGTATGTATGTATGTATGTATGTATATAGATAGATAGAGATATATATATATATATATATATATATATATATATATATATATATATATATATATATATATATATATATATATATATATATATTATCTAGCGCTCTGGTGTGTGCTGGCAAACTCTCCCTCTGTCTCCCCAAAGGGCTAGTGGGGTCCTGTCCTCTATCAGAGCATTCCCTGTGTGTGTGCTGTATGTCGGTACATTTGTGTCGACATGTATGAGGAGAAAAATGATGTGGAGACGGAGCAGATTGCCTGTAATAGTGATGTCACCCCCTAGGGGGTCGACACCTGAGTGGATGAACTGTTGGAAGGAATTACATGACAGTGTCAGCTCTGTATAAAAGACAGTGGTTGACATGAGACAGCCGGCTACTCAGCTTGTGCCTGTCCAGACGTCTCATAGGCCGTCAGGGGCTCTAAAGCGCCCGTTACCTCAGATGGCAGTTATAGATGCCGACACGGATACTGACTCCAGTGTCGACGGTGAAGAGACAAATGTGACTTCCAGTAGGGCCACACGTTACATGATGGAGGCAATGAAAAATGTTTTACACATTTCTGATAATACGAGTACCACCAAAAAGGGGTATTATGTTCGGTGAGGAAAAACTACCTGTAGTTTTCCTGAATCTGAGAAATTAAATGAGGTGTGATGTGTGGTTTTCCCCCGATAACAACTGATAATTTCTAAAATGTTATTGGCATTATATCCTTTCCCGCCAGAGGTTAGGGTGCGTTGGGAAACACCCCCTAGGGGGGATAAAGCGCTCACACGCTTGTAAGGGCTCTACCCTCTCCTGAGATGGCCGCCCTTAAGGATCCTGCTGATAGAAAGCAGGAGGGTATCCTAAAATGTATTTACACACATACTGGTGTTATACTGCGACCAGCAATCGCCTCAGCCTTGATGTGCAGTGCTGGGTTGGCGTGGTCGGATTCCCTGACTGAAAATATTGATACCCTAGATAGGGACGGTATATTATTGCCTATAGAGCATTTAAAAGATGCATTTCTATATATGCGTGATGCACAGCGGAATATTTGCCGACTGGCATCAAGTTTAAGTGCGTTGTCCATTTCTACCAGTAGAGGGTTATGGACACGTCAGTGGTCAGGTGATGCGTACTCCAAACGGCATTTGGAAGTATTGCCTTATAAAGGGGAGGAGTTATTTGGGGTCGGTCTTTCAGACCTGGTGGCCACGGCAACAGCTGGGAAATCCACGTTTGTACCCCAGGTCGCCTCTCAACATGAGAAGACGCCGTATTATCAGGCGCAGTCTTTTCGTGGACAAGCGGGCAAAAGATTCCTCACGGTGGGGGACCCGTCTCAATGAATTTCAGAGCGCAGTGGGCTCACGCGCAAGTAGACCCCATGATCCTTCAGGTGATATCTCAGGGGTACAAATTAGAATTTGAGACGTCTCCCCCTCGCCGTTTCCTAAAGTCGGCTTTACCGATGTCTCCTTCTGACAGGGAGGCAGTTTTGGAAGCCATTCACAAGCTGTATTCCCAGCAGGTGATAACAAGGTACCCCTCCTGCAACAGGGAACGGGGTATTATTCCACACTGTTGTGGTACCGAAGCCAGACGGCTCGGTGAGACAGATTCTAAATCTAAAATCTTTGAACACTTACATACAGAGGTTCAAATTCAAGATTGAGTCACTCGGCAGTGATTACGAACCTGGAAGAAGGGGACTACATGATGTCTCGGGACATCAAGGATGCTTACCTTCATGTCAAAATTTACCCTTCTCATCAAGGGTACCTCAGGTTTATGGTACAGAACTGTCACTATCAGTTCAGACGCTGCCGTATGGATGGTCCACGGCACCCCGGGTCTTTACCAAGGTAATGGCCGAAATGATGATATTCCTTCGAAGGAAGGGAATTTTAGTTATCCTTTACTTGGACGATTCCCTGATAAGGGTAAGATCCAGGGAACAGTTGGAGGTCGGTGTAGCACTATTTCAGGTAGTGTTGCGGCAGCACGATTGGATTCTCAATATTCCAAAATCGCAGCTGGTCCTGACTACTTGTCTTCTGTTCCTAGGGATGATCCTGGACACAGTCCAGAAAAAGGCTTTTCTCCCGGAGGAGAAAGACGGAGTTATCCGAGCTAGTCAGGAACCTCCTAAAACCGAGCCAAGTCTCAGTGCATCAATGCACAAGGGTTCTGGGTAAAATGGTGGCTTCCTACGAAGCAATCCCATTCGGCAGATTCCACGCAAGAACTTTCCAGTGGGACCTGCTGGACAAATGGTCCGGGTCGCATCTTCAGATGCATCAGCGGATAACCCTGTCACCAAGGACAAGGGTGTCTCTCCTGTGGTGGTTGCAGAGTGCTCATCTTCTAGAGGGCCGCAGATTCGGCATTCAGGACTGGGTCCTGGTGACCACGGATGCCAGCCTGCGAGGCTGGGGAGCAGTCACACAGGGAAGGAATATCCAGGGCTTATGGTCAAGTCTGGAGACATAAATATCCTGAAGCTAAGGGCCATTTACAATGCTCTAATCTTAGCAAGACCTCTGCTTCAAGGTCAGCCGGTGTTGATCCAGTCTGACAACATCACGGCAGTCACCCACGTAAACAGACAGGGTGGCACAAGAAGCAGGAGGGCAATGGCAGAAGCTGCAAGGATTCTTCGCTGGGCGGAAAATCATGTGATAGCACTGTCAGCAGTATTCATTCCGGGAGTGGACAACTGGGAAGCAGACTTCCTCAGCACGACCTCCACCCGGGAGAGTGGGGACTTCACCCAGAAGTCTTCCACATGATTATAAACCGTTGGGAAACTCGACAGGTATTGCGCCAGGTCAAGGGACCCTCAGGCAATAGCTGTAGACGTTCTGGTAACACCGTGGGTGTACCAGTCAGTGTATGTGTTCCCTCCTCTGCCTCTCATACCCAAGGTACTGAGATTGATAAGATGGAGAGGAGTAAGCACTATATTCGTGGCTCCGGATTGGCCAAGAAGGACTTGGTAACCGGAACTTCAAGAGATGCTCACGGAGGATCCGTGGCCTCTACCTCTAAGAAGGGACCTGCTCCAGCAAGGACCCTGTCTGTTCTAAAGGGCCCTACTCACTGGCCTGCCCGACGGCGGATACGGCCGACGAGCGACCCGGCGGCGGGGGGGCAGTGACGGGGGGAGTGAAGTTTCTTCACTCCCCCCGTCACGCGGCTGCATTGAAGTGCAGGCAAATATGGACGAGATCGTCCATATTGGCCTGCATGCACAGCCGACGGGAGACCAGCGATGATCGAGCGCGGGGACGCGCATCGTTCATCGCAGGAGTCTCCACACTGAAAGATATGAACGAGTTCTCGTTCATTTATGAACGAGATCGTTCATATCTTTCAAAAAATCGGCCAGTGTGTAGGGCCTATAAGACTTACCGCGGCTGCGTTTGACGGCATGGCGGTTGAACGCCGGATCCTGAAAAGGCATTCCGGATGAAGTTATCCCTATCCTGATCAAAGCCAGGAAGGATGTAACCGCAAAACATTATCACCGCATTTGGCGAAAATATGTGCGTGGTGCAAGGCCAGTAAGGCCCGACGGAGGAAATTCAACTGGGTCGTTTCCTACATTTCCTGCAAACAGGAGTGTCTATGGGCCTGAAATTGGGGTCCATTAAGGTTCAAATTTCGGCCCTGTCAATTTTCTTCCAAAAAAGAACTAGCTTCAGTTCCTGAAGTTCAGAAGTTTGTAAAAGGGGTACTGCATATACAGCCTCCTTTTGTGCCTTCAGTGGCACTTGGGATCTCAATGTAGTTTTTGGGTTCCAAAAGTCACATGGGTTTGAACCACTTAAATCTGTGGAGTTAAAATTTCTCACATGGAATGTGGTCATGCTGTTGGCCTGGGCCAGGCGCGTTTCAGAATTGGCGGCTTTATCCTGTAAAAGCCCTTATCTGATTTTCCATTCGGACAGGGCGGAATTGAGGACTCGTCCTCCGTTTCTCCCTAAGGTGGTTTCAGCGTTTCACCTGAACCAACCTATTGTGGTGCCTGCGGCTACTAGGGACTTGGAGGACTCCAAGTTGCTTGACGTTGTCAGGGCCCTGAAAATACATGTTTCCAGGACGGCTGGAGTCAGGAAAACTGACTCGCTGTTTATGCTGTATGCACCCAACAAGCTGGGTGCTCCTGCTTCTAAGCAGACTATTGCTCGTTGGATTTGTTGTACAATTCAGCTTGCACTTTCGGTGGCAGGCCTGCCACAGCCAAAAATCTGTAAATGCCCACTCCACAAGGAAGGTGGGCTCATCTTGGGCGGCTGCCCGAGGGGTCTCGGCTTTACAACTTTGCCGAGCAGCTACTTGGTCAGGAGCAAATACGTTTGTAAAATTCTACAAAATTGATACCCTGGCTGAGGAGGACCTGGAGTTCTCTCATTTGGTGCTGCAGAGTCATCCGCACTCTCCCGCCCGTTTGGGAGCTTTGGTATAATCCCCATGGTCCTTACGGAGTCCCCAGCATCCACTTAGGACGTTAGAGAAAATAAGAATTTACTTACCGATAATTCTATTTCTCATAGTCCGTAGTGGATGCTGGGCGCCCATCCCAAGTGCGGATTGTCTGCAATACTGGTACATAGTTATTGTTACCAAAAAATCGGGTTATTGCTGTAGTGAGCCATCTTTTCTAGAGGCTCCTCTGTTATCATGCTGTTAACTGGGTTCAGATCACAAGTTGTACGGTGTGATTGGTGTGGCTGGTATGAGTCTTACCCGGGATTCAAAATCCTTCCTTATTGTGTACGCTCGTCCGGGCACAGTATCCTAACTGAGGCTTGGAGGAGGGTCATAGGGGGAGGAGCCAGTGCACACCACATAGTCCTAAAGCTTTCTTTAGATGTGCCCAGTCTCCTGCGGAGCCGCTATTCCCCATGGTCCTTACGGAGTCCCCAGCATCCACTACGGACTACGAGAAATAGAATTATCGGTAAGTAAATTCTTATTTTTAGTACCTATTGCATACGAGATCTGTATATTACTGTGTTTTCTGCATGTTATAACAGTTTAAAACAGAAGTACAATTTTCCTACTTATTTATAAGTTGTAATGGGGGTTGTATTCTCATGACAATGTTTAATGCAGGGATGGGGAACCTTTGGCCCTCCAGCTGTTGAACTACACATACCAGCATGCCTTGCAACAATTTTGCTATTTGGCCATGCAAAAACTGTTGCAGGGCATGCTGGGATGTGTAGTTCAACAGCTGGAGGGCCGAAGGTTCCCCATCCCTGGTTTAATGCTTTAACATGTGACTGACTGCTAGTATGAGTGCTGACTTTTCTGTGTAATGTCAGTCCTGTTCTGACCCTCAATTCAGGTGCACTGTGGGCAGATTGATCTCGCTTCTATATACATATATATATATATATATATATATATATATATATATATATATATATATATATATATATATATATATATATATATATATATATATATATATATATATATATATATATATAATGTGTGTGTGTGTGTGTGTATATATATATGTATATGTGATTTTCAGTCACAAATTGTGTAGTCATTAACAGCTTATTACCATGTCTGTGAGCAGCAAGTGACGAGGAGAATTTATCAAGCACTCCTACATCCCTAACATGCTTATCTTGTAAGACGGGGTTAATTGATGTGGATCAATTAGTCACTTATGAGGGCTTGTGTGCGAACTGTTTTGCTTTTCAGCAAAGAAAAACAGGAGTTGGTTCAGCCACCAAGAGAGCCACCATGGAATATGTTCGCAAAGGCTCTATCTTCAATAGCGGACAGGTTAGCTCTGGTAGCACCACCTCAAGGGTTAGGTTACACTATTACCGCATACATGCAGCTCCTTTCCTACAGCTTGGTTCCAGTAGCTTCTACAAGCAACCAAGGGACAGGTAAGACTAAGACAAATGCGTCTTAGAAGATGAGACGGACTACACAAGATGATACAACAGATGATGATACAGTATATTCAAATACTCCGTATGATCAGTCGCAGAGTTTTAGTTCAGAAGATGTAGCTTAACTTATTAATGCTGTGAAGGCTGTTCTCTTTGGAAGAGCCAGCTAAAACAGTGTTAAAATCTTAAGCACCTGTGTTTAAACGAACAAAATCAGTGAAAACTGAATTCCCATCATCTGATGAACTGACAGAAATGGATGAGTCTTGGGCGATGCCCAGTAAGAAATATAAGATTCCGAAAAGATGGAATTCTTATCCATTTCCAGCTGCGGATTGTTCGAAAAGCGAAGTTCCTCCAAAAGTAGATGCACATGTTCTGCGACTTGTGCATAAATCTGCTTTACCACTGTCATCTACCTCGCTAAATGATATTAGACAGAAGGGTTGATAGTTTTTTGAAAAATTAATTTTCTCTTGTAGGAGTAGTGTTAAGACCGGCTATGGCCTCGGCCTGGGTAGCAAAGGCAATGGGAGAATGGAGAGAGGAACTAGTGACATCCCTTTTCCTACTAGGGAGCAAGAGGATCGTTTTTGCCGTTTAAGACAATCTGCCCAGTACTTGGAAGAAGCAGCAATTGATGTAGGTACAGTTGCTTCTAAAGCTCAGCCTTAACAGTAGTCGCTCGCAGATCAGTTTGGCTACGTACCTGGAAGGCAGATGCGGAATCCAAGAAAGTATTGGAAGCATTGCCTTTCATTGGTAATATATTGTTTGGGAAACCATTATCTGATATCCTAGAATGGTTCATTTGGGGGGCCATATTGGAATCAGACCTACAGAAAGTTCTCTTACCAGAGAAAAAGATAGTCAAGGTGCAGGTCATGGCTCAGGAAGCGTTGCACGCCCAGACAATGTCAGTCCATGCAGCAATGCGACTGTTGGATCTGATGGTATCAACCTTCGACATGGTGGAATATGCGCAATTCCACTCCAGATTATTGCAGCACCTTCTGACCAAATGGAACGGAAATCATCAGACTATAAAAAAGCAGATGATAAAGTTTCCAGTAAACGTAAAAAGGTCTCTAGCGTGGTGGCTACAGACAGACCATTTAAACAAGGGGAAACCCTTTTGGATAAAAGAATGGCAAGTCCTGACAACAGATGCCAGCCTGCAAGGCTGGGGTGCGGTACTCGGAAGCCTGTGGTTCCAGGGAAAATGGACCGCAAGGGAAAGTCGCCTGCCAATAAATCTGTTGGACATAAGGGCCATTTACTTGGCTCTAGTTCAGGCAAAGGACAGTCTGCAAGGAAGACCGGTCTATATTCGCTCAATGCGACAGCAGTAGCGTACCTCAATCAAGGAGGAACTCGCAGCAGGAGACTGATGGAGGCGGTAACTCCCATTTGAAGATGGTCAGAACTCCATCTCCTGGCATTGTCAGCAGTGTTTGTCCCAGGTGTTCTGAACTGGGAAGCGGATTTTCTCAGTCGACACACCATTCATGAAACCGAATGGGCATTACACCCAGAAGTGTTTCAGACACTAGTGAACAGATGGGGTCTACCAGAGCGAGATCTCATGGCGTCTCGTCTAAACAACAAAGTTCCAAGGTACGGATCGAGAACAAGGGACCCAGGAGCGGTCCTTGTAGACGCACTTTCAGTAGAATGGAAATTTCATCTGGCATATCTGTTCCCTCCAATATCTGTTACCCAGAGTAGTGAGAAAAATAAAGCAAGCAAAGGGAGCAATAATTCTAATACAGGTTGAGTATCCCATATCCAAATATCCGAAATACGGAATATTCCGAAATACGGACTTTTTTGAGCGAGACTGAGATAGTGAAACTTTTGTTTTCTGATGGCTCAATGTACACAAACTTTGTTTAATACAGTTATTAAAAATATTGTATTAAATGACCTTCAGACTGTGTATATAAGGTGTATATGAAACATAAATTAATTGTGTGAATGTTGACACACTTTGTTTAATGCACAAAGTTATTAAAAATATTGGCTAAAATGACCTTCATGCTGTGTGTATAAGGTGCATATAAAACATAAATGCATTCTGTGCTTAAATTTAGGTCCCATTGCCATGATATCTCATTATGGTATGCAATTATTCCAAAATACGGAAAAATCCGATATCCAAAATACCTCTGGTCCCAAGCATTTTGGATAAGGGATACTCAACCTGTAGCTCCAGCTTGGCCAAGAAGGCATTGGTACACAGATCTACTGAGGATGTCCGTGGAAGCATCAATACTGCTCCCTCAACGTCCAAATCTGCTAATGCAGGGTCCTTATTGCAACATCTGGATCGCCTGTCTATGACGGCGTGGCTGTTGAAATCTCTTAGAAGCTAGAGCAGGCATTCCCAACCACGGTCCCCAAGGCACACCAACAGTGCAGGTTTTAGTGATATCCAGGCTGCAGCACAGATGGTTAAATCAAAATAACTGAGCTACTAATTAAGTCACCTGTGCTGAAGCCTGGATATCACTAAAACCTGCACTGTTAGTGTGCCTTGAGGACCGTGGTTGGGAATGCCTGAGCTAGAGGATTTTCAAAACAAGTAATCCAAACTATGCTTAGAGCAAGAAAACCTTCTTAAGCTCGTGTGTATCATTGAATATGGCAAGCCTATATTCATTGGTGTACTGGAAAAAATTTGAATCCAAGATCTTTTAAAGTATCCAGAATTTTGGATTTTCTTCAAGCAGGATTGGATAAAGGTTTGAAAGTTGCTTCCTTGATAGTTCAAGTATCAGCATTAACTGTGGTTTCAGCGAAAGATTGCTGATCTACAGGATGTATGTACTTTCTTTCAGGGAGTTGTACATATTCAACCTCCATTTGTTCCTTCTGCAGCACCCTGGGATTTGAATTTAGTTCTAAAATTCCTCCAGGGTCCTCTGTTTGAACCACTTAAGAGAGCAGATCTTAAATGGTTAACGGCTAAAGTACTTTCTTTATCATCCACTAGGGGTCACTGGAGTACTCTTGGGATATGGACGGGCGTAGCCGAACAAGGGCACTGAATATTTAAATTTAGGACCCTCCCCCCCCTCCATATCCCCGAGTACCTCAGTGTACGACCTCAGTGTTTTTTCGGTGCTCACAGCACGAACAAGGCTTGTGGTATATCCACACTTGGATTTTTATTTTTAAATTTTTACTTTTTATTTTTACACTTAGCACATCCCTTCCCAGTTTCTGGAAAAACATGGGTCCGGGATAGTGCCGCTGCATGGGCAGCGAATGGCGTGTCGGTCCTCACAAAGAGCACCCTCACAGCCACAGGCGCTACAAGGCAGCGCATGGCGTGTCGGTCCTCACAAAGAGCACCCTCACAGCCACAGGCAGACTGTCTCCTACTGCAACTGGACGGAGATTACAAGCCCGTCACAGCCAGGAGGAGAGCTGAAAACTGGACGGTGCTTACAGTAAGAAGCCCCGTCACAGCCAGGATGGAAGCCCCGTCACAATCTGGACGGAGCTTACAGAAGTACGACACTACAAGGTATGGTGAGGGGGTCAGGGCGGTCAGCTCACGCTGCCGCCCTGCTGTGTGAGTGTTAACTGTACAGGGAGCTGGCCGCCGCTGAGCACGCCGCTGACGGGTCCCGCTGAAGCAATGAAGTTCCACCTGATAGTGGTTAGAATGAGAAAGGTTCTCCTTACATTATACGGAGCGGCCGCACGTCACTCAGACGCCGGCCGCTCTCACTGCTCTGAGGGCCCGCCACCACTACGCAGCGCCGACTCCTTGGCTGAACTAAGCAGAGCGGCCGCACGTCACTCAGACGCCGGCCGCTCTCACTGCTCTGATGCGGCACCGCTATGCCGCACTCTCCGGGCGCTCTCACTGCTCTGATGCGGCACCGCTATGCCGCACTCTCCGGGCGCTCATCTAAACAGAGCGGCCGCACGTCACTCAGACGCCGGCCGCTCTCACTGCTCGGATGGCCCGGCACGCCGCCGACACTCTCCTGTGTACTAAAGAGCGGCCGCACGTCACTCAAGGACGCCGGCCACTCTCCCAGTGAAACACCGCAGACACAGGGAGACTGTGTACTGCTGAAAGAAGGAGCTTCCGGTCGGCTCCCCGGCGCTAGATACAGGCTCTCCTGCTCTCCCTGCACCCGATCCCCGTACGCTGCAGGTAACATGGGGATGCAGGGGGGGGGGGGGGGGAGGGGGAATAATACCCATAGCAGCAGCAAAGGCTGCATGGGTTCAAGCAGCGCAGCACTTTAAACAATGTACACTGTGTACTGTGATATACAGCACGTTTTATATATATATAATATATAATAAAGCTTTTGCTGGCATAACTGTCTATAATATCAGTATGAACTGATTATATGTGTAAACACTTTGTATATATATATAATATATATATGAGGCTTTGGCTGGCAATAGGTTATCAGTGGCATAACCTATTGCACGTTTAACCAAGTTTTCTGTTATTTTTGGTTAAGGTTGCAAAATAAATACACTGCAGGCAGTGCTCATATTATTTGACTAAATGCATATATTTTACTGTATCCTACAACTGGGTTATAACTGTATATAAGCATAGTAACTGTATAATAGGCTATTAAGCCTATATATATTAAAACTGCAGCAGGTAAACTGTACTGTGATTTTCTGTGAAAGCATGGCATGACGGCCATTTTAATCATTGCTGGTTTTCCAGTTATAATTCTAGACCATACACCTCTAATCCACAAGGAGGCGCAGGGGTGTTAGTGGGAATTTTTACTTCAGGATAATTCTAGAACATTCCTGCCCTACATCGTTAAGCCACCAGAAGGCGCAGGGGTGTTAGTAGGAATTTGGTTCCGGTTTCATGCCCATGTGAACTGCTTTTCACATAAAGAACAATTTAGTT
Source organism: Pseudophryne corroboree (assembly GCF_028390025.1). Taxonomy (NCBI): domain Eukaryota; kingdom Metazoa; phylum Chordata; class Amphibia; order Anura; family Myobatrachidae; genus Pseudophryne; species Pseudophryne corroboree. The sequence continues at coordinate 482,714,703 of NC_086449.1, read as the reverse complement.
TCCTAATAAATATGCTGTTCAGCAATATATATATAGAGATATATGCCATATAATAATGTTATTAAGGCGTGCAAGTGTCTGTCTGTTGCCTATTATGATGTCTGTCTACATAGCAAATAAGGCTCTAGTGCAGACTAAAAATGTTAACATTGGCAATTCAAATTAAAACAGCGGTAATCGGAGTCTCAGAATAACTCCGCCAGCGCTAACAAAAGACAGTCTTTCCAAAGTGACAATTTTCCTTTGGGTACCAGAGTGTTTATTTCACTAGTCTTATAATTTAATGCACGATTCTATGTCAAATCTCACACCGATAACTACAAGTGAGAAGTGTACATTAGTCCAGCATTCAGATAGTGCGGGGTTTTGGAAAACATTATAAAAACCACAGATACATTTGGGTCACTAGAATCTATGTATGGAACCATGCCGATCACTGTTAAAAGAAGCTGCAAAGTATATCTGTAAAGCTTCTGCTAACGCCGGTTATTTTCATTGTCGCTAGTTAAGTGCGACAAGACCAGAGCTTGTTTGCTCCTAAATTTGATATATGTGTAACGCCATTTTATCCCTTTAGGATATTCTGCCATTAGCGCATACAATACTTGTAACGGCGTTTTATTCCTTTATAAGAAAGTCACGCCTTGTAACGACAGGACGTTACAGTCAGCAAGCCAGTGGTTTAATGACCTCTTTTACAATTGTGGAAGCGCGTCTTTACATGTTACATTTGCGAGGTTTCAGGACTTCAACTCATACATGTCTCAGCTATTTACAGCTTAAAGTACAAAACTGCCTCTGTCGAACGGTTTGGCAGGTTGTCATTTAGTCTTTGCTGGTTTATAAACCAGGCAGTAGTACGCCAACAGAGTCAGAGTTATTTATTCACCTCTGTTTTAGCAAGACCAAACAGCTCTGTCGCAATATCAAAAGTCATTTACTACAGTAGAAAATGGATTTTCTGCGGTTAGTATTTGCTTATTGGAGCCACAAAATTTGCATAATTGCATTTGATCTTGACAATGCGTATTTACCCAGTCCGGTATGTTCATCACAGGTTCTAGCGTTTGCAAATCGCCACAACCATTAACCATTTCATATCTACCGTTGCTTATCGCTTTGGGTATTTACCAAAGTGATGTTGGGATGATAGCTCATCTCACATAAGAACTCTGTCTCAACAAAGTTCCTCTAACTTGCGCTACTAAGGTATACTGCGGTAGCAGATCAAGTTCGAAAACAATCGCATCTAATTCCGTCTAAACGATGTCAATGCCTAGGTAAGATGATAAATACGGTAAATCAAAGACTTTTACCTACTACACCAGCAATAACAAATGTACGTCTAGTAATTAGTGCAAAACACGCACACTAGCGGTACATTGGTGTATTCACCTATTAAGAATAAAGATGTGTTTTCAATTTAGTTCACCACCCTTCACTCGCGTTTCCCACAGAGGGAAAAGGGTGCATATACTCTGGACGACAGTCGCAGAGGGTCAGGATTTGTAGTTAAAATCAGCGACAAAGGTTCTAAAACACGACAGATTGCTGTCGATAAAGGTCCTAGAACTCTGTGCATTTTACAATGCAATACATGATTCGCTTTCAGTCTGACCAGGTATATACTCTATTTTCTCTTCAGAACGAATAAATCTTTCGCCTTTTACTAAAGATTTCTGTGGAGAGGAACAACCATGAGTTTCAGGTAAATGTTTGATGCCTGTCTCACGCTGGCCTTAAGCAGTCAAACAAGGCAACGGCAGTTGCATACACAACAACCAGTGAGAACCAAGAAGCCGCATGGCAATGCGGCATGTGACTCAAATCCTCAATGGCTCAGAACACCATTATGTGAAAATGTCAAGAGATCATTACGTGAGTGGACATCTGTTAGACAGAGGATCTCACCCGTCAGAATTTGGATCCTGAAAACTGGACATTAAATCCAGAGGTGTTTCATAGGTGAGTCCACAGAAGGGGGTTACCCTCAAGTATACATGATGGCATCTCGCCACAATTACAAAAGCTCAGTATGTGTACAAAACAGATCACAAGGGCAGTGGCGGTGGAGTCTCTCACATTCATGTGGTCATTCATCATCGTGTATCTGGCTCCACCAGTTTCCGCTGCTCTCTCTGTTGTCAAAACGGCTCATAAGACAGTTGTCACAGTCATACTGGTGGTAGCTCATGGGTTTCGGAGAAGTTTGCTTCTCGAATTTTCAAGGAATACTTGCACACGATCTTGGCCCGCTCATAATACGTCCAACCTGTTACATCAGGGAACGTTAGTTTACCCATAGTTACCTATGTACCTATTATCTAGGTACCGCAGCTGCGGTTGACGGGGTGAGGGTGCAGACCGCCCTCTTAAGAAATTGAGCATTACAGTATCGGTTATACTAACCATGTTACGAAATAGTAAGCCGTTTAAGGCAGCTCATTTTTACAAAATTTCGTGTGCTTACATAGGTTGTAAACCTCAGAAGTTTCCAACATCATCCTTCAAGTAACCCGTATTCTGTTAAACGGGGTGGGATGGAAAACTGCGTTGATCTGCACGAAGAGTGCAGGTATCTGTGTGGTAAACTTATTTTCAAAGACGTTTGCCTCTATTGGCGTCTGTACACATCTTTCTACAAGGTGTCATCAAAGTTCACACTCTATTTATCCCACCTACAGCGCCAGGCGACTTGAAGTTGGGTTCAGATTTCTTACAGTTTTCATATTTTGAACCCTTTCAACAAATGGGAATTAAGTTTCTCACTTTGGAAAACAATTTTCTTATAGCCTTGGCTTCGGCAAGGGTTTTGTTTTCATATTTGGGTGCCTTGTATTCCAAGCCACCGTATTTGAGTTTTCTCATGACAAAGCAGATCTTCGGACGAATCACGCTTTCGTATTCTTCACATCAATATACCAATAGGGGTTCCTGTGTGGACAGCACATTCTAGAATTCTGAATGTGGTACACGCATTACGCGTTTATATATGTCCCGAACGTCAACAGTATGTGATATAAATACGTTGTTTGTTCTCTATGATACTGCCAACTGGGGTTAGCCAGTTTCTTAGCAGACATTATCCAGTTGGGTAATAATAATGACTACAAGTCAGGTTTACTTTAAGGCTAAGTTACAATCGCCTACGTCAGTAATAGCTCATGCCACAGGTTCTGTGGGAATGTCAGACCCAGTGGGTCGTGGAGTGTCTAAAACGCGGCTATATAGCCTTCATGTGCACCATGTTTGTGCACGTTTACACGTTATAAATGGTGGCGCCATCAGCATTTAGCTTTGGGCTGCCTACTGTTACAAGTATCAAACAGCTCTCCCGCCCACGAGGGAAGCTTTGGTACGTCCCAAGAGTACTCCAGTGACCCCTAGTGGATGATAAAGAAAATAGGATTTTGGTACTTACCAGGTAAATCCTTTTCTTTGAATCCATAGGGGGCACTGGACGCCCACCCAGAGCAGTTTTACCTGGGTTGTGTTAAGCTCAAGGGAGCTTAGGGTAACAAGTTTTACTTCATTGATATTAAGCTCAAAGGAGCTTATGGTAACACATTTTCACCGATTGGTTCAAATTATAAAGTTCTATCGGTTATGGTGTCAACTGTTTAGTTGACAGTAAGGTTATGGGTCAACATTGTGTTGTCCGTTATGTTATAGGTATTCTCCATTGTCAACCTCTCTATATCGTTCCTGTTCGCTCAGTAAAAAACACTGAGGTCGTACACTGAGGTACTCGGGGATATGGAGGGGGGGGAGGGTCCTAAATTTAAATATTCAGTGCCCTTGTTCGGCTACGCCCGTCCATATCCCAAGAGTACTCCAGTGCCCCCTATGGATTCAAAGAAAAGGATTTACCTGGTAAGTACCAAAATCCTATTTTTTCTACTGGCTGTGGCGTCAGCCAGAAGAGTGTCAGATTTAGGAGCATTATTGTGTAAGTCTCCTTTCCTAAGTTTTTTTTTTTCCAGACAGAGCAGTTCTCAGAACGAGATCTGGGTATCTTCCAAAGGTGGTTTCAAAGTTTCACCTGAATGAAGAGATTGTAGTCCCAGCCTTTTAGGTATTGGGACGATCTGCGGGAGAAGCGTCGCTGGATGTAGTCCAAGCTTTAAGAATCTACATAGATCGTACTAGTGCCATTAGAAAAACAGATTCTCTCCATCCTCTACGGATTCCATAGGAGAGGATGGCCTGCTAGTAAACAGACGCTGGCGAGATGGCTCCGAATGGTAATATCAGAAGCTTATTCTCATGCAGATCTCCCTACTCCGGCTAATGTCTCTGCTCACTTTACACGTAAGGTAGGTCCTTCATGGGCAGCACAACAGGGTCTTCCATAACACATACATCAGACATTATGCCTTGGAAACTTTTGCCTCTCATGACGCAGACTTCAGGCGAAAGGTCCTCCTGTGTAACAGGAGCGTCCCCACCACTAAAATTGGGTTTGGGAATCCCAATGTTATCCTGTGGATAATCCTGTGGACCCAGCCAGAGAAATAGACGTTATGGTAAGAACTTACCGTTGATACCGTAATTTCTCTTATGTCCACAGGGATCCCACCCTGACGCACCTGATTTGAGGATCTAGACAAGCACTAAACCTCTTCCCTCTTGTATGGAAGGGTATGCATGTGTTATCGTCTTAATAGATTTCTACCTGATGCTCCTGCCTAAATCGCTGTGGAAAGAACTAATCTGACTGAGTCAGTGGGTGGGATTTTATGGGGAAGCCCCGATGCATCCTGGGAGGCCAGAATGCTTGTGACCGTGTTGGTGATTTCCGCTGTCGCTCAACCATATCACAATGTTATCCTGTGGACATAAGAGAAATCACGTTATCAACTGTAAGTTCAGACCATAACGTCTATATCAGAGTGCAGATCAGTTTTGATTTTTTTTTTTTTTTTTCAGTGCGAAGACGAGACAAGCTGCACTTGAAGGGCTGAGGAATGGGCTGGCTTCTAAGATTCTTTATGACTTTATACTGGAAAGGAGAATGACTCTCACAGACAGCATTGAACGTTGTCTTAAGAAAGGCAAGTATGAATACTTCACTTGTCTAATCTACTATTGCGTGGGTTGTCCTCCAAAAATGCTGACCTAAGTTTGTCATTGGCTAATACTAGAATTGGTTTGAAGACTTAATTTGTGTTGACTACTGCTTTAGGTAAAGGTGAAGAGCAGCGTGCAGCTGCAGCACTAGCCTGCCTTCTGTGCTGTCAGCTTGGCCCTGGAATTGAAAGTGAGGAAGTCTTCCAAACACTAGCTCCTGTACTAAAAAGCATTGTTTGTGATAGGAGTGCAAGTGTGCAAGCTCGTCAGGCTGTAAGTATTGGTTCAGTAACTTGCATTATCTGTTTTCGTTCACAATGTAACTGGCAGTTAGTAGCTTGGTTATTGAAGATGGCAGTCTCGTAAAATTAATAAAGCCCTAGTATGAGCCTTTTTATAGGCTGACATTTCTTTATCATCCACTAGGGGTCACTGGAGTTCTCTTGGGATATGGATGGGCTTCCGTAGGAACAGCACTGAATATTTAAATTTAGAACACTCCACCCCTCCATATCCCCGAGTACCTCTCAGTGTTTTTTCTGTGCTCGAAGTAGTAACAGCTATGTGGCTGAGTCCACAATTACTTTGAATTTTTTCTTTGAATTTTTATTTTTACTATTTTATACATCCCTTTCCCTCTTCCAAAAGGCAGGGTCAGGGATAGTGCAGCTGCTGATAGCAGCAGGGGCGTGTCGGGCCTCTCTAAAAGAGCTCCCTCACAGCCACACACACACTTCCTGCAGGCTGGCCGGCGCTTACTAAGAAGCCCCGTCGGAGCCTCTTCACAGACAACTATTGCAGGTATGTGAGGGGGGAGAACGGGGCGGTCAGCTTCCGCTGCCGTCCCGACGTGTGGGGAAGACGCTGGTGTCTTTCGGCTGTCTGCCGCCCGCCGCAGTTGCTCCGGCCGCCGGGTAACATAGCGCCCGCTGTCCTACACTGCTCCCGCGTCTCTGAAGTCGGGTCCGGCCGCCGCTTCTCCCGCTGCTCCGGCGCTTCTTACAGGGTACCCGTGTCTCTCAACGGGTCCGGCCGCCGCTTCTCCCGCACTTCCGGCCGCCGCTTGAGCGCTGCTGCCCGTGTCTCATAGCGCTGACACGCGCTCCCAGGTCCTGGGGTGCCCGCTGCCCGCACTGCACACTATGGAGCAGATGCGAGGGGGGGGAAAGGACAGCAGCAACAGGCTGTGGATAGTATAGCACATATATAAATATATAATGATGTTTATACTGGCAGGGAGGCTGTTTTATAATGATTACACAGGCTGTTAATAATATTAATATGAAACTGCACTGTGATTATATGGATAAGCATGGCAGCCATTTTAACCATGCTTCCTGTGTCTTCCTCTGTGATTCCAGAACGTTCCTATCCTACATCTCTACTCCACCGGAGGCGCAGGGGTGTTAGTGGGAATTTGGGATCACATTTCATAGTACTGGCCACGTGTACTGCACTTGGCCAGATATATATATATACAGAGACACCTTACTGCTATTTTACGGAGTCGTGCAAGTGTCTGTGTTTGTGTATTGTCTGTCGCCATAATGAGTAAGGCACCAGCAAAAACTAAAAAGCATAATTGCAAAGTCTGTAACAGTGTATTACCGGATGGATCTACCACATGTACAGTATGTTTTGTGAATTCGGTTCAGAATACCATTTCTGCTCCAGTTTTACAACCAATGTCCTCACCGGACCCTCCGTGGGGTATGTTAGTAAATGTACTAGATAGGTTGCAAACAGAATTGACCGCCGCTCTTCAGGAGCGGGAAACGGTAAGATCTGAGTCTAGTGTGAGACCGCCAGAACTACCGGAGGCGTCTCAGCCTTGCGAAAGGTCCAAATCCATTTTGGGTAAACGGGATAAATTTCATATGTCTTATGATTTTCCAGTGTCTGCTATGTTGCATTCTGACGATTCCATGCCAGACCTCACGGAACAAGATGAGGGTGAGGAGGGCGAAGTGGAGTCAGATGGCGAGGATTTTAACCGTTCCGGCATTGATGATCTCATCAGAGTGGTACGTCAGTCTCTGAAGTTTACTGAAACTGAGGAGCCTCTCACAAATGATCAGGTCGTATTTACTAAACGACAAAAAACTCCAATAAGTTTTCCTGTGTCGGAATCTCTTAATCAGATGTTAGTAGAAACACGACAGAATCCAGATAAACGGTTTTCTATACCTCGCAGATTTAAGTCTAGTTACCCGTTTCCAGACTCGGTAACATGTACATGGGAGAATCCACCAATAGTTGATTCTTCAGTGTCAAAGCTTACCAAGAAATTAACCATACCAGTGCCAGCAGCTACTACGCTTAAAGACCCTTCAGATCGCAAGATAGAAACTATGCTAAAATCCATGTATGTAGCAGCAGGTGTGATGCTAAGACCTGGATTGGTTGGCATTTGGGTCACTAAGGCACTCATAATATGGCTTACAGAACTCAAATCTGCTTTACATGACGAAAATCTGATAATTCTTGTAAATCAAATGATTGAGGCGGTGGAGTATCTCTGTACAGCGTCTACTGACGTCTGTCAGCTCACTTCTCGTATTTCATCGTCGCTAGTTACGGCACGAAGAGCACTCTGGCTGCGTGCTTATGCGGAGGCAGAGGTCAAACGAGGTATAGAGGCGTTGCCTTACGATGGCAAGAAGTTGTTTGGTCCTGAATTGGACGCATGGATTGCTGAGGCTACGGGAGGTAAGTCTGTTTTCTTACCATTGCTTCCACCGGTATCAAGAAGAAGGTACGCTGGACCTTCGTTCAAATCCTTTTGACCTCAGCCCTTTCGAGGACGTGGCAGAGGATCAGCCACGCCTGCTAGACGTGGTCGCGGACGTGGTTTCCAACACAACTCGCCAGGACGCTAAGGTTACCGACAAGCCAGTGGCATGACGGGCTACCAGCCCATCTCTGTTCTCCGATTGTGGGAGCACGCCTTCAGACGTTCCATTTGGCGTGGTTCCACACATCCGCGGATGGGTGGATCCGCAATTTAGTGTTAAAAGGTTACAAAATAGAGTTAGACTATCTTCCGCCTCTGCGGTTTTTCAAGACAGGATTGCCTCTGTCGGACGGCAAGAGGAGGGTTCTGCAAATTGCCATTCAGTCCCTACTGGATTCGGTAGTTTTGATTCCGGTCCCTGTACACCAACAGGGTCGGTTATTATTCAAGTCTTTTTGTGGTACCGAAGCCGGATGGCTCAGTCAGACCAATATTGAACTTAAAGGGTCTCAATCAGTACGTAACTTACTACAGATTCAAGATGGAGTCTCTGCGTTCGGTGATTGCGGGTTTAGAGCCAAAGGAATTTATGATTGCGCTAGACCTCAAGGATGCGTACTTACACATTCCAATTTGGCAGCCTCATCAGAAATTCTTACGGTTTGCAATACGCCAGAACCATTACCAGTTTCAGGCTCTACCGTTTGGCCTGTCATCAGCGCCTCGGGTATTCACCAAAGTGATGTCTGTCATGATAGCTCATCTCAGATCCCTGGGAGTGACAATAGTTCCATATTTAGACGATCTGCTCATCAAAGCTCCGTCTCAACAGATACTTCTCCAACATGCGCTGCTAACATACGAGGTACTGGTTCACCACGGTTGGATTGTCAACTTCAAAAAATCACATCTAATTCCGTCTCAACGCCTTCAGTTCCTAGGTATGATTCTCGATACGGTCAATCAAAGAATTTACCTACCACAGCAGAAAGTACAAATTCTACGCCATCTAGTACAATTAGTGCTCAAGCCACGCACAGTGTCGGTACACTTGTGCATTCGCCTCTTAGGCACAATGGTGGCAGCTTTCGAGGCGCTTCAGTTCGGAAGATTTCACTCTCGCCCATTTCAGCTGAATGTGCTCGCCCAGTGGTCGGGCTCGCATCTGCAGATTCACCACAGGGTGAGGTTGTCGCCAAGGGCAAGAGTATCTCTGCTCTGGTGGCTCAAGGAACACAATTTAACCGCAGGAAGACGGTTCGGAGGCTGGAATTGGATAATTCGGACTACGGACGCCAGTCTCAGAGGTTGGGGAGCGGTAATTCAAAATTGTCAGCTCCAGGGTCTCTGGGCGGATCACGAAAAATTGCTGTCTATAAATGTCCTGGAACTCCGCGCAATTTACAATGCGCTACGACAAGCAGTGCACATGCTTCGCTCTCAGCCTATCCAAGTGCAGTCAGACAATGCGACGGCGGTCGCATACATCAACAAACAAGGAGGAACGAGAAGCCGCATAGCAATGCGGGAAGTAGCTCGTATCCTCAATTGGGCGGAATGCCACCAGGTGATATTGTCGGCAGTGTTCATTCCGGGAGTGGACAACTGGGAAGCGGATTATCTCAGTCGTCGGGATTTTCATCCAGGCGAATGGGCATTAAATCCAGAAGTTTCACATGTTGGTTCAGAGATAGGGTTATCCTCAGGTGGACCTGATGGCGTCTCGACACAATCACCAAACGTTCCAGTATGTGTCCAGAACAAGAGATCCAAAGGCAGTGGCGGTGGATGCTCTCACTGTCGCGTGGCCGTACAGTCTTGTGTATCTGTTTCCACCGTCTCCGTTGCTCCCTCTGGTGCTAAAACGGATCAAAAGAGTCTGTCACAGTCATACTAGTGGCGCCTCATTGGCCTCGGAGAGCTTGGTTCTCGGATCTCCGAGGACTACTCGCAGACTATCCTTGGCCGCTCCCACTGCGTCCAGACCTGTTACAACAGGGTCCGTTCCTTTACCCCGATTTAGCGCGGCTGCGTTTGACCGGGTGGCTGTTGAGACCGCCCTCTTAAGAAGAGAGGGCATTCCAGATTCAGTTATACCAACCATGTTACGAGCTAGGAAGCCGGTTACGGCAGCTCATTATTACAGAATATGGCGTGCCTATATAGGTTGGTGTGAAGCTCGGAATTTTCCGACATCTTTCAAGTTATGCCGCCTTTTGTTGTTTCTACAAACAGGGTTAGATGGAGGACTGCGTTTATCTACACTAAAGGTGCAGGTATCTGCTTTGTCAATTTACTTTCAAAGACGATTGGCTCTATTGCCGTCTATATGCACTTTTCTCCAAGGTGTCCTCAGAGTACAGCCTCCATTCATTCCACCTACAGCGCCATGGGACTTGAATCTGGTTTTAGAGTTCTTACAGTCTTCATATTTTGAACCCTTACAGCAAGTGGATATAAAGTCTCACTTGGAAAACAATTTTTCTCCTAGCATTAGCTTCGGCAAGGCGTGTTTCGGATTTGGGTGCCTTGTCATGCAAGGCACCGTATTTGGTGTTTCATGATGACAGAGCGGAACTTCGGACGAATCCCGCTTTCTTACCAAAGGTAGTGTCATCTTTTCACATCAATCAACCAATAGTAGTTCCTGTGTTGACAGCACATTCTGGAACTCTGGATGTGGTACGCGCATTACGCGTTTATGTATCCCGAACGTCTTCAGTTCGTAAGACGGATACGTTGTTTGTTCTCTATGATGCTGCCAAGATAGGTTGGCCAGCGTCTAAACAAACCTTATCCAGATGGATAAAACTGACCATACGTCAGGCTTACCTTCATGCTAGGTTACAACCGCCTACGTCAGTAACCGCTCATTCCACACGTTCTGTGGGAACTTCATGGGCAGCTGGTCGGGGAGCTGCTACGACGCAGCTTTGCCGTGCGGCTACATGGTCTTCAGTGCACACGTTTGTGCGCTTTTACAAGTTTGATACGTTTGCGGCATCAGCATCTAGCTTTGGCCGCCTAGTGTTACAAGTGCCAAACAGCTCTCCCGCCCACGGGGGAAGCTTTGGTACGTCCCAAGAGTACTCCAGTGACCCCTAGTGGATGATAAAGAAAATAGGATTTTGGTACTTACCAGGTAAATCCTTTTCTTTGAATCCATAGGGGGCACTGGACACCCACCCAGAGCAGTTTTACCTAGTTGTGGTGAGTTCTGAGGATCTTATGGTAACACACTTTCACCGACTGGTTCAAATTACAAGTGCTGGTTAGGGTGTCAACTGTTTAGTTGTCAGTAACGTTATGTGTCGACTTCGTTATTGTCCGTTATGTTATATGTAATACTCCATTGTCAACCTCTCTATAGTTCCTGTTCGGCTCAGTAAAAAACACTGAGAGGTACTCGGGGATATGGAGGGGTAGAGTGTTCTAAATTTAAATATTCAGTGCTGTTCCTACGGAAGCCCGTCCATATCCCAAGAGTACTCCAGTGCCCCCTATGGATTCAAAGAAAAGGATTTACCTGGTAAGTACCAAAATCCTATTTTTACTGGTCAATTGTGCAGAATGCAGCCTGGATCTGCTCATGGTGCATATGTAAGACACTTGTTTGGGATTGCTTTTCTCCACGTTAGTTCATACTTATGGGCCTCTGGTGACAGTGTCTAGATATTACATGAAGCTCCACCTAGCTCTGTGTTGTGTGGCAATTTGTCACATGATAAAATTGTCATGCTTTCCTACAATTTTTACCTAAACATTTTTTTCAGTCTGCTGGCACAATTTTTGTAAGATCTAAAAGTCAGTCAAGTTATCTAAATGTATATTTATAGAATTAAAAATATGCAACTCGAGCTGCAATTACACTGAATTACAGTGATTTTATGTGGCACAGTTCTTTCAAATACGACCTTATCCCTGTAAGTATTTGGTCATTAAACTGTTCTTTGTTTCTTCAGTGTGCAACATACTTGGGACTCTGCTGCTTCATTGCTTCAGATGACATTGAGGTAAGAAGTGGTCTGGCTGTATTTTTTAATTTTGCTGAATTTTATTTTATAGCATTCACATTCCTTTGCTGCATTTTTCCCCAGGATTTGTATGCAACAATGGAGTGTATGGAAAATCTCTTCACCAAACAGTGCCATGCAGAAGGTGGGGCAGATTCGTGCTCTGCACTTCACATCCAGTGTCTTGTATCATGGGCTCTACTGCTGACTATCTGCCATACTAGTGAAGTGAGGAAGAAAATTGACATGTAAGTAAATGTTTGCTAAAATTCAGTCATTTGAAGACTTATCTATTTATAATAAGCATTGTTTTTCAGCCAGGAACAATAATCCTTTCCCTGTAATGTAATTGTTTAGCCTATTGTATTTGGTTTTGAGAGCAGAGTTGGGCCAAGAGTGATCATTAGTTACTCCCTACGAGTGCCGAGACTGCTTAATAAAGGCAGTTGCAGGGCTTGCAAGTAAGGAAAGGCCACCGTTGTACTGTTAGGAAAGAATACATGCACACCTTATGTTATGGCCATCTATATATGTAAACTCTGATTCTAACAGCTATCTTCATAAACTGCCACGACTGCTGTCCTGTGACGATGTGAACATGAGAATTGCAGCTGGGGAAACGCTGGCACTCCTGTTTGAACTGGCAAGAGAAGCTGATGCTGTAAGTGCATTCTAAGATGTGCAAATGTTCTATGGCAATTGCTTAATGGTGCATTTTGGCGTTTCTTCCGATTATAGGTACTTTTCATTGTCTAATACAAATGCAGTTTTATTGTAATTTGGCTTCTGAACAGTTAATTTCACCTTTAAAAAAAAAAAAAATACTAAGGAGCCAGCATATGGGACAGGCTGCTCTCAGGAAGTTTAACCTGATTTTCTTTTTCATCCACTAGGGGTCACTGGAGTACTCTTGGGATATGGACGGCTTAGCAGAAACAAAGGCACTGAATATTTAAATTTAGAACTCTCCACCCCTCCATATCCCAGAGTACCTCAGTGTACGACCTCAGTGTTTTTTCCGTGCTCACAGCAATAACAAGGCTTGTGGGGACTTCCCACACTTGGTGGAAGATTTTATTAATTTTTCATGTTTACTTTTTACTTTTTAATTTTTACACTTGGCACATCCCTTCCCAGTTTCTGGAAAAACATGGGTCCGGGATAGTGCTGCTGCAAGGACAGCGCATGGCGTGTCGGTCCTCACAAAGAGCACCCTCACAGCCACAGGCAGCCCACTGTCTCCTGCAACAGCTGGACGGAGCTTACACATAGAAGCCCCGTCGCAGCCATGACCTGAGAAGCTGGACGGAGCTTACAGATAGAAGCCCCGTCGCAGCCATGACCTGAGAAGCTGGACGGAGCTTACAGATAGAAGCCCCGTCGCAGCCATGACCGGAAAGGGGGGGGGGGGGGGACGTCGCAGACCTCCCTACAAAAGACCACAAAAGATAAAATGAAGCGCTATCCTGATCAGTATAAATTAAAACATATAACATTTATTAAACATTTATACAAACAACATTCATAACACGGCTTATAATTTCACCCTGTGGCCACTTATTAGTTGATCAACTTATTTACTGCAGTATAAATCAGCATAAATCCACATATTTATATTTGCAAAGATATAGATAGAGCAAAGCTTGGAGATGTTAGAAGCTGTTCGTTTAGAACAATTAGTTACTAGCAGTTCATAATTTTTAGCCAGACGGAACCAAGCTCAGTGATGTTAGACAGGCTCACTTAATATCATGCAAGAATCTTCAACTGTTAGTTCGTAACTTTCCGAAATGATTCAAAGCATGCAAACAATTGCTTAATGGAATAATAGGTGTATTGATAATTACATCCCAGATCTTTTAACTATTTGCGCCCAGGTGTTATCTTTCTTTTTCTCCCTACAAAAGGTATGCTGGGGAAATGGGGCGGTCAGCGCAGGCTGCCGCCCCGCTGTGTGGGGTCCGTGGGTAAAGCCGACCGCTCACTACCGTGATAGCCGCTCCAGCGCTCCGTCTGCCGCTCCGACCGCCCGCCCCACGCTCCGTCCTCCCGCCAGGCGCTCCATCCTCCCGCCAGGCGCTCTGTCAGTGGTGCGGTGCTCACAGAGGGAGACCCGCCGCAGCTTCATCAGCGGTGCTACACAGAGGGAGACCCGCCGCAGCTTGCCTAGCAACGCCGCGCTCCGGCCAGCCGACCTCAGCTGCTCTGGACTATGTGTCCCTCGCCTCCCTGCAATGAGCTTCCCGGCTCCCCGCTGAGACACAGCGCTACAGGGAGTACAGGGAAGGGGGGGGGGGGGAGTGGGGGACCTGACTGATTACTGCGTGGCTGCAGCTGCCAGATGCTGCAAGGGGAAAATCACGGTATAATAGGCTGTTGAGCCTATATATATATATATATATATATATATATATATATATATATATATATATATATATATATATATATATATATATATATATATGTATATATATATATATATATATATATGTATGTGTATATATATATATATATATATATATATATATATATATATATATATGTATATATATATCTCTATATCTGCCATAACTATAGAAGCTATTAATATTAACATATCTATAGAAGATATTAATATTAACATATCTATAGAAGATATTAATATTAACATATCTATAGAAGATATTAATATTAACATATCTATAGAAGATATTAATATTAACATATCTATAGAAGATATTAATACAAAATTAACTGCAGGCAGAGCTTATATTAAATGTGCCCTGCCTGTGTTTGTATTGTAACCTGCATGTCATTATCAGTGTATACTAGACTGTGATTATCCGTGTATACTAGACTGATTATCACTGTATAATAATCTATTGAGCCTATATTAACTGCAGCAGGTATTGTAATTTGTCCTGTGAGTCTCAGTGTAAGCATGGCATGGGGGCCATTTTAATCATGTTTCCTGTTTCTTCCAGTGGTAATTCCAGAACATTCCAGCCCTGCATCTCTACGCCACCGGAGGCGCAGGGGTGTTAGTGGTAATTTTGGTTCAGGTTTCACATAGGCTGCCCATGTAAACTGTATTTAGCCATAAATATATATATCTATATATCTATATATCTATATATCTATATATCTATATATCTATATATCTATATATCTATAGATCTATATATCTATATATCTTTTTATATTTATATTACGCACCTTAAGTAAAGATTTTACTGAGTCGTGCAAGTGTCTGACCTTTGGCTATTGTGGCATAAATCTACCACAGATTCAGTTGGTTTGTAGGTTTCCACTCCGGAAGCCGGGTCAGTCCCAGATCCTATGGTAAGCATTGGCAATTCAAATTGACTCCGCTCGACAGGAGCGGTAAGAGCGGAGTCTCGGAAGTTACTCCGCCAGCTCTAACGAAGGAGTCTCAGTCTTTCCAAAGGTCCAATTTCCCTTTGGGTACCAGGGTGTTAATTTAACTGGTCTTATAATTTAATGCAGTCTGACAATTCTATGTCAAACCTCACAGCGATAACTACGAGTGAGAAGGGTACATTAGACCAGCAGTCAGATAGTGCGGGGTTTTGACAACCATACATTGCTAATGACCAGTGAGTCAATGTCTCAAATTTACAGAGACTAAGGAGACTCTAACATCTAATCCATCGAATTTAATAAACGACAGATCTTCAATCAGTTTCTTATTTAGAATATCTAACTAAGATTTAAGTCTATTTACCCGTTTCCACATCTAAATGGGAGAATCCACCATTGGTGAATTCGTCTGTGTCAAACATTATAAAGACCCAAGATACATGTGGGTCACTAGGCGCTCTATGTATGGAAACAATGACGATCACGTTAGACTTATCGTTAATAAGAAGCTGCAGAGTATCTCTGTAAAGCTTCTGCTGACGCCTGTTACCTCGATGCTCGCTTTGTATCGTCGCTAGTTTCAGCACGACAAGGCCAGAAGGTGTTTGGTACTAAATTTGATATTCGGGGGGGGGGGGGGGGGGGTAGCGTAAAGTCTAGCCATAGCCTCCTCCGGTATCAAAACGGAAATACTTTGGTCCGGCGTTTAAAGTCTTTAGACTTCAGTCTTTTCAAGGCTGTGGTACAAAAACAGTCACGACTTGTAACGCCAGGGCGCTAAAGTCATCTCGAATTTCCAATTGTGGAAGCGCGCCTTTACACGTTACATTTGCCGGGTTTCCAGACATCCACTCATGGATGTATCTGCTATTTAAAGGTTAAAAGACAAGACTGCCTCTGTCGGACGAAATTAGGCGTTTTGGCAGGTTGCCATTCAGTCTCTGCTGGTTTCAGCTGTTTTTATTTCCAGGCCTGGTACACCAACAGAGTCAGGGTTACTTATTCCCTCTGTTTGGGGTACCGAAGCCGGAGGGCTCCGTCGCAGTCTCAATCAGCAAGTCACTTACTACAGTTTGAAAATGGATTTCTGCGGTTAGTATTTGCATATTTGGAGCCACAAGATTGCATGATTGCGCTTGATCTTCAGAATGCGTATTTACCCATTCCGGTTTGGTCACCGCATGACAGGTTCTTGCGTTTTGCAATACGCCACAACCATTAACCGTTTCAGGTTCTACCGTTTGGTCTCTTGTCAGCGCCTCGGGTATTAACCAAAGTGATGTTGGTGATAGCTCATCTCAGAGCCCTGGCAGTGACAATCGTTCCATACTTAGACGATCTGCTCATAAGAACGCTGTCTCAACAGAGGTTCCTCTTACTTGCGTTACTAACGTACACCACGGTTGCAGTGTCAAGTTCAAAAACAATCGCATCTAATACCGTCTGAACGACTTCAATTCCTAGGTATGCGTATAGATACGGTAAATCAAAGAGATTTACCTACTACACCAGAAAGAACAGATTATACCATCTAGTACAATTAGTGCAAAAGCCACGCATACTAGCGGTACATTGGTGTATTTGCCTATTAGGAACAATGATGTGTTTTCGAAGCGCTTTAGTTCGCCGGGTTTCAGTCGCGTTTCCCACAGGGGGGCGAGGGTGTTTATACTCTGGGCGAGAGTCTCAGAGGTTGAGGAGTTGTAGTTAAAAAGGTCAGCGACAGGGGTTCTACAACGGATCACGACAGATTGCTGTCTATAAATATCCTGGAACTCCGTGCAATTTACAATGCACTACATTCGCTTTCAGTCTGTCCAAGTGCAGTCAGACAACGCAACGTGAGTTGCATACACAACATCCAGGGAGGACTGAGAAGCCGCATGGCAATGCGGGAGGTAGCTCGAATCCTCAATTGCCCAGAATACCACAAGGTGATATTGTCGACGGGGTTCATTCCGGGAGTGGACATCTGTTAGACAGATCTTAGCTGTCGGGATTTTCATCCAGAAAACTGGGCATTAAATCCAGAGGTCACATGTCGGTCCACAGGTGGGGTTACCTTCAGGTGTACATGATGGCATCTCGCCACAATTACAAACGCTCAGTTTGTGTACAGAACGACAGGTCACAAGGGCAGTGGCGGTGGAGGCTCACATTCGCGTGGTCGTACAGCCTCGTGTATCTGGGTCCACCGTTTTCCGCTGCTCTCTCCGTTGCTAAAACGGATCATAAGACAGTTCGTCAGTCATACTAGTGATATCTCATGGGTTTCGGAGAGCTTGCTTCTCGAATCTCCAAGGAATACTCGCACACGATCCTTGCCCGCTCATACTACGTCCAACCTGTTACAACAGGGACCGTTCTTTTACCCCTATTTACCTATGTACCGCGGCTGCGGTTGACGGGGTGGTGGTTGAGACCGCCCTCTTAAGACAAGAGATAGGGCATTACAGTATCGGTTATACCAACCATGTTACGAGCTAGGAAGCCGGTTACGGCAGCTCATTATTACAGAATTTGGTGTGCCTATATTATTGCAGAATTTGGTGTGCCTATATAGGTTGGTGTGAAGCTCGGAAGTTTCCGACATCTTTCAAGTTACCCGTATTCTGTTATTTTACAGACGGGGTGGGATGGAGAACTGCGTTTATCTACACTGAGGGTGCAGGTATCGGTGTTGTCAATTTATTTTCAAAGACGTTTGACTCTATTGCGTCGGTACACACCTTTCTACAAGGTGTCATCAGAGTGCAGCCTCCATTTATCCCACCTACAGAGCCATGCGACTTGAAGCTGGGGTCGGATTTCTTACAGTTTTCATATTTTGAACCCTTACAACAAATGGGGATTAAGTTTATCACTTGGAAAACGTTTTTTCTTCTAGCCTTAGCTTCGGCAAGGGTTTTGTTTTCAAATTTGGGTGCCTTGTATTCCAAGCCACCGTATTTGGGTTTCCTCATGACAGAGCGGAACTTCGGACGAATTCCGATTTCTTATTTTTCACATCAATAAACCAATAGGGTTTCCTGTATTGACAGCACATTCTAGAATTCTGAATGTGGTACGCGCATTACGCGTTTATATGTCCCGAACGTCTACAGTTCGTAATACGGATACGTTGTTTGTTCTCTATGATGCTGCCAACTGGGGTTAGCCAGTTTCTCAGCAGACATTATCCAGTTGGATAAAACTGACTACATGTCAGGCTTACCTTAAGGCTAAGTTAGTCGCCTACGTCAGTAATAGCTCATCCCACAGGTTCTGTGGGAATGTCATGACCAGCTGGTCGTGGAGTTTCTACGACGCGGCTACATAGTCTTCAGTGCACACGTTTGTGCGCGTTTACAAGTTTTGAAACGTTTGCGGCATCAGCATCTAGCTTTGGCCGCCTACTGTTACAGGTGTCAAACAGCTGTCCCGCCCACGAGGGAAGCTTTGGTACGTCCCAAGAGTACTCCAGTGACCCCTAGTGGATGAAAAAGAAAATAGGATTTTGGTACTTACCAGGTAAATCCTTTTCTTTGAATCCATAGGGGGCACTGGACGCCCACCCAGAGCAGTTTTACCTGGGTTGTACTAAGCTCAGAGGAGCTTATGGTACCACATTTTCACCGATTGGTTCAAATTATAAAGGTCTATTGGTTATGGTGTCAACTGTTTAGTTGACAGTAACGTTATGTGTCAACTTTGTTGTTGTCCGTTATGTTATAGGAATTCTCCATTGTCAACCTCTCTATAGTTCCTGTTCGCTCAGTAAAAAACACTGAGGTCGTACACTGAGGTACTCTGGGATATGGAGGGGTGGAGAGTTCTAAATTTAAATATTCAGTGCCTTTGTTTCTGCTAAGCCGTCCATATCCCAAGAGTACTCCAGTGCCCCCTATGGATTCAAAGAAAAGGATTTACCTGGTAAGTACCAAAATCCTATTATCGCTCTACATTATAGGTGGTATCTTAATGGTTACTATTTACTGTCACACTTAATGCCACATTTTCTTAGCTTATGCAAATGGACTTTAACTTTGCTTCACATGCCAGTTTAAGCATGCCCGAACAGCAAAACTATGGCAGAGCATGCTGTGATGTGTAGTTTCAAAGCTGTGGGAGTGCTACATGTTGTTCATCCTGGCACTAAGCAATCTTTGCTTCAGTTTTTTCCCCCTTGTGCTGTTTTTAGCAGTTGCAGAGTGCTGCAATTTTATGCTTGGACAGTTTTCTAAACTGCTCACCTAAGCACTGTGAGGGATGTAGTTATGTGACTGACAGGGTCACAATACCCCCCCCCTACATCATGCACCCTCACAATCCTGTCAGCATGCACACCACCAATAGTAGGGTCACCACAGAGTTGGCAAGGGGCTTGTCACCCCCCCCCCCCCCTTCCTCCCCCCGGCATTCCGCTGCTGGGATCCCGGCGGAGATAAGCTGACCACTGGTCATGCATACCGCACCCCTATATGAAGCACATTAGCATTGTCCCAGGTGGTGAACAGGTTTGAACAAACTTCTGTGGTGTTTGACACATCAGGTAAGGATACATATGAGAGGTCTCCTCATACACCTAGCCTTAACACACCATGCTGTGCAAGTAAAGCTCGCCAAGTGGTGTATTGTGACTTGCGTCTTATTTGCACTGCAGAAGCAGTGAAATCCCACTGAATCAGTACCAGACTTCAAGCTGCTACTTTTTCGCATAGGAATTAGTTGTAAATATATACAAAGTTACAGATGAAGCACAACAGAACTTGACATTAAACATAAGCTGTGGCTGCTGCATTGTAGTAGTTTGTATACAGATTCAGGCTCATGCACACAGATGCACAAGTGTTGCACATCAAATGAACAGTGCAGTCCTGTGAAGTGGTTGTGTTACAAATGGGACTCTTAAAGGTCTATTTACTAAGACTTGGATGGAGAGTTTGGGGCAGATGTATTAACCTGGAGAAGGCATAAGGAAGTGATTGACTGGTGCCTTTATCGGGTGGTCTTCTGTTTGCCGGCGGTCGGGCTCCCGGCGCTCAGTATACCGGCGCCGGGAGCCCGACAGCCGGAATACCGACAATTATTTTCCCTCGTGGGGGTCCACGACCCCCATAAAGGGAGAATAAAATAGTGTGGCGCGCGTAGCGCGCCACCGTGCCCGTAGCGCGGCGAGCGCAGCGAGCCCGCAAGGGGCTCATTTGCGCTCGCCAAGCTGTCGGTAAGCCGGCGGTCGGGCTCCCGGCGCCGGGATGCTGGTCGCCGGGAGCCCGACCGCCGGCCAGCCGTAGTGAACCCCCTTTATCACCTTGCACATATCACTGGTTTATCACTTCCTTATGCCTTCTCCAGGTTAATACATCTGCCCCAATGTCCCAACCAGTCAGCTCCTAACTGTCATTTCTCTGACGTCCTAGTGGATGCTGGGAACTCCGTAAGGACCATGGGGAATAGCGGCTCCGCAGGAGTCTGGGCACATCTAAAGAAAGCTTTAGGATCACCTGGTGTGCACTGGCTCCTCCCCCTATGACCCTCCTCCAAGCCTCAGTTAGATTTCTGTGCCCGACGAGAAGGGTGCACACTAGGGGCTCTCCTGAGCTCTTTGTGAAAGTTTTAGTTTTGGTTTATTTTCAGTGAGACCTGCTGGCAACAGGCTCACTGCATCGTGGGACTAAGGGGAGAAGAAACGGACTCACCTGCGTGCAGAGTGGATCGGGCTTCTTAGGCTACTGGACATTAGCTCCAGAGGGACGATCACAGGTTCAGCCTGGATGGGTCCCGGAGCCGCGCCGCCGGCCCCCTTACAGAGCCAGAAGAGCGAAGAGGTCCGGTGAAATCGGCGGCAGAAGACGATCCTGTCTTCAGATAAGGTAGCGCACAGCACCGCAGCTGTGCGCCATTGCTCTCAGCACACTTCACACTCCGGTCACTGAGGGTGCAGGGCGCTGGGGGGGCAGCGCCCTGAGACGCAATAAATCGATAAAAACCTTATATGGCTAAAATAAATGCATCACATATAACTCCTGGGCTATATGGATGCATTTAAACCCTGCCAAAACATACAGAAAAACGGATGATAGGCTCCGCCCCTTTCTCGGCGTCCTTATCTCCTCAGCACACTGGCGCCATTTTCCCTCACAGCTCAGTTGGAGGGAAGCTCCCTGGCTCTCCCCTGCAGTCACTACACTACAGAAAAGGGTTAAAAAAGAGAGGGGGGCACAAATTAGGCGCAGTATATAACAATACAGCAGTTATAAAGGGAAAAACACTTATATAGGGTTATCCCTGTATATATGTGTATGTATATATATATATATATATATATATATATATATATATATATATATATATATATATATATATATATATATATATATAGCGCTCTGGTGTGTGCTGGCAAACTCTCCCTCTGTCTCCCCAAAGGGCTAGTGGGGTCCTGTCCTCTATCAGAGCATTCCCTGTGTGTGTGCTGTGTCGGTACGTTTGTGTCGACATGTATGAGGAGAAAAATGATGAGGAGACGGAGTAGAGTGTCTGTAATAGTGTTGTCACCCCCTAGGGGGTCGACACCTGAGTGGATGTACTGTTGAAATTGCGTGACAGTGTCAGCTTTGTATAAAAGACAGTGGTTGACATGAGACAGCCGGCTACTCAGCTTGTGCATGTCCAGACGTCTCATACAGGGGCCCTAAAGCGCCCGTTACCTCAGATACAGACGCCGACAGGGGTACTGACTCCTGTGTCGACGGTGAAGAGACAACCGTGATTTCCAATAGGGCCACACATTGCATGATTGAGGCAATGGAAAAAGTTTACACTTTTCTGATAATATGAATACCACCAAAAAAAAAAGGGGTATTATGTTTGGTGAGGAAAAACTTCCTGTAGTTTTCCTGAATCTGAGAAATAAAATGAGGTGTGTGATGATGCGTGGGTTTCCCCCCGATAACAATTGATAATTTCTAAAAAGTTATTGGCAGTATACCTTTTCCCGCCAGAGGTTAGGGTGCGTTGGGAAACACCCCCTAGGGGGGATAAGGCGCTCACACGCTTGTAAGAACAAGGGCTCTACCCTCTCTTGAGATGGCCGCCCTTAAGGATCCTGCTGATAGAAAGCAGGAGCGTATCCTAAAATGTATTTACACACATACTGGTGTTATACTGCGACCAGCAATCGCCTCAGCCTGGATGTGCAGTGCTGGGTTGGTGTGGTCGGATTCCCTGACTGGAAATATGATATCCTAGATAAGGACAGTATATTATTGCCTATAGAGCAATTAAAAGATGCATTTCTATATATGCATGATGCACAGCGGAATATTTGCCGACTGGCATCAAGTATAAGTGCGTTGTCCAATTATTCCAGTAAAGTGGTCAGGTGATGCGGATTCCAAACGGCATTTGGAAGTATTGCCTTAAAAGAGGGGATGTACCCCAGGTCGCCTCTCAAAATAAGACGCCGTATTATCAGGCGCAGTCCTGGTTGGCAAGCGGACAAAAGGGTTCCTCTTTTCTGCTCGTGACAGAGGGAGAGGAAAATGGCTGCAGAGATCAGCCAGTTCCAAGGAACAGAAACCCTTTTCCGCCTCTGCCAAGCCCTCAGTATGACGCTAGGGCTTTACAAGTTCAGGCACGGTGGGGTCCCGTTCTCAATGAATTTCAGTGCGCAGTGGGCTCACTCGCAAGTAGACCCCTGGATCCTTCAGATAATATTTCAGAGGTACAAATTGGAATTCGAGACGTATTCCCCTCGCCGTTTCCAAAAGTCTGTTTTACCGACGTCTCCCGCTGACAGGGAGGCAGTTTTGGAAGCCATTCACAAGCTGTATTCCCAGCAGGTGATAATCAAGGTACCCCTCCTGCAACAGGGAACGGGGTATTATTCCACACTATTGTGGTACCGAAGCCAGACGGCTCGGTGAGACCGATTTTAAAATCTAAAATCTTTGAACACTTGCATACAGAGGTTCAAATTCAAAATTGAGTCACTCAGAGCAGTGATTGCAAACCTGGAAGAAGGGGACTACATGATGTCTCGGGACATCAAGGATGCTTACCTTCATGTCAATTTACCCTTCTCACCAAGGGTATTTCAGGTTATGGTACAGAACTGTATCAGTTCGGACGCTGCCGTAGGGATGGTCCACGGCACCCCGGGTCTTTACTGAAGTAATGACCGAAATGATGATATTCCTTCGAAGGAAGGGAATTTTAGTTATCCTTTACTTGGATGATTCCCTGATAAGGGTAAGATCCAGGGAACAGTTGGAGATCGGTGTAGCACTATATCAGGTAGTGTTGCGGCAGCACGATTGGATTTTCAATATTCCAAAATCGCAGCTGGTTCCGACGACTTGTCTTCTGTTCCTAGGGATGATCCTGGACACAGTCCAGAAAGAAGGTGCTTCTCCCGGAGGAGAAAGCCAGGGAGTTATCCGAGCTAGTCAGGAACCTCCTAAAACCGAACCAAGTCTCAGTGCATCAATGCACAAAGGTTCTGGGTAAAAATGGTGGCTTCCTACGAAGCAATCCCATTCGGCAGATTCCACGCAAGACTTTCCAGTGGAACCTACTGGACAAATGGTCCGGGTCGCATCTTCAGATGCTTCAGCGGATAACCCTGTCACCAGGGACAAGGGTATCCCTCCTGTGGTGGTTGCAGAGTGCTCCTCTTCTAGAGGGCCGCAGATTCGGCATTCGGGACTGGGTCCTGGTGGCCACGGATGCCAGCCTGCGAGGCTGGGGAGCAGTCACACAGGGAAGGAATTTCCAGGGCTTATGGTCAAGCCTGGAGACATCTCTTCATATAAACATTCTGGAACTAAGGGCCATTTACAATGCCCTAAGTCAAGCGAAACCCCTGCTTCAGGGTCAGGCGGTATTGATCCAATCGGACAACATTACGTCAGTCGCCCACGTAAACAGACAGGGCGGCACGAGAAGCAGGAGGGCAATGGCAGAAGCTGCAAGGATTTTCGCTGGGCGGAAAATCATGTGATAGCACTGTCAGCAGTGTTCATTCCGGGAGTGGACAACTGGGAAGCAGACTTCCTCAGCAGACACGACCTTCACCCGGGAGAGTGGGGACTTCACCCAGAAGTCTTCCACCTGATTGTAAACCGTTGGGAAAAACCAAAGGTGGACATAATGGCGTCCCGTCTAAACAAAAAACTAGACAGATATTGCGCCAGGTCAAGGGACCCTCAGGCAATAGCGGTGGACGCTCTGGTAACACCGTGGGTGTACCAGTCAGGGTATGTGTTCCCTCCTCTGCCCCTCATACCAAAAGTACTGAGAATCATAAGAAGGAGAGGAGTAAGAACTATACTCGTGGTTCCGGATTGGCCAAGAAGGACTTGGTATCCGGAACTTCAAGAGATGCTCACGGACGAACCGTGGCCTCTACCTCTAAGAAAGGACCTGCTCCAGCAGGGGCCTTGTCTGTTCCAAGACTTACCGTGGCTGCGTTTGACGGCATGGCGGTTGAACGCCGGATCCTGAAGGAAAAAGGCATTCCAGATGAAGTCATCCCTACCCTGGTCAAGGCCAGGAAGGACGTAACCGCAAAACATTATCACCGCATTTGGCGAAAATATGTTGCGTGGGGTGAGGCCAAGAAGGCCCCTACAGAGGAATTTCAACTGGGTCGTTTCCTCCATTTCCTGCAAACAGGACTGTCTATGGGCCTAAAATTAGGGTCCATTAAGGTTCAAATTTCGGCCCTGTCGATTTTCTTCCAAAAAGAACTGGCTTCAGTGCCTGAAGTTCAGACATTTGTAAAAGGGGTACTGCATATACAGCCTCCTTTTGTGCCTCCAGTGGCACCTTGGGATCTCAATGTTGTGTTGAGTTTCCTAAAGTCACATTGGTTTGAACCACTCACCACTGTGGACTTAAAATATCTCACATGGAAGTGACGAGTTAGCCCTGGTTTCAGCCAGGCGTGTGTCAGAATTGGCGGCTTTATCATATAAAAGCCCTTACTTAATATTTCATTCTGAAAGGGCAGAATTGAGGACTCGTCCTCAATTTCTACCTAAGGTGGTTTTCTGCATTTCACATGAACCAACCTATTGTGGTACCTGCGGCTACTAAGGACTTGGAGGATTCCAAGTTGCTTGACGTGGTCAGGACCCTGAAAATATGTTTCCAGGACGGCTGGAGTCAGAAAATCTGACTCGCTGTTTATCCTGTATGCACCCAACAAACTGGGTGCTCCTGCTTCTAAGCAGACGATTGCTCGTTGGATTTGTAGTACAATTCAGCTTGCACATTCTGTGGCAGGCCTGCCACAGCCAAAAATCTTAAAATGCCCACTCCACAAGGAAGGTGGGCTCATCTTGGGCAGCTGCCCGAGGGGTCTCGGCTTTACAACTTTACCGAGCAGTTACTTGGTCAGGAGCAAATACGTTTGTAAAATTCTACAAATTTGATACCCTGGCTGAGGAGGACCTGGAGTTCTCTCATTCGGTGCTGCAGAGTCATCCGCACTCTCCCGCCCGTTTGGGAGCTTTGGTATAATCCCCATGGTCCTTACGGAGTTCCCAGCATCCACTAGGACGTCAGAGAAAATAAGAATTTACTTACCGATAATTCTATTTCTCGTAGTCCGTAGTGGATGCTGGGCGCCCATCCCAAGTGCGGATTGTCTGCAATACTGGTACATAATTATTGTTACCAAAAAAAAAATTCGGGTTATTGTTGTAGTGAGTCATCTTTTCTAGAGGCTCCTCTATTATCATGCTGTTAACTGGGTTCAGATCACAAGTTGTACAGTGTGATTGGTGTGGCTGGTATGAGTCTTACCCGGGATTCAAAATCCTTCCTTATTGTGTACGCTCATCCGGGCACAGTATCCTAACTGAGGCTTGGAGGAGGGTCATAGGGGGAGGAGCCAGTGCACACCAGGTGATCCTAAAGCTTTCTTTAGATGTGCCCAGTCTCCTGCGGAGCCGCTATCCCCATGGTCCTTACGGAGTTCCCAGCATCCACTACGGACTACGAGAAATAGAATTATCGGTAAGTAAATTCTTATTATATTTATATATATAGATATAGATAGCGCTCTGGTGTGTGCTGGCAAACTCTCCCTCTGTCTCCCCAAAGGGCTAGTGGGTCCTGTCCTCTATCAGAGCATTCCCTGTGTGTGTGCTGTGTGTCGGTACGTTTGTGTCGACATGTATGAGGAGAAAAATGATGTGGAGACGGAGTAGAGTGTCTGTAATAGTGTTATCACCCCTAGGGGGTCGACACCTGAGTGGATGTACTGTTGAAATTGCGTGACAGTGTCAACTTTGTATAAAAGACAGTGGTTGATATGAGACAGCCGGCTACTCAGCTTGTGCATGTCCAGACGTCTCATACAGGCGCTCTAAAGCGCCCGTTACCTCAGATACAGACGCCGACACGGATACTGACTCCTGTGTCGACGGTGAAGAGACAACCGTGATTTCCAATAGGGCCACTCATTGCATGATTGATGCAATGGAAAATGTTTACACTTCTCTGATAATATGAATACCACCAAAAAAAAGGGGTATTATGTTTGGTGAGGAAAAACTTCCTGTAGTTTTCCTAAATCTGAAAAATAAAATGAGGTGTGTGATGATGCGTGGGTTTCCCCCCGATAACAATTGATAATTCTAAAAAGTTATTGGCAGTATACCTTTTCCCGCCAGAGGTTAGGGTGCGTTGGGAAACACCCCCTACAGGGGATAAGGCGCTCACACGCTTGTAAGAACAAGGGCTCTACCCTCTCTTGAGATGGCCGCCCTTAAGGATCCTGCTGATAAAAAGCAGGAGGGTATCCTAAAATGTATTTACACACATACTAGTGTTATACTGCGACCAGCAATCGCCTCAGCCTGGATGTGCAGTGCTGGGTTGGCGTGGTCGGATTCCCTGACTGGAAATATTGATATCCTAGATAAGGACAGTATATTATTGCCTATAGAGCAATTAAAAGATGCATTTCTATATATGCATGATGCACAGCAGAATATTTGCCGACTGGCATCAAGTATAAGTGCGTTGTATTCTACCAGTAAAGTGGTCAGGGATTCCAAACGGCATTTGGAAGTATTGCCTTAAAAAAAGGGGATGTACCCTAGGTCGCCTCTCAAAATAAGACGCCGTATTATCAGGCGCAGTCCTGGTTGGCAAGCGGACAAAAGGGTTCCTCTTTTCTGCTCGTGACAGAGGGAGAGGAAAATGGCTGCAGAGATCAGCCAGTTCCCAGGAACAGAAACCCTTTTCCGCCTCTGCCAAGCCCTCAGTATGACGCTAGGGCTTTACAAGTTCAGGCACGGTGGGGGCCCGTTCTCAGTGAATTTCAGTGCGCAGTGGGCTCACTCGCAAGTAGACCCCGGGATCCTTCAGGTGTTATCTCAGGGGTACAAAATTGGAATTCGAGACGTATTCCCCTCGCCGTTTCCAAAAAGTCTGTTTTACCGACGTCTCCCGCTGACAGGGAGGCAGTTTTGGAAGCCATTCACAAGCTGTATTCCCAGCAGGTGATAATTAAGGTACCCCTCCTGCAACAGGGAACGGGGTATTATTCCACACTATTGTGGTACCGAAGCCAGACGGCTCGGTGAGACCGATTTTAAAATCTAAAATCTTTGAACACTTACATACAGAGGCTCAAATTCAAAATTGAGTCACTCAGAGCAGTGATTGCAAACCTGGAAGAAGGGGACTACATGATGTCTCGGGACATCAAGGATGCTTACCTTCATGTCAAAATTTACCCTTCTCACCAAGGGTATCTCAGGTTATGGTACAGAACTGTCACTATCAGTTCAGACGCTGCCGTAGGGAGGGTCCACGGCACCCCGGGTCTTTACTGAAGTAATGACCGAAATGATGATATTCCTTCAAAGGAAGGGAATTTTTAGTTATCCTTTACTTGGACGATTCCCTGATAAGGGTAAGATCCAGGGAACAGTTGGAGATCGGTGTAGCACTATCTCAGGTAGTGTTGCGGCAGCACGATTGGATTCTCAATATTCCAGATTCGCAGCTGGTTCCGACGACTTGTCTTCTGTTCCTAGGGATGATCCTGGACACAGTCCAGAAAGAAGGTGTTTCTCCCGGAGGAAAAAGCCAGGGGGTTATCCGAGCTAGTCAGGAACCTCCTAAAACCAAACCAAGTCTCAGTGCATCAATGCACAAGGGTTCTGGGTAAAAATGGTGGCTTCCTACGAAGCAATCCCATTCGGCAGATTCCACGCAAGACTTTCCAGTGGAACCTACTGGACAAATGGTCCGGGTCGCATCTTCAGATGCATCAGCGGATAGCCCTGTCACCAGGGACAAGTGTATCCCTCCTGTGGTGGTTGCAGAGTGCTCATCTTCTAGAGGGCCGCAGATTCGGCATTCAGGACTGGATCCTGGTGACCACGGATGCCAGCCTGCGAGGCTGGGGAGCAGTCACACAGGGAAGGAATATCCAGGGCTTATGGTCAAGCCTGGAGACATCACTTCACATAAATATCCTGAAGCTAAGGGCCATTTACAATGCTCTAAGCTTAGCAAGACCTCTGCTTCAAGGTCAGCCGGTGTTGTTCCAGTCGGACAACATTACGGCAGTCACCCACGTAAACAGACAGGGTGCCACAAGAAGCAGGAGGGCAATGGCAGAAGCTGCAAGGATTCTTCGCTGGGCGAAAAACCATGTGATAGCACTGTCAGCAGCTTTCATTCCGGGAGTGGACAACTGGGAAGCAGATTTCCTCAGCACGACCTCCACCCGGGAGAGTAGGGACTTCACCCAGAAGTCTTCCACATGATTATAAACAGTTGGGAAAAACTCGACAGGTATTGCGCCAGGTCAAGGGACCCTCAGGCAATAGCTGTAGATGCTCTGGTAACACCGTGGGTGTACCAATCAGTGTATGGGTTCCCTCCTCTGCCTCTCATACCCAAGGTACTGAGATTGATAAGATGGAGAGGAGTAAGCACTATATTAGTGGCTCCGGATTGGCCAAGAAGGACTTGGTAACCGGAACTTCAAGAGATGCTCACGGAGGATCCGTGGCCTCTACCTCTAACAAGGGACCTGCTTCAGCGGGGCCCTTGTCTGTTCCAAGACTTGCCGCGGCTGCGTTGACGGCATGGCGGTTGAACGCCGGATCCTGAAGAAAAAAGGCATTCCGGATGAAGTCATCCCTATCCTGATCAAGGCGGGAAGGATGTAACCGAAAAACATTATCACCGCATTTGGCGAAAATATGTTGCGTGGTGCGAGGCCAGTAAGGCTCGACGGAGGAAATTCAACTGGGTCGATTCCTACAATTCCTGCAAACAGGAGTATCTATGGGCCTGAAATTGGGGTCCATTAATGTTCAAATTTCGTCTCTGTCGATTTTCTTCCAAAAAAGAACTAGCTTCAGTCCCTGAAGTTCAGACGTTTGTAAAAGGGGTACTGCATATACAGACTCCTTTTGTGCCTTCAGTGGCACTTTGGGATCTCAAGGTGGTTTTTGGGTTCCAAAAGTCACATTGGTTTGACCCACTTAAATCTGTGGAGTTAAAATCTCTCACAGAAAAAGTGGTCATGCTGTTGGCTATGGCCTGGGCCAGGCGCGTGTCAGAATTGGTGGCTTTATCCTGTAAAAGCCCTTATCTGAGTTTCCATTCGGACAGGGCGGAATTGAGGACTCGTCCTCAGTTTCTCCCTAAGGTGGTTTCAGCGTTCACCTGAACCAAACCTATTGTGGTGCCTGCGGCTACTAGGGACTTGGGGGACTCCAAGTTGCTAGACGTTGTCAGGACCCGGAAAATATGTTTCCAGGACGGCTGGAGTCAGGAAATCTGACTTGCTGTTTATCCTGTATGCACCCAACTAGCTGGGTGCTCCTGCTTCTAAGCAGACTATTGCTCGTTGGATTTGTAGTACAATTCAGCTTGCACATTCTGTGGCAGGCCTGCCACAGCCAAAAATCTGTAAATGCCCACTCCACAAGGAAGGTGGGCTCATCTTGGGCAGCTGCCAAGGGGTCTCGGCTTTACAACTTTGCCGAGCAGTTACTTGGTCAGGAGCAAATACGTTTGTAAAATTCTACAAATTTGATACCCTGGCTGAGGAGGACCGGGCGTTCTCTCATTGGGTGCTGCAGAGTCATCCGCACTCTCCCGCCCGTTTTGGGAGCTTTGGTATAATCCCCATGGTCCTTACGGAGTTCCCAGCATCCACTAGGACGTCAGAGAAAATAAGAATTTACTTACCGATAATTCTATTTCTCGTAGTCCGTAGTGGATGCTGGGCGCCCATCCCAAGTGCGGATTGTCTGCAATACTGGTACATAATTATTGTTACCAAAAAATTCGGGTTATTGCTGTAGTGAGCCATCTTTTCTAGAGGCTCCTCTATTATCATGCTGTTAACTGGGTTCAGATCACAAGTTGTACAGTGTGATTGGTGTGGCTGGTATGAGTCTTACCCGGGATTCAAAATCCTTCCTTATTGTGTACGCTCGTCCGGGCACAGTATCCTAACTGAGGCTTGGAGGAGGGTCATAGGGGGAGGAGCCAGTGCACACCAGGTGATCCTAAAGCTTTCTTTAGATGTGCCCAGACTCCTGCGGAGCCGCTATTCCCCATGGTCCTTACGGAGTTCCCAGCATCCACTACGGACTACGAGAAATAGAATTATCGGTAAGTAAATTCTTATTTTTTCAAACACTGGGGCAGATGTATTAACCTGGAGAAGGTATAATGAAGTGATAAACCAGTGATAAGTGCAAGGTGATAATAAGATTTTACTTACCGTTACCGATAAATCTATTTCTCGTACTCCGTAGTGGATGCTGGGACTCCGTAAGGACCATGGGGAATAGCGGCTCCGCAGGAGACGGGGCACAAGAATAAAAGCTTTAGGATCAGGTGGTGTGCACTGGCTCCTCCCCCTATGACCCTCCTCCAAGCCTCAGTTAGGATACTGTGCCCGGACGAGCGTACATAATAAGGAAGGATATTGAATCCCGGGTAAGACTCATACCAGCCACACCAATCACACCGTACAACTCGTGATCTGAACCCAGTTAACAGTATGATAGAACGAAAAAGAGCCTCTGAAAGATGGCTCCCAACAATAACCCGAATTTTTGTAACAATAACTATATACAAGTATTGCAGACAATCCGCACTTGGGATGGGCGCCCAGCATCCACTACGGACTACGAGAAATAGATTTATCGGTAAGTAAAATCTTATTTTCTCTGACGTCCTAGTGGAGGGTGGTCTTCTGTTTGCCGGCGGTCGGGCCAGTATACCGGCGCCGGGAGCCCGACAGCCGGAATACCGACAATTATTTTCCCTCGTGGGGGTCCACGACCCCCATAGAGGGAGAATAAAATAGTGTGGCGCGCCACCGTGCCCGTAGCGTGGCGAGCGCAGCGAGCCCGCAAGGGGCTCATTTGCGCTCGCCAAGCTGTCGGTAAGCCGGCGGTCGGGCTCCCGGCGCCGGGATGCTGGTCGCCGGGAGCCCGACCGCCGGCAAGCCGTAGTGAACCCCCTAGTGGATGCTGGGATTCCGTAAGGACCATGGGGATTATACCAAAGCTCCCAAACGGGCGGGAGAGTGCGGATGACTCTGCAGCACCGAATGAGAGAACTCCAGGTCCTCCTCAGCCAGGGTATCAAATTTGTAGAATTTTGCAAACGTGTTTGCCCCTGACCAAGTAGCTGCTCGGCAAAGTTGTAAAGCCGAGACCCCTCGGGCAGCCGCCCAAGATGAACCCACTTTCCTTGTGGAATGGGTTTTTACCGATTTTGGCTGTGGCAGGCCTGCCACCGAATGTGCAAGCTGAATTGTACTACAAATCCAACGAGCAATCGTCTGCTTAGAAGCAGGAGCACCTAATTTGTTGGGTGCATACAGGATAAACAGCGAGTCAGATTTTCTGACTCCAGCCGTCCTGGAAACATATATTTTCAGGGCCCTGACCACGTCAAGCAACTTGGAGTCCTCCAAGTCCTTAGTAGCCGCAGGTACCACAATAGGTTGGTTCATGTGAAATGCAGAAACCACCTTAGGTAGAAATTGAGGACGAGTCCTCAATTCTGCCCTGTCAGAATGAAATATTAAGTAAGGGCTTTTATACGATAAAGCCGCCAATTCTGACACACGCCTGGCTGAAGCCAGGGGTAACAGCATCGTCACCTTCCATGTGAGATATTTTAAGTCCACAGTGGTGAGTGGTTCAAACCAATGTGACTTTAGGAAACTCAACACAACATTGAGATCCCAAGGTGCCACTGGGGGCACAAAAGGAGGCTGTATATGCAGTACCCCTTTTACAAATGTCTGAACTTCAGGTACTGAAGCCAGTTCTTTTTGGAAGAAAATCGACAGGGCCGAAATTTGAACCTTAATGGACCCTAATTTTAGGCCCATAGACAGTCCTGTTTGCAGGAAATGGAGGAAACGACCCAGTTGAAATTCCTCTGTAGGGGCCTTCCTGGCCTCACACCACGCAACATATTTTTGCCAAATGCGGTGATAATGTTTTGCGGTTACATCCTTCCTGGCCTTGACCAGGGTAGGGATGACTTCATCTGGAATGCCTTTTTCCTTCAGGATCCGGCGTTCAACCGCCACGCCGTCAAACGCAGCCGCGGTAAGTCTTGGAGCAGACAAGGCCCCTGCTGGAGCAGGTCCTTTCTTAGAGGTAGAGGCCATGGTTCGTCCGTGAGCATCTCCTGAAGTTCCGGATACCAAGTCCTTCTCGGCCAATCCGGAACCACGAGTATAGTTCTTACTCCTCTCCTTCTTATGATTCTCAGTACTTTTGGTATGAGAGGCAGAGGAGGGAACACATACACTGACTGGTACACCCACGGTGTTACCAGAGCGTCCACCGCTATTGCCTGAGGGTCCCTTGACCTGGCGCAATATCTGTCTAGTTTTTTGTTTAGACGGGACGCCATCATGTCCACCTTTGGTTTTTCCCAACGGTTCACAATCATGTGGAAGACTTCTGGATGAAGTCCCCACTCCCCCGGGTGAAGGTCGTGTCTGCTGAGGAAGTCTGCTTCCCAGTTGTCCACTCCCGGAATGAACACTGCTGACAGTGCTATCACATGATTTTCCGCCCAGCGAAGAATCCTTGCAGCTTCTGCCATTGCCCTCCTGCTTCTCGTGCCGCCCTGTCTGTTTACGTGGGCGACTGACGTGATGTTGTCCGATTGGATCAATACCGCCTGACCCTGAAGCAGGGGTTTCGCTTGACTTAGGGCATTGTAAATGGCCCGTAGTTCCAGAATGTTTATATGAAGAGATGTTTCCATGCTTGACCACAAGCCCTGGAAGTTTCTTCCCTATGTGACTGCTCCCCAGCCTCTCAGGCTTGCATCCGTGGTCACCAGGATCCAATCCTGAATGCCGAATCTGCGGCCCTCTAGAAGATGAGCACTCTGCAACCACCACAGGAGGGACACCCTTGTCTTTGGTGACAGGGTTATCCGCTGCTGCATCTGAAGATGCGATCCGGACCATTTGTCCAGTAGATCCCACTGAAACGTTCTTGCATGGAATCTTCCGAATGGAATTGCTTCGTAAGAAGCCACAATTTTTCCCAGGACCCTCGTGCACTGATGCACTGACACCTGGCCTGGTTTTAGGAGGTTCCTGACTAGCTCGGATAACTCCTTGGCCTTCTCCTCCGGGAGAAACACCTTCTTCTGGACTGTGTTCAGAATCATTCCTAGGAACAGAAGACGTGTCGTTGGAATCAGCTGCGATTTTGGAATATTTAGGATCCACCCGTGCTGACGTAACACTATCGGAGATAGTGCTACTCCGACTTCTAACTGTTCCGTGGACCTTGCCCTTATCAGGAGATCGTCCAAGTAAGGGATAATTAAGATGCCTTTTCTTCGAAGAAGAATCATCATTTCGGCCATTACCTTGGTAAAGACCCGAGGTGCCGTGGACAACCCAAACGGCAGCGTCTGAAACTGATAATGACAGTCTTGTACTACAAACCTGAGATACCCTTGGTGAGCAGGGTAGATTGGGACGTGGAGATAAGCATCTTTGATGTACAGAGACACCATATAGTCCCCTTCTTCCAGGTTCGCTATCACCGCTCTGAGTGACTCCATCTTGAATTTGAACCTTTTTATGTAAGTGTTCAAGGATTTCAGATTTAAAATTGGTCTCACCGAGCCGTCCGGCTTCGGTACCACAAACAGCGTGGAATAATACCCCTTTCCTTGTTGTAGGAGGGGTACCTTGATTATCACCTGCTGGGAATACAGCTTGTGAATGGCTTCCAGAACTGCCTCCCTGTCGGAGGGAGACTTTGGCAGAGCAGACTTCAGGAACCGGCGAGGGGGAAACGCCTCGAATTCCAGTTTGTACCCCTGCGATACTACCTGTAGAATCCAGGGATCCACTTGCGAGTGAGCCCACTGCGCGTTGAAATTCTTGAGACTGGCCCCCACCAAGTCTGAGTCTGCTTGTAAAGCCCCAGCGTCATGCTGAAGACTTGGCAGAAGCAGGGGTTTGGAATCCGCATCCCCTGACCACTGACGCGTCCATAACGTTCTTCTGGCAGAGATGGACATAGCACTTACTCTTGATGCCAGGGTGCAAATATCCCTCTGTGTATCACGCATATATAGTAATGCATCCTTCAAATGCTCTATAGTTAACAATATATTGTCCCTATCCAGGGTATCAATATTTTCAGTCAGGGAATCCGACCACGCGACTCCAGCACTGCACATCCAGGCTGAAGCGATTGCTGGTCGCAGTATAACACCAGTAGGTGTGTATATACTTTTTAGGATATTTTCCAGCCTTCTATCAGCTGGTTCTTTGAGGGTGGCCGTATCAGGAGACTGTAACGCTACTTGTTTAGATAAACGTGTGAGCGCCTTATCTACCCTAGGGGGTGTTTCCCAACGTGTCCTAACCTCTGATGGGAAAGGATATAGTGCCAATAATTTATTAGAAATTAGCAGTTTTTTGTCGGGAGAAACCCACGCTTTATCACATACCTCATTCAATTCATCTGACTCAGGAAAAACTATTGGTAGTTTTTTCACCCCCCACATAATACCCTTCTTAGTGGTATTTGTAGTGTCAGAAATGTGCAATGCTTCCTTCATTGCCGTGATCATGTAACGTGTGGCCCTACTGGACATTACGTTCGACTCATCACCGTCGACACTAGACTGTGTCTGGGTCTGTGTCGACCCACTGAGGTAACGGGCGTTTTAGGGCCCCTGACGGTGTCTGAGACGCCTGGACAGGCACTAATTGATTTGCCGGCTGTCTCATGTCGTCAACAGTTTTTTGCAAAGTGCTGACATTATCACTTAATTGTTTGAACACGATCATCCAGTCAGGTGTCGACTCCCTAGGGGGTGACATCACTAACGCAGGCAATTGCTCCGCCTCCACATCATTTTCCTCCTCATACATGTCGACACACACGTACCGACACACAGCACACACACCGGGAATGCTCTGATAAGAGGACAGGACCCCACGAGCCCTTTGGAGAGACAGAGGGAGTCTGCCAGCACACACCCAACGCTATATATATATATATATATATATATATATATAGATATAGATATATAGATAGGTAACCTTATATAAGTGTTATTCTTTTATGGCTGCTGTTTATATTGTCATTTGCTGCCAATAGTGCCCCCCCCTTCTCTTTTTTTACCCTGATTCTGAAGCAGGACTGCAGGGGAGAGTCAGGGAGCCGTCCTTCCAGCGGAACTGTGAGGGATAATGGCGCTTGTGTGCTGAGGAGATAGGCTCCGCCCCTTCACGATGTCCTTATCTCCCGCTCTTTTGTGTAAAAATGGCAGGGGTTAAAATACATCCATATAGCCCAGGAGCTATATGTGATGTATTCTTTTGCCACCTAAGGTATTATCATTTATATTGCGTCTCAGGGCGCTCCCCCCCTAGCGCCCTGCACCCTCAGTGACCGGAGTGTGAAGTGTGCTGAGAGCAATGGCGCACAGCTGCGGTGCTGTGCGCTACCTTAGTCTGAAGACAGGATTGTCTTCTGCCGCCGATTTCACCGGACCTCTTCGTCTCTTCTGGCTCTGTAAGGGGGACGGCGGCGCTGCTCCGGTGACCCATCCAGGCTGTACCTGTGATCGTCCCTCTGGAGCTAATGTCCAGTAGCCTAAGAAGCCCAATCCACTCTGCACGCAGGTGAGTTCGCTTCTTCTCCCCTTAGTCCCACGATGCAGTGAGCCTGTTGCCAGCAGGACTCACTGAAAATAAAAAACCTAAATTAAACTTTTATTCTAAGCAGCTCAGGAGAGCCACCTAGCCTGCACCCTTCTCGTTCGGGCACAAAAATCTAACTGAGGCTTGGAGGAGGGTCATAGGGGGAGGAGCCAGTGCACACCACCTGATCCTAAAGCTTTTATTCTTGTGCCCTGTCTCCTGCGGAGCCGCTATTCCCCATGGTCCTTACGGAGTCCCAGCATCCACTAGGACGTCAGAGAAAAATGTACCAGCCAATCGGCTCCAATGTGCAAATTGACAGGAGCTGGCTGTGGTGCATTTATCACCTTGCACTTATCACTGGTTTATAACTTCCTTATGCCTTCTCCAGGGTAATATATCTGCCCCACTGCCTGTAACGTGGCAGTTAGGAACAGATTGGCTGGTGCTGAGTATATGTTCATAGGAGTGGTAAAATATAGATTAAGCTGTATGTATTTGAAAGTCCTGTGTAGCCTTTGGGTTTACACTTTGTACAGGTGTAAATAGTTATTAAAACATTTGCTACATCTAATCTGTTACCAAGATTGGATCAAACTATAGTATAGAAGTGTTGAGTACAATTCTAAGCCATAACATTTGTTAAGTTGTCTTATAAACGTTTATCTGTGTAGGAAAACAACTTAAATTGGAATTTACTGGATTTTAAAAAGTGAAATCTGATATTACTTGTTTGTCATGATACACCATTATATAATGATCAACTGCTTTCAAATTTTTCCCCCCTCCCTTTCTTAGGACTTTTATTGTGACGATCTTGAGTTTATAACTGAAAAGCTGAAAGCTTTGGCTACTGATTGCAACAAGCATAGAGCTAAAGTAGATAGAAGAAAGCAACGTTCTGTTTTCCGTGATGTCCTTAGAGCTGTTGAGGTATTACACAATAATCTTCTACAATGTAAAAAAAGTGTCAGTACCTGCCTTGTTATATTTTTATGCAGCTGTAACATTACTCGTATAATCTAAGGGTGCCATAGATTGCCTTTGGTAAAATAGGCTTGCTAATCGGGCTTTATTTTTGCACAGGATGGAGAGTTCCAGTCTGAAATGATTCGGTTTGGGAGAGAACGCATGCACATTGACTGCTGGGTGAAGAGACTCACATATGGAATATTCAAAGAACTGTTTGGCTCGGGGATGCAGTTTCATCTCCTTGTAAGATGTTTGAATTTCTATTTCTGCATTAATTTCTTGATTGTGCTGATGAACAGAATTGTGTACAGTAAAAGCACTACTAAATTTATAATTCAAGGTTACTTGTATGAATCTTGGGCAGTGAGTGGACTCTCGTAAAACCTGTTAATGTAATTGAAATTGATCACATTATTGAGAATGTAATGTTATGACTGCGGTAACAGTCTGTGAAGCCAA
The DNA here is from genome assembly GCF_028390025.1 of Pseudophryne corroboree. Classification (NCBI taxonomy): domain Eukaryota; kingdom Metazoa; phylum Chordata; class Amphibia; order Anura; family Myobatrachidae; genus Pseudophryne; species Pseudophryne corroboree. The sequence continues at coordinate 482,676,905 of NC_086449.1, read as the reverse complement.
ATTTACTGGTGTTTCAGTATGGCAACTGAATTCAGTACAGAGGGGGACATACACTAAGCAGTGATAAAAGTGGAGAACTTGCCCATGGCAACCAATCAGCATTGACGTAACATTTATAATTTGCATACTATAAACATAGAGCAGCTGATTGGTTGCCATGGGCAACTTCTCCGCTCTGTCTTCACTGCTTAGTATATGCCCCCCAGAGCCTGCTATGGTTTGTCAACATCCATTGAAGCTGAAGAGAACCCATAATGGAGTCTGAAACGACAGAATGATTGTCTTGTCTACAACATAAAAATCCTGCACAGGGTCAGGTGGGCCCTACTGCCTGGTGGGGCCCCACCTCCTCTAGGGAAGAGGTTCCAGACTGTGCACTTGAATTATTCCTGCAGTATGTTCCATTATAATGCACAGGACTATGGTGTGTATTCTATCATGCATTGCTGTTATTAATCTGCTACTGTACACTATCATGCATGCACTGGCAATATTGACTGTATGTATGTGTCTGTGTGTATACATGTGTGTATGTATATGTATGTGTGTTAAAGCAGCAGCTGGGGTGTCATCCACAAATCCCCTCCAGAGAATCCACTTGTAGAAACAAACAATGGAGCACTCACCAGTCTTTTCTTTAATTATATATCAACAGGAGTTTATTAGCCAGACAGCACAAAATGACTGTCCACTGCAGTCCAACATAAATTCATAGGTCTTCTCAAACAGACCGTCATCAGGAGACACAAAATTCAGTAGAGCTGTCCCATCATAATAAAAGCACCAGCCCATGCAGTCTCTAATGGTTAGGTAAACCACCAATGTTGTGGCTGGCCACACCCCTATGCATGGGCCCCTACCACTGCATTTCCCCGGTATGCCCTTCTTGCCCCAGTCTGACACTCTACATTGAGTTATAGTATTTACATTACATATTGGTGAAGTTTGCCCAATGTCTTAATGTTGGAGCAGAATTTTACTGTCTCGAGTTAGTTTTGAAACCTCTGGATGCTGATCTGCTTAATGTATGTACAGATGCAAAATGTTATATCAGTGATTGCGCTAAGCCCCAAAAAAAGTGGGGCCCAGGGACCCGTCACTTTGAAAAATTGGGGTCCTGTCCTTTTTTGGGTTCCATCGGAATAAAGGTTCTTATTAATGATTCAAATATAAAAACAGACATTATGACACTACAAAAGTGCTTCAAGAGGGGGGTGGGGGGGGTGTGACAGTGCTGCTGGACTGTGTAGCATACAGGACACTCTACAGCAGGGCTTTAAGTAGACATTTTGGTGCCCTTTCGCAGAAACTGAATTGGCTCTCCCCCTCTTATAATGCGAAGAATGGACAAGCAAAAATGTAGGTTCATGTTTTCGTGGAGAAGGGGCATGGCCATATCATAGTAGTGCCGCTTGTACACACTGCACCAGGTAGGACCCCCTTCCATACACGTTGCACACATTGCGCCAGGCGGAATCCATCTTTCAGAAGATAGGAGGTAGTAATGTACATTGATAATATGCTAATGCCATCATTCAATACCGTATAACTAAAATAACATAAAAAAAACCCTTAGATTTCTAGGTGACAGTTCTATTTTGCATTAGCGATAGTTACGGTAAAGACACTACAACAGCAATGTTTGCAGGAACACAGTGTAATGTCTAGGGCTTTCATTTTGTTACAACACGTATTCTGCTCCCTCAGAACAACTTTAGCTAAGGCCACACGGAGGGGGCAATGACCACAGAGCACATGGTTAGTCACAGCAATCGTGCAGCGTGGAGGATGCTATGAACGGTGCAGCCTTCTCCTCCAGGGATCCTGCACACAAACTTTGGAGGAAGGCACTGAGAGGGGAGCTGTGGGCAGGTAGAGGCTCGGCCGTCCCTGCATTACAGGACATCAGCCTCCGGATTTTAGTCTGGGCACAATAGCACATCCTCCATCTGTCACCTGTAGAGCAGGATCGGGCCAGGTGAAGCCTGGGTCTCGCAGAGGAGCGGGTGCATAGTGGTGTACTGGGAGAAGCCAGACTACCCTGCTGTGCCGCCGCCTCCTGCTGGCTGGTGCGGACCCTGCGCTGTGCTCTCCCCTTCAGCAGACCTTCTTTCCATCCCCCTGGGGGGAAGGGAAGGTGGGTGCATGCTGTGGGAAGGGGGGTGTATGCTGCAGGAAGGGGGGTGGAGAAGGTGAGCGGGTGTATGCTGGGGGGGGGGGGGGGAGGAGAAGGTAAGCAGGTGTATGCTGTGTGTGGGGGGGGGGGGGAAGGTGGGTGTATGCTGCGTGGGGGGGGGGGGGGAGGTGGGTGTATGCTGCGTGGGGGGGGGGGGGGGGGAGGTGGGTGTATGCTGCGTGGGGGGGGGGGGGGAGGTGGGTGTATGCTGCGTGGGGGGGGGGGGGGGGAGGTGGGTGTATGCTGCGTGGGGGGGGGGGGGGGGGAGGTGGGTGTATGCTGGGGGGGGGGAGGTGGGTGTATGCTGGGGGGGGGGGGGGGGAGGTGGGTGTATGCTGCGTGGGGGGGGGGGAAGGTGGGTGTATGCTGCGTGGGGGGGGGAAGGTGGGTGTATGCTGCGTGGGGGGGGAGAAGGTGGGTGTATGCTGCGTGGGGGGGGAGAAGGTGGGTGTATGCTGCGTGGGGGAGGGGAGGTGGGTGTATGCTGTGTGGGGGGGGAGAAGGTGGGTGCATGCTGTGTGGGCGGGAGAAGGTGGGTGCATGCTCTGTGGGGGGGGGGGAGGAGAAGGTGGGTGCATGCTCTGTGGGGGGGGGAGAAGGCGGGTGCACGCTCTGTGGGGTGGGGGGGGGGAGGAGAAGGTGGGTGCACGCTCTGTGGGGTGGGGGGGGAGGAGAAGGTGGGTGCACGCTCTGTGGGGGGGGAGGAGAAGGTGGGTGCACGCTCTGTGGGGTGGGGGGGGAGGAGAAGGTGGGTGCACGCTCTGTGGGGTGGGGGGGGAGGAGAAGGTGGGTGCACGCTCTGTGGGGTGGGGGGGGAGGAGAAGGTGGGTGCATGCTCTGTGGGGGGGGGGAGGAGAAGGTGGGTGCACGCTCTGTGGGGGGGGGAGGAGAAGGTGGGTGCACGCTCTGTGGGGGGGGAGGAGAAGGTGGGTGCACGCTCTGTGGGGGGGGAGGAGAAGGTGGGTGCATGCTCTGTGGGGAGGGGGGAGGAGAAGGTGGGTGCATGCTCTGGGGGGGGGGGGGGGGAAGGTGGGTGTATGCTGTGGGGGGGGGGAGGTGGGTGTATGCTGCGTGGGGGGGGAAGGTGGGTGCATGCTGCGTGGGGGGGGGGGAGGAGAAGGTGGGTGCATGCTCTGTGGTGTGGGGGGGGAGGAGAAGGTGGGTGCATGCTCTGTGGGGTGGGGGGGGAAAGGAGAAGGTGGGTGCACGCTCTGTGGGGGGGGGGAAGGAGAAGGTGGGTGCACGCTCTGTGGGGGGGGGAGGAGAAGGTGGGTGCACGCTCTGTGGGGGGGGAAGGAGAAGGTGGGTGCACGCTCTGTGGGGGGGGAAGGAGAAGGTGGGTGCACGCTCTGTGGGGGGGGAAGGAGAAGGTGGGTGCACGCTCTGTGGGGGGGGGGGAAGGTGGGTGCACGTTCTGTGGGGGGGGGGAGGAGAAGGCGGGTGCACGCTCTGTGGGGGGGGGGGGAGGAGAAGGTGGGTGCACGCTCTGTGGGGGGGGGGGGAGAAGGTGGGTGTATGCTGTGGGGGGGGGGAGAAGGTGGGTGTATGCTGTGGGGGGGGGGGGGGGAGAAGGTGGGTGTATGCTGTGGGGGGGGGGGAGAAGGTGGGTGTATGCTGTGGGGGGGGGGGAGGTGGGTGGGTGTATGCTGTGGGGGGGGAGGTGGGTGTATGCTGCGTGGGGGGGGGAGGTGGGTGCATGCTGCGTGGGGGGGGAAGGTGGGTGCATGCTGTGGGGGGGGGGGGGGGAGGTGGGTGCATGCTCTGTGGGGGGGGGGGGGAGGAGAAGGTGGGTGCATGCTCTGTGGGGGGGGGTGGAGGAGAAGGTGGGCGCATGCTCTGTGGGGGGGGGGGGAGGAGAAGGTGGGCGCATGCTCTGTGGGGTGGGGGGGGAGGAGAAGGTGGGTGCATGCTCTGTGGGGGGGGGGGGGGGGAGAAGGTGGGTGCATGCTCTGTGGGGTGGGGGGGGGAGAAGGTGGGTGCATGCTCTGTGGGGGGGGAGGAGAAGGTGGGTGCACGCTCTGTGGGGGAGGGGGGAGAAGGTGGTTGTATGCTGGGGGGGTGAAGGTGGGTGTATGCTGGGGGGGTGAAGGTGGGTGTATGCTGGGGGGGGGTGAAGGTGGGTGTATGGGGGGGGGGGGAAGGTAGGTGCATGCTCTGTGGGGGGGGGAGAAGGTGGGTGCATGCTCTGTGCTGTGGGGGGGGGGTTGAGAAGGTGGGCGCCTGCTGTGGGGGGGGGGGGGGGTTGAGAAGGTGGGCGCATGCTGTGGGGGGAGGAGAAGGTGGGCGCATGCTGTGAGGTGGGGGAGAAGGTGGGTGTATGCTGTGGGGGGGGGTTGAGAAGGTGGGCGCATGCTGTGGGGGGGAGGAGAAGGTGGGTGTATGCTGCGGGGGGGGGAGAATGTGGGTGTATGCTGTGGGGGGGGGGAGAAGGTGGGTGTATGCTGTGGGGGGGGGGAGAAGGTGGGTGTATGCTGTGTGGGGGGGGGGGGGGAGAAGGGGGGTGTATGCTGTGGGGGGGGGGAAGGTGGGTGTATGCTGTGGGGGGGGGGGGGAGAAGGTGGGTGTATGCTGTGGGGGGGGGGGGGGGAGAAGGTGGGTGTATGCTGTGGGGGGGGGGGGGGAGAAGGTGGGTGTATGCTGTGGGGGGGAGAAGGTGGGTGTATGCTGTGGGGGGGGGGAAGGTGGGTGTATGCTGCGGGGGGGGGGAATGTGGGTGCATGCTGCGTGGGGGGGGAGGTGGGTGCATGCTGCGTGGGGGGGGGAGAAGGTGGGTGTATGCTGTGGGGGGGGGGGGAAGGTGGGTGTATGCTGTGGGGGGGGGGGAGGTGGGTGTATGCTGTGGGGGGGGGAAGGTGGGTGTATGCTGTGGGGGGGGGAGGTGGGTGTATGCTGCGTGGGGGGGGAAGGTGGGTGCATGCTGTGTGGGGGGGGGGAGGTGGGTGCATGCTCTGTGGGGGGGGGGGGAGGAGAAGGTGGGTGCATGCTCTGTGGGGGGGGGGGGAGGAGAAGGTGGGCGCATGCTCTGTGGGGGGGGGGGGGAGGAGAAGGTGGGCGCATGCTCTGTGGGGTGGGGGGGAGGAGAAGGTGGGTGCATGCTCTGGGGGGGGGGGGGGGGAGAAGGTGGGTGCATGCTCTGTGGGGTGGGGGGGGGAGGAGAAGGTGGGTGCATGCTCTGTGGGGGGGGGAGGAGAAGGTGGGTGCACGCTCTGTGGGGGGGGGGGTGAAGGTGGGTGTATGCTGGGGGGGTGAAGGTGGGTGTATGCTGGGGGGGTGAAGGTGGGTGTATGCTGGGGGGGGTGAAGGTGGGTGTATGGGGGGGGGGGGAGAAGGTAGGTGCATGCTCTGTGGGGGGGGGGAAGGTGGGTGCATGCTCTGTGCTGTGGGGGGGGGGGAGGTTGAGAAGGTGGGCGCCTGCTGTAGGGGGGGGGGGGTTGAGAAGGTGGGCGCATGCTGTGGGGGGGGAGGAGAAGGTGGGCGCATGCTGTGAGGTGGGGGAGAAGGTGGGTGTATGCTGTGGGGGGGGGTTGAGAAGGTGGGCGCATGCTGTGGGGGGGAGGAGAAGGTGGGTGTATGCTGCGGGGGGGGGGAGAATGTGGGTGTATGCTGTGGGGGGGGAGAGAAGGTGGGTGTATGCTGTGGGGGGGGGAGAAGGTGGGTGTATGCTGTGGGGGGGGGGGAGAAGGTGGGTGTATGCTGTGGGGGGGGGAGAAGGGGGGTGTATGCTGTGGGGGGGGGGAGAAGGGGGGTGTATGCTGTGGGTGGGGGGGGAGAAGGGGGGTGTATGCTGTGGGGGGGGAGAAGGGGGGTGTATGCTGTGGGGGGGGGGGAGAAGGTGGGTGTATGCTGTGGGGGGGGGGGGAGAAGGGGGGTGTATGCTGGGGGGGGGGGGAGAAGGTGGGTGTATGCTGTGGGGGGGGGGGAGAAGGTGGGTGTATGCTGTGGGGGGGGGGGAGAAGGTGGGTGTATGCTGTGGGGGGGGGGGAGAAGGTGGGTGTATGCTGTGGGGGGGGGGGGGAGAAGGTGGGTGTATGCTGTGGGGGGGGGGGGAGAAGGTGGGTGTATGCTGTGGGGGGGGGGGAGAAGGTGGGTGTATGCTGTGGGGGGGGGGGGGAGAAGGTGGGTGTATGCTGTGGGGGGGGGGGAGAAGGTGGGTGTATGCTGTGGGGGGGGGGGAGAAGGTGGGTGTATGCTGTGGGGGGGGGGGAGAAGGTGGGTGTATGCTGTGGGGGGGGGGAGAAGGTGGGTGTATGCTGTGGGGGGGGGGGGGGGAAGGTGGGTGCATGCTGCGTGGGGGGGGGAGAAGGTGGGTGCATGCTCTGTGGGTGGGGGGGGGGAGAAGGTGGGTGCACGCTCTGTGGGGGGGGGGAGGAGAAGGTGGGTGCACGCTCTGTGGGGGGGGAGGAGAAGGTGGGTGCACGCTCTGTGGGGGGGGGGAGGAGAAGGTGGGTGCATGCTCTGTGGGGGGGGGAGGAGAAGGTGGGTGCACGCTCTGTGGGGGGGGGAGGAGAAGGTGGGTGCACGCTCTGTGGGGGGGGGAGGAGAAGGTGGGTACATGCTCTGTGGGGGGGGGGGGGGTGGAGAAGGTTGGTGCATGCTCTGTGGGGGGGGGGGGAGGAGAAGGTGGGTGCATGCTCTGTGGGGGGGGGGGGAGGAGAAGGTGGGTGCATGCTCTGTGGGGGGGGGAGAAGGTGGGTGCATGCTCTGTGCTGTGGGGGGGGAGGTGGGTGCATGCTCTGGGGGGGGTTGAGAAGGTGGGCGCATGCTGTGGGGGGGGGGGTTTGAGAAGGTGGGTGTATGCTGTGGGGGGGGGGAAGGTGGGTGTATGCTGTGGGGGGGGGAAGGTGGGTGTATGCTGTGGGGGGGGAGAAGGTGGGTGTATGCTGTGGGGGGGGGGGAAGGTGGGTGTATGCTGTGGGGGGGGGGGGAGAAGGTGGGTGTATGCTGTGGGGGGGGGAGAAGGTGGGTGTATGCTGTGGGGGGGGAGAAGGTGGGTGTATGCTGTGGGGGGGGGGGGAGAAGGTGGGTGTATGCTGGGGGGGGGGTGAAGGTGGGTGTATGCTGTGGGGGGGGAGAAGGTGGGTGTATGCTGGGGGGGGGGGTGAAGGTGGGTGTATGCTGGGGGGGGGGTGAAGGTGGGTGTATGCTGGGGGGGGGGTGAAGGTGGGTGTATGCTGGGGGGGGGGGGTGTGAAGGTGGGTGTATGCTGGGGGGGGGGGGGTGAAGGTGGGTGTATGCTGGGGGGGGGTGAAGGTGGGCGTATGCTGGGGGGGTGAAGGTGGGCGTATGCTGGGGGGGTGAAGGTGGGCGTATGCTGGGGGGGGGGGTGAAGGTGGGTGTATGCTGGGGGGGGTGAAGGTGGGTGTATGCTGGGGGGGGGGGGGTGTGAAGGTGGGTGTATGCTGGGGGGGGGGGGTGAAGGGTGTATGCTGGGGGGGGTGTGTGAAGGTGGGTGTATGCTGGGGGGGGTGAAGGTGGGTGTATGCTGTGTGTGGGGGGGGGGAGAAGGTGGGTGTATGCTGTGTGGGGGGGGGGAGAAGGTGGGTGTATGCTGTGGGGGGGGGGAGAAGGTGGGTGTATGCTGTGGGGGGGGGGGAGAAGGTGGGTGTATGCTGGGGGGGGGAGAAGGTGGGTGTATGCAGTGGGGGGGGGAAGAAGGTGGGTGTATGCTGTGGGGGGGGAAGAAGGTGGGTGTATGCTGCGGGGGGGGATGCGAGCGGGTGTATGCTGCGGGGGGGGATGCGAGCGGGTGTATGCTGCGGGGGGGGGGAGAAGGTGGGTGTATGCTGTGGGGGGGGGGGAGAAGGTGGGTGTATGCTGTGGGGGGGGGAGAAGGTGGGTGTATGCTGTGGGGGGGGAGAAGGTGGGTGTATGCTGTGGGGGGGGGGAGAAGGTGGGTGTATGCTGTGGGGGGGGGGAAGGTGGGTGTATGCTGTGGGGGGGGGGAGAAGGTGGGTGTATGCTGTGGGGGGGGGGAAGGTGGGTGTATGCTGTGGGGGGGGGGGAAGGTGGGTGTATGCTGTGGGGGGGGGAAGGTGGGTGCATGCTGCGTGGGGTGGGTGGGTGCATGCTGCGTGGGGGTGGGTGGGTGCATGCTGCGTGGGGGGGGTGGGTGCATGCTGTGTGGGGGGGGGAGAAGGTGGGTGCATGCTCTGTGGGGGGGGAGGAGAAGGTGGGTGCATGCTCTGTGGGGGGGGGGGGGGGAGAAGGTGGGTGCATGCTCTGTGGGGGGGGGGGAGGAGAAGGTGGGTGCATGCTCTGGGGGGGGAGAAGGTGGGTGCATGCTCTGTGGGGGGGGGGGAGAAGGTGGGTGCATGCTCTGTGCTGTGGGGGGGGGGAGGTGGGTGCATGCTCTGGGGGGGGTTGAGAAGGTGGGCGCATGCTGTGGGGGGGGTTGAGAAGGTGGGCGCATGCTGTGGGGGGGGGGTTTGAGAAGGTGGGGGAGAAGGTGGGTGTATGCTGTGGGGGGGGGGGGGAGAAGGTGGGTGTATGCTGTGGGGGGGGGGGAGAAGGTGGGTGTATGCTGTGGGGGGGGGGGAGAAGGTGGGTGTATGCTGTGGGGGGGGGGAGAAGGTGGGTGTATGCTGTGGGGGGGGGGGAGAAGGTGGGTGTATGCTGTGGGGGGGGGGAGAAGGTGGGTGTATGCTGGGGGGGGGATGCGAGCGGGTGTATGCTGCGGGGGGGGCGAGGTGAGTGGGTGTATGCTGCATTGGGGGGGGGGGGGAGATGGCGGGTGTATGCTGCAGAGGGGGAGAATGTGAGCGGCTGTATGCTGCGTGGCATGGGGGGGGGGGGGGAGTGAAAGGACGGAGGTGAGCATGTGTATGCTGCGGAGGGGGAGGAGATAAGCGGGTGACTGTCACTGATCTGCCCTGTGCCCCCAGTGACTTGTGCAGTCTGTGTGGGGTGGTGGATGGGCTTGCTGTAGGGGGTTCCAGCGTCTGTGGGGTTGGGACTTAGGGGATGATTATATAACAATGTGTATAACATGCTCTACCTGGTGCAATATGTATAATATGCTCAGCCTGGCGTGAAGTGTGTATTGTGCTCTACCTGGCGCAGTGTAGAACGTGAATTCTACCTGGCGCACTATTAGGACCACACCCCTTCCCCATGAAGCCACACCCCTAAATTTTTGCAGCGCGTTTTCGGCGCACACTGCCTGTAGTTTCAAATCTGGGAGGTGGAGCACCAATTCACTTTCTGTCAAAGGGCACCCAAATGTCTAATTACAGCTCTGGTGCAGGGTGTCCTGCATGCTACACAGCCCAGCAGCAGTGTCACCCCATCCCCTCACCTTGCAACACTTTTGTAGTGTCTACATAAGATTAATAAGAACTTTCATTCCGATGGGACCCAGAAAAGGACCGGTAGGACCCCAGTTTAAGTGAGGTTCCTGAGGCCCACTTTTTTGGGGGGGCTCAGCACGATCACTGCAGTATAGTTACACATCTGTATTCAGTCTTGGCTTTTGGTACAAAAATTAATTCTATGGGGGGTGGTTCCTTTCTCTCCTTTGTCTACATAGATGGATTGTCATGCAATCTGATAAGTATTTTGTATGTTATAGAATATTATAAAGGGGGTCATTGGACCAAAGTATTGATTGGTCCAGTAAGAGCTAGGATTCTAATCTGTAATTGTAAGATTGTTGGGCATTCCCATAAAGTATGCGTTAATGTACTTATAGCAGAGCAGCTCCTCTGGCAGAGGGTAAGGAGTAGGGAAATCTATTGTTCTAGAAGAGGATACCATCTAGTGTAGGTGTTTTAGTGTAATAGTGTTAATGGTGGATTTGTTGTCCCGTGAGATGCCCAAGGCACCTTCTCGTGTAACATCCAAGCTATGAGTCTTCTATAGAAGAGAAAAATGCTCCCTTTCTGCTGCATTAGGACATTGTAAACCTTAAAAACCCCACAAACACAATTACATAGACTATTTAAATTGTAGCATTTGTGGAGCATAATACTTGGCACACCATCAAATCTGAATGTGGAGGATTTTTATTTAGTGTTATGACGTGATTTTTTTTTTTTTTTATAGGCAAATGGATTTCTGCGCAATATTTTTGAGCTTGGTCCCCCTTTGCTTTTGGACACAGCCACCATTAAAGAAATGAAGGTTTCTCGTGATGAAAGGGTATGTTGCACAAGTGAGAGAACAAAACCATAAAGTCACTGTTTCAAGGAGAAATCCCCATATGTAGGTTTGTCTATGTTAATTTACAAAATAATAAGACCAAATAAGGACAGATGATACTGTGCACAGTATTGTATAAATATGTAACAAGAGAAATTTATTCCATGAATACAATGTTTCTAAATGTAAAAGAAAATATATCAGAGGTGTGAGTCTCGGTTGTAAAAAAAAATTTTTTTTTAACCTTTTCATTGATCTTAATAGATACATAAACACTAGTACGGAAAAGGTACTTTGCTTCTAAGAATTTGAATAGAAAGCAAATAGATGGAATAGCTGTTGTGCTAGATAATAATAGGACGGGAATTGAGATGTTAGAATCCCTACTTAAGGAAGGTCAGACTGGCACAGAAACTATTAAATATGATTTGGACCGTTCTTTAGTCGTTTTATATTTAGAAATCACTATTTTTTTCCGACATAGTACAGAAGTGCACCTATTGATATATTCTATAAAAAGAGTATTTTAATGCTTTCTGTAAACGAGAATTGTTATCTAAATATAAGAACAATCTATCAGAAATTAGCTTTAAAAACACTTGCTGAAGACCCTTCCCTTGTGATCAAGCCAGCAGATGAGGGGGAGGGGGGTGTATAATGGTTCAAAATACTGCCGACTACCTTAAGGAAGCAGACAGTTGAGATATAAATACCTATAAAAGGTTAATAAAAGATCCCACTTTTTTTCTCTCGCCCATTAATCCCAAGCACAGCTGAATTTTCTTTTTTGTACTTCTATCATATAAATCTGCAGAGGTTTATTTACAGCAGCTAATGGGGTTCTCAGTTTGATATATTATACTTAACATAAATTACCAAGTATAGTTGTTATGGTCAATTGAACTTTAGCGCCTAGTTTTTTTCCCATTAGGTTGCACAAGTCCATGTAATAACTGGTTTCCAAAATGCTTTTATCTGTGGAAAGCTGGAGAAAATGAGTATACAGGGTAATTCAAGTGTCGCAGTACACCACCCTTTTTTGTTTCAAATACTGTCCAGGAAATAAAACTGACTTTGTTTCAAGATGGAAGATTTCGGGGTGGCGCCCACGTTTGGTACATACCCTAAAAGATAGCCCACCTCACCCATACCTTAGTGGAGTGTTCAATTTTTCCCATTTCCTGCAGTTTTTGAAACAAAAGGGTGTCCTGCGACTTTTGAATCACCCTGTAGTTTTCTGACTGAACCAAACAAAGTGACTGACAGTATACTGTCAAACATAACATATGTGGAAACATTCATGATTTATGACCTGTGGGGAAAAAAGGTAGTATTGAGAAATTATATAGAAAAACTGACCAGACTAAACCTAAAGTTGTCATTTGGCAGTTCATTGTGTTTTAGAAATATTGGCATCTCTCTTGCATGCATTTCTTTTAACTGAAACTCTTTCCACTCAAGCACATGAACAACTCTGCTGCATTCAAAGCTCGAACAAAAGCAAGAAGCAAACTGCGTGACAAGAGAGCAGATGTTGGAGAGTTCTTCTAAATATTCAGGATAGGATCCAACCTGGAACTGAATACAGTTAGAGGATGAAATATTCCTTTGAGTGAGTTACTGCAGGCTGTCCTCAATAAAAGAGGAAAATGTAATTTGTTTCATACTTGGGAGAGGAACTAATGCTACATTGGTTTGTAATTGTATTTTCTATAGTAAGACCACTTGTATGCTTGCTTATTCAGTTTACTTGCCTATAGAACTTTGTTACCCGTATAACATTTTTACTACATTTATTTGCAACATATTAGTTCACTTCAGCTTTGCTTTATAAATTGGATAAGTGTTTGCAGATAGTGTTTTCATTGGGTCAATAGATTATTCTTGGGATTATGCTATGACCTGGCAGTTTACAGCAGTTTTACAGTGGAGTTGCCCAGTTGAGTGGCTCTTGGCATAAGAGTATGTATATATGTATTATAATGAATCTGATTATAGTGATATTTATGTGTACTGTGACTATGGATTAAGTTTGTGTTCCAATAAAACATTTTATTCAAGATGTTAGTGTTGTAGTTTACTTTCTCTTGCCATTGGCACCCCCTTGCTTTGGCAGTGGCTCCTGTAAGCAAATCAATGGTGGATCCTACCATTGAACTGTCATATCTAGAAAGTCAATTATACTTACAGATAATTGTTTCTTCAAGATACTTCATGACAGCCATTATTCTGGGATTGTATCCCATCCTCCTAACACCAGACGGTTTTCTCTGGCAGGGTCCACAGGTTATCCACAGGATAATATTGGGATATGATAAAGCAACAGCTGATTGCGCCAGTCAGTCAAAGCTTTTCGGCCTCCTAGCATGCAACAGGCCCATCCATATATCCGCGTCTCCTGGCTCAGACAAATCAGTTTTCTCTAACGTCCTAGTGGATGCTGGGAACTCCGTAAGGACCATGGGGAATAGCGGGCTCCGAAGGAGGCTGGGCACTCTAGAAAGATTTATGACTACCTGGTGTGCACTGGCTCCTCCCACTATGACCCTCCTCCTCGCCTCAGTTAGATTTCGTGCCCGGCCGAGGTTGGATGCACACTAGGGGCTCTCCTGAGCCCTTAGAAAGTATAGTTTTAGGTTTTTTATTTTCAGTGAGACCTGCTGGCAACAGGCTCACTGCAGCGAGGGACTAAGGGGAGAAGAAGCGAACTCGCCTGCTTGCAGCCGGATTGGGCTTCTTAGGCTACTGGACACCATTAGCTCCAGAGGGATCGACCGCAGGCCCAGTCCTGGTGTTCGGTCCCGGAGCCGCGCTGCCGTCCCCCTTACAGAGCCAGAAGCAAGAAGAGGTCCGGAAAAACGGCGGCAGAAGACATCAGTCTTCACCAAGGTAGCGCACAGCACTGCAGCTGTGCGCCATTGCTCCTCATGCACACTTCACACTCCGGTCACTGAGGGTGCAGGGCGCTTGGGGGGGGGGGGGGGGGGTGCCCTGAGCAGCAATAAAAACACCTTGGCTGGCAAAAATACCACAATATATAGCCCCAGAGGCTATATATGTGGTAAATACCCCTGCCAGAATCCAGAATAAAGCGGGAGAATAGGCCACGGAAAAGGGGCGGAGCTATCTCCCTCAGACACACTGGCGCCATTTCTCCTTCACAGATCCGCTGGAAGGAAGCTCCCTGGCTCTCCCCTGCAGTCTACACTACAGAACAGGGTAAAAACAGAGAGGGGGGGCACTAAATTTGGGCGCAATATATATATAATATAAAAAGCAGCTATAGGGGACATAACTCAGTTAGTCCCTGCATTATATAGCGCTCTGGCGTGTGCTGGCATACTCTCACTCTGTCCCCCCAAAGGGCTTTTGTGGGTCCTGTCCTCATTCGGAGCATTCCTTGTGTGTGTGCGGTGTGTCGGTACGGCTGTGTCGACATGTTTGATGAGGGTAATGATGTGGAGGCGGAGCAGATGCCTTTAGAAGGGATGTCACCCCCTGCGGGGCAGACACCTGAGTGGATGGGCTTATGGAAAGTAATGAGTGCACGTATAGACTCCTTATATAAAAAAATCGACGACATGCCAAATGTGGGACAGCCGTCTTCTCAGCTCGTGCCTGCCCAGGCGTCGCATGGGTCGTCAGGGGCTCTAAAACGCCCGCTACCTCAAACAGACCCAGATGTCGACACTGATACTGACACCAGTGTCGACGACGATGAGTCTAACCTGATGCCCACTAAGGCCATTCACTGCATGATTGAGGCAATGAAAGAGGTGTTACACATTTCTGATATAACTACAGGTACCACTAAAAAGGGTATTATGTTTGGAGAGAAAAAACTACCCGTAGTTTTTCCCCCATCAGATGAATTAAATGAAGTGTGTGAAGAAGCGTGGGCTTTCCCTGATAAAAAATTGGTAATTCCTAAGAAGGTACTAATGGCGTTCCCTTTCCCGCCAGAGGATAGGTCACGTTGGGAAACACCCCCTAGAGTGGATAAAGCGCTCACACGTTTGTCTAAAAAGGTGGCACTACCGTCTCCGGATACGGCCGCCCTCAAGGAACCTGCTGATAGAAAGCAGGAGGCGATCCTGAAGTCTGTATATACACACACACAGGCATTATACTTAGGCCAGCTATTGCGTCAGCTTGGATGTGCAGTGCTGCCGCTGCATGGTCAGATAAACTGTCAGAAAATATTGACACATTAGACAGACACGATCCTGTTAACCATAGACCATATAAAAGACTCAGTCTTATATATGAGAGATGCACAGAGGGAAATCTGCCGACTGGCATCTAAAGTAAGTGCATTGTCCATTTCTGCTAGGAGAGGCTTATGGACTCGCCAGTGGACAGGAGATGCAGATTCAAAAAAGCACATGGAAGTGTTACCATATAAGGGTGAGGAATTATTTGGGGATGGTCTCTCGGACCTAGTTTCCACAGCAACGTCTGGGAAGTCAGCATTTTTACCCCATGTCCCCTCACAGCCTAAGAAGGCGCCGTTTTATCAGGTTCAGTCCTTTCGGACCCAGAAAAACAGGCGTGGAAAAGGCGGGTCTTTTCTGTCCAGAGGCAGAGGTAGGGGAAAAAGGCTGCAACAAACAGCAGGTTCCCAGGAGCAAAAGTCCTCCCCCGCTTCTTCTTCCAAGTCCGCCGCATGACGGTGGGGCTCCACAGGCGGAGCCAGGTACGGTGGGGGGTCGCCTCAAAAATTTCAGCGATCAGTGGGTTCGCTCACAGGTGGATCCCTGGATCCTGCAAATAGTATCTCAGGGGTACAAGCTGGAATTCGAGGCGTCCCCACCCCACCGGTTCCTAAAATCTGCCTTGCCGATTGCTCCCTCAGACAGGGAGGCGGTGCTAGCGGCAATTCACAAGCTGTATTCCCAGCAGGTGATAATCAAGGTACCCCTACTTCAACAAGGCCGGGGTTATTATTCCACACTATTTGTGGTACCGAAACCGGACGGTTCGGTGAGACCCATTCTAAATTTGAAATCCTTGAACACATACATAAAGAAATTCAAGTTCAAGATGGAATCGCTCAGGGCGGTTATTGCAAGCCTGGACGAGGGGGATTACATGGTATCCCTGGACATCAAGGATGCTTACTTGCATGTCCCCATTTACCATCCTCACCAGGAGTACCTCAGATTTGTGGTACAGGATTGCCATTACCAATTCCAGACGCTGCCGTTTGGACTGTCCACGGCACCGAGGGTATTTACCAAGGTTATGGCGGAAATGATGATACTCCTTCGAAGAAAGGGAGTTTTAATTATCCCGTACTTGGACGATCTCCTAATAAAAGCGAGGTCCAAGGAACAGTTGTTGGTGGGAGTAGCACTATCTCAGGAAGTGCTGCACCAGCACGGCTGGATTCTGAATATCCCAAAGTCACAGCTGGTTCCGACGACACGGCTACTGTTCCTGGGTATGTTTCTGGATACAGTCCAGAAAAGTGTTTCTCCCGGAGGAGAAAGCCAGGGAGTTGTCATCTCTAGTCAGAGACCTCCTGAAACCAAAACAGGTATCAGTGCATCGCTGCACGCGGGTCCTGGGAAAGATGGTGGCTTCTTACGAAGCAATTCCCTTCGGCAGGTTCCATGCCAGAATCTTTCAGTGGGACCTGTTGGACCAGTGGTCCGGATTGCATCTTCAGATGCATCGCTTAATAACCCTGTCTCCAAGAACCAGGGTGTCTCTACTGTGGTGGCTGCAGAGTGCCCATCTTCTAGAGGGCCGCAGGTTCGGCATACAGGACTGGGTCCTGGTGACCACGGATGCCAGCCTTCGAGGCTGGGGGGCAGTCACACAGGGAAGAAACTTCCAAGGACTATGGTCGAGTCAGGAGACTTCCCTTCACATAAATATTCTGGAACTAAGGGCCATCTACAATGCCCTAAGTCAAGCAAAATCCCTGCTCCTACACCAGCCGGTGCTGATCCAGTCAGACAACATCACGGCAGTCGCCCATGTAAATCGACAGGGCGGCACAAGAAGCAGGATGGCGATGGCAGAAGCCACAAGATTTCTCCGATGGGCGGAGAATCATGTACTAGCACTGTCAGCAGTGTTCATTCCGGGAGTGGACAACTGGGAAGCAGACTTCCTCAGCAGACACGACCTCCACCCGGGAGAGTGGGGACTTCATCCAGAAGTTTTCCAGATGCTGGTAAACCGTTGGGAAAAACCACAGGTGGACATGATGGCGTCCCGCCTCAACAAAAAGTTAAAAAGATATTGCGCCAGGTCAAGGGACCCTCAGGCGATAGCTGTGGACGCTCTAGTGACACCGTGGGTGTACCAGTTGGTTTATGTGTTCCCTCCTCTGCCTCTCATACCAAAGGTATTGAGAATAATAAGAAAGCGAGGAGTAAACACAATTCTCGTGGTTCCGGATTGGCCAAGACGAGCGTGGTACCCGAAACTTCAAGAGATGCTCTCAGAGGACCCGTGGCCTCTACCGCTCAGACAGGACCTGCTACAGCAGGGGCCCTGTCTGTTCCAAGACTTACCGCGACTGCGTTTGACGGCATGGCGGTTGAACACCGGCTCCTGAAGGAAAAGGGTATTCCGGAAGAAGTCATTCCTACGCTTATTAAGGCCAGGAAAGATGTTACGGCAACGCATTATCACCGTATATGGCGAAAATATGTTGCATGGTGAGAGGCCAATAAGGCCCCAACAGAGGAATTTCAACTAGGTCGATTTCTGCATTTCCTGCAAGCAGGAGTGGATATGGGCCTAAAACTAGGCTCCATTAAAGTACAGATCTCGGCTCTGTCGATTTTCTTTCAAAAAGAACTAGCTTCAGTACCTGAAGTTCAGACTTTTGTAAAAGGAGTGCTGCATATTCAGCCCCCGTTTGTGCCTCCAGTGGCACCTTGGGATCTCAACGTGATGTTGAGTTTCTTAAAATCGCATTGGTTTGAGCCACTAAAAACCGTGGATCTGAAATATCTCACGTGGAAAGTGGTCATGTTATTAGCCTTGGCTTCAGCCAGGCGAGTGTCAGAATTGGCGGCTTTATCATGTAAAAGCCCTTATCTGATTTTCCATATGGATAGGGCAGAGTTGAGGACTCGTCCCCAATTTCTCCCTAAGGTGGTGTCAGCGTTTCACCTGAACCAGCCTATTGTGGTGCCGGCGGCTACTAGTGAATTGGAGGACTCCAAGTTGCTAGACGTTGTCAGGGCCCTGAAAATATCTGTTTCCAGGATGGCTGGAGTCAGAAAATCTGACTCGCTGTTTATCCTGTATGCACCCAACAAGCTGGGTGCTCCTGCTTCTAAGCAGTCTATTGCTCGCTGGATTTGTAGTACAATTCAGCTTGCACATTCTGTGGCAGGCATACCACAGACAAAATCTGTAAAGGCCCATTACACAAGGAAGGTGGGCTCATCTTGAGCGGCTGCCCGAGGGGTCTCGGCTTTACAACTTTGCCGAGCAGCTACTTGGTCAGGGGCAAACACGTTTGCAAAATTCTACAAATTTGATACCCTGGCTGAGGAGGACCTGGAGTTCTCTCATTCGGTGCTACAGAGTCATCCGCACTCTCCCGCCCGTTTGGGAGCTTTGGTATAATCCCCATGGTCCTTACGGAGTTCCCAGCATCCACTAGGACGTTAGAGAAAATAAGAATTTACTCACCGGTAATTCTATTTCTCGTAGTCCGTAGTGGATGCTGGGCGCCCATCCCAAGTGCGGATTGTCTGCAATACTTGTAAATAGTTATTGTTAACTAAAGGGTTATTGTTGAGCCATCTGTTGAGAGGCTCAGTTGTTTTCATACTGTCAAACTGGATATAGTATCACGAGTTGTACGGTGTGATTGGTGTGGCTGGTAAGAGTCTTACCCGGGATTCTAAATCCTTCCTTATTATGTCTGCTCGTCCGGGCACGGTGTCCTAACTGAGGCTTGGAGGAGGGTCATAGTGGGAGGAGCCAGTGCACACCAGGTAGTCATAAATCTTTCTAGAGTGCCCAGCCTCCTTCGGAGCCCGCTATTCCCCATGGTCCTTACGGAGTTCCCAGCATCTACTACGGACTACGAGAAATAGAATTACCGGTGAGTAAATTCTTATTTTTTGTTTGGTGTGGCAGGAGCCAGACCATGGTCAATGGGCTGCTGGTTTTTAGCAGCGGTAATTTTTTTTTTTTTCTTTTTTTTCTTTTTTTTGTAGACTTATTTTCTGCTGCGGGGTACACTGGGCTCCACAAGGATAGACATAGGGGGGTATAGACTAGAGTAGGATCTTGATCCGAAGCACCAACAGGCTCAAAAGCTTTGACCTTCTTCCCAAAATGCATAGCGCCTCCTCCTATATCACCCTGCCTCCGTGCACAGGAGCTCAGTTTGTAGTTGGTGCTTGCAGTGCAAGCATCTGACAAAGAGCTGCTCACAGCAGCTCTAGAAAAAGCTTTTTCTGAGGAAAAAGACCTAAGGTGGTTTCTTTGTTCCACCTTTATCAGGATATTGTAGTTTCGGCACTTGTTTCTCCTGATCGGTCTCCCAAAGAGCGGTCTTTGGATGTGGTACGGGCTCTCCGTATCCTATTAGGAAATCTGATTCTCTTTTTATTGTGTTTGGGTTTCTCAAACAGGGCTGGCCTGCTCACAAGCAAACTCTGGCCAGATGGATTAGAATGGTGATTGCACATGCTTATGTGAAGGCTGGTCTCTCTGCTCCTGATCACATTAAGGCCCATTCTACTCTGTCTGTTGGACCTTCTTGGGCGGCCCAACGTGGTGTGACCTTTGAACAATTGTGCAAGGCGGCTACGTGGTCCTCTGAACACGTTCATAAGGTTCTATGCCTTCGATACTGCCGCTTCCTTTGGACGCAGGGTTCTTGTGCCCGCTACAGTGCGTCCCCTCCCATAAGGAACTGCTTTAGGACATCCCCTATGTCTATCCTTGTGGAGCCCAGTGTACCCCGCAGCAGAAAACTAGTTTAATGGTAAGAACTTACCTTTTGTTAAAACTTTCTACGAGGTACACTGGGCTTCACAAGGTGCCCACCCTGACGCACTTAGCTTCTTTGGGTTGGTATGGCATTAGCCGCTGACACTTCTCCTGTCGGGAGAGTGGTGTTTGTGGCAACTGGCAGTTGTCTTTTATTTGCTACTGCATTGGGCTGGTTAACAAAACTGAGCTCCTGTGCACGGAGGCGGGGTGATATAGGAGGCGGCACTATGCATCTTGGGAAGAAGGTCAAAGCTTTTGAACCTGTTGGTGCTTCAGATCGGGTCTGGGACTCCAGGTCGACAACAAAAAGGTAGACACACCTTAGGTCGACGCCAATTGGTCGACACACCTTAGGTCGACATTAACTAAAGGTCGACATGGAAAAAGGTTGACATGAGTTTTGTTTTGTTTTTTGGTGTAATTTTCTTCGTAAAGTGACCGGGAACCCCAATTAGTGCACCGCGTATGAAAAGGTTCCAAAAAAGAAAATTGTGAAATTTATGTCGACCTTTCTCCATGTCGACCTTGTTCCTGTCGACCTTTTGTCCATGTCTACCTAAGGTGTCGACCTTTTTGTTGTCGACCTGGAGTCCGGATACCCTTCAGATCAAGATCCTACTCTATACCCCCCTATGTCTATCCTTTTGGAGCCCAGTGTACCTCGCAGAAAGTTTTAACAAAGGTAAGTTCTTACCATAATACTCGTTATTTTCTCATAAGTCCTAGAGGATGCTGAGGATGCTTCAAGAACCATGGGGTATAGACTGGATCTGCAGGAGACATGGGCACACTATAAGACTTTGGGTGTGAACTGGCTCCTCCCTCTATGCCCCTCCAGACTCCAGTTATATTCTGTGCCCAGTGAGACTGGATGCACACTGAGGAGCTCTCCAGAGTTTCTCAGAAAAAAGACTTGGTTAGGTTTATTTTCAGGGAGACCTGGCAACAGGCTCCCTGCATCGTGGGACTGAGGGGAAAGAAGCAGACCTACTTCTGAGTTCAAAGGCCCTGCTTCTTAGGCTACTGGACACCATTAGCTCCAATGGGTTCGGTCACTTGGTTCACCTAGATGCTTGTTCCCGGAGCCGCGCCATCACCCCCCTTAGAGCCAGGAGACAGAAGCCGTGTGAGTATAGGAAGATCAGAAGACTTCAGTGATGGTAGAAGATGGCTTTTGAGGTACTGCGCAGTGGCTGTGCGCCATGCTCCCGCATAAGAATGGCACTGCAGGGTGCAGCGGGGGCGCCCTGGGCAGCATAGGACCCTCAAATATCACTGGCAGATGTGTAAACAGTGCCTAGGCACTAATTACGGACCCCCGCCAGTATAAATATGTATTTTAAGCGGGACTGAAGCGCACCATGAAGGGGGCGTGGCTTAGCCATCACAGCTCTGAGCGCCATATTCTCTTCACAGAAGCTGAAGAGGTGCTGAGCCTGGCCTCCCACACTACTGTGACAAGTAACGGTGCAAAACGGTGGGGGGGGGGGGGGGGGCCCACAAGTGATTTGTGCAAATTATTTAAATAGAAAGCGCTGACAGGTCTGGGCAGTCTTTTACTCGCTGCAGTACCGGGATAGGCGCTGGGTTGTGAGCTGGCAGAACTCCCTCTGTCTCTTACAGGCTTTGTTGTGGGTCTGTCTCAGCCCCAGTGTAGTTGTGGGTGTCAGTACGTGTGTGTCGACATGTTTAAGACTGAGTACTCTTCCCAGGAGAAGGGTGGAGTGGGGACAGAAAATACTGTGAGTGACCGTGTCGGCACCGCCGAAGGATGATTGGGTAAATGTTGTGTTTTGAATGCAATGACTCGGTTGACTAAGAGATTTGATAAATCTGAGTCTAAGAACCAGACATGGAGAAAATCCATGGAGGATGCATTGTCAAAAGCTCCGGCCCCTTCGGGGTCACAAACGTGCATTTACCCAGATAGCAGATAGATACCAACACGGACTCTGATTCCACTGTCGACTATAGTGATGCCAGATTAAATGCAAAACTGGCTAAGAGCATTCAGTACATAATTGTGGCAATAAGTGTTGCATATAACAGAGAACCCTGCTGTTCCTGATACTAGGGTCTGTATGTATAAAGGAAAGAAACCTGAGGTAATGTTTCCTCCCTCATGAACTGAACGCTCTTTTTGAAAAAGCTTGGGATATTCCTGACAAGATACAGGTTCCCAAAAGAATTCCAGTGTCATATCAGTTTCCATTTGGGGACGGGGAAAAGTGGGAGTCAACCCCCACGGTAGACAAAGCTTTATCGCGTCTATCCAAAAAGGTGGCGCTTCCGTCTCCTTACATGGCAGCCCTAAAGGATCCTGCGGATCGTAAGCAGGAAAATACATTTCACTACGGGTGCACTGCTCAGGCCTGCCGTTGCTTCGGCATGGGTGAGTAGCGCTATTGAAAAGTGGGCAGATAACTTGTCATCTGAGGTAGATACCCTAGACAGGGATAGCGTACTTTTGACTCTGGGTCATATCAGGGACGCTGCAGCATATTTGAAAGCTGTAAGGGATATTGGCCTTTTGGGATCAAGGGCCATTGCCATGGCAGTCTCAGCAAGGAGAGCATTGTGGATTAATCAATGGAATGCTGATGCTAACTCTAAGAAGGCGATGGAATCGTTACCGTTTAACAGTAGTGTCCTGTTTGGCGACTGCCTCACTGACCTGGTGTCTACGGCTACCACGGGTAAGTTGTAATTTTTTACCTTATGTTCCTGCACAACAGAAGAAAACGCCTCGCTATCAGATGCAGTCCTTTCGGCCCAATAAATTCAAAAAAGGACGAGGGTCCTTCCTTGCTGCGAGAGGAAGGGGAAAAAGGTCACAGGCTGTGGCAAGTTCCCAAGAGCAGAAGTACTCTCTGGTCTCTACCAAATCCACAGCATGACGCTGGGGCTTCTCTGCGGGAGTCCGCACCGGTGGGGGCACGTCTCAAACTTTTCAGTCAGGTTTGGGTGCACTGGGATCTGGATCCTTGGATAGTAGAAATAGTAACCCAAGGGTACAAATTAGAGTTTCAAGACGTGCCCCCTCACCGATTTTTCAAATCTGCCTTGCCAGCCTCTCTTCTAGAAAGGGAGGTAGTATGCACTGCGATACTAAAGTTGTATCAAAATCAAGTAATAGTCACGGTACCCTCGTCACAACAGAGGGAAGGCTTTTATTTGAGCCTGTTTGTGGTCCCTAAGCTGGATGGCTCAGTCAGACTGATTCTGAACCTAAAATCCCTCAATTTCTTTCTAAATAAAATTCAAGATGGAATCTCTCCGAGCAGTGATCTCTAGTCTGGAAGAGGGGAATTTTATGGTGTCGGTCGACATAAAGGATGCCTACTTACACGTCCCCGTATAGCCTCCACATCAGGCTTACCTGAGGTTTGCTGTTCAGGATTGTCATTACCAATTTCAGATGTTGCGGTTTGGTCTATCCATGGCTCCGAGGATTTTCACCAAAGTAATGGCGGAAATGATGGTTATCCTGCGCAAGCAGGGAATCACAATTATCCTGTACTTGGACAAGGTCCAAAGAATAATTGCTGAAAAATGTTGCCCTTTCACTGACGATTCTGCAACAACATGGTTGGCTCCTAAACTTGCCAAAATCAGTTTGTCCTGACGACCCTGCTGTCGTTCCTGGGTATGATTCTGGATACAGAATTGCAGAGTTTTTCTTCCAGTGGAAAAGGCTCTGGAAATACAGAACATGGTAAAACAGATTCTGAAACCAGCAAGGGTATCGGTTCTTCAATGCACTCTGTTGCTGGGGAAGTGTTTCAGTGGGACCTGTTGGACAAGTGGTCCGGTCTCACTTGGACATGCAACGGAAAATATTCCTGTCTTCCAGGACCAGAATCTCCCTTCTGTGGTGGCTGCACACTTCTCACCTTCTGGAGGGACGCAGGTTTGGGATTCAGGATTGGATCCTGGTGATCAGATGCAAGCCTCCGAGGCTGGGGAGCAGTCACACAGGGGAGAAATTTTCAGGGAAAATGGTTTAAGCCAGGAAGCTTGTCTGCAAATAAACATTATGGAATTAAGGGCCATTTACAACGGCATTCTGCAAGCAGAACATCTTCTTCGCGGTCTGCCCGTCTTGATTCAGTCAGACAACGTAACAGCAGTGGCGTACATAAACTGCCAGGGCGGAACAAGGAGCAGAGCGGTAATGGCCGAGGCCACGAAGATTCTTCGCTGGGCGGAAAGACATGCCAGCGCTCTGTCAGCAGTCTTTATTCCAGGAGTGGACAAGTGGGAAGCAGACTTCCTCAGCAGACACTATCTCCATCCAGGAGAGTGGGGTCTTCATCAAGAGGTCTTTGCAGAAGTGACAAGTCGTTGGGAAATTCCTCAAATGGGCATGATGGTGTCCCGCCTCAACAAGAAACTTCAGAGATACTGTTCCAGGTCAAGGGACCCTCAAGCGATAGCGGTGGACGCCGTAGTGACAACATGGGTGTTTCTGTCTGTATGTGTTCCCTCCACTTCCATTCATTCCAAGGGTGATAAAGATTTATAAGAACAAGGGTTCAGGCGATACTCATTGTTCCAGATTGGCCAAAAAGGGCCTGGTATCCAGATCTTCAGGAGTTACTCATAGAAGATCCGTGGCCTCTTCCTCTTCGGGAGGACCTGTTAAAACAGGGGCTGTGCGTGTATCAAGACTTACTGCGGCTGCGTTTGACGGCATGGTGGTTGAACGTCAAATCCTAGCCCGGAAGGGTATTCCCAGTGAAGTCATTCCCGCTCTTCAGGCTAGGAAAGAAGTAAAGGCAAAGCATTACCACCGTATTTGGAGGAAATATGTGTCTTGGTGTGAATCCAAGAAGGCTCCTATGGAATAATTTCAACTGGGGCGTTTGCTCCATTTTCTTTTTCATCCACTAGGGGTCACTGGAGTACTCTTGGGATATGGACGGCTTCCGCAGGAAACTGGGCACTGAATATTTAAATTTAGAACTCTCCACCCCTCCATATCCCCGAGTACCTCAGTGTTTTTTCTGTGCTCATGCACTAACAGAGGCTTGTGTGGGTTCCCACACGTTTCTTTGAATATTGATTTTAATTTTACTTTTTTCTACTACAAGTCTGCTCACAGGCAGCGCTGCTCAAAGGGAGGATAAACTTATAATAGGCTGCATGACAGGCTGCCAAATTCATATGCACCATAGGTTATATTAATAACCTGACCTGTGATGATCACTGTATTAATAGACTACTGAGCCTATATTAACACAGGAGGCGTGTATTGTAACCTGACCTGTGATTATCAGTGTAAGCATGGCATGGGGGCCATTTTAACCATGCTTCCTGTTTCTAATTCCAGGACGTTCCTGTCCTACATCTCTACTCCACCGGAGGCGCAGGGGTGTTAGTGGGAATTTCTGCTTCAGATTTTATATAGGCTGGCCATGTGAATGCACTTCGGCTATATATATATATATATATATATATATTTAATTGGTCTTATAATTTAACCGTTTCTGCTATGTTGCAGTCTGACAATTCTATGCCAAACCTCACGGCGCTAAATAAGGGTGAGGAGGGCACATTAGACCAGCAGTCAGTGCGGTTTTTGACAGCCCAGACATTGATAATGACCAGTGCGTCAGTCTCTGAAGTTTACAGAGACTAAGGAGCCTCTAACATATAATCAGTCGTATTTACTAAACGACAGATCTCCAATGGGGTTCTTATTTAGGATATCTTAAGGCAAAATAACCGAATAACCGGTTCTATACCTCACAGATTTAAGTCTATTTACCCGTTTCCACACAGTGACATCTACATTGAAGAATCCGCCATTGGTGGATTCGTCTGTGTCAAACCTTATAAAGACCCTTCAGACGTAAGATAGATTTGGGTCACTAAGGCGCTCTTTGTATGGAAACAATGACGATCACGTTATACTTCTCGTTAATCAAATCTGAGAAGCTGCTGAGTATCTATGTACAGCTTCTGCTGCCGGCTGTTAGCTCGCTTCTCGCCTTTCATCGTCGCTAGTTACAGCACGACAAGTTCTCTGGCTGCGGGGGGGGCGGGGGGGGGGGGGGGGGGGGGGGGGAAAGAGTCTAGTTTCCTCCCATTGCCTCCACCGGTACCAAGACGGAAATACTCTGGTTCGGCGTTCAAATCCTTTAGACTTCAGTCCTGTCAAGGCTGTGGTACAGTCACGCCTTGTAACGCCAGGGCGCTAAAGTCACCAACAAGCAGTGGCTTGACGGGCTCCCAGCCCATCTCGGATTTCCAATTGTGGGAGCGCGCCTTCAGACGTTACATTTGCCGGGATTCCAGACATCCACTGATGGAGGTATCCGCAATTTAGTGTTCAAAGAAAGCTGTCTCCCGCCACTCCGCTTTTCAAGACAGGACTGCCTCTGTCGGACGACAAGAAGGCGTTTTGGCAGATTGCCATTCAGTCTCTGCTGGATTCAGCAGTTTTTAATTCCAGGCCTGGTACACCAACAAGGTCAGGGTTATTATTCCCGTCTGTTTGTGGTACCGAAGCCGGAGGGCTCCGTCACAGTCTCAATCAGTAAGTCACTTACTACAGATTGAAGATGAAATTTCTGCGGTCAGTAATTGCAGATTTGGAGCCACAAGATTGCATGATTGCGCTTGATCTCAAGGATGCGTACTTACACATTCAGATTTGGTCACCTCATCAGAGGTTCTTGCGTTTTGCAATACGCCACAAATTCAGGCTCTACCGTTTGGCCTCTCGTCAGCGCCTCGGCTATTCACCAAAGTAATGTCTGCGATGATGGCTCATCTCAGATCCCTGCCAGTGACCATCGTTCCGTACTTAGACTATCTGCTCATAAAAGCTCCGTCTCAACAGATGCTCCTCCAACTTGCGCTGCTAACGTACACCACGGTTGCAGTGTCAACTTCAAGAAATCGCATCTAATTCCGTCTCAACGACTTCAATTCCTAGGTATGATTCTAGATACGGTAAATCAAAGAATTTACCTACTACAACAGAAAGTACAGATTATTCGCCATCTGGTACAATTAGTGCTCAAGCCACGCACACACTCGGTACATTTGTGTATTCGCCTATTATGAACAATGGTGGTGGCTTTCGAAGTGCTTCAGTTCGGAAGATTTCACTCGCGTCCATTTCAACAGCATGTGCTCGCACAGTGGTCGGTCTCGCATCTGCAGATTCCCCACAGGGTGAGGTTGTCACCAAGGGCGAGGGTGTCTCTACTCTGGGGCTCAAGGTACACATTTTAACCGCAGGCGGCGGCTGGAATTGGATAATTCTAACGGCGAACGAGAGTCTCAGAGGTTGGGGAGCTGTAGTTCAACATTGTCTGCGACAGGGTCTCTGGGCGGATCACGACAGATTGCTGTCTAGAAATGTCCTGGAACTCTGCGCAATTTACAATGCACTACGACAAGCAGTACACATGCTTCGCTCTCAGACTGTCCAAGTGCAGTCAGACAACGCGACGGCAGTCGCATACATCAACAACCAAGGAGAACGAGAAGCCGCATGCCAATGCGGGAAGTAGCTCGAATCCTCAATTGGCCAGAATACCACCAGGTGATATTGTCGCCAGTGTTCATTCCGGGACTGGACAACTGGGAGGCGGATTATCTCAACCGTCGGGATTTTCATCCAGGAGAATGGGCATTAAATCCAGAAGTTTCACATGTTGGTTCAGCGGTGGGGTTACCCTCAGGTGGACCTGATGGCGTCTCGCCACAATCACCAAACGCTCCAGTATGTGTCCAGAACGAGAGATCCAAAGGCAGTGGCGGTGGATGCTTTCTCCATCGTGTGGCCGTACAGCCTCGTGTATCTGTTTCCACCGTTTCAGCTTCTCCCTCGGTTGCTAAAACGGATTAAAAGAGTCCGTCACAGTCATACTAGTGGTGCCTCATTGGTCTCGGAGAGCTTGGTTCTCAGATCTCCGCGGATACTCGCAGGTGATCCTTGGCTGCTCCCACTACGTCCGGACTTGTTACAACATGGTCCGTTCCTTTACCCCGATTTAGCGCTGCTGACGGGGTGGCTGTTGAGGCTGCCCTATTAGGAAGAGAGGGCATTCCAGAATTGGTTATACCAACCATGTTACGAGCTAGGAAGCCAGTTACGGCAGCTCATTATTACAGAATTTGGCGTGCCTATATAGGTTGGTGTGAAACTCGGAAGTTTCCGACATCATCTTTCAAGTTATCCCGTCTTCTGTTATTCTACAGACGGGGTTAGATGGAGGACTGTTTATCTACACTAAAGGGGCAGGTATCTGCTTTGTCAATTTACTTTCAAAGAAGATTGGCTCTATTGCTGTCTATACACACTTTTCTCCAAGGTGTCCTCAGAGTACAGCCTCCATTCATTCCACCTACAGCGCCATGGGACTTGAATCTGGTTTTAGATTTCTTACAGTCTTCATATTTTGAACCCTTACAGGAAGTGGATATAAGTTCTCACTTGGAAAACAATTTTTCTTCTAGCCTTAGCTTCGGCAAGGCGTGTTTCAGTTTGGGTGCCTTGTTATGCAAGCCACCGTATTTGGGGTTTCATGATGACAGAGCGGAACTTCGTCCGAATCCCGGTTTCTTACCAAGGGGTAGTGTCATCTTTTCACATTAATCAACCAATAGTAGTTCCTGTGTTAACCGGACATTCTGGAACTCTGGATGTGGTACGCACATTCCGCGGTATGTAGTCCGAACGTCTACCGTTCGTAAAACGAATACGTTGTTTGTTTTCTATGATGCTGCCAACATAAGTTGGCCAGTTTCTAAGCAGACCTTATCCGGATGGATAAAACTGACTATACGTCAGGCTTACCTTCATGCTAGGTTACAGCCGCATACATCAGTAACGGCTCATTCCACATGTTCTGTGCGAGCTTCATGGGCATCTGGTCGTGGAGCTGCTACGACGCAGCTTTGCCGTGCGGCTACATGGTCATCAGTGCACACGTTTGTGCGCTATTACAAGTTTAATACGTTTGCGGCATCAGCATCTAGATTTGGCCGCATCGTGTTACAGGTGCCAAACAGCTCTCCCGCTCGCAGGGGAAGCTTTGGTACGTCCCAAGAGTACTCCAGTGACCCCTAGTGGATGAAAAAGAAAATAGGATTTTGGTACTTACCAGGTAAATCCTTTTCTTTGAATCCATAGGGGGCACTGGATGCCCACCCAGAGCAGTTTTACCTGGTTTGTATTAAGCTCAGGGGATCTTATGGTAACACATTTTCACGACTGGTTCAAATTATAAAGTTCTATCGGTTATGGTGTCAACTGTTTAGTTGTCAGTAACGTTATGTGTCAACTTTGTTGTTGTCCGTTATGTTATATGTAATTCTCCATTGTCAACCTCTCTATAGTTCCTGTTCGGCTCAGTAAAAAACACTGAGGTACTCTGGGATATGGAGGGGTGGAGAGTTCTCAATTTAAATATTCAGTGCCCTGTTTCCTGCAGAAGCCGTCCATATCCCAAGAGTACTCCAGTGCCCCCTATGGATTCAAAGAAAAGGATTTACCTGGTAAGTACCAAAATCCTATTTTTTGCAAGCAGGCGTGTATGCGGGCCTAAAGTTAGGCTCCATTAAAGTACAGATTTCGGCCTTGTCGATCTTTTTTCAGAAAGAAGTGGCCTCCCTTCCAGAAGTTCATACCTTCGTGAAGGGCGTGCTGCACAGCCAACCTCCGTTTGTGCCTCCTGTGGCACCGTGGGATCTTAATGTGGTATTGCAGTTCCTGCAATCACATTGGTTTGAACCTTTGCGGAAGGTTGAGTTGAAATTCCTTACTTGGAAAGTAGTGATGTTGTTGGCCTTGGCATCTGCAAGGCGGGTGTCTGTGTTGGCGGCTTTGTCTCACAAAAGCCCCTATTTAATCTTCCATGCTGATAGAGCGGAGTTGCGAACTCGTCAGCAATTCTGCCAAAAGTGGTTTCATCATTTCACGTGGTGCCAGTGGCTACCGACGCCTTGGTGGAATCGAAGTCTCAATATGGTCAGAGCTTTGAAAATCTGTCGCCAGACCGGCTCAGATTAGGAAAACAGAGGCTCTGTTTGTCCTGTGGGATCCCTACAAAATTGGGATCCTGCTTCTAAGCAGACTATTGCGCGCTAGTGTTTGAAGTGTGAGCTGGTATGTATCTCACCTTAGTTTTAAAATAATTACATCCTTTTCCTCAATGTCCGTCTCCCTGGACTCAGTTCCTATAACTGGAGTCTGGAGGAGGGGCATAGAGGGAGGAACAGTACACACCCATTCAAATTCTTAGTGTGCCCATGTCTCCTGCGGATCCCGTCTATACCCCATGGTTCTTGAAGCATCCTCTACGGACTAAGAGAAAAGGATTTACCAGTAGATATTAAAATCTTTTTTTTTTTTTTTTTTTGCGTGATCTTTCTAAAAAGCGTCTTATACATACCTTAGAGTCGCTCTAACAACTCTCCGCTGGGCCGCGACAATGCTTACCCACGAGTACAGTGCTGTTTCGGTGGGTGTCTGTGTCTGATATACTAGCAGGTCCAGCAGATGTTACCAGGCTGTGGCCGGAGCATGGGGAGAAGGTAAGGCATCGGTTCCGCTTCGAAGGGGAATATGGACACAGCTGCGCTGCTTTAGGAGGCGACTATGAACAGTCGCTGACGCGGTTGCCACCTCTGGTGCGCTAGCCCTTAGCGATCATAGTCTCCAGGAGTAGTATGAGGCCGCGATCATACGTCCTAGAGGATGCTGGGGAAGCTTCAAGAACCATGGGGTATAGACGGGATCCGCAGGAGACATGGGCACTTTAAGACTTTGGGCGTGAACTGGCTCCTCTTTCTATGCCCTTCGTCCAGACTCCAGTTAGATTCTGTGCCCATTTAGACTGGATGCACACTGAGGAGCTCTCCTGAGTTTCTCTGAAAAAGACTGTTAGGTTTTTTTGTTTTTTACGTCCTAGAGGATGCTGGGGACTCCGTAAGGACCATGGGGAATAGACGTGCTCCACAGGAGACATGGGCACTAAAAAAACTTTAGGTATTGGTGTGCACTGGCTCCTCCCTCTATGCCCCTCCTCCAGAGCGCAGTTTAATACAGTGCCCAGAGGAGACTGGGTGCACTACAGGGAGCTCTCCTGAGCTTCCTGAAAAGAAAGTGTTTTTGTTAGGTTTTTTATTTTCAGGGAGATCTGCTGGCAACAGGCTCCCTGCATCGTGGGACTGAGGAGAGAGAAGCAGACCTACTTAAATGCTAGGCTCTGCTTCTTAGGCTATTGGACACCATTAGCTCCAGAAGGAGTCAGAACGCAGGTCTTCCCTAGCGGTTCGTCCCGGAGCTGCGCCGCCGTCCTCCTCGCAGAGCCGGAAGATAGAAGCCGGGTGAGTATAGGAAGGCAGAAGACTTCAGAGCTTCGAAGAGGTAACGCTGCGCGCCATTGCTCCCACAGCGCACACTGTGGGGTGCAGGGGGGGGGGGGGGAGGGAGGCGGGCACTCTGGGCTGCAATGTGGACATCAGCACTGGCTTTTAGGAAAATAATAACTTTGAAATTATTTCAGAGCCCCCGCCAGTTTAAAGAGTGGGACCGAAGCCCACCACTGAGGGGGCGGGGCTTCTCCCTCAGCAGTCACCAGCGCCATTTTCTCCACAAGCACACGCTGAGAAGCTGGCTCCCCGGACTCTCCCCTGCTGATCACCGGTGACGGAGGGTTTTAAAGAAGGGGGGGGGGGCACATAATTGGGCGCAGTGAATAGCGCTGTATCTGGGTAATTTTCTTTTTCCCAAGATTATTGGCGCTGGGTGTGTGCTGGCATACTCTCTCGGTCTCTCCAAAGGGCCTTGTGGGGGAATGGTCTCCAGATAGAGCTTTCCCTGAGTGTGTGGTGTCAGTACGTGCGTGTCGGCATGTCTGAAGCGGAAGGCTCTCCTAGGGAGGAGGTTTAGTGTATGAGTGTGGTGTCGCTGTCGGCAACGCCGACACATGACTGGATGGATATGTGGAATATTTTAAATGCAAATGTGAATTTATTGCACAAACGTTTGGACAAAGCAGAGTCCAGGGACAAGACAGAGGGTCATACCCTGCCTTTCCCTATGTCACAGGGGCCTTCTGGGTCTCAAAAGCGGCTGCTTTCTCAGATAGTTAACACAGATACCGACACAGAGTCTGACTCTAGTGTCTATTATGATGATGTGAGGTTACAGCCAAAATTTGCAAAGAGTATTCATTATATGATTATTGCTATAAAGGATATGCTGCATATTATAGATGACCCCGCGGTGCCTAATCCTAAGATCCACATGTTTAAAGAAAAGAAGCCTGAGGTTACTTTTCCACCTTTTGAATTAAATGAGTTATTTGAAAGTGCTTGGGATACTCCAGATAAGAAGCTGCAGATTCCCAAAAGGATTCTTATGGCGAATCCTTTCCCTATCAAGGACAGGATACGGTGGGAATCCTCCCCAAGGGTGGACGCGCCTTTCCAAAAAGGTGGTGCTGCCGTCTCAGGACACAGCGGCCCTCCGGGATCCTGCTGACCGCAAGCAGGAAACTACCTTGAAATCAATTTACACACATGCCGGTACATTACTCAGACCGACAATAGCGTCGGCTTGGGTTTGTAGCGCTGTACTAGCGTTGACCGATACCGTATCTGCTGATATGGATAAGGAAACTATTTTATTGACCCTGGTCCATATTAAGGATGCGGTCCTTTATATGAGAGAGGCTCAAAGGGATATAGGCATACTGGGGTCCAGAGCAAATGCTATGGCGATTTCTGCCAGGCGAGCACTGTGGACCAGACAGTGGTCAGGTGATGCCGACTCAAAACGGCGTATGGAGGTTTTGCCGTACAAGGGTGAGGAGTTGTTTGTGGAAGGTCTCGCGGATCTAGTTTCCACAGCTGCTGCAGGTAAATCATCTTTTTTGCCTTATGTTTCCTCACAGCCTAAGAAAGCGCCACATTATCAGATGCAGTCCTTTCGGCCGCATAAATCCGGGGATCTTCCTTTCTTGCCAGAGGTAAGGGCAAGGGGTAAAAGCTGCCAACTACAGCCAGTTCCCAGGAACCAAAGTCCTCCCCGGCCTCTACTAAATCCACCGCATGACGCTGGGGCTCTGCGGGTGGAGTCTGCTCCGGTGGGGGCACGTCTTCATCTTTTTAGCCAAGTCTGGATTCATTCTCAGGTGGACCCCTGGGCAATAGATATTGTTTCCCGGGGGTACCAGCTGGAATTCGAAGAGGTGCCTCCTCGCCGGTTTTTCCCCCCGAGAGGGAGGTAGTTTTGGCAGCAATTCAAAAATTGTGTCTCCAACAAGTGGTGGTCAAGGTTCCCCTGCTGCAGCAGGGAATGGGCTATTACTCAACCCTGTTTGTGGTCCCGAAACCGGACGGTTCGGTCAGACCCATTCTAAATTTAAAATCCTTAAACCTATACTTAGAGGTTCAAGATGGAGTCGCTCAGGGCGGTCATTGCAAGTCTGGAAGAGGGAGATTATATGGTGTCTCTAGACATAAAGGATGCATACCTTCATGTCCCCTTTTGTCAACCTTATCAGGCGTTCCTGAGATTTGTGGTGGAGGATTGTCGCTACCAATTTCAGACGTTGCTGCCTGGGCTGTCCACGGCCTTGAGAATTTTTACCACATTAATGGCGGAGATGATGGTGCTCCTGCGCAAGCAGGGGGTCACAATTATCCCATACTTGGACGATCTCCTGATAAAAGCGAGATCGAGAGAACAGTAGCTTGGCAAAGTATCACTCTCCCTGAGGGTGTTACAGCAACACTGTTGGATTCTAAACCTGCCAAAGTCACAGTTAGTTCCAACAACCAGATTGCCTTTCTTAGGCATGATTCTGGACACGGAACGAAAGAGGGTCTTTCTCCCGACTGAAAAGGCCCAGGAACTGCAGGACTTGGTCAGGGACCTGTTGAAGCCAGACAGGGTGTCGGTACTTCACTGCACGCGAGTGCTGGGAAAAATGGTGGCGTCTTACGAGGTCATTCCATTCCATTCGGCAGGTTCCATGCCAGAACCTTTCAGTGGGACCTTCTGGACAAGTGGTCCGGGTCACATCTACAGATTCATCAGATGAACCACCTGTCCCCCAGGGCCAGGATATCTCTCCTGTGGTGGCTACAGAGTGCTCACCTTCTAGAGGGTCGCAGGTTCGGAATCCAGGACTGGGTTCTGGTGACCACGGATGCGAGTCTCAGAGGATGGGGAGCAGTCATACAGGGAAGAAACTTCCAGGGTCTGTGGTCAAGCCAGGAGGCTTGTCTACACCAACATTCTGGAATTAAGGGCCATATACAACGGCCTTCGTCAGGCGCTGACCTTACTTCAAGGTCTACCGGTTCTGATTCAGTCAGACAACATCACAGCAGTGGATCATGTAAACCGCCAAGGCGGCACAAGGAGCAGAGTGGCAATGGAAGAAACCTCAAAGAGTCTTCGATGGGCGGAGAGTCATGTAAGCGCTCTGACAGCAGTCTTCATTCCGGGAGTAGACAACTGGGAAGCAGACTTCCTCAGCAGACACTATCTGCATCCAGGAGAGTGGGGTCTTCATCAGGAAGTCTTTGCACAGATTGCAAGTCAGTAGGGTCTGCCTCAAATAGACATGATGGCTTCACGCCTCAACAAGAAACTTCCGAGATATTGCGCCAGGTCAAGGAACCCTCAGGCGATTGCAGTGGACGCACTGGTGACACCGTGGGTGTTTCAGTCGGTCTGTGTTCCCCCCTCTTCCTTTCATCTCAAAGATACTGAGAATCATAAGACGAAGAGGGGTTCAGGTGATTCTCATCGTTCCAGATTGGCCTCGAAGGGCCTGGTATCCGGATCTACAGGAAATGCTCTCAGAAGCCTCTTCCTCTCAGGGAAGACCTGTTACAACAAGGGCCCTGTCTGTTCCAGGACTTACTGCGTTTGACGGCATGGCGGTTGAACGCAGGATCCTAGCGGAGAAGGGCATTCCGGAGGAGGTCATTCCTACTCTGGTAAAGGCTAGGAAGGAGGTGACATCGAAACATTATCACCGTATCTGGAGGAAGTATGTGTCTTGGTGCGAAGCCAAGACTGCTCCTCCGGAAGAGTTCCATCTGGGACGTTTTCTCCACTTCCTGCAAACTGGAGTGAATTTGGGCCTAAAGTTAGGCTCCATTAAGGTTCAGATTTTGGCCCTATCCATTTTCTTTCAAAAGGAATTGGCTTCTCTTCCAGAAGTCCAGACTTTCGTGAAAGGGGTGCTGCATATCCAGCCTCCTTTTGTGCCTCCAGTGGCACCATGGGACTGTAACGTGGTGTTACGGTTCCTTAAGTCTCACTGGTTTGAACCGCTTCAAACAGTTGAATTGAAGTATCTTATTTGGAAAGTGGTCATGTTATTGGCCTTGGTGCACCCTGGGCAGCATAAAACCTCACTAATGGACTGGCAAAAGAGTTATAAAGTGCCTGGGCACTAAAACCAGACCCTCGCCAGTATAAATTTGTGAAAAAAAGCGGGGTTGAAGCGTGCCATTAAGGGGGTGTGGCTTAGCCCTCACAGCTCTAATCAACGCCATTTTCTCTTCTCCCTCTGTCTCTCTTGCAGGCTTTGTTGTGGGTCTGTCTCCTATAGCCCAAGTCTAGTTGTGGGTGTCGATACGTGTGTCGACATGTCTGAGCCAGAGTGCTCTTCCCAGGAAGAGGCTAGAGGGGACGGAAAATACTGTGAGTGACCGTGTCGTCACTGCCGACGGATGATTGGGTAAATGTTTTGAGTGGTTTGAATGCAAATGTGGCTCTATTGAATAAGAAATTAGATGAATCGGAGTCTCAGAACCAGGCATGGAGAAAATCCATGGAAGATGCATTGTCACAAGTACAGACCACCTCGGGGTCGCAGAAACGTTCATTTACCCAGATAGCGGATACAGATACCGACACGGACTCTGACTCCAGTGTTGACTATAGTGATGCCAGATTGAATCCTAAACTGGCTAAGAGTATTCAGTACATGATTGTGGCGATAAAAGACGTTTTACATATCACGGAAGATCCTGCTGTTCCTGACACACGGGGTCTGTATGTTTAAAGGAAAAAAACCTGAGGTAACGTTTCCTCCCTCATGAACTGAATACTCTTTTTAAAAAGGCTTGGGAAAATCCTGACAAAAAGTTAGATTCCCAAGAGAATTCCTGTGGCATATCCGTTCCCCTCTGGGGACAGGGGAAAGTGGGAGTCAACCCCCACTGTGGACAAAGCTCTATCGCGCCTGTCCAAAAAGGTGGCGCTTCCATCTTCTGACACGGCAGCCCTGAAGGATCCTGCGGATCGTAAGCGTGAAAATACATTGAAATCCATTTGTCACTATGGGTACGCTGCTCAGACCTGCCGTTGCATCGGCATGGGTGAGTAGCGCTATTGAAAAGTGGGCAGATAACTTGTCATCAGATATAGATTCCCTGGATAGGGATAGCATTATTTTGACACTGGGTTTTATCGGGGACGCTGCAGCCTACCTAAGGGAAGCTGTGAGGGATATTGGCCTTTTGGGATCAAGGGCCAATGCCATGGCAATCTCGGCTAGGAGGGCATTGTGGATTCATCAATGGAATGCTGATGCTGACTCTAAGAAGGCTATGGAGTCTCTGCCGTATAAAGGCGGGGCTTGTTTGGGGACTACCTCGCTGACGTATCTGCGGCTACCGCGGGTAAGTCATTTCTACCTTATGTCCCTGCACAACAAAAGAAAAAGCCCCACTATCAGATGCAGTCCTTTCGGCCCAATAAATACAAGGAAGAACGGGGGTCTTCCTTCCTTGCTACTAAAGGAAGAGGTAGGAGGAAAAGGTCACTGGCTGTGGCAGGTTCCCAAGAGCAGAAGTCCTCCCCGGCTTTTGCCAAATCCACCGCAAGACGCTGGGGCTCCTCTGCGGGAGTCCGCACCGGTGGGGGCACGTCTCCAACTCTTCAGTCAGGTCTGTGTTTGCTCGACCCTGGATCCTTGGGTATTAGAAATAGTAGCCCAAGGGTACAAATTGGAGTTTCAAGACGTGCCCCCTCACCGATTTTTCAAATCTGCCTTGCCAGCTTCTCTTCCGGAAAGGGAGGTAGTATGCGCTGCAATACAAAAGCTGTGTCAAAATCAAGTTATTGTCACGGTACCCCCGTCACAGCAGGGAGAAGGCTTTTATTCGAGCCTGTTCGTGGTCCCGAAGACGGATGGCTCGGTCAGACCGATTCTGAACCTAAAATCCCTCAATTTCTATCTGAAAAAATTCAAATTCAAGATGGAATCTCTCCGAGCAGTGATCTTCAGTCTGGAGGAGGGGGATTTTATGGTGTCGGTCGACATAAAGGATGCCTACTTACACGTCCCAATATATCCTCCGCATCAGGCTTACGTGAGGTTTGCTGTTCAGGATGGTCATTACCAATTTCTCTAACATCCTAGAGGATGCTGGGGACTCCGTAAGGACCATGGGGATAGACGGGCTCCGCAGGAGACATGGGCACTTTAAGAAAGAATTTAGTTCCTGGTGTGCACTGGCTCCTCCCTCTATGCCCCTCCTCCAGACCTCAGTTGATACTGTGCCCAGAGGAGCTGGGTGCTTTTCAGTGAGCTCTCCTGAGTTTATTTTATCCTGAGTTTTTGTTAGGTTTTTTTATTTTCAGGGAGCTCTGCTGGAAACAGACTCCCTGCATAGAGGGACTGAGGGGAGAGAAGCAGCCCTACTCTCTGAAGCTAGGTCCTGCTTCTTGGGCTACTGGACACCCATTAGCTCCAGAGGGACTGGTACGCAGGATCTCACCCTCGCCGTCCGTCTCAGAGCAGCGCCGCCGTCCCCATCGCAGAGCCGGAAGATAGAAGCCGGGTGAGTATGAAAAGAAAATAAGACTTCACAGGCGGCAGAAGACTTCATGATCTTCACTAGAGGTAACGCACAGCACTGCAGCTGTGCGCCATTGCTCCACACACCTCACATACTCCGGTCACTGTAAGGGTGCAGGGAGCAGGGGGGGGCGCCCTGGGCAGCATTTGGGACCTCATGTTGGCAAAAGTACACATATATACAGCTGGGCACTGTATATATGTATGAGCCTCCGCCAAAATGACTGTATAAGCGGGACAGAAGCCTGCCATCGAGGGGGCTTCCCTCCCTCAGCACTCACCAGCCACATTTTTTCTTCACAGCTCCGCTGAGAGGAAGCTCCCCGGACTCTCCCCTGCTGATACATGGTAGAAGAGGGTTGAAAAGAGAGGGGGGCACATAATTAGGCGCAGAAACTATACATACAGCAGCTACTGGGTTAACATTGTTACTGTGTTCCTGGGATATTATAGCGCTGGGGTGTGTGCTGGCATACTCTGTCTCTCCAAAGGGCCTTGTGGGGGAACTGTCTTCAGAAAGGACATTCCCTGTGTGTGTTGTGTGTCGGTACGCTTGTGTCGACATGTCTGATGAGGAAGGCTATGTGGGAGAGGAGCGGGAGCAAATGAATGTGGTGTCTCCGCCGACGGCTGATTGGATGGATATGTGAAAGGTTTTAAATGATAATGTTAATTCCTTGCATAAAAGATTTGACAAGGCTGAATCATTGGGACGGTCAGGGTCTCAACCCGTGCCTGACCCTCTGTTGCAGGGACCGTCAGGGTCTCATAAGTGCCCACTATCCCAAATTGTTGACACAGATACAGACATGGATTCTGACTCCAGTGTCGATTACGATGATGCAAAGTTACAGCCAAAATTGGCTAAATCCCTTCGATATATGATTATAGCAATAAAGGATGTTTTGCACATCACAGAGGAAACCCCTGTCCCTGACACGAGGGTGTATATGTATAAGGGAAAGAAGCCTGAGGTAACTTTTCCCCCCTCACACGAACTTAATGAGTTATGTGAAAAAGCTTGGGAATCTCCAGATAAGAAAATGCAGATTTCCAAACGGTATGAGGTCAAATCCCCAAAGAGAGGGGAAAGAAAAAGAGAAATACTGTATTAAAATTAAATTCTTTTTTGAAAATTCGTTAAAATCCCTATATTCTCACATATAAGCAAAATGCCACATTTTAATGTTTAATAATTCTATATATAATTGAAATAGTTTTTCAGACTTGTATTGTCCTTTATTTAGAATCAAGCGAAGTAATAAAAGATAGTAAGGAAAGTGAAGAAGAATG
The DNA here is from genome assembly GCF_028390025.1 of Pseudophryne corroboree. Taxonomy (NCBI): domain Eukaryota; kingdom Metazoa; phylum Chordata; class Amphibia; order Anura; family Myobatrachidae; genus Pseudophryne; species Pseudophryne corroboree. Next base: position 482,638,466 of record NC_086449.1, on the reverse strand, counting down.
AAAATAAGTGAATAAAGATTAAAAACAAAGCTGGTGTGTCGAATGCATTTTGTATTTGTATTATTAGATAATCCTAATATGTGTAGACCGTACTGGCTCTCACTATATTGTACTGAAATTAAATGTTCTCACTGAGAGATCTGTGGGTAATTGAATCCAGTGAGATTCTTAATAGGACATATCCCAAAAGTACAGTATAAAATGTTCATAGATATAATGATGAATATATATCACTTTATAGATAGCTTCAACAGAAGACAAATACTGTATTTCAATAATTATTGGGGATTCCACAAGATCCTACCCATGGGATATTGCATATTACGCCTGCATTGTTAAATTACTGAAAATTATTTTTTCCTTGTGTTTTATTGTTATAAATCAAATACATATAAGGTAAGCTCTAGATCACTTAATGTGTCAACTAAAGTTCTTGCGCTGCCCACTCCTCGTATTATATAGGCACAATTGCCGTGGTAGTACTGGCAACACAGACTGTCTGACCTACTGTGAGATACTCTTGATGTAATGTCATATGTAGTTAGACCAACATATTATACTTTCCGTACGATCTGCAGCTCAAAGAGACATAAGTGTAGTCAATTATTTCAATAATTGGGGCTAACAAAAGCACCTATATGGTTCTATGATTATTACTTATATCGCTATGTTATAATAAAGCCTGCAGGAATACTGAATAGATCTTATATTGGAACACTCATGGCCACTATGGTGTGATCCAGGGTGCCACACTGAATATGATATACAAAATATATGAGTATCAATATACAATCTGCAATTATAAATGGTGCATCTGTAATCAGGTTATTACTTTCTGCTGCTAATATTGCGCAGTTCACAACATCATTGAGATCTCTCTTCAGATGAGCCCATATGTTTATACACCTAGCATTAAACAAATAGGATTATTAATTGCTGCAGCTACTGCCGCATACTTCAGTGTGTCGTCACGGATATCTCACATCTAATAACCTCATATGTTATACAGCTGAATCAGCTCATTTAATATACCATTAAGTGTTAACTATAATGGTTCCTATGTCATACAGCACATCAGTGGGGTATCAGAAAATTAAAGTTATTAATTCCTATAGCTGCTGCCGTAAAATTGACAGTGCCGTCACTGATTTCTCACTTCTAAAAACCCCCTATGTTTTACAGCCCGACGAGCAGTTACGCCGCTCGTCTCGAACACTATTTACAGGCTAATTGTAGCAATTCCTCTAAGTACGGTACACATATACATATGTATTAGTAGGACATTAATTTTAACATTTATATTATGCACATCCGACACACTAGCTCAAGGCCAATGCACATTTCGCTCATAGGCTTCCTCAGGGCACTATAGTGCACATTGTTTTGCCCAATTGCTAACAAACTTGCTGCTGCGATCAACTCAGAATTAGGCCCAAAATCGTGCAGGGTCACGTTATCCTAGGCAGCAATTTTAACACGGTTCTTGACCCGTCCCTAGATAAATCTGACAATCCAGGTTCCAAAAATGATACTTTTTCTAGGGCATCTCTTAACCTTACCTCTTCCATTACACAATTTGATCTCTGTGATTCCTGGAGGTTTTGCCATTACTCGGCCCTCGACTACACACACTACTAGGCCCCACACCAGCAATACTCATACATCAACATGCTTCATGTCTCCCAGTCTCTTACCTTGACCCTAATGTACACTGGTATTACCCCTTTTACGTGGACCGACCATGCGGGTGTCTACATTCAATTGGATCTTCTTCAGGGTCCCCTTTCGTCTGGCAAATGGTGATTAGATGACACATTATTGTTGCATCCTTCAAGTGTAACTGACCTCAAAACAGTTCTCCAACATTACTTTGAGGAAAACGATACCCCTGAAATTGCTCCTGGAATCGTATGGGAAGCCCACAAGGCCACTCTCCGAGGCCACATAATGCTAAAAACCTCTATTATGTGGAAAAAGATTACACAAGAGGTCTCATCTCTTGAACGTAAAATTTCGGCCTTACTAGCCTAACATAAACTTAATCCTACCACTGCTCTTCTTACCCAGATTGATAACCTTAAAGGGCAGTTGAATACCCTCCTCTCCCGTCGTGTTGCCACCAGTCTGCGGAGACTACGCCAAAGGTTTTATGGCAAATCTGATCAAATCAACTCTTTGCTAGCCAACAAGCTACGGCGTAAACAGGTCCTATCCTTCATTGACAAACTCTAGTCTTCTAAATTAAAAGGCTTCACATACGATTCTAGAGTGATGGTGAAAGAATTTAAAGATTTTTATAATTCCTTGTATAACCTGCCAGTGCCCCCTGCTTCTCCGCGTGAAACTGAAGCGGTCCAGTCATACTTTTTCAATACATCCCTATCCTGTATAACCGATAGTCAATTATCCGCATTGAATACTGACCTTACACAAGAAGAGTCCATTGCTGCCATTAAGTCCATGCGGCCTTCCGCTGCCCTGGGACCCGATGGTTTTACGACTCAGTACTACAAAACATTTGCGCCTGAACTTGCTCCCCACTTCACTTTTTTTATTTAATAGCATCCTGAATGGCACTTCCTTTGCACCCACTTTGTTGCAAGCTCACATAGTGGTGATCCCAAAACCTGATAGCGATCGCTCAAAATGTGCTAATAATCGGCCAATCTCTCTACTCAACGTAGACCTAAAGATCTACGCTAAAATCTTAGCATTGCATCTTTCCCACCTCATTCACCCGGGCCAGGTGGGCTTTATCCCAGGTCGCCAGGCGTCTGACAATACTAGGAGAGCCATAGACTTCATTCACTCGATCCACAAACAGAAACTTCCATCTTTGATGCTAGCACTAGATGCCAAGAAGGTATTCAACTGTATTTCATGGTCCTTTGCCTTTCAGGTCCTCCACAGAATGGGTATTGCTGGTAGATTTCTCCAAAGTGCTCAAGCACTGCACTACTCCCCTTCAGCCACGGTTTCGGTGAACTGCTTTACCTCTTCCCCCTTCGGGATTGCTAATGGTACCAGGCAGGGCTGCGCGCTCTCCCCCTTAATATTTGCCCTTCATATGGAACCCCTAGCTGCGAGGATACACACCAATGCTGACATTGCTGGAGTGTGAATAGGCCCAACTGAGCACAAAATGACGCTGTATGCAGACGATGTCCTAATCTCCCAGGGACAACTGGCCCAATCTCTGCAACCTCTCTTGGCTGAAATAGAACTCTATTCCAAATTTTCCGGTTATAAAATCAATACCGACAAAACTGAAGTACTTGATTTCTATGTACTGGGTCCGACCAAATTGGCTCTTGAAGCTTCCTTCCCAGTTAATTGGCATAAACGCAAACTTAAATACTTAGGTATCTATTTAACCCATCGGCATCCCCAACTTTTTCAGGCTAACTTCCCTCCTGTTCTAGACCAGGCCAAATCAGACCTGCTCTCGTGGTAGGACGAATTAACTCAGTAAAGATGTCTGTGCTCCCTAGACTCCTTTATGTTTTCCAAACACTCACTATCTTCATTCTCTCTTATGTATTAAATTTTTTAAGATTCCAGACCTCTCGTTTTATTTGAGCTAATAAACATCCCCGGATTTGCTTACAACTGCTACAGTGCCCTAGCCTTGGTGGTGGTCTGGGTATCCCAGATTTTAGACGTTATATTGCAGCACAATTGGCTCACTGTGTGCAATGGTAGAATCCCAAGGCACGGAAGATCTGGACTGATATTGAGGCTGCTAAATTGGGGCTTTCTCTGTCTCTTCCCTTCTGTTGATCCTGAGGTCCAAACGGCCAAAAATGGTAGTCTCCCACCCTCTCATCTCCCGCTCTATATCTTTGTAGGACTCTGAAAACAAAAATACAGCCTAGCTCCCATTCCAACTCTGATTGTGCCTCTCCTACATAACCCTGCTTTTCCTCCGGGCATGCACAATACATCATTCCTCCCGTGGAAGAACAGGGGCATACTGTTTCTTAATGATATCGCCACAAATGCTAATTTTCCCCAATTTTCTCAAATTCAGGAGCTATATCTATTCCCACTAAAAAAAAAATTCAGTTCCTCCAAATTAGACATTTTCACTCCACTGTACATCCAATTATAACCAGCCACTGACTGCTTTTGAGGCATTGTGCCTTAGACGTTCTCCCACTAGAGGTCTGATTTCTGTTATATACACATTACTAACCGATACCCCCCCCCCCCCCCCCCCAGCCTACCTCCTATGAGACGGCTTGGGGATCCGACCTTCGCACTACCCTAGCTGAAGATGGATGGATTTGAGCCAACGCTGCCTCTAGTTCTATATGTGTTAAGATCAAAGAGAACACTTACAAATTACTTTACAGATGGTACTACATCCCTTCTAGACTTTGCAAACTTTACCCTGGTTCTTCTGACAGGTGTTGGAGGGGTTGCGATGCAGAAGGCTCCTTCATTCATATATGGTGGTCCTGCTCTAAATTAGTTATGCTATGGATAAATGTTATTGCCTACTTAAAAACTCTATTACAAATGCCCATTCTGTACGACCCTAAGTTTTTTTTCTTCTGCCATTATATTTCACAACTTTATCTAGACACCAAAACCAATTGATGCGTCATGTGGTTTCTGTGACCCCCTGTCAAATTGCGATGGACTGGAAGCAAGCAACTGCTCCCTTCATTCTGTATTAGCTCGTATTTGGTACGTGTACCGTATTGAATATATGACTAGCATCATTAATAATTCCTCCAAAAAATTTGACTCCACATGGTCCCCATGGATCTCCCTTCAACAAGTCGCCTCCCCTTTCGCTTTCTGATATGTCGTCCTGTTCTCAGGCTTCACCAATCTTCATTTCGCTCTTTCACCGAGGATCCATCCTTCTTATCTTTTTTCCTTTTCTGTTCCTCTTCTACTGGCCTTTGCCTTTTCCCCTCCCGACTACTACTTCGTTGGAACTTCTATCCTCTTCCTTTTTCTTATCTCTCTTTTCTTCCCTTTTCTCTCTTTCACTTTCTATTTAAATTATTAAAATGAATCATATTCAAAATGCTGTCTACATTGTCTTTTCCGAATTCATGCATTTGCTTTACCTGTATGGATTTTGACAGTTGTTTTATTGTATGGTATTCTGATCCCCCTAATAAACAAATTTTCTTTAAAAAAAAATAAATACATACCATTTTCCTGGCTGTCGTAACACAGACTGAGCAACACAGACCAGGGGGGAAATGTAATGGTTCCGGTATGAATGGTCGACCATGTTATGGTCGACAGTCATTAGGTCGACCACTATTGGTCGACATTGACATGGTCGACATGGACACATGGTCGACACATGAAAATGATCGACACATGAAAGGTCGTCATGAAAAGGTCGACATGAGTTTTTTAACTTTTTTTGGTGTTGTTTTTTGCGTAAAGTGACTGGGAACCCCAATTAGTGCACCGCGTCCCCTCGCATGGCTCGCTTCGCTCACCATGCTTCGGGCATGGTGCCTTTGCTCCGCTACCGCTTCGCTCGGCACACTTTACCGTTCCAATCGTAGTCCATGTGGATCGTAAAGTATGGAAAAGTTCCCCAAAAGAAAAAAAAAGTTAAAAAACTCATGTCGACCTTTTCATGTGTCGACCATGTGTCCATGTCGACCAATAGTGGTCGACCTAATGACTGTCGACCATAACATGGTCGACCATGTGAACGTATACCAAATGTAATAGGATGGTTTTATCCCAGAGTGACAAGCCCTAAATAATAATAGATCTGTTAATCCTATTCACTATTCCACTCTCATAATGGCTCTCTCCCTGGTTGCTCTAGAAGTGGAAAAGGCTTTTGATAGGATCTCCTGGACTTTTATGAGGAGGGCTTATTTCACTATGGGCTTCCTTTCAATAATAGGTTCACTTTACTTCAAGCCTTTGGACTCCGGTTTAGCCACTAGTTTGGCCTCTCCATCATTCTTGATTTTGAATGGGACAAGACGGGGATCCCAGCTTTCATCTTTCATTTTAGGACTCCTAGTAAAGCCTCTACTGTCTAAAATCTGACACATGGATGTTACAGGTATCTATCTACACAGGCTCCTGTTATTATAAGATTTCTCTAGACACTGACAATATCCTTTTATTTCTGACTAACCTGCTAATCTCCCTCCTGAACCACCTTAAAGCAATAACTATATTTGGTGAGCTCTCCACTTTAAAAAGAAAACAAACAATTTCTCAAAAATGTAAATCTTATGTCAATCTTCTGCCCCCACATAAAGCCACCATCACGGCAAATTTTAATTACAAGTGTCAAAAGCAATGTCTTAAGCATTTGGGTGTATTCCTAACTACACTGTGTGAACAGCTTTTCTCTGCAAATTGACATTTGCTGTACTATACTATCATGGGGGATTTTTATCAAATATAAATCACAATTTATCTCTTGGTCAGGCCAGTGAACACATTCAAGATTGAACATACTACCCAGACTCCTTTATCTTTTTCAGGTACTCTCCAGTTCATATCCCCAACCAATCAGATTCTGTCTATCATTTCTCTTTAGTAAATCTACCTATAGGCAATACAGTGGCCACCCAGTGGTTGCACTGTGGTCCTGCAGCTTGTCCGTCAAACATAGTTAAGCTACCAGCCAAGCCAGGGCTTGCTATGATTTTATTCAAAATAGAGGAATAGATTTGCGTCCTCTCACTGAAGACCAGTTCAGCCAATTGTTAGTGTTGAGCTATCCAAAAGGTTGAGTAATCCAACTTCTTCATAAACATAGATCTTTAAAGCACAGTCAAAATGAGTAAAGAATCCCAATTGTGTTTTAATCTTGAATTTATTGAGAGTTCATATATTGACATTAACTGGTAGTTGTCATCAAATACACAGCTCGTCAGATATGCATCCAAATTCATAATACGTTTCACAGGCACACTGCATCCTTCCTCAGACTCATTGTATTTAGCTTGTGATCTGTTTAGGGGACTGTATGTGATTTGTTTTTCTTGTCTTGATTTGCCTCTTCCTTTTACGTGGTATACGGTCCATAGGTTGACAGTCAATAGGTCAACACCATATGGTCGACAAAAGTTTATTTTTGATTTTTTTAATAAACTTTTCTTTATTGAAGCAATAAAGGTCGACAAAAGTAATTTTAAAAGTTTTTGATTTTTTTTATAGCTTTTTCATATTTTACCATCCACGTGGATTATGATTGGGAACTGTAACCTGTGCAAGTGCAGCAGTGGTGGAGTAAGGCACCTTGTCTAGAGGGGACGTGGCACACTAAATGGGGTTTCATGTGCGGAAATCTACAAACTAACACCCAAAAAACATAAAAAACCTTGTGTCAACCTTTTCATGTGATGACCATTATCATGTCAACCTAATGCCCACGTCGACCTGGTGCATGTTGACCTATTATACCTAACCCTTTTTAGGCACCTGTGTTGGGCAAATAAATTGATTTAGCAACTACCATTTTGTATATCATTTTTCAAGTAAACAAACCATATACAATAAAACTTTTCTTACTGTACTTTAAATGGCTGAATTGGGTTTGTTTCAGAATCCTCAAAACTGTTACTTAAATGGTATTGCTATATTTATACATAAAATAGCTGCTCATAGATTTTTATCGTATTATACGCTACACTTGATTTGAGCTATCACAGTAGCAATATAAAAGAAAAAGAATTCATTAAATTGAGTTTTTGCGCACTGTGGTTTTAATGGGCAGTAAAATCCTATCAGTCATATCTCAGTTTAAGGAAACCATGATGCACTAACTGCGTGTGGAATGAAAACAATTTTGAATAACGAAATATAGTCAAAAAGGGGGATGGGGGGGGGGGGAAGAGACGATCGCTTGACAGCAGAGCTAATTTTTATAAGTATACGTCAAGGGACAAATGTAATAGCTTAACTTTGGTAAAAATGCTGATTTTTCAGTATTAACTTGGTTTTGCCTTCATACTAAATCTGTGCTTTAAATCTCACCACAAAATCACTGAAATAACGGCACTATTGCCAAATCAGAAGCTATTACATATGTCACTAAGGGACTAACTTAGAGTTAGATACATATTTGCTTACAGTAGGTGCATACTGTAAACCAGAGTAAGGAATTCAAATGCAAGTTTTTTTACATGCAGGTCAAATACTTCACAGAAATACGGTTTCTTTTACTGTTCTATTTTTACACTGCCCTTTAGAGCTGGGCTAGGTAATATCTCCATCAGAACATTTTATCAGGTTGTGCCCATATTTTTTTCTAAATATTCTTAGATGGCACTAACCACTTTATTCCTGTTCTCTCAGAAAAGGGATCTTATGATCCCTCTCCTGCAGCCTAAGACCAGCTCCAGTGTGCATACGCATTTAGAAACTAAGGAGGAGTCTCTTTTGAAAATATGAAAATGTCCTCTGATGTGCATCTGCTGTTCCTGCAAGTTAAGTTTTTGAAATAGCCGGGATAGTTTAGTTAAAAATGAAACTGTTTTTGTCAAAATAGGGACTTATAATGATCACAGCACTACTGAGATTATCAATACATAGGTCCCCTAGTCCTTGATATTTCAATGAAGAGTCCGGTTTAATTTTACTAATCCACTTTACATATACATGTCCATTTCCCTTACAGAATTAAGGGCATAATTATCAACAATCGTGCACCTAAAATATATGGAAATGGCTGGTTCTGTTTAAGGGCAGAATTAAGTGTTGCTGGTATGTAATAACTTAGAAAGCAGGTTGTATCACATATATCTCCTGCTTTCCAGTCACCAGCCCTTATATTGAACATTATCCAAGAAGCACAGAGTAGCTCTTCAGATACTGCATGTGTGGACTAATGCCAGATTCTTAAAATTCAGGGGCTGGACACATTTGATAATAAATGTGCCTCTTAAATCTCTACGCTTCCTACAGCTCGACCTTTACACCTTTGATGCCCCAGTGGTTTTCGTGTTTGCTGTTGAGCAGCAAAGAGCTGTAAGTAGACATGTCATATTCTTTAATCTGGGTTCTACTACTCACCCTTATTATCATTATCACTGTTTATCATAGTGTTATTGTCATTGTTAAAGCATTTACATTATTAACCCTGTTGCCAAATTAAAAAATCTGATCACACAGTTGTATTGTACAGTAAGTGAATGCTAAAAGAAAGAACTATGGTGCTTGGGGTATGTGCTACTCTACTTATGTCTGATAATCTGTGACTGCGTTTATTTAATGTTTTTTTTTAAAGGCATTTGTGCTTAATTAAGGAAGTTATAGTAACAGAATGTTCCAAGTTTTCTACCACCAAGAGGTGCTATGTTTTGCTTTTATTATATTCCTGGTCACTAGAGCCTCCAGTCTAGATGCTGTACACAGATTTTTATGTAATCTTACTGACAGCGGCAGCGATCGCAGTCTGAATTACTTTGTGGAGTGCGCACGTGCATTGGCCGCACTGCACGTGCGCAACCCGGGAGCCCAGTGAGATGCTGTCACTGGCTGCGATCGCCTTGGCCTGATTGTCAGACAGAGGCGGTCGCGGGGCAGGAGGGGGTGTGCCAATGGCGTTAGAACACTGTTGGCAGAGAGCGGTCCGGACAACTGAGTGTCCGGACCGTTAGGGCTGCGGGCCGTGGCAGCTGCGTGACGTCACACACAGCCGCTGCGACCCGGAATGCGGTGGGTAGCTTCCTTCCAGTGTGCAGGAGCTGCGCAGGTAGGGAGCTACTCGCCAAGTACAAAAACATCCCTACCGTGCGATGCTCTTGTACCTTTGGTGGTGGTGGTGTCAGAGTAAATGATCATAAATGTGCTAAATTTAGCACATCTACGATCAACTCTGAATTACTCCCCTTGTACTCACCTAACAACCATCCCAGTTTCGGCAGCATAGAAGGGCAGTAATGACTGGATGCTACAATCATCTGCTACTGGTCTGTGCAGCAGTAAAGAGCCAATTCCCGTAGGGAGAATGGGCTGCCTGGTGTTTTTAAGTGCCTAGTATGCCCCCCACCTCCTGAGTGGTGGGAGTGGGTGTAACCATGCCATTTACATAATGTCAACACATTCTCTGTGACCAGGTCACTCACCCTGCCCTGATCCAAGATTACACAATGTATGGAGGTATGTCATGAATCATCTGCTTGTGCAGCTGTTTGGCTTTTTTTTCTGTTAAACTTAGTTTACATGGATCCAAAAGGCAGAAGATACCAAATACAGATATTCTCTTCATGACCTTTTTGAGGTAATAGTTAGTGATGCCGTAGCAGGTTTTCAGTCATGGAAGCGGCACACAGGGCATGATTTAGCGGTGGATAAAGACACGACCACGGCAAAAGGCGCAGCCGCCGCGTCTTTTGCTGCAGTTGTCTGCATCTTTATGCTAATGCCAACTCCAATTTGTAAAAAAACTGAAATGCCCACCACTTGAAGTGTCTTAAGTGCATTTCCATCCTATGCACCTTTAAAACTTGCACCACTATCAGTCTGAGTATGGCCTCCTGTGTGATTGGCTATATTTCTTTGAACACAGCCACCTTCATCGACACATCCGCAACATGCCCGTGTTGGCTTCACCATTCCCGTTACCTTCCAGAGCCGCCTGCTAAAATTCATAGACCGACTGTCCAATTCTGTGCTGCGTCTCTAAGCACAGACAATTGGGACACGTGCGTTGTTCAGATGTATATGCTCACTTAAAACAGACGCTTGCATGCGCCATCGATACTGCATCCGCCCCTGTATCAGGTCCATGATGTTTGTCTTGAATGCAGTACGCTGTGATCAGGGTCTCAGGAAATGCATCAAATTCCTGGCACTTTCTCTGCATATGCCCAGGAGAGTGTGTCCACTTTTGTCTTCCTACCATTTTAAAACAACAGTAAAGAATGAATCAGTCACAGAGTGGTTGAAGACATACACCCTATGAAAGGCAAAGAGCAAATGCCCACTTTGCCCCTTTATTAAGCATCTTGTGGAGTCTACAATATGTGGTTCTGACATCATGGCTATATTTACAGAAAGTATTTTGTGTATAGCTGCGCATCAATGCGTTTCAAGCCTATAAATATATACACAGTATCATCTCAATGTCCATGAGACTCACGAAGCAGTGGGTGAGCTCCGGGACTCCAGAGAGTTTGGTTACTTCCATGGGCCTAGGCACCACTGGCGTAACTACTGCCCACGAAAACCCTGCCATGGCGTGGGGGGCGCCGTCACTCCGGAGAGTTTGAGTGACAAGCTTGGCCTGGCAGCCTGGCTGACCGATAGATTTGCCAGACAATTAGACTGAGGTGAGGTGGAGCCTCAGGTGAGTGTCCGGCAGCTTTATGTATTTGTGTGTGACTGAGGGAGGATGGGTACACGGTACACCCCTGGCATGTGGCAAGTGGCACAGACTCACGGTCACGGAGACCAAGTGAGGAGGAGAGACGGACCATCCGGACGGACGGGTTCAGAGGCTGTTAGTGCAGGCCCTGCAGGGTCCTCCTGCAAATCTCTCCTTCAGGAAGGAAGACATTGCCGCCGTCTTGGTAAGTGCGCTACACAGGATGTCAGCTCAGGGCAGGCCTCAGTGTGAGGTGAGCTGTGCCCTGCTGCACAGTCCGGCAGTCCCGTCCCGCGACTCAAGTCCCGCCGCCTGGGAAGACCTCGCTGCCGCGCCACCTGCTGTGCTTGGTGAGTGAAAGTCTTCACCAAGCGCTGCACGCGGCAGCGGCGGTGATGTCTTCCCAGGCGCGGGACTTGAGAGTCACGGGACAGGACCACCGGACTGCGCCGCAGGCTGCAGCTCACCTCACCCTGAGTACCTATATTTGCATACTTGTATGTGAGCTTAAATGAGGATAGCCTTATGTGTAACTGGCACTGGGGGCATATGTGTATCTGGCACTGGGGGGGCATATGTGTATCTGGCACTGGGGGGGCATATTTGGCACTGGGGGCATATGTATTTCTGACACTATGGGGCATATTTTTATCTGGCACTGTGGGGGAATATCTGGCACTGGGAGCACAGCCCTAGCAACAAGCATTACCCCCTGGTAACAAGCATAATACCCAGCTCATGAAATCCCTGGCAAAAAGCATTACACCCTAGCAACGAGCATGACACCTAGTGCATGAAGCCCCTGGCAACAAGCTTGAAACCCAGCACATGATACCTCCGGCAACAAGCATAACACCTAACGCATGAAACCCCTGGCAATGAGCATGACACCCTGGGCATGAAAACCCCTGGCACCGTGCATGGAACCAAGAGCATGAAACCCCTGGCAATGAGCAGGTCATTTAAAAATAATTAGAAGCCTTACTGTAGGGCTTAATGTGTAATGGGCATTGCCGTGTGTGGCATAATGTGTCACAGGCATTACGGTGTGTGGTATACTATATCAAGGGCATTGTGGTATAATGTATAACGGGCATTGCAGTGTGTGACATAATGTATAACGGGCATTGCAGTGTGTGACATAATGTATAACGGGCATTGCAGTGTGTGTCATAATGTATAACGGGCATTGCAGTGTGCGTCATAATGTATCACGGGCATTGCAGTGTGTGACATAATGTATAATGGACATTGCAGTGTGTGGCATAATGTGTCACAGGCATTACGATGTGTGGTATACTATATCACGGGCATTGTGGTATGACATTGCGGTGTGTGTCATAATGTGTCACAGGCATTGTATGTGCTATAATATATCAGGGGCATTGCAGTGTGTGACATAATGTATAACGGCCATTGCAGTGTGTGGCATAATGTATCACAGACATTGCAGTGTGTAGCATAATGTATAACAGGCATTGCGATGCATGGCATAATGTGTCACAGGCATTACGGTGTGTGGCATAATGTGTCGGGGGAATTATGGTGTGTGCATAATGTGTCATGGGCATTATTGTGTGTGGCATAATGTCTAAGGGCCATTGCAGTATGTGGCATAATGTATACTGGGCATTACTATAAGGAGGAAAAATGACAAATAATGTAAGGGGCATGCATCAGGATTATTTTTTTCCTGTGGTGGCCAACATCTGGGCGTGCAGGTTGCAAAACTGGGGTATAAGGTAGTCTTTTCCTGCAGTGCCATACCCCTTTATGCAAAGCCATGCCCATTTCAGCAAGGCCACACCCCCTTTTACAACGCGCCATAGGCGTGCGCAGATTCATCACTTTCCTAGTGGCAATTATGGGGGGGACGGGGACGCCAGAGAATGTTTTGGCTTGGGGGAGAAAAATTTCTCGTTACACCACTGCTAGGCACTTTTATGATGGCCATATGCAGCCAACACAAGCTGGGTTGTGGAGAACTCACCTCTCCTTAACTGGCACAGTAGCATAGGGTGCCTCCTCAAGGTCAGCGACCAGTAGCCCCCTTAGAAGCAGGACAACTCACTTCATGTGTAAGGAGAAGTGATCCACAATCACCTGTTGTGCCACTAAGACCAATGAGGACCAATGTTTTTCCACGTAGCTGCACCTCATCAAGTTAGAACAAGATATAACAGAACATCACAAAGCATATGTTCAGGGAGAAGATAATTAAGAGCAGGTGTATGGGGACTTCAAAAGTGCAAAGAGAAGGAGCTCTTCCCCAGCTAGCATATTTACACTATAAGTACTCTCATGTACCTGATAGGCTACACCCTCAATGTCCTTTAGTACGTGAACAGTCAGCTTAAAATATCCCCATCAAACTCCATATAATGCCAAACTTCAGCCACGGACCTAGGTACTTATCTTTGATCTTATGCAACCATCTTATCTTAAATGTCCTAGCAGTTGATAGCTTCTTCTTCCATTGCTCGCTTCACCCCACCATGTGTTTTTCCTGTATTGTTTACCTCCACTGATTGCACACCTTGCCATTGTGCCCTACATGCAGGGTACATCATACTACTACATAAGCATCAGTTTTCCCATATATGAACTTGGCCCTTGTATGGCTCACCTACCACAGTGTAACCTTCAAAGTGCACCCAACATGGCTGCCCCATATGGTACACTTGTGTGTGGGATGAAAAATACATGGACCTTGTGGTTTTGTTGGAACCCTACTCTAAACTGTAGGACTCTGAAATCACCCCCATTTTGTGTCATCTCTTCTAGGGGTGGACTATTCCACCTTGGGTAATCCTACGCTGAGCGCCCAAGATGGCTGCCGCACTTGGTACCTTGTGAGGGTGGAATACACAACCCTTGGAAGTTATTACCCAAAATGCCTACACCAATCCTGCATTATGCTTTCTGTGTGCTTAAGGTTTTCTTTTATGTCTGTGTGGCTTATCTATTGCTGTATTACTTAAATCTTCTGTATTATGTGTATTGTTTTTGATGTCTGTAAAGCGCCTTGAGTCCTGTTGGAGAAAGAGCGCTATATAAATAAAATTATTATTATTATCATTCTTACCAGCCAATACTAAACTACCTCTAAAAAAACACTTAATGCTAGACACGTCAGTCAGCGCTCTGGAGCACTAGTTAATACAGCTGCCCATGGAGTGATGCTGACCACCCATAGAGGCTCTTCTGGGGCTACAGCGGCTGCACAGAGACACGGGTGTTTTAACAAGGTGCTTTGGCAGGCTTGACTGATGGTACAAGGCACTTGGACCCTGCAACCTACCAAGTTGAGGACTTGTGTTTTGACACCCAGCTGCCACGGACATGTCTGTTCTAATTGTTTGAGGATACGTGGAGCTGATATGCCCCTCACACCCTTGGGCTTATTATTATTCCCTCCCTCCTCTTTTGCCTTCTGTATCCCATTCCCTTCCCCATAGGTTTTTTTTTTATTGATTCATTGTGAAAATTATAATTAAATAAATTCAATGTTTAAAAAAAACCCTTAATATACTAAAATATGACACTTATGCATAATTGGTGGTATAAGGTCAACATTTAATTGAATATAATAATATGAGTGTCCAAGAAAGCATTGCATACACTGAGTTTCAGCCAATACACTATAGGGTCTATTTACTAAGCCTTGGATGGAGATAAAGTCGCTGGAGATTAGTACCAGCCAATCGGCTCCTAACTGACTTGTCACAGGCTGTATTTGAAAAATGACAGGAGCCGACTGGCTGGTACTCTGCAGCGACTTTAGTGCCATCCAGGGCTTAGTAAATAGACCCCTCAATAACCAACTGTGGGCAGCCATACAAGCCAGATGTAACCACGTCTTGATACACCTGCAGCCACTGAATAACAATGGTTTACTGCCAACCACTGGTTTCTAAGGGAAGCAAAGCCTGCCATCACAAGACTTCTAAACCACTAATCACAAAAGAAAACATCTGTTATCAGTAAAGACCCACATCTGCCTCCAGAGGTGCAAAAACCGTCAGACCTGTACAGACCGGCAGCCTTGAAATAGACCAAGGTGAGATGAATTGCACCAGAAATCGCAAACATCACATCATTGACCACAGTGAGTTAATAACCATATGGAAAACACCAGACCAGGCATGTTATGATAGCAGATCAAACCGTTCACTTTGTGCTCCACTGACATTGGACACCAGCATTGTTGCGCTCAATACATAGAACATGGGGAATCCCAGTTGGAGGTGGCCACGGGGCTTAGAAGGCAGCTTGCTTGACAAAGGGACAGGGAGAGGGAAAAGCAGCAAGGCGTGACTGTGCAGAGTAACTCGGCATGAATAGAAACAGTGATGTGCGGTGGGGTGAGGCAGGTAAGGCAGAGCTTTCCTGTCATACCAGAGTTTTGACTGTATAAGTATGTAAAAAATACAAAGAAAATTTTAGAAATATCTTTTTGTGTTATTCTAATCATTTATATAGTCAAAACTCTGGAGTAAAAAGTCTATGGCAGGTGAGGCAGTGACTTCCCTGCCTATCTTTTCTATACTTTTCTTATCAAAACTTACCAAATTTTCAGGAATTTATACCTCTACACCTTTGCATAATGCCCACATGAACCCTTTGGCTCATATATTGTGTGTAAATCTGTCTCTGGTACTAGCCAGTGCCTCCTCAGCCATTTACCTCACTGCACGTCCCTGAGGAATGGAGTCAGAGCTGCTGATGCAGGAACTGCCACCAGTCTGTTTAAACTCCATCCTTTTGGCATCCTCTGTGCGGCTCTTTGTCGGGAGGAGGCACATCTCTGGCCCGGGCTGTATGGTGCAGGAACACTGCTACATGAGTTGAAGAGGGGGGAGGAGCAGGCAGAGCACGCGGGGAGACCAAAGAGCGCTGCTGGCTATAATGTACATCAACAGCTGTGCATCCGGTAGAGGAGCTGGGCTCAACGCTGCAGTGATATGTTATAGCGGCCAGTGCCACAGCTGGTGGTGGTCAATTGGGGAAGATGGTGCGCCCACAGTGCAAATGCGCTGTATGCTAAGCACCATCCACCCACACCTATTTACATCCCTGTAGAGATGTCACAGGTTGTCGACGAAGGGGGTCAACTCATTAGGCCCCCATCGCTCTGATGGACCCATGAATTATGTCATTATGGTGCAAGAGGACTGGGCACTGTTTATAGGCCCGTGGCTAGTGTAGAGATGGAGACAAGTGTTTCCATCTCAGAAAAAAAAATTGTTCAGTCAGAGCGAGCGGGGGTCTGGGTACTCAAAAAAACAAACTGCATGCGCCACTATGCTGGGTGACACAAATTTACATTTCTATATATATGGAGTTTCAGATAACTGATTTGTTGATTCTACACACAAAACATTTTTTTCCGGTTTCTATCTTGCATATGTGGGTGGTTGGAGTACTCTTTATAAACTCCGTCACTCATAACAGTATGAATCAGACAGGAAGGAATGAGTTCAGGGGAGTGGGAGAAGACAAAGAAGAGGGTGGGATGAAGTTGGTCAGTGAAAGAACAAAGAAAATAAGAGAGAACTTAGTTTTTTTTAGCTTTTATGAGAAATATTTTATTTTATGTATGTACAATGTTTTAAGTTTAGTTGCGACAGGAAAACTTGAGATTTTGACCAAGAAATAAAGAAATCTGCTTCTTTATACTGATAACTACAATTTTATTTAGGTTATGATGCAGGTAAAATATTTATTAATATCCTTATTTTTACTTAAACATACACAGGTATTGTACTGTGTTAACCATTTTACTGTTTGTTATGAAGTACAATGTTAAGGTAACAGGAAGTAAGATGATGATGTGGGTGTAAACTAAAGATGAGCGGGTTCGGTTCTCCGAGATCCGAACCCCTCCGAACTTCACCCATCTTACACGGTTCCGAGGCAGCCTCGGATCTTCCCGCCTTGCTCGGTTAACCCGAACGCGGCCGAACGTCATCATCCCGCTGTCGGATTCTCGCGAGATTCGTATTCTATATAAAGAGCCACGCGTCGCCGCCATTTTCACTCATGCATTGGAGATTGAACGGAGAGGACGTGGCTGCGTTCTCTCCCTGAAAAGTTCTGTATCTGTGCTCAGTGTGCTGCAAATATCTGTGCTCAGTGTGCTGCAAATATCTACGTTCTCTGCCTGAAAACGCTCCATATCTGTGCTCAGTGTGCTGCAAATATCTGTGCTCAGTGTGCTGCATTTTGGTGACCAGTAGTACACATATAGTACAGTACAGTAGGCCATTGCTGTATCTTGCAGCTCTGTGTCAAGTATACTATCTCTGTGCTGCATTATTGTGAGCAGTATATAGTAGGACAGTGCAGAATTTTGGTGACGACCAGCAGTATACATATAGTACAGTACAGTAGGCCATTGCTTTATCTTGCAGCTCTGTGTCAAGTATACTATCTCTGTGCTGCATTATTGTGAGCAGTACATAGTAGGACAGTGCAGCATTTCGGTGACCAGCAGTATACATATAGTACAGTACAGTAGGCCATTGCTGTATCTTGCAGCTCTGTGTCAAGTATACTATCCATATCTGTGCTGCATTATTGTGAGCAGTATATAGTAGGACAGTGCAGCATTTTGGTGACCAGCAGTATACATATAGTACAGTACAGTAGGCCATTGCTGTATCTTGCAGCTCTGTTTAAAGTATACTATCGATATCTGTGCTGCATTATTGTGAGCAGTATATAGTAGGAGAGTGCAGCATTTTGGTGACCAGCAGTATACATATAGTACAGTACAGTAGGCCATTACTGTATCTTGCAGCTCTGTGTCACTTATAGTATCCTGATCAGTGCTCAATATCTGCTGCATTGTAGTGACCAGTATGTATACTGTACTGTGTGACATGTGTTATACACCTGGTGATTTTATACATCCTGTAATCTGTACTGAGCGATGTGTGAGATACACCTGGGGATTATACACCCTGTATACTGTACTGTGCGGCGTGTGATACACCTGGTGATTATACACCCTGTATACTGTACTGAGCGATGTGTGAGATACACCTAGGGATTATACACCCTATATACTGTACTGAGCGATGTGTGAGATACACCTTGACATTATACACCCTATATACTGTACTGTGCGATGTGTGAGATACACCTGGTAATTAATTATACACCCTGTATACTGTACTGTGCGACGTGTGTTCTACACCTGGTGATTATACATCCTGTAATCTGTACTGAGCGATGTGTGAGATACACCTGGGGATTATACACCCTATATACTGTACTGAGTGATGTGTGAGATACACCTGGGGATTATACACCCTATATACTGTACTGAGCGATGTGTGAGATACACCTGGGGATTATACACCCTATATACTGTACTGAGCGATGTGTGAGATACACCTGGGGATTATACACCCTATATACTGTACTGTGCGATGTGTGTTCTACACCTGGTGATTATACATCCTGTAATCTGTACTGAGTGATGTAAGAGATACACCTGGTAATATCTGTGCTCAGTGTGCTGCATTGTGGTGACCACCAGTATATTATAGTAGTACAGTACAGTAGGCCATTGCTGTATCTTGCAGCTCTGTGTCACTTCTAGTATCCTGATCAGTGCTTAATATCTGTGCTCAGTGTCAGTGCTGCATTGTGGTGACCAGTATGCTATAGTACAATAGTCCAGTGCTGTTCTCGCTGCTCAGTGTCAGTTCTCCGTAGTATCATCCGTGATCAGTATAATCAGTTCTCAGTATAATCAGTGCGCTGTTAGACGTGTGCCCATTTTCCGCCATTAGTGCAGTGGGATTTAGACAATTGATGAAGTTATTGTGCCCCCGGTACAAAATCCCATCTAGATTCCACTTCACTAGGCAGGCGATAGCGAGATTTTACCAATTAATATCAGTGATTTATAATTATTAATTACAGTGATCTTGCCAAATAATTCCAGTGATTTTGTCATTTTCTTCCAGTGATTTGGACCAATAATACCATTGATTAGAACTAATAATTCCAGTGATTTTGTCATTTTCTTCCAGTGATTTGGACCAATAATACTATTGATTAGAACAAATAATTCCAGTGATTTTGTCATTTTCTTCCAGTGATTTGGACCAATAATACCATTGATTAGAACGAATAATTCCAATGATTTTGTCATTTTCTTCCAGTGATTTGGACCAATAATACCATTTAGAACGAATAATTGCTGTGATATTGAGGTGTTTGTGTCGCTTAGCTTAGCCATCCAGCGACCACAGTGCACCTCTTTTTCTCTTTTCTTTGCATCATGTGCTGTTTGGGGACTATTTTTTTAAGTTCCATACTGTCTGACACTTCTGTATATGTCCAGTGGTACTGCCATTTGATATAATTCCCGACATTACTGCCATTTAATTCCAGTGATTTTGTCATTTTCTTCCAGTGATTTGGACCAATAATACCATTGATTAGAACAAATAATTCCTGTGATATTGAGGTGCTTGTGTCGCTTAGCTTAGCCATCCTGCGACCACAGTGCACCTCTTTTTCTCTTTTCTTTTCATCATGTGCTATTTGGGGCCAATTTTTTTAAGTGCCATCCTGTCTGCCACTGCAGTGCCACTCCTAGATGGGCCAGGTGTTTGTACCGCCCACTTGGGTCGCTTAGCTTAGTCATCCAGCGACCTCGGTGCTAATTTTAGGACTAAAAGTAATATTGTGAGGTGTTCAGAATAGACTGGAAATTAGTGGAAATTATGGTTATTGAGGTTAATAATACTATGGGATCAAAATTACCCCCAAATTCTATGATTTAAGCTGTTTTTGAGGGTTTTTTTAAAAAAAAAAACACCCGAATCCAAAACACACCCGAATCCGACAAAAAAAATTCAGGGAGGTTTTGCCAAAACACGTCCGAATCCAAAACACGGCAGCGGAACCGAAACCAAAACACAAAACCCGAAAAATTTCCGGTGCACATCTCTAGTGTAAACATACCTCCCAAGTCCAACTGTCTCGCTTAGGGCAGGACAGTCAGGTCCTGCCCTACCATCACACTGGGTACATGGCTGCAAAGAGCGCCACACTGAGGAAGGTGCCACCGCCCGACATACGACACTGTCACAGTAAGAGACAATGGGGTCAATTCAATTAGCAACGATAATCTCGCGGGTGCTAGTCATCATGGCAGCGGCTGCTCTTTACAGCATTCAGAATTCGCAAAAAAGTGCTTGCCACCCCATAGCGGTCCAAACAATTTTGTGCATATTGGGGCCGATTCCAGCCTGTGATGGTTGCGAGATCTGGTGCAGTTGCCAGCGTTTTAATGCCGTGGCATTGGCACATCGTACCCTTCTCCAACCCAGAGGTAAACATCTGCAAAGCCCTTTGAAGGACTTCAATAATTCCAGCCCCTGGGGGAAGGGGGGGAGAGAGGGGGGGTTCAGGACTCCTTCATATCATTATTCCGGTACGCTGCTGACTTGTACCAACAGTATAGAAGTTATTTAATGCCTCAAATCTCATGAACTTCGGTACATTGCCATATACTATCATTGTGTTTTTAACTTTTAAAATGTGAGTTTGTATATTATTTTAATTGTCTATAATTATAAACTGGTTCACACTATATTCAGCCCCTTAACATTAAAGGAACATAATTTTATATCAACCCACTAGCGCACGCAGGGGGTGTTTCTGAGTACCTAGAAACCCCCCCTGCTAACCCGATCCAATCTGCTACTGCAGTGCACCGATTTGTTCCCCCTCTGAGAAAGACTGTTGGCCAGGCAGATGTCTCATTGAGGAGCTGGTTGTGAGTCACCTAGCGTCCCGTCAGAGCGGCAGAGGAGGAGGGATACGGCGCAGAGAGACCGTCTCTTCCCCCTCCCCACCTTCCCATCAACAGCATCCGCCGAGCTTCCGGAGGAGAAGAGGTGCAAGTGAACAGGCCACGTCTCCCCGGCGGCAGCTTCCTGCCCCGCTACAGTTTACTATCAGGAGATCGGGGGCAGGAGTGCTGTACTAGCCGGTGGCATGGAAGGGGCTTTTTTTTATGACTCAGGTTGATGTCCAGGGCAGCAGTTGCCTTCCTGAGTGTGGGAGCAGATAATCTACACTAAGTGTGTTCTGTAGTTGTAGTGTGGGAGGTAGGGGACAGTGTGAGTGTGTGTTATCTGTCTGAAGTCTGAGTGAGTGCCAGTGGGTGTGTGAGGGGGGGGGGGGCAATCTGGTTGTGTAGTATACATTCTGACCATGTGCATGTGCTTGTGTGTGTCTGTATATAAGGGGGTGGGCAGCCTGTGTGTGTGTGTGTGTTTGTTTCATATTGGCAATACACCTTTACTGTTTTATAGGGGTTGGGTATGGGTTACCGGCAGCCGGGATTCCAGCGGTCAGCATCCTGACGCCGGGATCCCGGCTGCAGAATACCAGGAGGGGTGCGGCATGGTGGGTGCAACAAAGTAATTTTATATTATATGTATATGTATATATGTTGCATTACAGGCAGCAGATCCACCAACATAGTATACAGCCCTGGTGCTCTCCGTAGGTAACCCCAGCCTGGGTCCAACAATATGTAGAATGTCCAGCTGCACTCAGGTAATAAACAATTCTCAGAAATCTCAGGTCATATCAACGTTTCGCTAGTTTATTCTAACGTCATCAGGACATTACCCGAGTGCTGCCGTGCCGGACACATACATACATACATACATACATATACATATATATATATATATACACACACACACACACACACACACACACACGTACACACGTGCGCGGAAACCCCCCCCCTCAGAAATCCTGCATTTGCCCCTGCAACCAATGACATAAGCTAAAAAATATGTGTAAAGTGAGGCAAATGTCATTAAGAGTCCCAATCAACAAACGGGCCAGAAAGAGCCAGGATACGGTGACATGGTGAGGTAGTGCAGAAAAGAGGGTGAAAAAGAAGATGAAGAAAAGAAAGCACAGACCAAAAAATTAAATATGTGCAGAAAATTGAAAATACATTTTTGAAGACATATCAATTAGGTCTTAGATCTCCCAAAAACTGTAACAAATAAAAATATAAGCTCATTGATGGATATAATGGCCATCAAGTGCCAGTGTGCCGATGTTCAAGGGGCGGGAATAAGAGGTGATTCACTTCTGTCCTCTCATCGGCATCTAGGAAGCATGGGAAGGAGACAGGCTCTGTGGGTCAAAATGGTTATGTAACCGAGTCCAGTCCACAAAAGAAGACTTGGAAATGGACAGTACAGCACAAAATGTATCTAAGTCATCAGGTGCCTGCAAGCTCACTTGGCAGCCAGCTTGGGAGGCCTGGATACTCAGAAAACCAAAGCAAAACCAGATACCTTTCTGTTGAGAGCATCAGTAGGGGCTTTAAAAGCCGCTGTTGCTGAAGCTGTTCCATGATAAATCTGGGAAGATCTGTATTTTTGCACTATTAAATTCACTGCCTTACAATTTATGGGCCTCAGTTGGGATCTCCTCTTTACCGTGGTGATAATGTAAACGACATATAATTTTCCTTAGGGCTTCAGACTGGAAACCCTTCGGATGAAGTGTTCGATGAGCACGATCAAAGAGTATGACATTATCAGGGTCTATGTTGGTAATTTTAATGAACACTTTACTGAGCCAATCCACTAACCCCTGACCTCTGGCTAAGCAGGTTGTTTCTCTGACCCCTGTATTGAGGTCATCCAGATGACGCTGCATGGCTCTCATTTCCTGTGCCTGTATAGCGACAGTGTTATGGGGTTATCATTGAAAGGTATCAAAGTATCCAAAATGGTCCTCTATATCAGACATGAGGTGGGTTATTTTAGAGATGTCTGTCTGGAGGGCAGAAATTTTGGTCTTGACTGTGTTGCAAATCTTCTTTTCAAGATCCATAAAATACCATTTAGTAGGAAGATATTTCTTGGAAGAAAGTGAGCTAGCACATCTGCCTTGGTTTTGTCCATGGTACCAACTGAGGTCAGTTCAGCTGGTGACGCCATCTGTCTGGTGTGGTCCGCGGATGGACACGAAGTAGATGCAGAAGAAATGTTGTCCCCAAAGGTGTCAGAGTCTGGTGTAAGGTGATGGAACAAATTGGGCTACGAAGAGTTGTCACTGAACTTCTTAGGACAAGATGTATGCATCCTTTTCTTGGTTTTTCCAATCAGGAGGATAGCAGAATAATATCACATGAGAGAAGATGAACAAAAGTACAACTGGAGTAATAGCAGAATACACTGTAAATGGAAGAGCCTTATTGAACAGGTTTCTAGACTGAGATCACCATGCACATTCCCCCACATTGTGGGGGTGGGTTAGGGGTTCATGGCCCTGCAGTTCATCTTATAGGAGTGGAGAGGTGACCAGAAGGAAACAAAGAGGAGACAAATTGAAAGAGGCAAACGGGGCAAGATCTACCACTAGTTGGTGTCAGGTTCACTAGGTGTAGGATATAAAAATACAATAGGGTGACCATAAATGTTAGACTACAGTCCAGTATCCCAAGTGACAGCAAATGGATGTATACAGGATAAATTATAAAGCTGTCTGGAAGTCCCTGTGCAGTCTACTCTGTAAGTGTTATCCAACAAGTAGAGCAATGGAGACCACTAAGCAGGGACAATGGATACTTAATATTGTAAGGCAATATAATAATATAATAATGCAGGGGCCTAAATGGGAGGATAATAAAGGTTCAGGGGCAAGGGAGATTGATGTGCGACCGACCGATGTGTGGTATAGTAGTGCCTTGCAGTACTCACCATCGGCAAGAGGTGTCAGGAATTGCATCCACCAGGCCCAGATAACATCAATGGAAGCTCAACTGGGAAACACCGGGTGTCATGATTGGATGCCATTCTGATGCCAGAATGTGCATAACTGCAAATAATATTGTATTGATCAATCTCTGCAAATGCCCTTTGTGTGGTTATGTATAAATCCTGTGTGAAAAGGTCATTCTAACAGTCCCCTTCACAGCAGGAACTCTGCTATGTGTCAAGGTAGCCAAGCTCTGTGATAAGTCAAGCAGAGAAGGCTTCAAGGAAGCAAATTGTATCACCTTCTTCTGTATCCATAAAAACTACATTAATTATGTGATCTAATATATATTGTGTTGTATATGTCCTCTCAGAACAAATAGAAGAATAGTACTGGCCTGGCTAGTATCTCGTTACAGACACAGAGCTTCAAAAGAGGGTCTGATGAGACCCTTATCAGAACTGAGATCTTAAAATAAACGCAGGTCAGGCCTGGAATGTGTTTTCTCAACTGGCTTGTGTATCTCCCAACAGGTTGTTTACTAAGAATGCCAAATTGATTTCTCACAAATATTTAAAATGCCCGCTCTAATATATATTGTTAATGCCTGCACCTCTTATTACCATATCCCATGACTGTGCGCTATACATCGCAAAACACTGCATCCCATAAGAGAAAACAATACACCCACACATTAATCTGAGTTCCAAAGCTCATTGACGTATATATTTGTTATTAAAAAGGATATGGATTCAATATATATTACAAAGTACAGTATACCTATAGTTACATAAATACAACTCACACAGTAAGCAGATTTAACTTACAGTTACATACAGTTACATGCCAGCGATACAATACCATTATCCTTAAGTTATATAAATTTGTCTTTCCATATCACTCTCTCTCTCTGTAATGTAATGCTGGGACTCCATCTTCCTCTGAGACCTTACAGCAACTCTGAGACCAAAACAGGAACTACCTTCCTGTGTGATCAGCAAAAATGTGTTAACTAGTTCCTTGGGGAGGGGCTCTCTCTCATTCATGATTGAGTCACTAGTTTCTTTGTATATGCTGAACAGGTTCAGCCTTGGGGATGTCCAAAGGGGCTGGCCTGAGTTTCCTGTTCATTACCTGTTTGGAATAGCCTATTGTTCTAATAAAAGTGATTTTAGCTTTTATACATTTAATCATAATTCCATGTTGCAATGTCCTACAACTTAATAACAAGTATCAAATGAATCCACACATTAATCTGGTCGTTTCAATAGTAAATATGACAGGTCTATCTTGTTTCGTTCAAATAATACACATTCATGACATTAATTCATTAGATAATTTTAAATCATCATGATGTCTGGCGCTTGATATTATTATAATTATGTACTGTATGAAATAAGTGTCGAATCCATCTCTGTGGCATGTCCGTGTAAATGCGCGTGTTACCATATATTGCTGTGCTCGCTGCGCGTATTTGCAAGTATAGCGACTTATATGTGTGTAGTTTGTATGTTCTCTTTATGTAATATTTTTGACTTCGACAGTCCACCCTTTGGCAGTAAACAATAACTGCCATCAATTATTAACATAAGAAAAAAATATTTCATACAATAATCGGTGACCTAGACACTAGTATGTATGCATTTCGCAAATCAGACACTTGACTATATTTGGGGAAGACAGGGAGGAGGACGAGACATCCTCTATATGCACTCGGCGGTCACGGGACCACTGGTTGGGTGTGGGACAACATTCAACCTATAGAGTATGCTGGGACAGTGCTTTGGCCTATAATGTCTGATTTGCGACGAACATTTCACACATACATGTACCTATGTTGTCACAACTGAGGGTCTGAGCTGACGGGAGGCAGCCTCAGTTGTAGGGGCTGAGATGTAACGGAACCTGGGAGGTTGTATCAGACCCCTAGACATGTAAGTAACATGTAGAATAACTGCCCGAAGGCGTGACCACGACAACCAGGATAAAAGTCAATGATGTTTATTATGACAAACTCCGTAACACAGCAGCAGTAAAAGGAAACATAAAAGTCAACAGAGGATAAATACAATTCCTGGGTACTACAGGGTGGCAAGGGCCACAGGCACTGGTAGTGTGAGACAGTTCTTATAATCTTCTAGTTGGAAAGTCCTTACCAGGCCTGACTGTAGCAATGGAGAGAACCCAGGATCGTACCAGCTGATGTTCCAGGAAAGGCTGGGCTGCTGAAGGTAAAACGGCTGCTGTGGATACTGGCTGGAACCAGACTGTTGTTGGTACGGAGTGGATACTGGCTGGAACCAGTTAAATAATAAACGAACTTGAGAGCGATGAAATAATAATGAAGTTTGGAGTTTGAGAGCGGTGAAATAATAATACCGGTGGAGAGTGGTAAACTGCAGAAAAGGACACCGGCCCTTTAAGAGAAGCTGTACACTGCTGGAAGCTGGGCTGGAAGCAGGTGATTGTTTGAGAGCGGTGAAATAATAATACCGGTGGAGAGTGGTAAACTGCAGAAAGGACACCGGCCCTTTAAGAGAAGCTGTACACTGCTGGAAGCTGGGCTGGAAGCAGGTGATTGTTGTAGCTGGAAACAGGTGAGTCCAGAATGGATCGGAGAGTCAGGCTACACCGCAGATGGAATGCTGGTGCGGGTCTCTATAGCAGAAGTCTGGAGACAGGAGCTGGAACCTGGAAGACAACCACAGGAGAGAGACAAACTGGAACTAGGTTAGACAACCAAAGCACTGACGCCTTCCTTGCTCAGGCACAGCATACTTATACCTGCAGCAAGGAAGGGGTTGGCTAGGCAATTATGCAAATCAACAATACAGACAGCAGATTGGTGGAAATAATCAGATGACAAAATCCAAGATGGCTGCGCCCATGCAGATACTTGGAGGGAAGTTTGGTTTGTAATCCATGTGAGAATTGAAACAGTAATGGCGACGCCGGCCACAGGAGACAGGAGACGCCAGACTGACAAGCGCACATTTAACCACGCGGGCACAGCGGAGGCCGCGGCTGATGAAATCACCACTCTGACATTCTGCATGTGGAAACTCAGGAACAGCGGGATCCGGTCCTGGAACGCTGAGCCAGCCTTAGGAGGCATCTGAAGGGTAAGTAATGGCGTCCAGATACCCGGATCGTGACATATGTCTTTGTACACTGATGTTTGGATTCTATTGAGGTTCTGCTGGGTAGGTGAAGAAGATACAAACAAATCGTGACAGTGACATATAAAATTTTCATGATCTACATATTCCTATCATTTTCTGTGTTTCTGTTTAATCATTGAACAAGGGTTATAAGTAGTGTCCTTCCTAAATAACGTAAACCTTCGGAGTTCGGGGAGAGCCACTCATAAACCTTTCTTCCACATATATTAATGAGCTCTTTATCTGCAATGTGTGAATAGCCATTGTCTGATTTGTTCCTGATTACCTCTGAACTCCATAACTACTAGAACTTTGATTTTTCTCTGATTTTAACAAACTGATCGGCTAATCCTGGGATCCTATAAGGGAATCACTCCTTCCTCCAGAAACCAGTTCCAGTCCCACACTCGACTCCTCATAAAAAAACCTTGCAAAAATAGAATATCCTGAAAGAAAATGTTTGTCAGCGGGAAAGAGAGAAAAGAGAAATATAAAAAAACAACTCTTGTTCATAACAAATCAATTACAATGACTGGTCTTTCTGCAGTCCTTTAGTACGCTCAGGTAGTGTCCAACAGTGCCGCCTCTCAGTCTTCACGGAACAGAGTCTCTGGTGATACGAGGTTCTCTTTGCCTTGCTCTTTGGACACACAGTTCACTTGGAACACACAGTTCACTTTGCTCTCCACCTTGCTCTTTGAACACACAGTTCACTTGGAACACACGGACTCGATGAATGTGAGCAATAAACTACTTTGTCACGAGTTCTCTCCGGGTCAGCGACCTTCTTGCAGTGGGACAAGTGGACCCAAATCTCTCTTTCGGCGACCTTTAGTGCTGTCAATAAATCTTGGTATGGTCCTTCCCACCTGTCTATTAGGCAACCTGAGCGTAAGAACAATCACACAGTCTCTTGGTTCACAATCAAGACAATTAGCATTTGGCATACCAGCAATCAACAGTTTCAAGTTCTTTTGTCAAGTTCTCAAATGCTGGCTCATCTCAATAAAGTACTGTACTGTCACCTCATTGGTGTATTTCTGATCATTGTGCGGATCAATCATGACATGAGGTTGTCTTCCAAAAACATCCCAAAAAGACACAAATACCAAAACAAAAACAAATTTTGAAGAGGGTGATTCATCGAGTGAAGATCTGGGAGTGGTTCCGAAGCTACATAATACTAGTGGCAGTATCTATGATCACAATAGTACAATTTCAAGCTTTGCTCCTACTTCTAGGGGTACCATTATCTGGTTCCGGTATGAAAGATAGATAGTGTCTAGTTAGACAGTCAATAGATAGACACCATATGTTAGACAGACATTAGGTCGACAGGGTCAAAAGGTCGACTTGGAAAAGGTCGACAGTTCAAAAGGTCGACAGGGTCAAAAGGTCAACATGAAAATGGTCGACATGAAAAAGGTAGACACCATGTTTTTTGCATTTTTGTGCTTTGTGTGGATAGTTTTGTCATCTGGCACCCCAATTGCAGAAAGGCATACCCTCGCGGGGCTCGCTTCGCTCGCCACGCTTCGGGCACGGTGGCTCGCTGCGCTCGCCACAAGGTTTATAACCAACTCTATGCCGACATGGATAGAGAAAGTATGAAATAATCCCAAAACATGTTAAAAAAACAAAACACATTTGTCTATCTTTTTTATGTTGACAATTATCATGTCAACCTTTTGACCTGTCGACCCTTTCCATGTTGACCTTTTGACCCTGTCGACCTTTTGACCCTGTCGACCTAATGTCTGTCTAATATTTGGTGTCTATCTATTGACTGTCTAACTAGACACTGTCTATCTACTAAACGGATAGGCTATTATCTACACACAAATTTCTGCGCATTTTTTCTTTGCGGTAAACACAGCTGCATCCTTGGCGGCAGGAAATGCCTCTACCCAGTTTGAGAAAACATCAGTGCACACCAATACATAACAATAATTTCTAAAGGGTGTTAACTGTACGAAGTCGATTTGTATTTCCTGAAAAGATCCGTCTGCAGGAGGGATATGGGATGGCTCTGTTGGTATTGCTTTACCAATATTCTTCCTCAAGCAAGTAAGATGGGTCATTGCTCTCTTACCTGCATGAGAATAGAATCCTAGCGCACACCAGTAGGCTCTCATCAGCCTGCACCTACCCTCTTTGCCTAGATGAGTCAGACCGTGTGCCACCTCAGCTAGACTTGGAAGTTATTCTCTGGGGGCTACTGGCTTACCGTGTCCACCTGCCCACAGTCCTGAGGACTCCTGGCCATACCCCTTTGTCCTTCAGACTACCTCTTCCTGCAGGGAACACAAATTTTTGTATCTTAATTTAAGTATTGTGTGTTTGCAATGTAGAGTACCATGAGCATAACTCAAAAAAAGAAAAGAAAAAAGAAACATCTCTAGAGGAGAGAAGGAAGAAGAAAATGAAAAAGAAAATGTCAGGTTTGCCATTCACCAACTGACCTATCAGTGTCTATACAAAATTTCCCTTCACCAGTATTCCCATTCTCCACCCTTTGTGCATGACAAGGCACACTGCAGTAATACTGGTGTCATCGTGCTGTTGAGATATACTGGGTTTGGGCAGAACTCTGAAGGACCTAGGCATGTGGAGTTTGAACTGTACTTGGGTCCATGTATTGTACCACCCTGTGTGAACGCAAAAGATGAAGAGGAAAACTGTAGAGAAACAGAATAGAGGTTGGTGACAGATAAGTTTGTAGAGGTGGAGAAGATTTTAAAAAATTTGACAACTGGATTGGGCACTACGGGGAAGTGATTCTCTACTTGGTCTACTCCTTAAAAAAAATTCTGTTTGTCTTATCTCTACTGGGACTATCCCAGCCATCAATCCAGTGTCCTGTCCATCCTAAGTTCATAGGGAACCCTGTATCTGTGAGTTAATTTTCTCTACCTGTGATGGACATGCATCTAGAACAGCGAAATGTAACATTAGTAAGTTGCATTTATTCTGTTCTTCCCATTAACCGAATCTGTGTTTTCTATATGGCTCGTGATTCCTTACTATATGTCCCTTGGTCCCGTCTATGTGTTTAATAATGTGGCTTGTGTTTTCTGTCTAGGGGATCTATATTGACTATGTGTCCTACTACTCCTACAATCTCTGGCAAAATGCCCTTCCTTCCTACAAGTGTAACATATTATTGACCATTAGGGATCTGGGGTTTGGACTGATGGGTCTTTCCTGTATGTGCCAGTATACTTACCGTCCTCAACGTCTCCACCTGTTGTTCTCTGCGCCTAACACTATTCTTGTGATGTTTAATAGCACACTATCTAAAATTAGCTACTGTGACCCCTTTCCAATTTTGCAAAGAAGTCTGCACCCTGACACTCAATGCCTTATTGAGCCCGTCCATTTGCACAGAGACAGCCACCTCCCATTTGCCGAATTAGTGTTTACCAGTGGTCTTATCCAGATGGAGAGTTTTCTATTTCTGCAAGAGACAAAAACAAAAAAAAAGTTTAACAAGCTTCTAGGTCATGCAAAGTATTTTATTCAATCCTTCTCATCCCGTATTAAGGGTCTGTACGTGGTCCAACAAACATTTCCAAGCTCATCTTTACAAGGGGCATTACTAGGAATGAATACTTCTTATATGGTAACTGAAAGAAATACCCCGGGGTTACCTTGTCTCTGCCCACTTTCCTACTGGCAAATACTAATGTGCGGACAGGTTTTTTTTCCATTTCTGACGTTACTTTCTTGATTTTTTTAGTTTTTTTTTTTTACTATATATGTACATGAATGATACCATACTTACCTGTTCCACTGGTCTCAGACACTTCCCCCACAGGCTAGTACTCTTCTTTTACCGGTTGGATACTCCTCTGGGTGCATGAGAAATGGCTGAAAACAATCAGGTCACCTTCTCCTCCTAAATAAAACTTCAACATTCATTAGTACATATATAGGTTAGTCATATTTTTCATATTTTTATTATTTTCTATAGTTTGTATGCTGGCCGTAACTGCGTCCACATCTACATAAGGCGGTGTACTTGCATTCTCTTTTTTTTTTTTTTCCTACTTATTTATTGTTGCTACAAGTTCAAACAGTTCTTATATTTCCATTCTTGTCTTATATAACTTTGGTTAAACATACCACCTGCAATACCTTAGGATCAAACTCACCTACCCCTCTTGCTGTCACAGGTTTAAACAATTTGTATGTCTGACCCTTTGTTTTGGGGATTTTATCAGACATATTCTTATCCTTAAGTTCTGCAATACCTCTGGTTCAAAGCTGCCCACTTTAGGGAATGGTACCCTATCTTTGTCAGTCATACATTCCCATTCAGACAAAAAGTCTTCAGCGTGTGGACCATATTTCCCACACATAATACTTTTTCCTTTAAACTTCACTGACCCTCTGGGCAGCGGCTCCTATACCTGAACCCTAGTTACCAAACGCCCACCGCTTGTGCAATTGGATCCCATCGCGGACTTTTTCCTTCTTACGCAATACCCAATACACACCGCAGATAGACGGTGAAAGTTCTCAGAGCGCTTTCACCCACTCCTTCTCCGCTGAGTACCACGACTCACTCCAATAGTGACCACCGTGAACCCAGTGAGGCCCCTATCTGGTTTCTATTCACTGGAAGTGTTTAGGAGTGACTTACCTATTCCAGTGAATATACACCGCTGGAGATTTTCCTGAGAGAGACCAGCGAAAACTCCCTATACACTTATACACAAATCACACTTGCATATGCTCTATACAGCACTAATGATATCGCAATTTTACGCAAAAGTTCATAAAGGGGTATCCAGTTGCGCTATATATATCGCACCCACAAATGCGCGGTCCAATCGCACAGCATATAGGTACTTGTTACCTATCTGCCGTACAACCATGGGTCGTTGTACAAACTGGGACCCTCAGTACGGAGCGTAATACCCCAAAAAAACCTTTTTACTTCAATACTTCGCAATACAATGCACTATCACGCTCCTCTACAAATCACCTCACGGTTTGCGTATTTCAATCTATATTAACGTGAGTCAGCCACTTCACGCCACCAAGCCTCCTCTTACTTGATGTACCACGGTGTTTTGAGCCACGGGTGTGGCTCATTCCTGTTTTGCATTTTGGTTGTGTATTTTATGTTATACTTCTGTTTATGTTCCCCGTGGGTGTCATGGGGTGTTCGGAGCTCACCCTTAAGGAGAGGGTACTGTTATGAACCACAGGTAGTGGTTCATTCCTATTCTATGTTTATAGTTGTCTTGCAGGCCAGGATTTCCCGTTGCTCTGGTTTGAGAAGACTCTTGTTTGCTGCCGGTGGTGAGTCTGTGTGATTGCAGCCCTCACCTGTCTGTTGATTGCACATAATTAATTAAGATTCTCTGTTATATTCTGGCTCAGTGCAATTCACAGATGCTGGTGATATTTCCAGAGTTCCAGAGTTCTTGAGTTCTGAGCTAGTCCCTGCCAGTTCCTGAGCTCCTGTCTAGCAGTGTCTGTCTAGCTGCTTTGAGTGTCGGTTCCAGTGTCGGTTCCAGTGTCTGATCCCGTGTCCTGCCGTGAAGCGTTCCTGTCCAGAAGTCCTGTGGCTTTGTCTGTGCCTGGTCGAGTATCTGGCTTCTTGGTGTCCACCGGTCTGTCGTTTGGGATTCTGCCTGTCTTCCGGTTCTGAGAGTCTGTGTCGGCTACATTGGGGGTTCCTGTCCATTTGCCAGTATTGGTACCGGTTCCGTGAGTAGCGGCTTTGCCGCGTCCGTCGACCTAGGCCGCAGTATGCTTTGGTTATATTTTGTTACTGGTGTTTTGCAGAGGGTTCTGCTTATGCTGTCCCCATCGGTACACAACAGTATTGTGTCGGCGAGTGGACAGCATTTCCTTTGTTGTTCTTTTCCTTTGGCGGCGTGCCGCACATATATTTAGTTTTAGGGTTGTTAGTAGCCCCTAGCCTTCTGTTTGCTTTAGTTAGAGGTCCCCTTGTTATTATCCTGTCTCAGTTCACGCCTTGTCTCACTCTAAGACCTGGGGGCATCGGAGTTGGGCAGACCTAATCCGCCCTTCAAACGCGGCTGCCGTGGGCCCAAGAAACCATAGTCACTCAGGCGTGAACTGACCACACGGGTGAAACAATGGAGGTAGGGTGCTAGGGGCTATTTCCACACCACGCCTTATTTCAGCATCACGTTCTGGTGCTCTGGACTCACTACGCAACATCTCCCTTGTTCTGAGCACCAGGAACCTAACATTATCACCAGCCATACAACAAAAAAGAAATAAAGCTTTTTCTTTTTTGGCCCAGTCTAGTGTCTTATCTAGAATCCAGTCCTGTCTAGAATTCAGTGTGCAGAATCCAGTCCTGTCAAGAATCCAGTCCTGTCTAGAACTCAGTGTGCAGAATCCAGTCCGGTGTTTAGAATCCAGTCCTGTCTAGAATTCAGTGTGCAGAATCCAGTCCGGTGTTTAGAATCCAGTCCTGTCTAGAATTCAGTGTGCAGAATCCAGTCCGGTGTTTAAAAATCCAGTCCAGTCTTGTCTTGTCTAGTTTAAAAATCCAGTCCAGTCTTCTCTTGTCTAAGAATCTTGTCTAGAATCTTATCTTAGAATCGTGTCTAGAATCGTGTCTAAGAATCTTGTCTAGAATCTTGTCTAGAATCTTGTCTTAAATCGTGTCTAGAATCGTGTCTAGTCTTGTCTAGTTTGAAATCCTCCTATGCCTACTATGCAAGCCCTGCGGGCATCTCTCTCAGCCCTGAACTCTGCTTTCAGTGCTTTGAGACCTGAGCGGCTGGAAGTTTTGCAGCAATCCTTAAAGCAACTGCAAAACCTTCTGACCAAAATTTTGCTTATTTTGCCAGAAGTAGTTGAGAGTTCATTCTCTAAAGAGACTCTTGTTCACAGTATGGTGACAAGTGAATCCTCAGGTTTAATTAGAGAGAAAAAGTTTGAAAGTTTTCTGCGGCCCAGGCTCTCAGTTGAGGAGCGTCTGCATCGCAGAAACTTAGATTTATGCCTATATTGTGGGGGTTTAGGCCACTATCTGCAGACCTGTGAGTTGCGCAAGCCAAAGTGTGGCGACAAGTCCTGCCCTCTGGCCAAGTTGAGTCAGGACACAAGACCTACTCCTGTCTCTACTGTGGCAGAGGTACTTGTCACACAACCCACACTTAAAAGCACTCTGTCCTATAATTGGGGTCCTTGGGCTAGGGAGCCCCATTATAGATTCAGGAACCAAAGGAGAATGTTTCTCTCCTCTCTTGATTTTCCTGTTAAAGCAGAGTTGCAAACCCCTGGAGCGGTGCCCGGGGTCCTGGAGTGGTGCCCGATGCCCAGGGTCCTGGAGTGGTGCCGATGCCCAGGGTCCTGGAGTGGTGCCCGATACCCAGGGTCCTGGAGTGGTGCCCGATGCCCAGGGTCCTGGAGTGGTGCCCGATGCCCAGGGTCCTGGAGTGGTGCCCGATGCCCAGGGTCCTGGAGTGGTGCCCGATGCCCAGGGTCCTGGAGCGGTACCCGATGCCCAGGATCCTGGAGCGGTACCCGATGCCCAGGATCCTGGAGCGGTACCCGATGCCCAGGATCCTGGAGCGGTACCCGATGCCCAGGGTCCTGGAGTGGTACCCGATGCCCAGGATCCTGGAGCGGTACCCGATGCCCAGAGTCCTGGAGCGGTACCCGATGCCCAGAGTCCTGGAGCGGTACCCGATGCCCAGAGTCCTGGAGTCTCGAGAGACAAAGCCACAGGACTTCTGGACAGGAACGCTTCACGGCAGGACACTGGAACCGACACTCGAAGCAGCTAGACAGACACTGCTAGACAGGAGCTCAGGAACTGGCAGGGACTAGCTCAGAACTCAAGAACTCTGGAACTCTGGAAATATCACCAGCGTCTGTGAATTGCACTGAGCCAGAATATAACAGAGAATCTTAATTAATTATGTCGTGCAGCTGCCCTGCTGCACAACTGAGAGGTGCAATCAACAGACAGGTGAGGCTAAACACATGGGAACAAGCTGCAATCACACAGACTCACCACCGGCAGCAAACTAGAGTCTTCTCAAACCAGAGCAACGGGAAATCCTGGCCTGCAAGACAACTATAAACATAGAACAGGAATGAACCACTACCTGTGGTTCATAACAGTACCCTCTCCTTAAGGTTGAGCTCCGAACACCCCATGACACCCACGGGGAACATAAACAGAAGTATAACATAAAATACACAACCAAAATGCAAAAGATGAATGAGCCACAGTCGTTGCTCATAACACACGGGACCCGACTTCCGGGGTTCAGTTCCACTCACTCCTACGTTCGCTCTCTCAAGTACACTTTGTCTTTTCTGTACAGAAAATGTGGATTCATTCAGGTTGGCAGCTTTACCCCAGAGGCAATACAGTTTTTAAACTAAATTTAGAGTAACCTGCTTTTGAAATCTGATAGTTATGTGCTATTGTATTAAATGTCTACTATCCCACCTTTGAACTAAACAACACTATTGTATAATTTGTACTTAGCGCCCGCATTCTTACGCACTTTGCACAAACACGCGACCGTGCGTGTCCCTTACGCTGCGTGCGCAGTCCTTTACTTTGTCCGAGACACGTGTACAAAACCCTGCGTCCGCAATAAAACAAACCACACAGCTCTAAGTATAAATGTGAACAATACTAATTACTATTGCCCACTAAACACAACTTGTTCTGTATAAACTTTTATGCAGACCTGGGATTGTGTCTTTATACTTACTTCCTTAAACACTGTTATTTTAGTTTTAACTATATAGCAACAAATGTATCCGGTTTCACACAGATCTTTAATGACTCTAGCAATAATCAATAATTTAAATGATATGATTCAGATTGGATAGCTATCTTGCAGAACATACACTGATATAAACACACACATAATTATAATAACATTATATATATGTATACCATTCACTGGTCTCCTATGAGACACCTTACCCATTCAGTGCTTCTAATTTGCATATCAACAGAGGTTCATATGCCTGTTCAAGAGGGTAGTGAGACAGGTTAATTAACATCTCAATGGCTATCCTAAACTAGCGAGCAGAGTTACTAAATCTTAGAGGTAAAAGAAAAAAAAACTTTTTTTAAATATCTGTGTGTAATTCTTACACTAAGTATTCATCTCTTAACTCTCACTAGGCCCAGCTGAAACTATTTGTAATTGACTATGGCATGGGTTAAATAAATGCATTGGTAACTCATAAATGGTGTTTGATGTGACCAAGGAGAGCTGATTATTCTGAGCAGTGAAAATCAGCCATTTAGAAAATGACCTTCCCAAAATGGCCGCTGCTCCTCCCCCTTCCACATCCATGAGGGTTACACAAAATGGTGGACAGGCCATGTGGTTAGTCCAAAATGGAGGATAGACCATGCGGCTTCCTTTGTCACAAAGAAATCACACATCATACAAGCACCAGAAGTTATTTTAGGCCTGAGTTAAAAATAAAAACTATATCAAGGCTATGCAGCAACTTTTAAATATACTTTTAACCCTACTTAACAGATAAGCAATCCAATCTGAATCAAACACAATATGACTTATTTGAACCTTGTTTTGCAACAATAAAAATACATTTTAGCATCTTAAATATTATGAGAAACACATTGTCCCTTGAAATTTCATATCAGCGTCTTACTAATAACACAACAATACACACGGATATGATGATTTTCTCAGCTTTTATGATGCATCTATCACAAGCTGATCGACCACAGCGTCGCGTTTATAATGTACAGTGCATCATTAAGAACGTGATATCGCGGTCCAGCCCCATCTAAGAATGCCAAATTGATTTCTCACAAATATTTAAAATGCCCGCTCTAATATATATTGTAAATGCCTGCACCTCTTATTACCATATCCCATGACTGTGCGCTATACATCGCAAAACACTGTATCCCATAAGAGAAAACAATACACCCACACATTAATCTGAGTTCCAAAGCTCATTGACGTATATATTTGTTATTAAAAAGGATATGGATTCAATATATATTACAAAGTACAGTATACCTATAGTTACATGATTACAACTCACACAGTAAGCAGATTTAACTTATAGTTACATACGGTTACATACAGTTACATGCCAGCGATACAATACCATTATCCTTAAGTTATATAAATTTGTCTTTCCATATCACTCTCTCTCTCTGTAATGTAATGCTGGGACTCCATCTTCCTCTGAGACCTTACAGCAACTCTGAGACCAAAACAGGAACTACCTTCCTGTGTGATCAGCAAAAATGTGTTAACTAGTTTCTGGGGGAGGGGACTCTCTCTCATTCATGATTGAGTCACTAGTTTCTTTGTATATGCTGAACAGGTTCAGCCTTGGGGATGTCCAAAGGGGCTGGCCTGAGTTTCCTGTTCATTACCTGTTTGGAATAGCCTATTGTTCTAATAAAAGTTATTTTAGCTTTTATACATTAAATCATAATTCCGTGTTGCAATGTCCTACAACTTAATAACAAGTATCAAATGAATCCACACATTAATCTGGTTGTTTCAATAGTAAATATGACAGGTCTGTCTTGTTTCGTTCAAATAATACACATTCATGACATTAATTCATTAGATAATTTTAAATCATCATGATGTCTGGCGTTTGATATTATTATAATTATGTACTGTATGAAATAAGTGTCGAATCCATCTTTGTGGCATGTCTGTGTAAATGCGTGTGTTACCATATATTGCTGTGCTCGCTGCGCGTATTTGCAAGTATAGCGAGTTATATGTGTGTAGTTTGTATGTTCTCTTTAATATTTTTGACCCCAGGGGGTCACTAGAGACACCAGAAAAGACATGTTGGTTTGGAAGGCGATAAAAACTTCCCTCAGCTAGCTATAACGTTGTCCCAGTATGATTGATAAATCTGATTGCCCAGCTTCAAAAGGAATTGGAAAAGTAATTAACCAGCCCCTGCGTATATGACCAAGAGACCCCATGTTACAGTTGAGTTTACACAATTAACTCTGATCTGGAAAGGGTTAAGGAACCCCGAGGTGGGGGCTGTGAGAGAGAGCAGTTTGAGTTCTTAAATAAACCACTCACAGACTGCAAGTTGTCCATTATCAAAGAAGCGAGTCAGGAGAAGCATCCTGGCTCTGTAATGTCCCTATAATATCCCAAGAGGTTTCACTTCATCCCATCGTTCCACTCTACATGTGTTAGGAACTTGTACGTGAGAGTTAATCGGCCGTGGCTACCGAGGAAGCAGGAGGTGGATTTTGTAATGAACTTTTACTTTCTGCGGAAATTAATAGTGTAAAGTTGGATCATGGACTCTGGTATCAATCGTGTGGAGCCTACCAAGGAACAGATGATCCACACGCTCAGAGATGGGGACCAGCAGCAAATTGCTGGGGGGAATCAATCAGATTCCAGGTCTGAGGTTGGGAATCAACTGGGTTCCAGATCAGAGGAAGAGGAGCAGCAGACACCGAAGGTTGTG
This sequence comes from Pseudophryne corroboree, assembly GCF_028390025.1. NCBI lineage: Eukaryota > Metazoa > Chordata > Amphibia > Anura > Myobatrachidae > Pseudophryne > Pseudophryne corroboree. The sequence continues at coordinate 482,599,748 of NC_086449.1, read as the reverse complement.
AGGTCCGCACATCGCGGATCAGACGCCTCCAACGCTTCCAGTGACAGCTCTGCCTTGGATCTATATCTACAAATGGTTCTTAAGTATGTGATGATGCCGGACAATGCGTTGGTGCTGCAGCTGCTACAGCAGTATAAAGCACAAGAGGCTGCAGGAAGGGTCAGAAAAGCGACTGCTGTGGAGAGGGAAGCTGAAAGAGAGGCGGCTGCTGCCAGGGAAGAAGCATCCCGGCAGCTCCAGTTGGAGTTAGCTAAACTCTCTCACCAGTCTGACCGGATACCTGAATTTCAACAGATCGTTTCATGATCAGTTCCCTGTCTTTAAAACAGACAGGGGAAACCAAGTAAGTGTCAGCTTGGTTGTGGATAATCAGCTGGCCCTGGACATTACAGACACTCAAAGGTCTGACACCTCTGCTAGTACCAGGGAGACTGCAGGATGTGTGGCAGTCAGGGGGGCCGGTGGAATGCCAATCCAATACAGCCCCAGAAGAACAAAGTGAGTACATTGTTCCAGACCCCATTGAGCCAAGTGGGGTCTTGAACTTGGCTCAGATAGCCACATTCCTTCCCATGAACCATGGGATCCAGATATTAAGCAGTTGCCTAATGGTAGGAAAGCAGAAATTATCCCATGTAGTGTTGAAAATGCTCAGGTTTTTTTCCAGGTACCACGTGAAGATCCACCAGGTCGAGATAACGTTGTAGATATTGATAATGTATTGTCTTGTACCAATGTGGGAAATGTTGTACCTTGCATAAAGAGTGACCCAGTGGGTCCTGTACACATTGCTGATATGCCAGTTAGGGGTGCTGCCAGGGGAGAATCGGAAGAAGGGGTCTGTGTGGGCAGCTGCTGTCACTACTCGCTCCCAGCACAGGAAGAAGGAGGCAGTAGCTTCCCCCCTAAACCCCCTCCCTTCAAGAGAGGTACACAAACACAGGCACCCAGCAAGGGTCCACTCCCCTCACTGAGAGCTCAACAGAGTGTGTGTCTTTTAAAGCTGAATTGATAACAGACACCTCTCCTGAGACTCTCAGTGCTACAATCACAGCGAAGAGAGCTGGCAGACAGGATGTGAGTCTGGGAGGTAATGTCGGGATGGGGAAGGTGTCCTGGGCTGCTGTGGAAAGCTTGGATTTCCAGAGAACTGAGAACCGACCCTGTACAGAGTGAGCTTACCTTTTTCCCAGTGAAGGGGAGCGGTGGTAAGTCAGCTCAGGAAGGAGATCAAGATAAGGTGTTTTGGGAAGGTGACATTGCTATATGTCCCACTGTATGTAGTGCTAAGGAAACTACCCTCACCTGTGGTACAATTAACCCTGCAGTATCACGAGTACCAAGGGGAGAGGGAAACAAAGTCTTGAGAACAATACTTGATATGATTTCTATCATACTCGTTGTGGTCAGAATTATGCTGCTTAAGGAAACTTTGCCACATCTGATAGGGATGGCCCAAAGCCATCTTAAGGCTGTCCAAGCCAAGCAGAAGCTCTGGAATGCCCACAGCGCAAGGGAGTGCACATTTGTGGTGGGGCAGAAGGCTCTGGTACTGACGCCAATGATGAAAAACAAACTGCAGGCTGCAGGGGAGAATCCATACTTGGTAGTCCATCGCACAAATGGGGTGAACTGTGTCATTGCCAGAAAGTAGGGCAACAGGAGACATAGCCTCCACCATATCAGTGTGCTCACAGACTACTGGGCCAGGGACACGTGTGCCAGCAGTTTGCAGCCTCCTGGAAAAGGAGCAGGAACCAGGCCCCTTGCCGAACCTAACAGCCGCTGCGTCGGGAGGTACCCTGACAGATGCCCAGTATGGAGATGAGCTGACAGAGGTGCAGCAAAGTCAGCTGTCTGACACCATGCACCCCTACCAGATCTGCTTCACAGGGAGGCTAGGAAAAATGCGCCTAGGCACCCACCAGGTAGACCCAGGTCACCACACACCCCTGAGACAGTCAGAGTACAGAGGCACATTGGGGGTGTTGCATGCAATATGGTGGGAGGTGGATGAGATGCTAAGCCTAGGGGTAATACAGAAGTCCTGGAGTTCATGGGCTATGCCCATAGTGTTGGATCCAACGTGGGAACTGCGACGATCCTTCTCAACAGGGAGACAACAGCAGTCCATCCAGGCAAGGTACTGACAATTGTCAGGGCACAGCATAGAGACTGCGGCTTCAGGTGCCAACTGCTTTCATACAGATTTTAGAAAGGGGAGGTGTCATGATTGGACACCATTCTGATGCCAGAATGTGCATAACTGCAAATAATATTGTATTGATCAATCTCTGTAAATGCCCTTTGTGTGGTTATTTTTAAATCCTGTGTGAAAAGGTCATTCTATCAGGCCCCGTCACAGCAGGAAATCTGCTATGTGTCAAGATAGCCAAGCTCTATGATAAATCAAGCAGAGAAGGCTTCAGGGAAGCAAATTGTATCTCCTTCCTCTCTGTATCCATAAATCTATATTAATTATGTGATCTATTGTATTGCATGTGTTGTAAATGTCTTCTCAGGACTAATGGAAGAATAGTACTGGCCTGGCTAGTATCTCGTTACAGACACAGAGCTTCAAAAGAGGGTCTGATGAGTCTCTTAACAGAACTGAGATCTTAAAGTAAATGCAGGTCAGGCCTGGAATGTGGCTTGTGTATCTCCCAACAGGTTGTTTACTGACCCCTGGGGGTCACCAGAGAGACCAGAAAAGACATGCTGGCTAGGGAAGGTGATAAAAACTTCCCTCAGCTAGCTATAATGGTGTCTTATGCTAGCCATACATAAGGCCAACTTTTCTCCAAACCTCCAACCTTCCATCTTCTCAGCCCAACTAAAACAGTGCCCCGCACATCTGACCAACTTTTCATCAGATCAGTCAACCTGCATACTTTTTTTTTAATAGACCAGCCAACTTCTGTCCAACTTGTGATGACCACTAGGGAATACCAGGAGTTGTAGGTCATAGATGGTATCAGGCTGGTAACAAAGCTGAAATTGCAGGTGTATGTACATATGTTTAGTAGATTGGTAATCAATTAAACCTTTCAATATATTCACAGTAACAGCTAACTGTGTGGTTCACGCTTAATGCAACCATGTTTTTAGTCATCACATAATTTCTGCATCTGACGGTGTACCTTTATTTTATTGAAATCAGTCATTATTAAAAGTTACGTTTTAATTGTTTCATCATTCCAATCTTGGTTCCGAGAGCGAGTGCTCCCAACAAAGGTCACTTCTTTTTCTCTTTACCCTTATATTCAATTATGTCACAGAAGTAGGCAGACAGTGTCTGCCTGTTCTGAATATTTAAATAAGTGACATGTCTGTGTATTTCAGTGAAACTGAGCTTTTCAAACCTCATTGTGGATACATTTTTAGTAGTAGACTTACAATGTAACAATTGAGAAAATAAATTGTTTCAGCTCTTTCCCTCGCCAAGCAATCCTTTTTCCAAGCACTCATCTCTTCTCAGTCCTCCTGTCCACGCCGTCTCTTTGAAACTTTCAACACTCTCCTTCGCCCCCCTCCTCCTCCCCTCCCATCCTCCCTCACTGCCACTGACTTTGCCTCCTTCTTCATCTCCAAAATTGAGGATATTCGACACGACATCTCCCGCCGTCACCCCTCTGCTACCCCCCTGCCCCCTCTATCCCTCCCCTCCATCTATCCCACCCTGTCCTCCTTCCATCCGACTTCAGAAAAGGAAGTCCACTCCCTCATCTTATCCTCCCCCCCCACCACCTGCCCCCTGGACCCCCTCCCCTCCCGTCTTCTCCGCTCCCTCTCCCCCACTGCCTGCTCCCACCTTGCTCACCTCTTTAACCTGTCCCTCTCCACCGGCATCTTCCCCTCACCATTCAAACATGCTCTGGTCTCACCTATTCTCAAAAAACCCAACCTCGACCCCTCATCACCCACTAACTACCGCCCCATCTCTCTTCTCCCTTTCGCCTCCAAATTACTTGAACGACTAGTCTACAGCCGTCTCACAAGCTACCTCTCTGACAACTCCATCCTCGATCCACTACAATCTGGCTTTCGCCCACTCCACTCAACTGAGACTGCCCTGGTGAAAGTCAGCAATGACCTGCTTTCGGCCAAATCCAGGGGCCACTTCTCTCTGCTCATCCTTCTGGACCTCTCTGCTGCCTTTGATACCGTAGATCATCCTCTTCTCCTCGGCACACTCCAAAACGCTGGCCTCTCTAGCACTGTCCTTGACTGGTTTTCTTCTTACCTCACTAACCGCTCCTTCTCTGTGTCTGCCTCAAGCACCACCTCACACCCTTCCATCCTTCCTGTTGGTGTCCCTCAGGGTTCTGTCCTTGGACCCCTTCTGTTCTCCCTGTATACCTCTTCCCTGGGTGCGCTCATTAACTCATTTGGCCTTCAATACCACCTCTATGCTGATGACACACAACTCTACCTCTCATCTCCTGATCTGTCCCCCTCTGTCCTCTCTCAGGTATCGCGCTGCCTCTCTGCAATCTCCTCCTGGATGTCTGAACGCTCTCTAAAGCTAAACATGGACAAAACGGAACTCATCATCTTCCCCCCATCCAGAGCAACACCCCCGACCAATATCTCCATCATTGTTGACAACACCACCATCTCCCCCGTTCCCCAACTCCGCTGCCTGGGCGTCACTCTTGACTCCTCCCTCTCCTTTGCACCCCACATCCAAGCTCTGGCACAATCCTGTCGTTTCCAGCTACGCAACATTGCTCGTATCAGGCCATATCTCTCCCAGAGTGCAACTAAACTCATCATCCACTCACTGGTCATCTCACGTCTTGACTACTGCAATGTCCTCCTCACTGGCCTCGCTTGCTCCCATCTTGCTCCCCTCCAATCTGTCCTGAACTCCGCAGCTAGGCTTATCTTCCTCTCACGCCGCACCACATCTGCCACTCCCCTTCAACAAAATCTACACTGGCTCCCATTCCCCTACAGAATCCTCTTCAAACTCCTCACCCTTACATACAAAGCCATCTCTATTTCCACTGCTCCCTACATCTCCAACCTCCTTTCCCTTCATACTCCCTCCCGCCCCCTACGGTCGACTAATGACCGTCGCCTCTCCACCGCCCTGGTTACTGCTTCCCATGCACGAGTTCAGGATTTTGCCCGTGCTGCACCCCTTCAGTGGAACGCACTCCCCCGCTCCATTAGACTCTCCCCGACCTTGCAAAGCTTCAAACGGGCACTAAAAACCCACCTATTCATCAAAGCGTACCCTTCTGATGCATAACCCAGAGCTGAAGCCGCGCCTCCACCCCCCCTGCCTCATGCCGTGAACATCTCAGCTTTGCTTGCATACTGCCATCAGGCTACCTCCCACTTGCCTGCACCTCTTGTCATCTGTCTGTCGCCCCTCCCCAATAGATTGTTAGCTCTTCAGAGCAGGGCCCTCTTTCCTCTTGTTATCTAATCCCTCGTCTCAACACATTTCACTCACAGCTCTCCCCTACTCAACGACCATCTTTATCCTGCTAGTAAAGGCTCATCTCCATCTATGACCACCAGCCCCTAGTCGTACGATGATCACTCCCTCAATACTTACATCTTAGCTGTACTATGTCTTGAGAACGTGTGGTGCTCTGTTACCTGTACTCTATTTCTGTTATTTATTTACTGTAATGCAATGTTTTGTCCCCTGTACTGTCCTTTGTACGGCGCTGCGAAACACATGTGGCGCCTTATAAATAAAATGTAATAATAATAATAAATTATATGCAGTTAAGGAATGGTATCCTCACTGTATCTAAATACCATTCACTATTGTACTTTTTCAATGAGAATTAAGGGGAGGTACACATGTAGTGATGCTTACTTAATTTCTAAGCAATCTGACTAGATTTCTTAGAAATTAAGCACACATCGCTGTTGTGTGTAGGGTCCCGGCGACAGTGATGCACGGTACCGCGCATCGCTATCACCGGCTCTAGATTTGACATGCATGCATGCCAAATCTAGTTAGATCACTCACTTCACCATTGAGTGAAGTGAGCATTTCTCCCCCTCCTCCCCTTCGCTCAGCACACATCGCACTGTGTGCTGAGCGTCCTGAGATGTGTGCTGAGCGATCTGTGCTAGATCGGTCAGCACACATCTCTGGGAGAAATCTCCCTGTGTGTACCCCCCCTTAGTGCTCTCACTACACTTGCCTCATCCCTTGTACACGTAACATTATACATGTGTCCCATCTGGTTGGGTATGGAATGTCAGTGGTCGGGATGCTAGCGGTCACATGACTGACCACGGCATCCCAACAGTGAGAATCCTGACACCGGATGAAAGTATTTTACACCTCTCCCATCACCTACCGTAACCATCGAGGGGTTGTCAGATACGGATAACCCTCCAGGGGTGTCGGCTATGACTAACCCCCCTAGTGCCTAACCCTAAACCCGCAAGTGCCTAATCCTAACCCTCAGACCATAACGCTAACCCCCACCTCGATACTCACCTCCTGGATCATGCAGCTGGAGTGGGATGGTAGCAGGTGGCTGGACCCTCATGGCTGGACCCTGGATGGTGGTAGTAAGGTGGCCCCTGGACCCCGCAGCTGGAGCGGATAGCAGCAGAGAGATTGCAGCTTGTCCTGGATGGCAGCAGTGAGGTGGACCCTGGACCATGCAGCTGGAGCGGGATAGCGGCTGGTGGAACCGGCATCAGCGGCATTGATTTCAGTTCAGGTATCTGGCTCAGTATTAGTGGCTGTCAGTTTCAATACATAGACAGCATACTCCCTCCAGCTAGGGAGGAGGCATGGTGATCACGTGCACTGGGGATGGAGGTGGTGATCGCTAGTGCTGGTGGTTACAGTGAACAGGTGTTGGGGATGGAGAGGACGATTATTGTGGTGGAGACAGTGATCGTGGGTGCCAGTTCGGGTGGGGTGGGACATTGTGACATGCAGCAATAGCTCCGGTCCTCCACCTGCCGATACAGTGATGGACTGTCTGTCCCACACCACTGTCTCCCGGGGCAGGGGGTGCGGGTGAGTGACACTAAGGAGGCAGGGAGGTGGCGTCTGTACCCTGCACCTGAGGCAGTGAGGTCAAGGTGGCCCCTGAACCTGGATGGCGGAGGAGAGTTGGTGGCTGGACTTCTGCAGAGCTTGTCGCAGGTCGCAGAAGATCAGCTGCCGGTATGCACCCGGGTACAGAGGTTCTGCTGCCCTTGGTTCTCTTTCCGCTCTGCCACCACTGCTGTCGGTTTCCAGGGTTACATGGGCAGCCAGGCAGCAGTGGAGTACTGCCGCCACTGCCCCTGGTTCTTTTCCTGCTGCCGGGATGACAGGGGCAGCCTGGCAGCAGTGATGGACTGCCGCAGCTGCCCCTGAATCTCTTCCTGGCAGTGCCGCCGCTGCCGGAGGCCGGGTCAGCTCAGCCGGCAGTAATGGCAACAGAAGTAGGTGGACACTGCTGGTTTGATTTTCCCAACAAGTTGGACCACCCGTTTTTCAGCGTTTTTCGCCATGTGGGAGCAAACGGTTAATGATCATTTGATCCCACACACTGCCCAACTGTCATTCCAATCAGCCATCTAGTTGGCTGGTTGGAACGAAATCATACAGATGTATGGCTAGCATAAGTATGATTGATAAATCCAATTGTCCAGCTTCAAAAGGAATGGGAAAAGTAATTAGCCAGTCCTTGCGTATATGACCAAGAGACACCGTGTTACAGTTGAGTTTACACAATTAACTCTGATCTGAAAAGGGTTAAGGAACCCCAAGGTGGGGGCTGCGAGAGAGGGCAGTTTGGGTTCTTAAATACACCACTCACAGACTGCAAGTTGTCCATTATCAAAGAAGTGAGTCATGAGAAACATCCTGGCCCTGTAATGTCCCGATAATATCTGAAAAGGCTGAAGATGTTTTATCTCCCTATTTTTATTTTTCTTGAAACTGTTTTTACTTGCGTGACTTTGACTTTTTGTCATTATATCTTGTAACTTTCTTTTCTGTAACATAAGCTTTGAAGTGTTTTACTTAACTTAAATAATCTAATTTTAGCTCTGGTTTCTGTTGTGTATCCAACCCAGCTCTCAGAAAGAGGCATTAGCAAAATATTAATAATTCTGGGTGCAGGCAAAAGCCATAAGTTTGCCTTGGGTCATACCCTAAACATTTATACTTTGGCTTGTGGAAGTGACAGTGTTGAAATTAACACACGCGCTCAGGTGTCCAGTAACGCACGCACTCAGGTATCCAGTAACGGTGTCACGTGGCAGGGATTCACAGATATAGTGGGAGAGGTAGAAACCACCTCCAGATCCCACAGGTTCCCAGCTCCTGAGCTGCAGGCAGGTGAGTAGGCTGCAACCTGCAGGGTCGCAGGAGGCATCCTCTGACTCTGCAGAGTATATCCCCCAGTGTGGCCAAGCTGTCCCTTGTGGATAGTGGCAACAAGGATGCCCAAGCAGCTACTAATAGGTCTGAATATTGGTTAGAAGCATGGCTCGAATTAGGCACATCCACTCCTGGTGCCTGACAGACCACGCCCCCACCACCACCAGCGTTTTGTAATTTAACTTTTACTTGATAACACCCTAGGTTATTTTTTTTTAATGAAAGCCTATGAGAAAGAGCTATAATTTATAACTTGTCAACCTATGCTGAAAACTCAAAAAATACACAGCTACAGATATGTTTTTATAGTGTCACATACTGTATGGTACATTTTTACTAATTTTCATGGAATGGCCCTGTTGTTAAATTTGGGTTGCATAAAAATGCAAAAAAAAAGTTGATTTTGCTGTAAAAAAAAAAAAAGAAAAGAAAAAAAGAAGCCATTTTAAATAAAACATAACACCGGTAATTTCCACCTGCAATCTTAAAACACCTGAACTGTCCACATCTTTTAACCCATTATACTGCATTTTGCAGAGTTTCACTCTAATAATGACGTATTTATTGGCCCAATTAAGCTAACTGAAAACTTCCAATTGCCAATTGCGGTGAGGTTACTATCGGTCAACCGCTGACCGCAAAGTTCCCACCATTGGCTACAATGGAGCGCATAGGCACTACATTGTATCTGTGCCGTGTGCTGCCTCACAGACACTACAGGAGCACACAGCCAATCAGGAGAGTGCCACGACGTGGCGCTCCCTGATTGGCTGAAGGGACCCTCTTTGACAGGAGTCGGGGGGGTCCTGGCAGTCGGGGTAAGGGGTCCCATGTGTAAACATGGGACCCCTTTCAGTGCGTGGTCGGGTTTCCATTTTTTTGTTTTGCCAAGTACGTGGATTATACTTTGGACACAATCTACACTGGATTATGTGAGTATAATTTTTTTCACAGATCCCCCAAGGATTCTAAATGGAGAAAAGGACCGAGCCTCGTGGGAACATAGGTAAGTATGTATGTATGTATGTATGTATGTATGTATGTATGGAGGTGTGCATGTATGTAATAAACTTATACTTTCACGGTGTGTGTGTCCTGTTTTTTTGGGGGGTATTTTTTTAGTAGTAGTACTACTTACAGGTACCAGCGGGCCAGGTTTTCAACCGCATGCTGGTACTTGTGGTTCTCCAAATACCAGCTTGCGGGGGAGGCTTGCTGGGACTTGTAGTACTGCTACTAAAAACAATATTCACATTTTTCACACATGGCTATCAGCCCCCCATTCGCCACCTTTGGATGGGGGGACAGCCTCGGGCTTTACCCCTGGCCCTTGGGTGGCTGGAGGGGGGGACCCCTTGATTTAAGGGGTTCACACTCCTCCAGGGTGCCCCGGCCAGGGGTGACTAGTTGGGTATGTAATGCCAGGGCCGCAAGGACCAGTATAAAAGTGTCCCCCGGCTGTGGCATTATGTACCTGGCTAGTGGAGCCCGATGCTGGTTTAAAAAATACGGGGGACCCCTACGCTTTTTGTCCCCCGTATTTTTGGAACCAGGCGCAGAGCCCGGTGCTGGTTGATGAAATATGGGGGAACCCCTGTCATTTCCCCCCCCATATTTTGTCAACCAGGACCGGCTCAAAGAGCCCGAGGCTGGTTGTGCTTAGGAGGGGGGACCCCACGCAATTTTTTACGGATTTTTAACAACTTTAAACACCTTTTTAAGGTACACAATGAAGCCCTGCACGGATCTCACAGATCCGGCCGGGATTACTTGTGTTTTGTCAGGCAGTGTTTTACTCCTCACTCCCGTAAAACACTGCCTAACATTAAGAATCACATCGACATCGGAAAAAACGAATTGGGAAAAGTCGGCAGCTTAGTGAATGATCGTATCAGGATTCAAAAAGTTGCAGTAAAATGCATCCGATACCATTCGAGTTCAAACACCCTTCAAAACGGCAAAAACACGAATCTTTGTAAATATACCCCTAGCTCCCTAATCAAACGTTAGTTCAGTTAGGTAAGCAAGCAATTTGTAATTTGTATTTTGCGATTAGAGGCAATATGTGCAAAACATACAGAAAAATAAACATTAAAATATTTTTGTTTTTATGTCATTTTTTCCTGAGAGCTTCTATAGCCATTAGCAGAAACTTTACCCTAATCAATTGAATCCAGAAGAGGGTTGTAAGCTTCTGCACTTAGCACTGACTGACAAAATCAACCTGGGCTCAGTTAATTAACTGAAGTAATAGCCTTAATGTATAGCAATTAATAGATGAGCTTTAAATAGTTAATTTAAAATCATACAGTGAATGACCACCCAACTTTTTTAAGTACATTCATATTATGCCATATTTATATAGCACTGACACAGAGCTTGATTAAAGTGGGGGAGGGGGTAAGTGCCCTGCCCCCCCCCCCCCCCCCTCATACACACACACACACACACACACACACACACACACACACACACACACACACACACACACACACTCTCTCTCTCTCTCTCTCTCTCTCTCTCTCTCTCTCTCTCTCTCTCTCTCTCTCTCTCAAATAATCACGATTATACAACTGTAGCATGGACAAACCATGTTGCACTGCAAGGGAGTCATACATTGTTTTTGCTTGGAGGTAAATAGTGGCTGCTTTTACATGTAGCCCAGAAATGCTGAAGGGGCACATGCAGGATTTTGGAGGGGGGTTTCCAAATGTTTGATTTTAGTGCAAATGTCAGCCTATGAAGGATGCATAATTAGCATGTAACAAACTGAAATCTGCCCCAAAGTGCAGTTTATGTAATACAGGGCCTAATTCAGTAAGGATCACATAAGCAATCCTTATGGCATTTTCCCGATGTAGGGAAACTGCGCACCCACAGGACCCATTCTGCGCATGTGCAGAATGGGTCCTGCGATCGCTTTGCAGAGATGCAAATGCCTCTGCCTGATTAACAGGGAGAGGCGTTCGTGGGGAGGGACGGATCGTCCAGCATTACCACAAACGGAAGAGTGTCACCCGTTTTCCAGGAGTGGCAAGGCCAAGGACTGCGTCGTAAGAAGCAGTTTCCTTGGCCCTGCAAGCTGTGATGCGAGGCAAGTCTGAGTAAGCTCAGGCTTACTCAGCCTGCCGCTACAGATGAACATTGCAACTGATGGTCGCAATGTTCTTCAAATATGCGATTGCTATGCACCTCCTCCTGCATTTGCCTTGCTAAGGTTTGCAGCTTTCCACATGCAATCCCTGCAGGCCCAATAACCATGGTAAGTCACTTACTAAATACTCTTTCTGATGCGAGGATCAAGCACTCAGATCCACAGACACACACAGCTTACTAGGTAGGAAAATCTGCTACCACTGGGCATGTGCAGCAGATCCATTCCGCCCTTTATACCGCATGTAGTGGCTGCTGGCCAGGCAACTGGAAACCCCCTCTGTGTTTGTCTATGTGCTGGGCAGCTTTATTTTTACACTGCAATTTAGATTTAGAGTTTGGACACATCCCTCCTAAATCTATGTCTCTGCACATTTTAAATCTGCCCACCTGCAGTACAACATGGTATTTCCAAGTGGCTCGTTTCTGCTATACGCCATACTTGCCTACTCTCCTGGAATGGCTGAGAGGCTCCTGAAAATCGGGTGGCACTCTCAGCCACCCGGAAAAGTGGGCAAGTCTCCAAGATCTAGCCTCTACTACCGCACCCCCACATCTGCCAACACTCCCTGCATCTGTCCGCGAAAGTTTTCATGCTGAATCGCATTATCGTAGCCCCGTCCCCCACTTTACAATGCCAGTAATCTGGGCACTATATAGTGATGATGGGGCCATGATGATGCTATCCATGTCCCTGCACCGCCCTCGTAGGATGAATCCATGCCCCCTGTTGTGCCGAACTGACTGCCCCTTCCTGTAGGGGGCATCCAGAAAGTCAGTACTTTACTCCCACCTTAGAATCAGGCTCTATTTTATTCATTTTAGACCATAGGTAGCACTCCTCTATTAAGTGCCTCAAGCCACACAAAGTAATAATACAGCTATAAACTGACATACTTTAATATAGAAATAATCTAAATAAACAATACATACCAAAGCCACTTGCATACAAAATCATAAAACCCATCAGTGTTTCTTTGCTGAAGAAGAGGCTGTAGATCCCAGTAGAAACCGAATCTGACACAAAGAGGACATACAAATCCATAAAGATAGTGCACTGGTTAAAATAAAAGCTCATGGTCCCAGTGCTGCTAGAAACAATGGTATCTATCCAGTAGGTCATACCCATTTGACATCACAACAGCCTGATCCTTCCTATTTTCTTGTAGTTGTTGTAAATTAGGCCCAAGTGTATTAAGCCTGAACAAGAGATAAAGTGGAGACGGATAAAGAGTGATAAATGACCAGCCAATTAGCTCCTAACTGCCATTTTTCAAACACAGCCTGTGACATGGCAGTTAGGAAGCTGATTGGCTGGTACTTTATCACTCTTTATCCGTCTCCACTTTATCTCTTGTTAAGGCTTCACACATTTGGGCCTTAGACCCATAATATCTCCTTCACATTCCCGATGCAGACCCATTGTGTTGTTCATTATCTGTATTGAATAACCTGCGTGCAGGGTCGGAATAAGCCTTAGAGGGAAGGAAGGGGGGAGGGGGGAGCAGGGCATTTAAGATAGGGGGGCCAGAGGGGTGTATATTGAATTGTGCATATTTCCCAACATGATCCATTCCAGGAGGTACAAAATGCTCTCTACTTGAAATTCCCTCTTAGCATATGAGATTGTCGTCACTTGTGTTGAACTATTTAATTAATAAGAAAGGTATTTCAACATTGCAAGCATAAATTAAGAGGGGAGTCCAGGTAGAAAGCATTTTTTAACTCCTGGAATGGGTCAAGTTGGGAGGTATGGATGGTGTATATTAAATTTAAACCAATGGTGTATATTAGATTTAAACTAATAGTTTAAAGAGAACTGAGTACTGTTTACAGCTCTACCTAATTAAGAGACAACTATTGTATAATGTTTTCTTGTAGTGGAACAAAGATGACTTAAACAACCTTAAAATACATGTAAGAAATAAAATCAATAATTTATCTTGCAAAAATGTAATAGCAGCAGCCTCTGTACTACTTACTCACTGGGACAGGAATCAAGAGGACTGTGTGTGTCTGTGTGTCACTCTCTAGACCCAAATGCTCTCATTAGATAACAGGTTACACAGGACCCAGACACCCAGACAGGGAGGAGGAGAAGCTGGGATCCCTGGGTCACTTATAGCTCTCTCCCCCTCCTATCTCTCCTCTGGTTGCAAAGCTCCATTGGTAGCTCATGTAACCTGATACTCCTGTGCCTGCACTGTATATGGTCCTGCTCACATTCTGGCTGCCTGGTTCTGCTGCTGCACAAGAGGGAGAGCTAGTGATGTTAGGGTGCTCTGTCCAAGGGGCCCCCTAACAGATTGGGGCCCAGGGTACAGTATGCCCTGTGCCCCCACCTTAATCTGGTTATGCCTGCGAGTATCCTGTCAAAGATTGTGGGATACTGCCAAAAGTCCTACACATGAGATGCTTTCCAAAGAGAGTGAAGTAGATTAAGAGAGCTGGACACCAGACTGGGACAAGTAGTACTGAATGCTGGACTGGAATTGGGTTCACTGGTTACCGGGCTGAGACCGGCTTTGCTGGAAACTGGGCTGTGACTTGCTATGCTGGATGCCTGGCAGGGACCGGCTATGCTGGATGCCGGACTGGAACTGGCTATGCTAGATGCTAGGATGTCACCGGCTTGCTGGATGATGAACTGGGACCGGCTATGCTGTGTTACCAGGCTGATAACTAGGTTGGAACCAGTATGGGAGACAGTAGAGGTGCAACTGAGAAGTCCTGCTAAACTGACGAAAAGTGAGCACACTGAATTTAAGTTGGAGCTGGTAGTGCTGCTTGTCGGATTAGAACTGATAATCAAACTGACCAAGCTGAAACTGGTGTTGCTGGAAACAGTAGTGCTGCAGAGCAGGTCAGAAGTGGTAACTGAATTTACCAGGCTGGAACTAGTATTGCTGGGAGCACTAGTGCTGCAGAGCAGGTCAGAACTGAGAACTGAATTAACCAGGCTGGAACTTTTATTTCTGGGAGTAGTAGTACTGCAGAGAAGATCAGAACTGGAACCAGATGGCAGTATAGCTAAATCTATAGACTTATCTGAGATAACCAGGAGCCAAGATACGCTGGTGAATAGTGATGTTGCACTTGCAACTTGCCAGCACTTCAAGAAACACATTTATAGGGACTGCTGAGTTGTGATTGGAGCCTGAAGTCATGGGACCTAAACTAGGCTCACAATTGGCTAAGATGTGATCAGGTAATACTTCTCAAGATGGCAGCATCCAATAACTAGAGCCATCGGGAGAAGACAGAGAGAGGACATCGGGTCCATATGCAGCACTAGGAAGGCAGCGGACACCCTGGAATCCCTTGAAGAGGCATGCTGACCAGCAGAGTGGTAAGTGCTGGGGAGTGGGGCCCCTGGACCTGACAAAGGCTTAGGCAGGACATATACTGTATATAAATGGATAGGGGTCCAAGGAACAAAACAAGGTCAGGGTATGCTGGGTCAGGCTGAGCAAGGTGCATTAACTGAATGATTATGCACCCAAAAGTGTGCACAATCGGAAGCATGCACACAGCTAAGAGTTATTTGGGCACCAATTTACCACCTAGTTTCAGATACTGTACATTGGAAGTTATTTTCTTTGGTGAGAGAAATACCTGACTTTGCCACTAGGTGGCAGAACTATGCTAGAATACCTCTGTCTTATTGAATGCACATTAAATTAATTGTGAAGGAAAGCCTGTGTTACTAAGACAAATACCAGTAATGATTCTTTATTCACTGAATACAAAGCCTCTTTATGTCAGCAGCAGGGAAGCCTTCTATTAAAACTATTTAAGTACATTTGTTAAAAATATATTTGCTGGAGAACTCCTGATGCTTTAGATATGAAATGGGAGTAATTCGTTCTAGAGGGACCCTCCCTTCCATGCTACAGAGGCACTATCATTTCAAACATTACACTAAAGCAATTTGGATGTAAAAACCCTCATATTCATTTGTCACAGCTGGGTAGGATTTTTGTTCAGCTTTAATAAATGATAGAGATTAGAATGAAGAGCTGCTTTACTACAGTTTAATTTTCCAAATGAAAAACCGTTAACCACTAAAAAGATGATTAAATATTAAATACAACATATTCTTTTCCAATTAACATTTGTGGTCACAGTTAAAGTCTCAATATCAAATCCAAAGTAAAATATCTGAATACAATAAAGTTTAACTACTTTGAAGACTGTCGGGTGGGGGCGGGGGTGTTATTATAACGTGTCAGGATATCATATCTGTATCTATAGATATAATAAAGTTGTAATTTTTGTTTGTCTGTTTGTCTGTTCCGGTATCATGCAAATACTTCTAGAAGAATTTGGATTGCGTTTTCACTATTGTATAGCTTAGTGACCTAGAAAGAAACTGAGGTATGTATGATCACGATGTGACATCATGTAGAGGAGCAATGAAGGAAAAAAACAGACTCTTGACACTCGGTGTGTGCAGTGTGCAGGCTCCTCAAGTCCAAAATGACTAAGGTGGTCATTCTGAGTTGATTGCAGGTAGCAACTTTTTGCTGCTGCTGCGATCAACTAGTCCACGCCTATGGGGGAGTGTATTTTAGCTTAGCAGGGCTGCGATCGCTTGTGCAGCCCTGTTAAGCTAAAAAAAAATTCAAACAAAACTAGCCTATCCGTGGACATACTTTCCCTGTGCGATGGATCTAGCTATGATGGTCCAGGCTTTGACGTCACTCCTCCGCCCTCCGTTCTGCTGGACACGCCTGCGTTATACTCACCACTCCCTGAAAACGGCTCCAAACGGTCCGGATCCGCCCTGGCACGCCTCCGTCCTGTCAATCTTCTTTGCGGTCCGTCCTGCGACCGCTTTCTTCTTTATACGCGACGTAACCCTGCGACCTCTGTTGCTGGGCAACGTCACGCACGCGCACAGCGTCCGCCGCGCATGCACCCGCCGCGCATGCGCATTCTGCACCCGTTTGCACCGCAGTGATAAACCACTGCGTGCGAACGGGTCGGAATGACCCCCTATATATGTATACATTTTTGGGGAGAAATATACTTCTAGGGACTATTTATGAAATACTGTATGGAGATTTTTTTTCCCCAGAAGACATCCACGTGTGTGAAGCTGCGGGCAAACACTAGTCAGTGGCGCACGTAGGGGGGGGGTTTCCGAGCACCCAGAAACCCCCCCTCACTAAAAATAATAATAATAATAATATATATTTTTTTTAAAGTTTTTTTTTTCTGCATGACTATTATTATGCCTGCTGGCTTCCTGGTGGTACTTATAAGTGCTTAATAAAAGTTTACTTTATTTTAATTATAGTACATATATATCCATGTGCATACATATATACACATGTATATACATACATATAAACACACACACATGATATATATACATGTGTGTATATATATGTGTACTGTATATATATGCATGTTTAATATGCTATGTATATGTGTATATATATATATGTGTGTGTGTATATATATATATATATATATATATATATATATAGAGGTGTATATACGGTATATATATGTGCGTAGATATATATATATATATATATATATATATTAGATTAGATTGTAAGCTCTCACGAGTAGGGCCCTCTTCCCTCATGTGCTTATCCTTTTCTTACTTTAATAATCCTCAACTGCCCAAATCAAGCAGTTTTTTGGCCACCTGGAACTTCTCTGTCATTTACTGGTGTAGTTATGCTTAGTTACCCTGTACTTGTCCTAAATTGTCATCAACTGTAAGTCACTGTTTTCCTGTTTTGATTATGTGCATATGTACTCTGTAATTGGGCGCTGCGGAACCCTTGTGGCGCCATATAAATAAAGGATAATAATAATAATAATATATATATATACACACAAACAGACACACTAGTTTTACGGACCCATCATATACTGGGTCACCTCAGTCCCCACCCCCGTTCATGGCTCCACCCAGTTCTGGAAACCCCCCCATGCAAATCCTGCGTTTGCCACTGCTAGTAATATATTAAACTATACCAATACAGAAATATAGCACAGAATCTGCTACAAATTCACACACAAACCGATAGAAAACAGAATCCATGCTAAATATATAGGAGAAGCCACATAAATTTTACATATGTAAGAAAGGTAGGACACATTAATACAGGTTGAGTATCCCATATCCAAATATTCCGAAATACGGAATATTCCGAAATCCGGACTTTTTTGCATGAGAGTGAGATAGTGAAACCTTTGTTTTCTGATGGCTCAATGTACACAAACTTTGTTTAATACACACAGTTATTAAACAATATTGTATTAAATGACCTTCAGGCTGTGTATATAAGGTGTATATGAAACATAAATGAATTGTGCAAATGTACACACACTTTGTTCAATGCACAAACTTACAAAAAATATTGGCTAAAATTACCTTCCGGCTATGTGTATAAGTTGTATATGTAACATAAATGCATTCTGTGCTTAGATTTAGGTCCCATCACCATGATATCTCATTATGGTATGCAATTATTCCAAAATACGGAAAAATCCGATATCCAAAATACCTCTGGTCCCAAGCATTTTGGATAAGGGATACTCAACCTGTAATGAAATAGCCAAATGCATGTAAAATACATTAAAAAGGTCACAGCCACATAAAATACATTGAAAAATCCAGATCCAGATATTGGGGCTAATTCAGGTTGGATTGCAATTCGTGATCCTACTGGAATTTTTGCGGTGGTGCCGCAGACGCATGCGCAGTGGGCCGTACTGCACATGCGTCCGCACTTTCTGCGGGTGGCTGCAGAAAATGTGTTGGCCTCTGCCTGTCAATCAGGCAGAGGCTGTCGCAGGGCGGCAATGCTCAGTTTTCAGGTGGGGCGGGGCGTCCCGAACGGTGGGCAGTGTGGCGCGAACAGGGGTGTGTCGAGGGTGTGGCCGTGGCATCTGCATGACATCACACGCAGCCGCAGCGACAGGTAAGATCGCAGCGGGACTCCTGCTGCCTCAGCTAAGCTGCGCAGGCAGGAGTCAACCTTAGTTTCTGCTGACAAGCAGAAATTGCGAGGCGATCGCAATTTCTGCTTGCTGCAGGGGGAGGCGCCGGTCAGCATGCTGGGCGGCCTTGCCCAGCGCTGGGCGGCTCCCAGCATACGTGCAAAAGGATAGCAAATTCTGCTTATTATCAGAATTTGCTATCCTTACTGAATTAGGCCCCTTATACATTGAAAAAGCAGGATCCACATAAAATAGATGTTGAAGGGCCCCCAATGCATTTAGAAAGAAGGAAAATTGAGCTTACAGTACCTGCCGTCCTTGTGTGCAATTATGTTCACTCATGCTATTATTATTGATTGTCAGCCACAAGCATTGGGTAGAAGGTTAAGGCACAGTTGGGGGTGATGGTGGGATCACAGTAAGAGATAGGGGAGGGGGTCAGTGCACACATGTGTAGATGGTGTCAGAAGCACAGTTTTGTAGGAGGGGTCAGAGGAACACTATGGGAGGGGGTCATAGGCACACTAGGGGAGGGATAAGGGCAGAGGAACACATGGGAAGGGTCTCCGTGTCTCTAAGTAGAATAAAATAGAAGATGCAAGAGGTCTGCAGCACTTATGGTCTCTGCTACAAACTGCTTCTTAGTCACAGGCAGCAGTTTGCAGCATGGACCATAATTGACCCAGCAGTCCTTACCACACAGCACACATTTGCAATCCAGGGGCCAGCCAAATGGCCTTTACTACTCCTTATGATGTCACTGGATGGTGTCAGGAGTGGAAGGACAGTGGTACCCTGGGTAGGCCCAAAGGTTTGTAGCACCTGCTATGTAAGACAGCAGGGCAGTTGCACATGAGGGGAAGGGGGATGGGGTTGTTTCTGAGTAACCAGAAACCCCCCCACCACACACACTCACTTCCTGATGGACCAAACCTTTTTTTTCAAAGACGGAGGCAAACTTGTCTCCGTCTCTGCATCAGCGCCAGAACCTCATCCATAATCAGAGCTGCTTGGCTTTCATATCCATGCCATCTGATGCTTAGTGCTGACAGCTGAACCAGCAGTGGCCGGGCCGCATGCCACAATTATAACTCTGACAGAGAGGGACTTTGGAGGATATGCGCAGCTCAGGGTCATGAAAGAAGTATATATATATATATATATATATATATATATATCAAAATTGGGTGGTACGGCACTGTTGATGACTTAAAAACACACATGAAGCGGCAGCTTGAAGGGCAACGTTTCAATGCCTTTATTGTGGCATTTTCGTCAGGTCAAAGAAATAGAGCAAACATCTTACCTTATATCTACCATAGACACCAAGTGACTCGCCTCTTCCGGTACTCGGGTCACCCGCCTGCTCCGGCCGGCACATACACATTGACGCATCCAACGCTTGCGTCATGTCAGTGCTCCCCATCACCATGGATACTAGACGATTCCTGGTACAATAACAAAGATCGTCTTACATTAATACAGATGCTAGACAGTCAATTGAGAATGCTAGACATAATAACTACCTCACATACGTGCTAGAACAGTTATTTACATAAGCAGGAGCAATAGATCATATTAGTATGCCGAATCCTATTCAAACTAGACAGCAGCTAGTTTATATACCACTTCCCCTGCATAGCTACTACATACTATCTTACTATACTTCATGCCATAATGTACGGGAGCTAAACATCAGTGACTAATTAGCATAAATAACCGGGTAGCGTAACAGATAACAAAACGCTTATGCTGCGGGTTCTAATACCCAGCTCCAAGAAAGCAACTCAAACCCAAGTGGTCGTTGAGACCCTTGGGATATAGCGTACCCAACATAAAAATCCATTGGGTTTCTAGCTGAAGTAAGCGGGTTGCACGGTCACCACCTCTAGGAAGTGGTTGTGTCTGATCTATCATTCGGTATCGAAGAGATACCAAGGGGTGACGTGCTTGACAGAAGTGCCTCACCACTGGTAGCTCACTTTCACCTTTAGCAATGGCTGCCTTGATAGCCGATCTGTGGGCTACCATACGCTCCTTGAACATGCGTTCAGTTTTACCAACGTATGACAGCCCATCAGCTGATAGGCCACATATCTAGATGAACTTGTCAGTCTGTACTTAATATACAGTGTACGTCCAGAATGGGGATGCTGAAATGTATCACCTGCTATCATATACTGACATGTAGTACAGAAGCATCCCAGACAACCTAATACTGATAGAAAGTTGTTTTTTTTACACATTGTTATAATCACTTTGCTGCACGGTTTTATTATTGGATGAACTTTATGGAATGGACGTTGCTTCTGACTGTGTTGTATCATTAACCAGCTATATAAGATCATTGCTGTTGAAGCACATCTTCTGCACTATTGAATTCGCTTTATGGAATGTATGCTGCTATGCTCTATGACTAATGCCCATGCTTAGTGATTTATCTGATAATTACCGTTATTTGGGCTAATCAAACCCAGGTGTGAATATGGCTGAATCAGCTGCTGTACAAGACCCCAGTGGCTTTGCGTTTATTCAATATCCACTGGGAGACATACACAGTTATTCTGAGGCTGAGGCCGAAGACATACTGTATACGGAGGGAATACAAGACCAGCTTGAATCTACTCCCCCTGAGGATGCATATAGTGAATTGTTGAGGCTCAAAAGAAAAGAAAATAGATTTCCTTTACCATTGTATATCCCTATCGGATTACTACCGTGCAAAAAAGATCCCAAGGGGCATGAGAGTTAGGAATTCACCTACCATAGGACGTAATGACCCAAGCCTTTGCAAAAAATGGGTCGGCATTCTAAACAAATGCTCTATGGACCTGATGCTATTGATCATCGAATAGTCCACCAGGGAGATGAATTGTATTAAAGAGAAAGTGGTACAGCTCGAGGCGGTTCACAAAGTGATTCTAGAAACAGACACGTCAGTCAATTGGTATGAGAAACTGAATGGTCAAATCCATACAGATACATCGAATAGACGAGAATTCAAGAGACCTTTCTTCAGGAGACATGCCCAACGCACAAGGGATCTAGAATCATCAAATTAATTTACCTCCACATGGAGTGAGTCGGAGGCAGTGAGTAATACCCGAGCTGCAGCACACCCTTTAGGGGTCACTACAAGGACGAAGGACCCCGGAGGAGGCGGCAACGCACGTACACGAGGAGGGGAGAACAGTGCCAAAGGAAGAGGAAGGGTTGGCAGGCCTCCCAAGAGCAGGATACAGTAGTAGTGAATTTATCGGATTATGAGTTGACACCTATTGAATTAAAGGTTTTCTCCAAAGGACTGTCATTTGTACCCACCTGCCAGTGGGATCCTTTATAATGGCAGGTGGAGAAATATAAGCTACATAGGAGCCTTAAACTTAAAGAGCACTTTGCTAAGAATCCTTCACAATCCTCTTCGACAGTAGAAATACCAGCAAAAGTATAACAACATTTTACCGAAGTCTTTATTCGAACCAGTGTCAACTAACGCATCTGTGCACAAGTTTATGCGCTTGCTTGACGAGCAGACTGATGAGCATCTAGCACAAAAACCATCAGTGCGTAACAATTTATCTAAAGTGGAGAGACAAGCGTTACAGCATTTATCACTACAAACTAACATTATATTTAGACCTGCTGACTACGCCTTGGTCCTACAGAATTTACAACAATACAAAATGGAAATAGAACGGCAACTAACTGACTCGCCCACATTCACAAAGTTCAAGAGAAGGAAGAAAGTGTCCTCAATGTGGTGCACAAAGAATTTTACAGTAGCTAAAATATAACTTTTATTAGTATACTGAATAAAAAATATTCATAAAAAGCGAAAATTGAGTTTAAAAATATTAGAAGTGTGAACAAAAAGAATGAGAATGTGTATTAAAATAAATAGCTGTATGTGAAATGACTATAAGATATTTCTCTAAATATTTCAAGAAGTAGAAGGAAAAAAAGGCCTATATATTAAGATACAGTATTTGATCTCAGGCACAGTATAATCTCCTAAAGATGTTAACAATAATTGGATCAGTGGGATCTTATGGGCTTCTCTCCTTCACATATAATTACTTACCTTATTATACACCCAGATGGGCGGAGTCCCCAAAATCCTCATAAAGTGTCATATACCCTGGTCTTTTTACCTCACAGTTAGAATAATTGGCCACAAGGGGCAATTCTGTATCTATGGCAGATTAATAAGTGCTAGAACCCACTTATTAGGTCTTATGTGGATAGACACTCAAATGATAATTTAAATATATATATTTGTTTGAACCTTAGTCCACCTATAGAGCTGAAATCCCTCCTATCATATACTGTAAGTTCAATGGCATAGATTGGGCTTTTCCCCATATGTATGTTATATCTATTTTTGTACCATTGGGATGGAGGATAATGGGTAGTTCCCAAGTCTCAGGTTAGGCTAGTACACCGAGGGAGAGAAGTGTTGAAATAAAATAAGAATAAGTACACTCCTTATGAATGGAGTTAATTGGTATAAAGAAATGGAATATATATTGTGTGAATTCTCTATTTGGTAACCAAATTCAAGAGTCTAGGAGGATATTGACACTTATATTTCCATTGTGACCAGACTGCATTAATATCAAGAATTATGGGAAATGCATATATAATTCCTGTATGTTCAACACTTTCTATTCCTACCACTGTGGGGCAGATATGCACCAGATATGCCTAAGCTGTGGGTCTAGGTATATTTACACATGATCCATGATAAAGTGTTTAGTACAATTATAACATAGAAGAAGTAATTTTCACATACAAGAAGCTTGCCAAAGATCTAACTGCTATGTTCAAAAAAGAACTGTCCATAATTCTTGAAACTGGTGTTCGGGAGGGGATGATTTCCAGTAAAATTTGTTATGCATTACTCCCAGCGTACCCTGTTATACCGGTGCTGTACACTACGCCCAAAATTCAGAAATCTTTGGTGAATCCTCCTGGCCGCCCAATCACATCAGCGAGGCAAACTTTATTCCAGCCAACGGCTTTGTTCCTGGACTCTATCTTCCAACGGTGTATTCAGTCTCATCCAAGATTCTTGTTGGACACTAGTACCCTACTGAAGAAGCTCAATAAGTTACCAAAATGATACTCTGATGTCCTACTGTGTAGTATAGACGTTCAGAGTCTCTACACAGTTATTCCTCATGATTTGGGTCTAGCAGCAGTAGAAAGCCATCTTGTTGGGCATGCAGAGTACAAGGGTCAGAGTGTTCAGTTCTGCTTACAGATGCTCAATATGATACTCACTAAGAATTTTTTTTTATTTGATGGTGATATCTACTTACAGTGCACAGGGTGTGCTATGGGGTCCTCGGTGGCCCCAGCATACTCTAACATATTTATGTTAGATGTAGAACAGCAATTTTTTTTTGATCGACCTGAGGTAGCTAATAAAATCCTGTTGTTCTGTCGCTACATTGATGACCTGCTCCTGTTATGGAAAGGTCCACGACAGGAGTTGGAGGAGATCATCAGCACAATATGTGCGACCACCCTGTTAAGCTTACATTTAGTATCAGTGATACCAGTATTAATTACCTAGATGTAAATATTACCTTGAATGCTGGCCATATTGCTACTTCTATTTTTACAAACCAACTGATTGTAATAACCTGCTCCATTTCAGTAGCTTCCATCCAGTTCCACTTAAGCAGGGACTACCCTACTCCCAATTTGTGAGGCGTATTACATCAGACCCCAAATTAGCAATCACCCAAATGGATGATATGATTGCTAAATTTATTAAGAGAGGTGATCATTCTAGAGTACTGGAGGAAGCTAAACAAAAAGCTTTGAAACTGGACCGGGCAGTGCTGATGGATGAGAAACTCTCTACGACCCAGTCTCAACCTATTATGCCATGGGTTGGTCATTATAACCCTGCCAGTAAAGGAATTAATTTTATTTCCAAATATCTTTGGCCGATCATTCAAAGTGATCCCGAATTAAAACTAGCTGATACCAGGTAGATGTCTTGCTACACTCGTGGTAGAAATCTTAGCGATATCTTAGTAAAGACAGATATCACCACATGTCCATCTTCTTCAAATTTTGCTATCAGTAGTAAGAAAGGTTGTCTGAGATGCTACTGTACTACATGTCAGTATATGATAGCAGGTGATACATTTAAGCATCCCCATTCTGGACATACACTGTAAATTAAGTACAGACTGGCATGTTCATCTAGATATGTGGTCTATCAGCTGATATGCCCCTGTGGGCTGTCATACGTTGGTAAAACTGAACCCACAAAGGTCAGTACTCAGACCACTACTGTTCAACATATTTATCAATGACCTAGAAATAGGCCTGGAAAGCACAGTGTCAATCTTTGCAGATGATACTAAACTGTGTAAGATAATTAATTCAGAATTGGATGTGGAGTCCTTGCAGAATGATCTACCTAAACTTGAATTCTGGGCGTCTAAATGGAAAATGAGGTTCAATACAAACAAATGCAAGGTTATGCATTTTGGGACTAAAAACAAACTTGCATCCTACATATTAAATGGGGAATGCCCAGGGGAAACAGAGATGGAAAAAGATTTGGGGGTGTTCATTGATAATAGGCTTAATAACCTTACACAATGTCAAAACGCAGTAAAGAAGGCAAGTAAGGTGCTAGCGTGCATAAAAAGGGGAATTGAGACAAGGGACTCAGATGTAATCATGCTGCTGTATAAGGCATTGGTACGTCCGCACCTGGAATATTGTGTTCAGTTTTGGGCACCATTGTATAAAAAAGACATCAGTGAACTCGAAAGTGTTCAAAGGCGAGCTACTAAATTGATTAAAGGCCTAGAAGGACTGGACTATAAGGAAAGACTTACTAGGCTGAATATGTATACACTAGAAAAGAGGCGCCTAAGAGGAGATATTATTAATATCTTCAAATATGTAAAGGGACATCACAAAGAGTTATCAGAGGAATTATTTATTAAAAGAACACAGTTTAGGACATGTGGGCACTCGCTGCGACTGGAGGAGAGAAAGTTCCGAACGCAACGGAGGAAAGGGTTCTTCACTGTTAGGGCAATCAGGATGTGGAATTCCCTGCCAGGGAAGGTGGCAATGGCGGACTCTGTAATTGGATTTAAAAAAGGAATGGATAAATTTCTGAATGAAAAAGCTATCCAAGGTTATAATACTTAAATTATCAATGTGGTTAATTCGGAGGTAACATGAGTTACAGTAGCTAACTAGTCATAAAACATTATTTAGCAAGTATGTAGAATAAATTTATTTTTAGAGATAATAACACTTATTATCAAGGGAGCGCAAGAGTAAAATATACAGACTCTTTATTATTAAAAAACATATAAACAGAAAAAAACCCACATTCAATAAATACATTGGAGTCAATATACATAAACACCGCTATCTATATCTATATGAAAACTGATATATCTATTTCATATTGCCCTTTGTAACAACGAAAAATGTCTATTAAAATGTCCAAGAATTCCTCATGGATAAAGCTGCTGTATATTTATAATCGTTACTTTCCAGTAGTAGTTGATACTTAAAGTTCCTTCTGTGGAAAATCAGCAACAATTGTAACCACCGCCTCTATTTAATATTACTGTAGCTGAAAGTTCATATATAACTCACGTGAGTATTAGAGGTTAGCAGGGGGAGAGCACTGTGTCAGTTGGTCAATCACAGCGGTATGCTACGACCCCCGCTATTCGCAGCTGGATCTTAATAACACTCGCGGTATGAATATTTCTCTCGGATGGGGTAGAGACCTCCTTTGCTCAGCCTCAGATTGCTTTTTCCTCCCCACCGCCGTCTTAGCAATGGACTTCCGCCGCAGTGTAGCTTGTTGTAAACGGGCTTAAAATGTCAGCATTCAGAATGTCCGGTAAAGCACCTTACTTACGCGTTTCTCCGCTATTATCCAAGAGCGGTTTCGTCAGAGGACCTATGTAGAATC
Organism: Pseudophryne corroboree; assembly: GCF_028390025.1. Taxonomy (NCBI): domain Eukaryota; kingdom Metazoa; phylum Chordata; class Amphibia; order Anura; family Myobatrachidae; genus Pseudophryne; species Pseudophryne corroboree. The sequence continues at coordinate 482,573,292 of NC_086449.1, read as the reverse complement.
ATCACAACTTAAAATAGGTTGAACACGATGGGCAATTTGCCTCTATTCAACCTCAAATACTATGCATTTACCCTTGGAACAGGACAACCTTGAACCAGGACCCGAACCAGTCCTTATCATGCACCAGATATCCAGTGGAGTCCTAGAGAGGCACCATCCTATCTCCGCAACGCATAAGGTTAAGGTACCCACCATACATGGGATTCCGCACCAACCCTCTAGCGGCATATGGAATCATAATTTGGACTCTCTACAATACCATTATTAATGGGCAAAATGTGGAACAGATCCTAGAGAATACAAAACATCAGTCCTGAATCACCTCCAGGGGTAAACTCTATCCATCCATCCTATATAATTGGTTAAATCATTTCCTGCTTATAATTGGCTTATCTTGCACAAAATACTGCTTTTTAAAGAGTTATTATTGTTTTAATAAATTGTCTTTTAAAAAGTTATACACATAGTGAATGGTACTGTTCTTTCCTCTAATAGCGCAGCCTCCCTCATCTTGTATTTCTACCATTTTTTTTATAATTGCGCCAACAGTTGATCTCTTCTCACCAAGCTGCTTGCCTATTGTCAAGTAGCTCATCACAGCCTTGTGCAGCTCTACAATTTTGTCCCTGGTGTCCTTAGACAGCTCTCTGGTTTTGGCCATGGTGGAGAGGTAGCAGTCTGACTGTTTGATGGTGTGGACAGGTGTCTTTTATACAGACAACCAGTTCATACAGGTGCCATTAATACAGGTAATGAGTGGAGGATAGAAGAGCTTCTTAAAGAAGAAGTTACAGGTCTGTGAGAGCCAGAATCTTGCTGCTCGGTAGGTGTCCAAATATTTATTTTCCACATTTTAAATTGTTTAAAAATCATACAATGTGATTTCTTGTTTTTTTTTTTTTTTTTTTTCAGATTCTGTCTCTCACAGTTGAAGTGTACCTATGATGGAAATTACAGACCTCTCTCATCTTGTTAAGTGGGTCAACTTGCACAATCGGTGGCTGTCCAAATACTTTTTTGCACGTGCGTATATATGTGTGTATTAGGTTCAGCACCACTTGTGGTACACCCCTTAACGTAATTCAAAATTTCATTAGTCTGTTAAAGAGACACTCCCTGTGATATAAGGTTTCCGCTAACCCCAAGTAAGCAGCACCCTTAGCACATCTTTCACCCAGCAGTGGTAAATTGCTGGGTGAAAGATGTAAACAGATATGATGGTAAGATTAGCGACCAATGGTGTCGTTACAGTACTAATTATCAAGAAAGAATATATTCAATTAAAAGTTAACATGAACACTTTATTTAGGACAAAGTATATAAAAGCATAAAATTCAACAGACTGTAGGTGGAGCTATACTAACACAAAAAAATCAGCCTATTAAAAGTATTTTTAAAAAGCGGTATATGAAAAAGTAAAAAAATATATACAGGTTGAGTATCCCGTATCCAAATATTCCGAAACACAGAATATTCCGAAATACGGACTTTTTTGAGTGAGAGTGAGATAGTGAAACCTTTGTTTTCTGATGGCTCAATGTACACAAACTTTGTTTAATACACAAAGTTATTAATAATATTGTATTAAATGTCCTTCAGGCTGTGTGTATAAGGTGTATATGAAACATAAATGAATTGTGTGAATGTACACACACTTTGTTTAATGCACAAAGTTATAAAAAATATTGGCTAAAATGACCTTCAGGCTGTGTGTATATGGTGTATATGAAACATAAATGCATTCTGTGCTTATATTTAGGTCCCATCACCATGATATCTCATTATGGTATGCAATTATTCCAAAATACGGGAAAATCCCATATCCAAAATACCTCTGGTCCCAAGCATTTTGGATAAGGGAGACTCAACCTGTATATAATAGGTTGTATAAGAGAATTTTTTAATATATATATATATATATATATATATATTTTTTTTTTTTTTCTTAAACATATATCAAAAGATAGGAGGTATCTTATCTTTTTAAAAGGCAGGAGGTCACAGTGAGGGAGGACCAACGCATTTCATCCTAAGACTTCATCAAGACTTGATGAAGTCTTAGAATGAAATGTGTTGGTCCTCCCTCACTGTGACCTCCTGCCTTCTAAATCTCTTATGCTGTACAACCTTTTACATATTTTTTTTTACTTTTTCATATACCGCTTTTTTTTTTAACTTACTTTTAATAGGTTGATTTTTTTGTCATAGTATAGCTACCACAGCAATGGCCATCCCTATAACCCACACACATTCAAAGCTGGCCCAACTGCAGCACCCAGCACCTTAGGCCTGGAGTGAGAGCGGTACTCTGTGATTGTGGCCTCATAATGTGCTGGGTGCAGGGGGGTGGGCTCCTAGGTTGTCCAGGCCCCGTATTATACTGCGCTGACTGGAGGTTCCGGAACATCATTCCTGATTACTTCATTTTTAAGAAGACCTTCAAGAATAGCATCACAGTGAGTTCCATATAAAAAATAGCTTCTTGCCTTTTTTTTACCTTTTTAACCTAATTTTTTTAAATTCTCTCTTTTTACACTTTTTGATTAACATTATTTAGTAATTTACCAGCCACCCAAGATGTAAGCTACTGTACTTCTAGAAACACTCCCATTACCTTATGTTCATAGCTAGGTATTACAATCCACCTGACTCTCTAATCATTATCATTAGTGTGCACTAGCACCAGCCTACGCTAGCTGCAGTGGTGAATTTTCCCTAGGGGCTGCAGCCTCCCCCAGTAAAATGTGCCACCCACAGGGACTGCCTCGCAGTGGCAGTGACTTTCCATTGAAAGCACTTCCTGCTAATCACAGCCAGATGGGCAGTCCCAAGGGTAGGTGCTTTCTCCCACTGGAACTACCAGTCCAGACAATGATAGCAGTCCCATGGGAAGCCACTCCCTGCTATTATGGAAGCACAATCTGGATTGTAGGAGCTGCAGCTGATACAGTCCCTATATGGCAGCCTGTACTTGAGCACCGGATTTAATCCATGCCCCCAGGTTTAGTCCCTGCTGCTGAACTTAAGCCTTACGTCATGGTGACATCAGGAGTCAATCACTGGGAGTGCAGGGAGGAGATTCAGACACAATACAGACCTCCGGCCAGACAGGTAAGGATCCCTTGCTGGTTAGATGCAAACGATATGCCTTGAAACAGGCATATTTATGCTGCAGCATTGACTGCAGTTGCATCAACCTGCCTTCACTGCACTTGGCCTCTGTGAGAATGCCACAATAAAGGCCAGTTATGTTTCTTCAGTCGTAAGTTAGATGCGGTTGAAATGTGTTTGACTCTGCAACTCTTACACTTGTTTGTGCACAGTTCCGGAGATCCGGAGCACAGTTCCGGAGTATGCACGGTGTATTAAAATGCACTAATAGAAGTCAGGTGTTAGGAAAAAAAAGTATATTACAGCGACCCATAGGTCGCTTTTGTTAAGTTTTTTTGTTTGCCTTATTCTTGCATCCACCTTTCAGTAATAGAGGGGAAGAGCACCAGGGCCGTAACTAGGTGTGTGCGGGGGGGAAGGGGGGGGGGGGGGGGGTGTTTATCTGTTTTAATTACTTTCACTTGCAGCTTCCCCCTTTGTGAAGCCCGGCATCTCCTGACCATCCCTGTCTCCTTCTGTCACTAATACCTATGCAACATTCAACTGAACTTGAGACTTCTTTGTTATTTAGTCACACTGTCCTTTATTACATTTCAAGATGCTGACAAACTCAGGATTCGAACCCACTGCCTGTTGCAATACAGTCAGACAATCTATTCATTGAGCTATCAGCCCTTGCATAGAAAGATAGATAATTCTAAGTCAGTGAATTCTATCTATTTATAGGTTACCTTGTACTCTGTAAAAACAAAAAGATCAGCATTGCGGCTGAGCAGATCTATGTAGTGTGTGGCTGCAAGAGATTGGATGTGTGGCTGCACACTACATAGATCTGCTCAATGCTGATTATGCTGATTATGTTTTTATAAAGTAAAACTAGCTTCATATAGTGTTCATAGTTTTTATGCAGGATCAAATAACTCAATGAGTAGGGTGTTTGATTAGAATTCAACAGGTTATAGGTCTGAATCCTGGGCATGGCAGTATATTGAAATGTGTCATTTAACAAAGGGTACTGTAAGTGAATATCAACAACCTCTCAAGTGAAGTTCATGAATGTGGTATAAAGAATTTGTGTCCAAATTGGGAAGGGGCTTTCTCTTGTATCAATCTTATCATGCCCCTTCCCCACGAGGCATGTGCCTTATTGTTGAATTTCTTTTTTTAAATCTTGAAAAATTGGGGGGGGGGGGGGGGGGGGTCACAAATTCTCTCTCTAGCACAGGGCATCAAAAAGTCTAGTCACAGCTCTGAAGAGCACTATGGCCAAAAGTATTTTTATAGTAGGCTAAACTATCCACACTGAGGAGAAAGTCCAAATACAGTGCCTAATAATATCCTCATTACAGGATGGCACCGGCCTTGTATTACATTCCGCAATCAGAAAAGGATGAAGAACAAGAGTAGCTCCTAGCGCAATAATGTATCAATATCCACTAAATAAAATGAAAAAAGCAAAGTGGTCCTGTACAAAATATAAAAAAAATGTAGGTCTGATCTAATTGCTCAAAATAACTTCATGGGCGGCTCTCCATAATATAATAATAATAATAATAATAATAATAATAATAATATATATATATATATATATATATATATAAATAAATGTGTGTGTGTAAACATGGAAAAGATGGCACTCAGTGAAAGACATAACCAAGAAAACAAATGAATGTGCGAGGTCAAGAAAGGGTTAATATTGACACTCACCTTTCCCAGGTAGTAAAAAAAAAGAATATACCAGCATTCACTTTAGAGATGAAAGAATGATTATGTATTCTTCATAAAGATTCCATTGCATATAGACTGAGGGCTAGATCTGTTGGTCTATATACAATGGAATCTTTTTGAAGAATAAATATACAGTAGTCGAATAGCGGGCACTCTCCTTCCCACATTTTCACGCCGCGGTGCCTTTTACAAGTAATCTTACACAGTCCCCATGAAAATTAAAAAAAAGAAAGTACAACACTAAAAGTGTTGAGGATTGCAGTGCTCTCTACCATTAAAAAATTGGCCAAAGAAAATAACATTTGGCATGAATTGATCTAATATCAGTTTGGCTATCAAAGAGAAATCATGTTTCTATTAGCTTTAAGAGTATCTTTTTATTGAATTTGCCATTTTTAGCTTGTTTCATTAATTCGTTTTTTCTACAGTTATAATCTTTTTCTACAGTTATTGTTTATTATATTACTTGACATGTAGGTTTATAATACTCAGCCATAATAATATTGCAGAATTAGATATATTCATAATATGCTAGTAAGTCACCTCCCTTGCTCTTATGTTACATAAATATTTAGGTATGGAAACTACGGTTATTGCTTCCCCAAAGCCTTAATACATTTGGTATTGTACACCTTTTTTAGACACCTATTGATGTTTTCAATTGACATGTATTCCAGGTGCTAAATGCAGTGCTTATTGTATGTTTGTATGGTTTACTGGTAGCCATGGTGACGGGTACACTCCTCTGGACATGCACCCGGGACTCAGTCATGGCGCATACCGGCTAACACAGATTGTGACGTCATCGTAACCCCGACGGGAGCCGCATCTGAGGTCCAGTACACATGCGCAATCTAATATTTCTAAGGTATGTTTTGTGCTTATTTTCTTTGCTGACCTGAGAAAAGGGATTAAAACAAGGCCCCTGAAACGTTTACATATTATTTATAGTTTTGCCGAGAATTTCTCATGGAGTCCAGAGTGTCGTTCAAACTTACTGGCAGATATCTATCTATATCATCATCATCATCTATTATTTATATGGCTGAACTCAAAGGTTTGGTGCCATTGTTAGCAGTAAGTAGAGAGGATGGTATATGTGAGTGAAGAAAAAGTACACGAGGAAAGAGGTACTTGTGAGAGCTTACAATCTAAAGGGGAGTGGGAGACAGGCAGGGATGATACAGAGGGGAGAGACAGTGATCAAGGAGCATGGAGCAGTGTGTTAGGAAGAGAGCTGGAAGGCTTTGATAAAGAAGTGGGTCTTGAGAGCCCATTTGAAGTTTTGTAGAGAGGTGGAGAGTATAATATGGAGAAGAAGAGAGTTTCAGTGGTAGGGAGCAGCACAGGAAAATTCTTAAAGGCAGGCGTGGGAGAAAGTAATCAGTGAGGAGGAGAGGCGGCATTCATATGGAGAGGTCAGATAAGTAGATAGGAGAGGATTGTTTAAGGGCTTTGTAAGTGAGTGTGCCGAGATTGAATTGGGTTCTGAAGTGGAGTGGGAGCTAGTGTAGAGCTTGTAGGAGTGGGAAGAAAGGTGTAGTATGTTTGGAGAGAGATGAGCCAGACAGCAGCATTGAGAACAGATTAGAGTGATAAGAAGTGGGAGACAAGAGGAGGTTACAGTAGTCCAGTAGTCTTGAGATGATGAGTGAGTGGATGAGGGTCTTAGTTGCCTCCAGGGTGATAAAGGGTTTGATCCTGAAGATATTTCTGAGTTGGAAACAGCAGAACTATGAAAAGTACTGAATGCATGGTTTGAAGGAGAGACGATGGTCAAAGATAACTCCAAGACAGTACAATTGTCAATAGTTAATGAAATGGAGGAAGGTGAGGTTATTTGAGAAGGTGGGAAGATTATCAGCTCAGTCTTAGGCATGTTTAGGTTAAGAAAGAGCTGGGACAACCAGGAACAAATAGCAGAGAGACAGCTGGAGATTTAAGTGAGGAAAGAGGGGGAAAGTTCAGGCAGGAGAGGTAGATCTGAATTCTATCAGCATAGAGGTGATATTGGAGGTCAAAAGAGCTGATGAGCTCACCTAGGATGTATAAAAGGGAGAATAGGAGAAGTCCAAGAATAGACCCTCATGGAAACGTACTGGTAGAGGAAGGGGGTTGAAGTGAAGTCATGAGAGGAGACAGAAAGAATGGTCAGAGAGGTATGATGACAGCAAGGAGAGGGTAGTTTCATGTGAGTGATTGGAGGATTTTCAGGATGAGAGGGTTGTTCACAGTGTCAATGGCAGCAGAGAGGTCAAGGAGCATAAAATAGTAGCCTTTGGAGTTGGCAACAAGACAGTCATTGCTGAGTTTGAGGGCAGTCTCTGTGGAGTGGAGAGGATAAAGTCAGACTGAAAAGGGTTAAGGGTTAAGCAAGCAGTGGGAAGAAAGAAAGGTAAGGTGGTTGTAGACATTTCACTGAAAGAATTTGGAGGCAAAGTGAAAAGAGAGATGGGACAATAATAAGAGTGTCTAGATCAAGGTCAAGGTTTTTTAAGTATGGGGAGACAAGGGCATGCTGAATGAAGAGGGGATAGGAATGGATGGGAAAGACTGGGAGATCATTGGATGACTAGGATTTGGTGGAATGTGATGTGGCAAGAGTGAGTGGAGGATCAGAGGTGGGATTTTAATGTGGTGAAAAGACGATAGGTGTTGGAGGACTGTTTTTGAAATAAGACTGCTTAGAGAGGAAGATGGAAACACTATAGGTGAGAATATAAAGGAAAATGGAGGAAGTCTGCATTGGAGCAGGATTTCCTCTATTGCTTCGCAGTTCAAGAACATGTTTGCCTGAGATGAAAAAAGAGGGACATGGGGGCTAATTCAGGTTGGATCGCAAAAGGCGATCCAACCAGAATTTGTCCGACCATCCCGCGGGCGCATGTGCAGTGCCTGTCCTGCACATGCACCTGCACTTTCTGCGAGGGGGGTGCAGAAAATGTTATTGCCTCTGCCTGTCAATCAGGCAGAGGCAGTCGCTGGGTGTGTGTGTGTGTGTGTGTGTGTGGGGGGGGGGGGGTCAGCATCACTCCGTTTCCAGGGTGGAGATGGAGCGTTGCGTGGGCGATACAGCAAGAACGGGGGAAGGAAGGGGGGCGGAGGCAGCCAAATGGGGGCATGTCAGGGGTGTGATCACGGCGGCTGCGTGACGTCACACGCAGCTGCTGCAGTCGAGAACATGGCAGCGGGCCTCCTGTGGGCGCAACTAAGCTACGCCTGCAGGAGGCTACCTCAGTTTCTGCCAACAAGCAGAAACTGCTATGCTTCTGCAATTTCTGCTTGTTGAACGGGGGGGGGGGGGGGGGAGGAGGCGCCGGTCAGCATGCTGGGCGGCCCCTGCCCAGTGATGGGTGGCCCCCAGCATGCACTCCAAAGGCTTGCAAATTCTGCTAATTAGCAGAATTTGCAATCCTTACTGAATTAGGTCCATGGTGTGGATGAGGTTGGAAGAGGATAAATGGAACTTTTAATAGAGAAATACTGTGTAATATAAAAACAGTGCGGTTAAAATTTAAAAAATGCAGATAAAAGAATAGTGCTGGTAAATATACGCACATCTAGGAACTGTAATTTCACACTTTTTTTCTCCCTCTTGTCTACATGATAGTCTAAAGAAGGTTACTTTACTCTGTAGTTTTCAATGATTTGCTCTTCCAAAATGTTCTCTTGAGCAGACTTTATTTTTAAGCAAACTATTTCATTGGAGCTAATTCAGACTGGATCGCTGCAGCATCGCTGTTACGTTCCTGATGCTCAGAACTAGAGAGATGCTGCGTAGTGAGTCCAGAGCACCAGGACGTGACGCTGAAATAAGGGGTGGTACGGGAATAGCCCCTAGCACCCTACCTCCATTGTTTTACCCGTGTGGTCAGTTCACGCCTGAGTGACTATGGTTTCTTGGGCCCACGGCAGCCGCGTTTGAAGGGCGGATTAGGTCTGCCCAACTCCGATGCCCCCAGGTCTTAGAGTGAGACAAGGCGTGAACCGAGACAGGAAAATAACAAGGGGACCTCTAACTAAAGCAAACAGAAAGCTAGGGGCTACTAACTACCCTAAAACTAAATATATGTGCGGCACGCCGCCAAAGGAAAAGAACAACAAAAGATATCACTGTCCACTCCCCCACACGGCACCGCCGAGTTCCGGGGAGGACAGTGAAAAGCGGAAACCTCCGCAAAAACCACCAATACAAAATTAACACAAGGACTAAGCGGCCTAGGCTGCAACACGCGGCAGAAGCCGCTACTCACGAAACCGGGAGAGAACCCCAACAAGCGAGAACCCCCAGATGACTGCAACAGGTTCACTTGGACAGGAAGGATTCCCAGGACCGGCTTCAGAACTCCAGAACTCCGGAGCACAGGGAGCAGGATCGACCAGATACAGCTGACCAGGAACAGACGTTTGCAAGGCAGGAACAGCATACAGGAAGCTATCACCGGCGAGGCTGCAGTGTGCTGGCTCCCATAAAAAGACCCTGCTGGCCAATGACAGGAGGGCCAGCAAAACCAGCCCCCAGACCCTAATTACTAGTTGCGGTGCAGCTGCCCTGCTGCACGAGCAACTAATCAATCCTATCTGGCAACGGGGAACGCGGTCCGCCAAAGGCGTCCCCGTTGCTATGGACCCAGCGGCTGAGGACGCCCGGCGTCCTAGCGTTGCCAGGGACCCGGCGGCTACAGTACGCACGGCGTCCTGGCGTTGCTAGGCGCCGGGCGGGCAGGGAGGAAGGTGCGGCGGCCGTGAGTGTCGCTCGGAAGCAGACCGAGCGGCGCCGCGGACTGCGGCACCTAACAATCGCAGTCTGAAGTCCCTTGGGGAGTGCACACGTGCACCCCGGGAGCCAAGTGAGATGCTAAAAGCATCTCTGGGCTGCGATCGCCTCTGCCTGATTGACAGGCAGAGGCGGTCGGGGGGGCGGGAGAGTGCGTACCAATGGCGTTAGTCTGGGTTGCGGTCCGGACAATGCAGGTGTGTCTGGACCATTGCGTGACATCACGCACAGGCGGTGCGACCTGGAACACAGCTATTAGCGGCCTGCGCTGGCAGGGAGCTGCTCAGTGGGTGCAAAAGCATCGCTGCTGTGCAATGCTTGTGCACCCTTTCAGGGGGGGGGGGGCAGACATGCGTGGCGAACTAGCCCTGTGCTGGGCGTCTCCCCGCATGTCTGAGAAACTGATCGTAGATGTGCTAAGTTTAGCACATCTACGATCATATCTGAATTACCCCCTTTATTTGTATGATCCAATTCATTCATACTGAAAAATAGACCACTCCAGGTTGAATTAGCTCTGTAATATTACCCTGACCGAAAATGTTCTTAGTGGTACTTTGTTTGCACTTTAGAAGTAAAAAAAAAAAACAGTCACCTTAGGTGGAGTTGAATGGTATTAGTATAAGGGGTTGACATGCCCCATGTTTTGACACCAAGCAAAATTGCTAAGTGTACATAACCAATTCCATAATGCCTCTGGTGAAAAATATTAAAATCAAAGATATGTATATTATCTTAGCATATCAGGAGTGTAATATCGTTATGGAGGAAAATGATTTTCAATAATGGTAGATATACTCCTTGGTAATGGCTCCCTTGGTATTTGTAATGGTTGTGATATTGAAAGCTTCTTTCTATGGTAGGTGGTCTTGCAAAAATTGTAGTTCTAATTAGTAGAATAGGTATAGAGGTAAGGCCAATGTTTCCTCCACCACTTCTGCTGTTTGTTGATGATTGGAGCTACCGCACATGATATTCCAAGGTAGTCACCTGACCTTGTACTGATCAGGCCTGTCACTGCTTTTCTGCCAAGATCAGACGGATTTGGGCGTAGCCAGTGAAGTATGGCAGTAGTAATATGATTCAAACAAATGAGAGAGCGTGTGGTTTCGGCATTCATACCAAGTTGAGAATTCTGCTGTCCCGCTGATCTGCCCCAAGTCCCTGTTACAGTTGCATTGCAGGGAACTTGATATCTGGCAGTGGATGAGAGGGTTCTCGAAAAAAGAGTGGAGAGAGTGTGCCCCAACTTCTGCTGTTCACAGTCATATAGAATTATAGTGGACGGTGAATGAGAGAGGAAAAGGAGGTGGTGAGCCATGAATAAGTGTCTATCATTGACAATATTGGACCTCTGCTCTTAAAGGCATTGTTAAAACCAATAAATAACCTTTCATAGTGAGTGATGGTTTGTCAAGTAATATTGGATATACAGTATAAAAGATTGCAAGAAGGTTATGAATATGTTTCATTAATTGGCAGTACAATGGGGGTCATTCCGAGTTGTTCACACGCAAGCTGCTTTTAGCAGCTTTACACACGCTAAGCCGCCGCCTACTGGGAGTGAATCTTAGCTTCTTAAAATTGCGAACGAAAGATTCTCTAAATTGCGACCACACACCTCTTAGCAGTTTCTGAGTAGCTCCAGACTTACTCGGCATCTGCGATCAGTTCAGTGCTTGTCGTTCCTGGTTTGACGTCACAAACACACCCAGCGTTCGCCCAGACACTCCTCCGTTTCTCCAGCCACTCCCGTGTTTTTCCCAGAAACGGTAGTGTTTTTTCGCACACACCCATAAAACGGCCTGTTTCCGCCCAGAAACACCCACTTCCTGTCAATCACACTCCGATCACCAGAACGAAGAAAAAACCTTGTAATGCCGTGATTAAAATTCCTAACTGCATAGCAAATTTACTTGGCGCAGTCGCACTGCGGACATTGCGCATGCGCATTAGCGACTAATCGCTCCGTTGCGAGAAAAAAATACAGAGCGAACAACTCAGAATGACCCCCAATATGCGATACATTAATTGATAATCCACATGGAAAAAGTACCACTTAATTTCCTGCAAAGGTTGTGCAATAAAATATGCATCACATTAATCTGAGTACTAGTTAAGTTATAAGTATAATACATTTATTAGTAACCCACATGAAAAAGGAAAACATCTAATTGCATACCAAATAGTGCAGTTAGGCATGAGGCATGAGGTACAAAAAGGTAAATATAGGTTCCATGTAGGCAAAAGAAATTTACACCAGAGAGAAAAGGAATATGTTGCTAAAATAGAGTAGAAAGCCACTATGTGAGGGGTTTCTATAATAATAATTAACCGTAATAAAAGTTAAGTTTTAACATATTTTATATTCATCAAGTGTGCCCCAACATAGAGTCTTTCTTTTTTCTTTGTACACTATAATTTATCCCACTGGCTCTGGGAGTACCACCAACTTTTACATCAAGCACCCCTATCAGGGATCCTTCTATTGTTACACACTGTTGGTCCACTCGCAAGGGTATATATACAACTCCTTGCAATCTCAAATCCAGTGCGGTGCTGACCCCTATTAGTCTACACTTTAGAAGTCTATCAGGAACATCATTTGCAACTCATTATCTTAAAAAGAGTCATCCTTAATCGTACCACAGATGATCGAAGGAAACTTTAAATTGCCTCCTAGTAACATCTTTGTTTCATGTCCATACTGTAGACTCCAGTCCTGGTTATGCAACTTACTAGAGTAAGGAGGAAATGTAACGGTCGATGTTGTACTCAGGGCCTGTGCAAGGTCTCTCTGCACTATTGTCGAAGCTTCAGTCGAGTGCCCCCTAACCTGCAAATGCCCCTAACACCACAACTTTTCAGAGGAGATTGGCAAGTGGCCACTAGGTGTTCTGGTGTGAAATGCATCATTATACATGTACAGAGAAAAGGGTCAACACTTAAGGACTTTTAAAGTGAAAAAGTATATAGTAAACAAAAGGCCTAATTCAGACCCAACGGGTCACTTACCTAAAAGTTGTTTCCTTGATTTCCCTCATCATTGGCATAGTTCCTCTTACAGGCAGCAGCAGCATTACAGCGACGCCGCTGGGTGCAGACATGTAGTCAGGTGCTGCTTACTGCTGGAGAGCTGGGATCCAGGGGCCCTGAGGAGGTACATCAGGTCAATGAAAAGCGCCTCTTGGGAACCATAGTTACATCCACCTCCTATGTGCCTTTACATGACTTGGTTTTACGGGAAGCAGAAAAAATACCGCCAGTTGGGATCCCGGCTGTCACAATACAGGAATCCCGACATGTGGTGAAATGCTGCCACTGGAATACCGGCGATAAAGGCTATTCTCCCTCTGTGGGTGTCCACGACACTCATAGAGGGAGAATATAAACTGTGGTGAGCGCAGCGAGCCACGGTGTTCGCAGCGCTCGCTCCACTGTCAGAATTCTAGAGGATTGGATCCCGCTGTCGGCATCAGGACATCCAGCATCCTGTCCACTGGTAAATCATACATATCCCGATGTTACACGTGTCAGCATGGAGGAAGCGCTAACACACTATGTGGTACAGCCTGATAGTGACAGCTGCATCTGATTAGACCCGCAACAGCGGCCAGTTCTGTATAACAGGAGAAGGCCGCATACAAAGACTTCCTTCAGTTTTTTGCTAGATAAATTCAGTGGCGGCCTCCAGGAGCTGGCGCCCCTAGGCAGCCGCCTAAAGCTGCTTAATGGTAGAGCCGGCACTGGTTGTACTTACAGATCCAAAACACATTTATTAATCTTTAAAAGTTAATATTAAAAAATCACCTGTTAGCAAATGTGTGTTTCAGCCCCTGAAATCCAACATAGATTAGTTGATTTTAATCAAGTTTAAATTGATTAAAATTAGAGATGAGCGGGTTCGGTTCCACGGAATCTGAACCCCCCCGAACTTCACCCATTTTACACGGTTCCGAGGCAGACTCGGATCCTCCCGCCTTGCTCGGTTAACCAGAGCGTGCCTGAACGTCATCATCCCGCTGTCGTATTCTCGCGAGATTCGTATTCTATATAAGGAGCCGCGCGTCGCCGCCATTTTCACTCGTGCATTGGAGATGATAGGGAGAGGACGTGCAGCGTTCTCTCAGTTGTGTTCAGTGTGCTGCAAATATCTGTGTTCAGTGTGCTGCAAATATCTGTGCTCAGTGTGCTTGCAAATATCTGTGCTCAGTGTGCTGAAAATATCTACGTTCTCTGCCTGAAAAACGCTCCATATCTGTGGTCAGTGTGCTGCAAATATCTGTGCTCAGTGTGCTTTATTGTGGGGACTGAGGACCACCAGTATTATATAGTAGGAGGACAGTGCAGAGTTTTGCTGACCAGTGACCACCAGTATTATACGTTCTCTGCCTGAAAAACGCTCCATATCTGTGCTCAGTGTGCTGCAAATATCTGTGCTCAGTGTGCTTTATTGTGGGGACTGGGGACCAGCAGTATTATATAGTAGGAGGACAGTGCAGAGTTTTGCTGACCAGTGACCACCAGTATTATACGTTCTCTGCCTGAAAAACGCTCCATATCTGTGCTGCATTGTAGTGTATAGTAGGAGGACAGTGCAGAATTTTGCTGACCAGTGACCACCAGTATTATATCAGTAAGGTACAGTAGTCCACTGCTCTACCTACCTCTGTGTCATCAAGTATACTATCCCATCCATACCTGTGGTGCATTTTAGTTGTTGTGCGCAGTAGTAGGAGGACAATGCATAATTTTGCTGACCACCAGTATATAATATATAGCAGTACGGTACAGTAGGCCACTGCTCTACCTACCTCTGTGTCGTCAAGTATACTATCCATCCATACCTGTGGTGCATTTTAGTTGTTGTGCGCAGTACTAGGAGGACAGTGCATAATTTTGCTGACCACCAGTATATAATATATAGCAGTACATTACAGTAGGCCACTGCTCTACCTACCTCTGTGTCGTCAAGTATACTATCCATCCATACCTGTGGTGCATTTTAGTTGTGCGCAGTATGTATAGTAGGAGTACAGTGCATAATTTTGCTGACAACCAGTATATAATATATAGCAGTACGGTACAGTAGGCCACTGCTCTACCTACCTCTGTGTCGTCAAGTATACTATCCATCCATACCTGTGGTGCATTTTAGTTGTTGTGCGCAGTAGTAGGAGGACAGTGCATAATTTTGCTGACCACCAGTATATAATATATAGCAGTACGGTACAGTAGGCCACTGCTCTACCTACCTCTGTGTCGCCAAGTATACTATCCATCCATACCTCTGGTGCATTTTAGTTGTTGTGTGCAGTAGGAGGACAATGCATAATTTTGCTGACCACCAGTATATAATATATAGCAGTACGGTACAGTAGGCCACTGCTCTACCTACCTCTGTGTCTTCAAGTATACTATCCATCCATACCTGTGGTGCCTTTTAGTTGTTGTGCGCAGTATATATATAGTAGGAGGACAGTGCATAATTTTGCTGACCACCAGTATATAATATATAGCAGTACGGTACAGTAGGCCACTGCTCTACCTACCTCTGTGTCTTCAAGTATACTATCCATCCATACCTGTGGTGCATTTTAGTTGTGCGCGATAGTAGGAGGACAGTGCATAATTTTGCTGACCACCAGTATATAATATATAGCAGTACGGTACAGTAGGCCACTGCTCTATCTACCTCTGTGTCATCAAGTATACTGTCCATCCATACCTGTGGTGCATTTTAGTTGTTGTGCGCAGTAGTAGGAGGACAGTGCATAATTTTGCTGACCGCCAGTATATAATATATAGCAGTACGGTACAGTAGGCCACTGCTCTACCTACCTCTGTGTCGTCAAGTATACTATCCATCCATACCTGTGGTGCATTTGCTTGTGCGCAGTATATATAGTAGGAGTACAGTGCATAATTTTGCTGACCACCAGTATATAATATATAGCAGTACGGTACAGTAGGCCACTGCTCTACCTACCTCTGTGTCGTCAAGTATACTATCCATCCATACCTGTGGTGCATTTTAGTTGTTGTGCGTAGTAGTAGGAGGACAGTGCATAATTTTGCTGACCACCAGTATATAATATATAGCAGTACGGTACAGTAGGCCACTGCTCTACCTACCTCTGTGTCTTCAAGTATACTATCCATCCATACCTGTGGTGAATTTTAGTTGTTGTGCGCAGTATATATAGTAGGAGGACAGTGCATAATTTTGCTGACCACCAGTATATAATATATAGCAGTACGGTACAGTAGGCCACTGCTCTACCTACCTCTGTGTCTTCAAGTATACTATCCATCCATACCTTTGGTGTATTTTAGTTGTGCGCAGTATATATAGTAGGAGTACAGTGCATAATTTTGCTGACCCCCAATATATAATATATAGCAGTACGGTACAGTAGTCCACTGCTCTACCTACCTCTGTGTCGTCAAGTATAATATCCATCCATACCTGTGGTGCATTTTAGTTGTTGTGCGCAGTATATATAGTAGGAGGACAGTGCATAATTTTGCTGACCACCAGTATATAATATATAGCAGTACGGTACAGTAGGCCACTGCTCTACCTACCTCTGTGTCTTCAAGTATACTATCCATCCATACCCGTGGTGCATTTTAGTTGTGCGCGGTAGTAGGAGGACAGTGCATAATTTTGCTGACCACCAGTATATAATATATAGCAGTACGGTACAGTAGGCCACTGCTCTACCTACCTCTGTGTCATCAAGTATACTATCCATCCATACCTGTGGTGCATTTTAGTTGTGTGCAGTATATATAGTAGGAGTACAGTGCATAATTTTGCTGACCACCAGTATATAATATATAGCAGTACGGTACAGTAGGCCACTGCTCTACCTACCTCTGTGTTGCCATGTTTAATATCCATCTATACCTGTGGTGCATTTTAGTTGTTGTGCGCAGTAGTAGGAGGACAGTGCATAATTTTGAAGACCACCAGTATATAATATATAGCAGTACGGTACAGTAGGCCACTGCTCTATCTACCTCTGTGTCGTCAAGTATACTATCCATCCATACCTGTGGTGCATTTTAGTTGTTGTGCGCAGTAGTAGGCGGACAGTGCATAATTTTGCTGACCACCAGTATATAATATATAGCAGTACGGTACAGTAGGCCACTGCTCTACCTACCTCTGTGTCGTCAAGTATACTATCCATCCATACCTGTGGTGTATTTTAGTTGTGCGCAGTTTATATAGTAGGAGTACAGTGCATAATTTTGCTGACCACCAGTATATAATATATAGCAGTACGGTACAGTAGGCCACTGCTCTACCTACCTCTGTGTTGTCAAGTATACTATCCATCCATACCTGTGGTGCATTTTAGTTGTGTGCAGTATATACAGTAGGAGTACAGTGCATAATTTTGCTGACCACCAGTATATAATATATAGCAGTACGGTACCGTAGGCCACTGCTCTACCTACCTCTGTGTTGCCAAGTTTACTATCCATCTATACCTGTGGTGCATTTTAGTTGTTGTGCGCAGTAGTAGGAGGACAGTGCATAATTTTGAAGACCACCAGTATATAATATATAGCAGTACGGTACAGTAGGCCACTGCTCTACCTACCTCTGTGTCGTCAAGTATACTATCCATCCATACCTGTGGTGCATTTTAGTTGTTGTGCGCAGTAATAGGAGTACAGTGCATAATTTTGCTGACCACCAGTATATAATATATAGCAGTACGGTACAGTAGGCCACTGCTCTACCTACCTCTGTTTCATCAAGTATACTATCCATCCATACCTGTGGTGCATTTTAGTTGTGCGCAGTATATATAGTAGGAGTACAGTGCATAATTTTGCTGACTCCCAGTATATAATATATAGCAGTACGGTACAGTAGTCCACTGCTCTACCTACCTCTGTGTCGTCAAGTATACTATCCATCCATACCTGTGGTGCATTTTAGTTGTGTGCAGTATATATAGTAGGAGTACAGTGCATAATTTTGCTGACCACCAGTATATAATATATAGCAGTACGGTACAGTAAGCTTCTGCTCTACCTACCTCTGTGTTGTCAAGTATACTATCCATCCATACCTGTGGTGCATTTTAGTTGTTGTGCGCAGTAGTAGGAGGACAGTGCATAATTTTGCTGACCACCAGTATATAATATATAGCAGTACGGTACAGTAGGCCACTGCTCTACCTACCTCTGTGTCATCAAGTATACTATCCATCCATACCTGTGGTGCATTTTAGTTGTGTGCAGTATATATAGTAGGAGTACAGTGCATAATTTTGCTGACCACCAGTATATAATATATAGCAGTACGGTACAGTAGGCCACTGCTCTACCTACCTCTGTGTTGCCAAGTTTAATATCCATCTATACCTGTGGTGCATTTTAGTTGTTGTGCGCAGTAGTAGGAGGACAGTGCATAATTTTGAAGACCACCAGTATATAATATATAGCAGTACGGTACAGTAGGCCACTGCTCTATCTACCTCTGTGTCGTCAAGTATACTATCCATCCATACCTGTGGTGCATTTTAGTTGTTGTGCGCAGTAGTAGGAGGACAGTGCATAATTTTGCTGACCACCAGTATATAATATATAGCAGTACGGTACAGTAGGCCACTGCTCTACCTACCTCTGTGTCGTCAAGTATACTATCCATCCATACCTGTGGTGTATTTTAGTTGTGCGCAGTTTATATAGTAGGAGTACAGTGCATAATTTTGCTGACCACCAGTATATAATATATAGCAGTACGGTACAGTAGGCCACTGCTCTACCTACCTCTGTGTTGTCAAGTATACTATCCATCCATACCTGTGGTGCATTTTAGTTGTGTGCAGTATATACAGTAGGAGTACAGTGCATAATTTTGCTGACCACCAGTATATAATATATAGCAGTACGGTACCGTAGGCCACTGCTCTACCTACCTCTGTGTTGCCAAGTTTACTATCCATCTATACCTGTGGTGCATTTTAGTTGTTGTGCGCAGTAGTAGGAGGACAGTGCATAATTTTGAAGACCACCAGTATATAATATATAGCAGTACGGTACAGTAGGCCACTGCTCTACCTACCTCTGTGTCGTCAAGTATACTATCCATCCATACCTGTGGTGCATTTTAGTTGTTGTGCGCAGTAATAGGAGTACAGTGCATAATTTTGCTGACCACCAGTATATAATATATAGCAGTACGGTACAGTAGGCCACTGCTCTACCTACCTCTGTTTCATCAAGTATACTATCCATCCATACCTGTGGTGCATTTTAGTTGTGCGCAGTATATATAGTAGGAGTACAGTGCATAATTTTGCTGACTCCCAGTATATAATATATAGCAGTACGGTACAGTAGTCCACTGCTCTACCTACCTCTGTGTCGTCAAGTATACTATCCATCCATACCTGTGGTGCATTTTAGTTGTGTGCAGTATATATAGTAGGAGTACAGTGCATAATTTTGCTGACCACCAGTATATAATATATAGCAGTACGGTACAGTAAGCTTCTGCTCTACCTACCTCTGTGTTGTCAAGTATACTATCCATCCATACCTGTGGTGCATTTTAGTTGTTGTGCGCAGTAGTAGGAGGACAGTGCATAATTTTGCTGACCACCAGTATATAATATATAGCAGTACGGTACAGTAGGCCACTGCTCTACCTACCTCTGTGTCGTCAAGTATACTATCCATCCATACCTGTGGTGCATTTTAGTTGTGCGCAGTATATATAGTAGGAGGACAGTGCATAATTTTGCTGACCACCAGTATATAATATATAGCAGTACGGCACAGTAGGCCAGTGCTCTTCCTACCTCTGTGTCGTCAAGTATACTATCCATCCATACCTGTGGTGTATTTTAGTTGTTGTGCACAGTAGTAGGAGGACAGTGCATAATTTTGCTGACCACCAGTATATAATATATAGCAGTACGGTACAGTAGGCCACTGCTCTACCTACCTTTGTGTCGTCAAGTATACTATCCATCCCTACCTGTGGTGCATTTTAGTTGTGCGCAGTATATATAGTAGGAGTACAGTGCATAATTTTGCTGACCACCAGTATATAATGTATAGCAGTACGGTACAGTAGGCCATTGCTATTGATATATTACTGGCATATAATTCCACACATTAAAAAATGGAGAACAAAAATGTGGAGGGTAAAATAGGGAAAGATCAAGATCCACTTCCACCTCGTGCAGAAGCTGCTGCCACTAGTCATGGCCGAGACGATGAAATGCCATCAACGTCGTCTGCCAAGGCCGATGCCCAATGTCATAGTAGAGAGCATGTAAAATCCAAAAAACAAAAGTTCAGTAAAATGACCCAAAAATCAAAATTAAAACCGTCTGATGAGAAGCGTAAACTTGCCAATATGCCATTTACGACACGGAGTGGCAAGGAACGGCTGAGGCCCTGTCCTATGTTCATGGCTAGTGGTACAGCTTCATATGAGGATGGAAGCCCTCATCCTCTCGCTTCAAAAATAAAAAGACTTAAGCTGGCAAAAGCATAGCAAAGAACTGTGCGTTCTTCTAAATCACAAATCCCCAAGGAGAGTCCAATTGTGTCGGTTACGATGCCTGACCTTCCCAACACTGGACGGGAAGAGGTGGCGCCTTCCACCATTTGCACGCCCCCTGCAAGTGCTGGAAGGAGCACCCACAGTCCAGTTCCTGATAGTCAAATTGAAGATGTCACTGTTGAAGTACACCAGGATGAGGATATGGGTGTTGCTGACGCTGAGGAGGAAATTGACAAGGAGGATTCTGATGGTGAGGTGGTTTGTTTAAGTCAGGCACCCGGGGAGACACCTGTTGTCCGTGGGACGAATATGGCCATTGACATGCCTGGTCAAATTACAAAAAAAAATTCCTCTTCGGTGTGGAATTATTTTAACAGAAATGCGGACAACAGGTGACAAGCCGTGTGTTGCCTTTGTCAAGCTGTACTAAGTAGGGGTAAGGACGTTAACCACCTAGGAACATCCTCCCTTATACGTCACCTGGAGCGCATTCATCAGAAGTCATTGGCAAGTTTAAAAACTTTGGGTGACAGCGGAAGCAGTCCACTGACAACTAAATCCCTTCCTCTTGTAACCAAGCTCCTGCAAACCACACCACCAATTCCCTCAGTGTCAATTTCCTCCTTAGACAGGAAAGCCAATAGTCCTGCAGGCCATGTCACTGTCAAGTCTGACGAGTCCTCTCCTGCCTGGGATTCCTCCGATGCATCCTTGAGTGTAACGCCTATTGCTGCTGGCGCTACTGTTGTTGCTACTGGAAGTCGATCGTCATCCCAGAGGGGAAGTCGGAAGACCACTTGTACTACTTCCAGTAAGCAATTGACTGTCCAACAGTCCTTTGCGAGGAAGATGAAATATCACAGCAGTCATCCTGCTGCAAAGCGGATAACTCAGGTCTTGGCAGCTTCGGTGGTGTTAAACGTGTATCCGGTATCCAGCGTTAATTCACAGGGAACTAGAGAATTGCTTGAGGTAGTGTGTCCCCGGTACCAAATACCATCTAGGTTCCATTTCTCTAGGCAGGCGATACCGAGAATGTACACAGATGTCAGAAAAAGAGTCACCAGTGTCCTAAAAAATGCAGTTGTACCCAATGTCCACTTAACCACGGACATGTGGACAAGTGGAGCAGGGCAAACTCAGGACTATATGACTGTGACAGCCCACTGGGTAGATGTATTGCCTCCCGCAGCAAGAACAGCAGCGGCTGCACCAGTAGCAGCATCTCGCAAACGCCAACTCGTTCCTAGGCAGGCTACGCTTTGTATCACCGCTTTCCATAAGAGGCACACAGCTGACAACCTCTTACGGAAACTGAGGAACATCATCGCAGAATGGCTTACCCCAATTGGACTCTCCTGGGGATTTGTGACATCGGACAACGCCACCAATATTGTGCGTGCATTACATGTGGGCAAATTCCAGCACGTCCCATGTTTTGCACATACATTGAATTTGGTGGTGCAGAATTATTTAAAAAACGACAGGGGCGTGCAAGAGATGCTGTCGGTGGCCCGAAGAATTGCGGGCCACTTTCGGCATTCAGCAACCGCGTGCCGAAGACTGGAGCACCAGCAAACACTCCTGAACCCGCCCCGCCATCATCTGAAGCAAGAGGTGGTAACGAAGTGGAATTCAACCCTCTATGTGCTTCAGAGGATGGAGGAGCAGCAAAAGGCCATTCAAGCCTATACAGCTACCCACGATATAGGCAAAGGAGGGGAAATGCACCTGACTCAAGCGCAGTGGAGAATGATTTCAACGTTGTGCAAGGTTCTGCAACCCTTTGAACTTGCCATACGTGAAGTCAGTTCAGACACTGCCAGCCTGAGTCAGGTCATTCCCCTCATCAGGCTTTTGCAGAAGAAGCTGGAGAGATTGAAGGAGGAGCTAAAATGGAGCGATTCCGCTAGGCATGTGGGACTTGTGGATGGAGCCCTTAATTCGCTTATCCAGGATTCACGGGTGGTCAATCTGTTGAAATCAGAGCACTACATTTTGGCCACCGTGCTCGATCCTAGATTTAAAACCTACGTTGTATCTCTCTTTCTGGCAGACACAAGTCTGCAGAGGTTCAAAGACCTGCTGGTGAGAAAATTGTCAAGTCAAGCGGAACGTGACCCGTCAACAGCTCCTCCTTCACATTCTCCCACAACTGGGGCTGCGAGGAAAAGGCTAAGAATTCCGAGCCAACCCGCTGGCGGGGATGCAAGGCAGTCTGGAGCGAGTGCTGACATCTGGTCCGGACTGAAGGACCTGCCAACGATTACTGACATGTCGTCTACTATCACTGCATATGATTCTGTCACCATTGAAAGAATGGTGGAGGATTATATGAGTGACCGCATCCAAGTAGGCACGTCAGACAGTCCGTACGTATACTGGCAGAAAAAAGAGGCAATTTGGAGGCCCTTGCACAAACTGGCTTTATTTTACCTAAGTTGCCACCTCCAGTGTGTACTCCGAAAGAGTGTTTAGTGCAGCCGGTCACCTTGTCAGCAATCGGCGTACGAGGTTACTTCCACAAAATGTGGAGAAGATGTTATGATTCCAGTACTCCTGACCGGAGGAGATCTCATGGCAATGGCCAGAGTACTGGAAGGGAATGCTGGTTACGGGAGCTGGAAAGACTAGTTGCCCCTGGCGCCCTAACTCTATTGTCTCACCCGTGCTATCGGAAATCCCTTGCGAGACTATGGTTTCTTGAGCCCCTGGCAGCCACGTTTGAAAGGCGGATTATGTCTGCCCAACTCCGGTGCCCCCCGGTCTTAGTGAGAGACAAAGGGAAATCCGAGGCAGGATGATGACAAGAGGACCTCTGACTGACAACAGGCCAGGGGCAACAAGCTAACTAACCAAACCAGAAGTATGCGCGGACAAACCGCCAGATAAAAAGAACAACCAAAATCCACTAGTCCGTTACTCCTATCCAGCACCGCTGGATACCAGAGTGGATCTGTGGGAGCGGAATCCTCCGCAAAAGCTCCGAAACACAAATAATAAATAATAAGTAATAAAGCGGCCAAGCCGCAACACACGGCTACGCCGTGACTCACGAACACCACTGGATGTTTAAAGGTGCTCAGTCAGGACTCCAGGAACAGATGACAACTTCCGAGTACAGGACAACTGAGGACAGGAACGACCGGGTACAGCAGGACTGGAAACACTCTCAGCAAACAGATACAGCATGCAGGAAGCTATTACCGGCGTCTGTGAGAAGCCCTGGAAGTGTACTTAACAGGGAGTCCTCCAATCAGCTGTTTAGAGGCTGATTGGACTAAATGCCGTGCAGCTGCCTTGCTGCACGGCCAGGAAACAGGTGCCCTTATTAATTTAAATGGACCCAGCAACGGGGAACGCGGTCCGCCAGTGGCGTCCCCGTTGCTAGGGTCCGTGCGGCTCCGTGCGCCCGGCGTCTAGCGTTGCCAGAGAGCCGGCGGCTGTACGCGCACGGCCTCCCTGGTTGCTAGGCGCCGGACCGCACCGACGAGCGGACCCCGGCGCCTAACAGTACCCCCCCCTTGAGGAGGGGTCAAGGAACCCCTAAAGCCAGGTTTCCGAGGAAATTCCTGAAAAAATGCCCTCTTGAGCCTCGGGGCATGGAGATCCTTATCCAGGACCCAAGACCTTTCCTCTGGACCATAGCCTTTCCAGTGCACCAGAAAATAAAGCCGACCCCGGGACAATTTGGAATCGAGAACCTTCTCCACCAAGAACTCCTGATGTCCCTGTACATCTACTGGTGATTTCCCCTGAGAGATCTTCAGAGGAAATCTACTGGAAGAAACGTATGGTTTCAACAGGGAGCAATGGAACGTATTTCCGATTCGGAGAGCTCTTGGTAAACGTAACCGGAAAGCAACTGGATTGATTTTTTTAATAATATGAAATGGTCCAATAAATTTGGGGCCCAATCTAGCTGAGGTTTGTCGAAGTCTAATGTTACGAGTCGACAACCATACCCTGTCTCCCACCTTAAAAGTGCAAGGACGCCGGAGCCTGTCAGAAAATTTTTTCTCTCGAAATGCCGCTCTTCTGAGAGCAAGGTGCACTTTTTTCCAAATGACTCTGAGATGAGAGGTTAAGGTTAGCGAGGAAACAGAAGAATGTTGAAAAAAAAGAATTAGCTCTGGGGTGAAAACCAAAAACTGAAAAGAATGGAGACACATTAGTGGAGGAATGACAAGAATTGTTGTAAGCAAACTCCGCCAAAGGAAGAAACTCGGACCAATCATTCTGGAGTTTGGCTGAGTACAAACGCAAATACTGTTTTAATGATTGATTAACTCGCTCGGTCTGCCCGTTGGATTGGGGATGGTAGCCGGATGTTAAAGACAATTTCATCTTTAATGAGGCACAAAAAGACTTCCAGAATTGTGCAATGAATTGTGGACCCCGATCAGAAACAATATCAGTGGGCAACCCATGAAGTCTGAAAACATGGCGGAGAAACAAAACAACCAATCCCTGGGCAGATGGCAGTCGGGGAAGAGCAATGAAATGGGCCATCTTGCTAAAACGGTCCACTACCACCCATATGACTCGGAATCCGGCTGACAGAGGGAGGTCTACCACAAAATCCATGGAAATATGAGACCATGGCCTGAGAGGAACATTTAAGGGCATAAGTTGCCCGATAGACAAGGAACGGGGAACCTTATGCTGTGCACAGACCTGACAAGAAAAAACAAACTCCTTAATGTCTTTAGAAAGACCAGGCCACCATACTGAGCGGGAGACTAATTCCAAAGTCTTAGAGATCCCCGGATGCCCGGCAACTTTGCTATCATGAAACTCAGTCAAAACAGTAGCTCTCAAAAACTCAGGAACGTAAAGACGACCAGCAGGAGTATTTCCAGGAGCTTGATGTTGAAGCTGCTTTAACTGGGTAAATAAATCTTGTGTGAGGCCTGCCCAAATGACTGAAGACGGAAGTATGGGAGTAACAGGACTGTTATTATGAACTGGAAGAAAACTGCGTGACAGGGCATCCGCCTTGGTATTCTTGGAACCTGGCCTAAAAGTGATAATAAACTTGAAACGAGTAAAAAATAAAGCCCAACGAGCCTGCCGGGCATTCAGCCGCTTAGCTGATTCGATGTACTGAAGATTTTTGTGGTCAGTCAATACTGAAATGGTATGTGTTGCTCACTCAAGCCAATGCCTCCACTACTCAAAAGCCCATTTAATAGCCAGTAACTCCCGGTTACCAACATCGTAGTTGGATTCAGCGGATGAGAATTTCCTGGACATAAAGGCACAAGGATGTAGTTCCAGAGAGTCCGGATCCTTCTGAGATAGGATAGCCCCCACTCCAACCTCCGAGGCATCAACCTCAACAATGAAGGGCAATTCTGGGTTGGGATGTCTGAGGACTGGAGCTGAGACAAAAGCTTGTTTCAAGGCCTGAAAGGATAACTCAGCTTCACGTGACCAGTTGGTAGGATCCGCTCCCTTCTTAGTCAGTGCCACAATGGGAGCAACCAGGTCGGAAAAAGAATGAATAAATCTTCTATAATAATTTGCAAACCCTAAAAAGCGCTGAATTGCTTTTAAGTTGGTGGGTTGCGCCCAACTAAGGATGGCTTGGAGCTTCTTAGGTTCCATACAGAATCCCCGAGGGGAAATAATGTACCCTAAAAAGGATACCTCCGTGACATGAAACTCACACTTCTCCAGCTTGGCATATAGATGATTTTCACGTAATTTTTGAAGAACCTGACGCACCTGGGTAACATGTTGTTCAATTGAATCAGAATAGATCAGGATGTCGTCTAAGTAAACGACCACGAATCTTCCTAGAAAATCACGGAGCACATCGTTAATGAGATCCTGGAAAACTGCCGGAGCGTTAGACAAGCCGAACGGCATCACCAGATACTCGTAGTGACCCGACTGAGTACTGAAAGCCGTCTTCCACTCATCTCCCGACTTGATTCGAATGAGGTTATACGCTCCCCTCAGGTCAATTTTAGAAAAAATCACAGCCGAACGCAGCTGATCAAAGAGGACAGAAATCAGCGGCAGAGGGTAAGTATTTTTAACTGAGATCTTATTCAGGG
Source organism: Pseudophryne corroboree (assembly GCF_028390025.1). Lineage (NCBI taxonomy): Eukaryota > Metazoa > Chordata > Amphibia > Anura > Myobatrachidae > Pseudophryne > Pseudophryne corroboree. Next base: position 482,547,068 of record NC_086449.1, on the reverse strand, counting down.
CTCTAAAGTCAATGCAAGGTCTGAGTGATCCATCTTTTTTCTCCACAAAGAAGAAGCCTGCACTTAAAGGGGATTTAGATGGCCTGATAAATCCTTTCCCTAGGCTCTCCTTAACATACTCATTCATGGCCGCAGTTTCTGGCCCGGATAATGCATATAACCTTCCCTTTGGCAATGTGGCACCAGGAATTAGCTCAATAGCACAATCATAAGGCCGATGGGGAGGCAGAATGTCCGCATTGCCCTTGGAAAACACATCAACAAAGTCCTGGTATTCCACGGGAATGAGTTCGGGAATGGCAGCAGCTATTCTGACGGGAAACGTAATACATTCCTTATTACAGATGGTACCCCATTGTGAAATCTCCCCCGACTGCCAATCAATGATGGGATTATGAAAGGCCAGCCAAGGGTGACCCAGAACCACTGGAACTGCTGGGCAATGGGTAAGGAAAAACTCGATCTTTTCGGAATGAAGAGCTCCTACCGTAAGTAGTACAGGGGGTGTACAGAGGGAAATAACCCCATTGGACAAGGGACTCCCATCTAAACCATGCATGGTGATACACCTACCCAAGGCTAACTGAGGAATACCTAAGGCCTTGGCCCACGTTAAGTCCATAAAGTTCCCTGCAGCTCAACTGTCAACAAAAGCTGACACCGAAGAACTGAGGCTGCCAAAGGAAACTTTAGCTGGGACTAAAAGGGAGTTATTCGAGGAGATAAGCTGCAGACCAAAGTGAACCCCCTCACAATTCACTTGGTCGAGGCGTTTTCCCGACTTGTTCGGACAATTACGGGCAAAATGTCCCTTAACCCCACAGTACAAACAAAGACCAGAGTTTTGCCTTCTGGCTCTTTCTTCTGGAGACAGCCGGGAGAGACCCATCTGCATGGGCTCCTCTACGTCCTCAGGAATGGAAAATACACATGGAGTATACCTGACAGGTGCTCCTTTTTCAGCCCTCCGCTCTCTGAGACGACGATCAATCTTAATAGAAAGCTCCATGAGTTTATCGAGAGTCTCAGGAGCGGGATACTGAAGGAGACTGTCTTTTATAGACTCTGATAAGCCGAGGCGAAACTGACTGCGCAGGGCTGGGTCATTCCAGCCACAGTCGTTCGACCAACGGCGAAACTCTGTACAAAAAACCTCTGCAGGATTTCTACCCTGTCTGAGAGCGCGTAACTGACTCTCAGCGGATGCCTCTCTATCAGGGTCATCATACAAAAGCCCTAAAGACCCAAAAAAGGCGTCTACTGACAACAACGCCGGATCCTCTGCTTTTAAACTGAATGCCCAGGTCTGAGGATCCCGCTGGAGCAAAGAAATAATAATTCCGACCCGCTGAGATTCAGTACCTGAGGAGATCGGTCTTAAACGAAAATAAAGTTTACAGGATTCTTTAAAATTAAAAAACTCCTTCCTATCACCAGAAAAACGGTCAGGCAAGTGCATTTTTGGTTCAGGGACTACCCTCGGGGAAGTTCGTAAAAGATCTTCCTGCGACTTCACCCGAAGGGAAAGATCCTGAACCATCTGAGTAAGTTCTTGAATCTGGCTGACTAGGAGCTGACCAGGATTTGGCCCTAAACCTGTGGGATTCATGAGGCCGATAACTCTTACAAAACTGAATAAGTAAAAAATTAAACCCTGTTTAATTTTAAGTTTTGGTATGGCCGGTAATAATGTTATGATTCCAGTACTCCTGACCGGAGGAGATCTCATGGCAATGGCCAGAGTACTGGAAGGGAATGCTGGTTACGGGAGCTGGAAAGACTAGTTGCCCCTGGCGCCCTAACTCTATTGTCTCACCCGTGCTATCGGAAATCCCTTGCGAGACTATGGTTTCTTGAGCCCCTGGCAGCCACGTTTGAAAGGCGGATTATGTCTGCCCAACTCCGGTGCCCCCCGGTCTTAGTGAGAGACAAAGGGAAATCCGAGGCAGGATGATGACAAGAGGACCTCTGACTGACAACAGGCCAGGGGCAACAAGCTAACTAACCAAACCAGAAGTATGCGCGGACAAACCGCCAGATAAAAAGAACAACCAAAATCCACTAGTCCGTTACTCCTATCCAGCACCGCTGGATACCAGAGTGGATCTGTGGGAGCGGAATCCTCCGCAAAAGCTCCGAAACACAAATAATAAATAATAAGTAATAAAGCGGCCAAGCCGCAACACACGGCTACGCCGTGACTCACGAACACCACTGGATGTTTAAAGGTGCTCAGTCAGGACTCAAGGAACAGATGACAACTTCCGAGTACAGGACAACTGAGGACAGGAACGACCGGGTACAGCAGGACTGGAAACACTCTCAGCAAACAGATACAGCATGCAGGAAGCTATTACCGGCGTCTGTGAGAAGCCCAGGAAGTATACTTAACAGGGAGTCCTCCAATCAGCTGTTTAGAGGCTGATTGGACTAAATGCCGTGCAGCTGCCTTGCTGCACGGCCAGGAAACAGGTGCCCTTATTAATTTAAATGGACCCAGCAACGGGGAACGCGGTCCGCCAGTGGCGTCCCCGTTGCTAGGGTCCGTGCGGCTCCGTGCGCCCGGCGTCTAGCGTTGCCAGGGAGCCGGCGGCTGTACGCGCACGGCCTCCCTGGTTGCTAGGCGCCGGACCGCACCGACGAGCGGACCCCGGCGCCTAACAGTACCCCCCCCTTGAGGAGGGGTCAAGGAACCCCTAAAGCCAGGTTTCCGAGGAAATTCCCGAAAAAAATGCCCTCTTGAGCCTCGGGGCATGGAGATCCTTATCCAGGACCCAAGACCTTTCCTCTGGACCATAGCCTTTCCAGTGCACCAGAAAATAAAGCCGACCCCGGGACAATTTGGAATCGAGAACCTTCTCCACCAAGAACTCCTGATGTCCCTGTACATCTACTGGTGATTTCCCCTGAGAGATCTTCCGAGGAAATCTACTGGAAGAAACGTATGGTTTCAACAGGGAGCAATGGAACGTATTTCCGATTCGGAGAGCTCTTGGTAAACGTAACCGGAAAGCAACTGGATTGATTTTTTTAATAATATGAGATGGTCCAATAAATTTGGGGCCCAATCTAGCTGAGGTTTGTCGAAGTCTAATGTTACGAGTCGACAACCATACCCTGTCTCCCACCTTAAAAGTGCAAGGACGCCGGAGCCTGTCAGAAAATTTTCTCTCTCGAAATGCCGCTCTTCTGAGAGCAAGGTGCACTTTTTTCCAAATGACTCTGAGATGAGAGGTTAAGGTTAGCGAGGAAACAGAAGAATGTTGAAAAAAAAGAATTAGCTCTGGGGTGAAAACCAAAAACTGAAAAGAATGGAGACACATTAGTGGAGGAATGACAAGAATTGTTGTAAGCAAACTCCGCCAAAGGAAGAAACTCGGACCAATCATTCTGGAGTTTGGCTGAGTACAAACGCAAATACTGTTTTAATGATTGATTAACTCGCTCGGTCTGCCCGTTGGATTGGGGATGGTAGCCGGATGTTAAAGACAATTTCATCTTTAATGAGGCACAAAAAGACTTCCAGAATTGTACAATGAATTGTGGACCCCGATCAGAAACAATATCAGTGGGCAACCCATGAAGTCTGAAAACATGGCGGAGAAACAAAACAACCAATCCCTGGGCAGATGGCAGTCGGGGAAGAGCAATGAAATGGGCCATCTTGCTAAAACGGTCCACTACCACCCATATGACTCGGAATCCGGCTGACAGAGGGAGGTCTACCACAAAATCCATGGAAATATGAGACCATGGCCTGAGAGGAACATTTAAGGGCATAAGTTGCCCGATAGACAAGGAACGGGGAACCTTATGCTGTGCACAGACCTGACAAGAAAAAACAAACTCCTTAATGTCTTTAGAAAGACCAGGCCACCATACTGAGCGGGAGACTAATTCCAAAGTCTTAGAGATCCCCGGATGCCCGGCAACTTTGCTATCATGAAACTCAGTCAAAACAGTAGCTCTCAAAAACTCAGGAACGTAAAGACGACCAGCAGGAGTATTTCCAGGAGCTTGATGTTGAAGCTGCTTTAACTGAATAAATAAATCTTGTGTGAGGCCTGCCCAAATGACTGAAGACGGAAGTATGGGAGTAACAGGACTGTTATTATGAACTGGAAGAAAACTGCGTGACAGGGCATCCGCCTTGGTATTCTTGGAACCTGGCCTAAAAGTGATAATAAACTTGAAACGAGTAAAAAATAAAGCCCAACGAGCCTGCCGGGCATTCAGCCGCTTAGCTGATTCGATGTACTGAAGATTTTTGTGGTCAGTCAATACTGAAATGGTATGTGTTGCTCACTCAAGCCAATGCCTCCACTCCTCGAAAGCCCATTTAATAGCCAGTAACTCCCGGTTACCAACATCGTAGTTGGATTCAGCGGATGAGAATTTCCTGGACATAAAGGCACAAGGATGTAGTTCCAGAGAGTCCGGATCCTTCTGAGATAGGATAGCCCCCACTCCAACCTCCGAGGCATCAACCTCAACAATGAAGGGCAATTCTGGGTTGGGATGTCTGAGGACTGGAGCTGAGACAAAAGCTTGTTTCAAGGCCTGAAAGGATAACTCAGCTTCACGTGACCAGTTGGTAGGATCCGCTCCCTTCTTAGTCAGTGCCACAATGGGAGCAACCAGGTCGGAAAAAGAATGAATAAATCTTCTATAATAATTTGCAAACCCTAAAAAGCGCTGAATTGCTTTTAAGTTGGTGGGTTGCGCCCAACTAAGGATGGCTTGGAGCTTCTTAGGTTCCATACAGAATCCCCGAGGGGAAATAATGTACCCTAAAAAGGATACCTCCGTGACATGAAACTCACACTTCTCCAGCTTGGCATATAGATGATTTTCACGTAATTTTTGAAGAACCTGACGCACCTGGGTAACATGTTGTTCAATTGAATCAGAATAGATCAGGATGTCATCTAAGTAAACGACCACGAATCTTCCTAGAAAATCACGGAGCACATCGTTAATGAGATCCTGGAAAACTGCCGGAGCGTTAGACAAGCCGAACGGCATCACCAGATACTCGTAGTGACCCGACTGAGTACTGAAAGCCGTCTTCCACTCATCTCCCGACTTGATTCGAATGAGGTTATACGCTCCCCTCAGGTCAATTTTAGAAAAAATCACAGCCGAACGCAGCTGATCAAAGAGGACAGAAATCAGCGGCAGAGGGTAAGTATTTTTAACTGAGATCTTATTCAGGGCTCTAAAGTCAATGCAAGGTCTGAGTGATCCATCTTTTTTCTCCACAAAGAAGAAGCCTGCACTTAAAGGGGATTTAGATGGCCTGATAAATCCTTTCCCTAGGCTCTCCTTAACATACTCATTCATGGCCGCAGTTTCTGGCCCGGATAATGCATATAACCTTCCCTTTGGCAATGTGGCACCAGGAATTAGCTCAATAGCACAATCATAAGGCCGATGGGGAGGCAGAATGTCCGCATTGCCCTTGGAAAACACATCAACAAAGTCCTGGTATTCCACGGGAATGAGTTCGGGAATGGCAGCAGCTATTCTGACGGGAAACGTAATACATTCCTTATTACAGATGGTACCCCATTGTGAAATCTCCCCCGACTGCCAATCAATGATGGGATTATGAAAGGCCAGCCAAGGGTGACCCAGAACCACTGGAACTGCTGGGCAATGGGTAAGGAAAAACTCGATCTTTTCGGAATGAAGAGCTCCTACCGTAAGTAGTACAGGGGGTGTACAGAGGGAAATAACCCCATTGGACAAGGGACTCCCATCTAAACCATGCATGGTGATACACCTACCCAAGGCTAACTGAGGAATACCTAAGGCCTTGGCCCACGTTAAGTCCATAAAGTTCCCTGCAGCTCCACTGTCAACAAAAGCTGACACCGAAGAACTGAGGCTGCCAAAGGAAACTTTAGCTGGGACTAAAAGGGAGTTATTCGAGGAGATAAGCTGCAGACCAAAGTGAACCCCCTCACAATTCACTTGGTCGAGGCGTTTTCCCGACTTGTTCGGACAATTACGGGCAAAATGTCCCTTACCCCCACAGTACAAACAAAGACCAGAGTTTTGCCTTCTGGCTCTTTCTTCTGGAGACAGCTGGGAGAGACCCATCTGCATGGGCTCCTCTACGTCCTCAGGAATGTAAAATACACATGGAGTAGACCTGACAGGTGCTCCTTTTTCAGCCCTCCGCTCTCTGAGACGACGATCAATCTTAATAGAAAGCTCCATGAGTTTATCGAGAGTCTCAGGAGCGGGATACTGAAGGAGACTGTCTTTTATAGACTCTGATAAGCCGAGGCGAAACTGACTGCGCAGGGCTGGGTCATTCCAGCCACAGTCGTTCGACCAACGGCGAAACTCTGTACAAAAAACCTCTGCAGGATTTCTACCCTGTCTGAGAGCGCGTAACTGACTCTCAGCGGATGCCTCTCTATCAGGGTCATCATACAAAAGCCCTAAAGACCCAAAAAAGGCGTCTACTGACAACAACGCCGGATCCTCTGCTTTTAAACCGAATGCCCAGGTCTGAGGATCCCGCTGGAGCAAAGAAATAATAATTCCGACCCGCTGAGATTCAGTACCTGAGGAGATCGGTCTTAAACGAAAATAAAGTTTACAGGATTCTTTAAAATTAAAAAACTCCTTCCTATCACCAGAAAAACGGTCAGGCAAGTGCATTTTTGGTTCAGGGACTACCCTCGGGGAAGTTCGTAAAAGATCTTCCTGCGACTTCACCCGAAGGGAAAGATCCTGAACCATCTGAGTAAGTTCTTGAATCTGGCTGACTAGGAGCTGACCAGGATTTGGCCCTAAACCTGTGGGATTCATGAGGCCGATAACTCTTACAAAACTGAATAAGTAAAAAATTAAACCCTGTTTAATTTTAAGTTTTGGTATGGCCGGTAATAATGTTATGATTCCAGTACTCCTGACCGGAGGAGATCTCATGGCAATGGCCAGAGTACTGGAAGGGAATGCTGGTTACGGGACCTGGAAAGACTAGTTGCCCCTGGCGCCCTAACTCTATTGTCTCACCCGTGCTATCGGAAATCCCTTGCGAGACTATGGTTTCTTGAGCCCCTGGCAGCCACGTTTGAAAGGCGGATTATGTCTGCCCAACTCCGGTGCCCCCCGGTCTTAGTGAGAGACAAAGGGAAATCCGAGGCAGGATGATGACAAGAGGACCTCTGACTGACAACAGGCCAGGGGCAACAAGCTAACTAACCAAACCAGAAGTATGCGCGGACAAACCGCCAGATAAAAAGAACAACCAAAATCCACTAGTCCGTTACTCCTATCCAGCACCGCTGGATACCAGAGTGGATCTGTGGGAGCGGAATCCTCCGAAAAAGCTCCGAAACACAAATAATAAATAATAAGTAATAAAGCGGCCAAGCCGCAACACACGGCTACGCCGTGACTCACGAACACCACTGGATGTTTAAAGGTGCTCAGTCAGGACTCCAGGAACAGATGACAACTTCCGAGTACAGGACAACTGAGGACAGGAACGACCGGGTACAGCAGGACTGGAAACACTCTCAGCAAACAGATACAGCATGCAGGAAGCTATTACCGGCGTCTGTGAGAAGCCCTGGAAGTGTACTTAACAGGGAGTCCTCCAATCAGCTGTTTAGAGGCTGATTGGACTAAATGCCGTGCAGCTGCCTTGCTGCACGGCCAGGAAACAGGTGCCCTTATTAATTTAAATGGACCCAGCAACGGGGAACGCGGTCCGCCAGTGGCGTCCCCGTTGCTAGGGTCCGTGCGGCTCCGTGCGCCCGGCGTCTAGCGTTGCCAGGGAGCCGGCGGCTGTACGCGCACGGCGTATCTGGTTGCTAGGCGCCGGACCGCACCGACGAGCAGACCCCGGCGCCTAACAGAAGATGATGTTTATCAAAATGAATTATAATCAATTCCTCCGTGGAGACATTCACCAGCAGCAATTGCCTCCAGAAAGTACACAGGGACCTGAGATGGTGGATTCCAGTGGGGACGAATTAATAATCTGTGAGGAGGAAGATGTACACAGTGAAAGGGGTGAGGAATCGGACGATGACGAGGAGGTGGACATCTTGCCTCTGTAGAGCCAGTTTGTGCAAGGAGAGATTGATTGCTTCTTTTTTGGTGGGGGCCCAAACCAACCAGTCATTTCAGTCACAGTCGTGTGGCAGACCCTGTCGCTGAAATGATGGGTTTGTGTGCATGTCCTGTTTATACAACATAAGGGTGGGTGGTAGGGCCCAAGGACAATTCCATCTTGCACCTCTTTTTTCTTTAATTTATCTTTGCATCATGTGCTGTTTGTGGACTATTTTTTAAATCTGCCATCCTGTCTGACACTGCAGTGCCACTCCTAGATGGGCCAGGTGTTTGTGTCGGCCACTTGGGTCGTTTAGCTTAGTCACACAGTGACCTTGGTGCACCTCTTTTTTTCTTTGCATCATGTGCTGTTTGGGGACTATTTTTTAAATCTGCCATCCTGTCTGACACTGCAGTGCCACTCCTAGATGGGCCAGGTGTTTGTGTCGGCCACTTGGGTCGCTTAGCTTAGTCATCCAGCGACCTCGGTGCAAATTTTAGGACTAAAAATAATATTGTGAGGTGTGAGGTGTTTAGAATAGACTGGAAATGAGTGGAAATTATGGTTATTGAGGTTAATAATACTATGGGATCAAAATGACCCCCAAATTCTATGATTTAAGCTGTTTTTTAGGGTTTTTTGTAAAAAAACACCCGAATCAAAAACACACCCGAATCCGACAAAATTTTTTTAGGGAGGTTTTGCCAAAACGCGTCCGAATCCAAAACACGGCCGCGGAACCGAATCCAAAACCAAAACACAAAACCCGAAAAATTTCCGGTGCACATCTCTAATTAAAATTGACCAAAATCGTATATAGTAATTTCCCTCCCAAGAATTTTTTTTGCATGAAATCTTCATTTTCTGGCAAAATCTCTCTTTTAATTCCCCACTGCACACTGTAATATGATGTGCAGTCAGGGTAGGCAGCAGAGGCGGAACTGTCGGAGATAATGGAGTTGGCTACCCCCAGGCTCCTTCTGTGAAGGCTGCACCTCTCCTCCATTGTCTCCGGCTCCATGTGCTGACCTGTGACCCCTGCCAGTCGATATCAGCCTGAAAAGCTACAAAAAAGCATTTTTTCCCCCCTGACCAGAGATGGGCTCCAGGGGGACCCTTGTGGCAGTGTCTTCCCATTCCTGCAGTTCCAGACCGATCCCACAACCAGTGCTACAAGTATGGCGGTACGGGTCGGTACTGCGTACAGGTAAGAAATTGGCAGCCAGTACGCAGTCCCATCGGGTCGCCTCTTTGCAACCACTGTGTCCGGGGGAGGAGAGCGCAGCATACGGCTCTCCTCTCCTGACCCTCTCCTGCCAAGCAATCAGTCCTCTCTCTTCTCTTCCTTCGCCACCATTGCTAGACCGAGAGCTCTGATTGGCTCATTAACTGGTGTTTGATTGTAGTACATGCCGTTGCTGCAGCCGAAGAAAGAGAAGAGAGACTGGACTGACTGCTGTGCAGGAGAGGGGCAGGAGAGTACAGCTGCATGCAGAGCCAGCCCCAGGCAGCAGCAGCAACCGTGAGTTGCACTGCTGGGGGCATATGTGTATCTGGTACTACACTACTAGGGGCATATGTGTATCTGGCACTATTGTGGCATATGTGTATCTGGCATTACACTACTGGGGGCATATGTGTATCTGGCACTATTGGGGGGCATATGTGTATCTGGCTCTACACTACTGGTGGCATTTGTATATCTGGCACTATTGGGGGGCATATGTGTATCTGGCACTGTACTACTGGGGGCATATGTGTATCTGGCACTGTGGGGCATATGTGTATCTGGCACAGTGGGGGCATATCTGGCACTGTGGGGGCATATGTGTATCTGGCACTGTTGAAGCATATGTGCATCTGGCACTGTGGGGGCATATGTGTATCTGGCACCTTAGGGGCATATATGTATCTGGCACTGTGGGGGCATATGTGTATCATGCTCCCCCATATCACACCCCCATATGTGTATCACGCTCCCCCATATCACACCCCCAATTTCATTGGCCACGCCCCATGTGGCATGTGGCCACGTCCATTTTTTGGCATGTGCACACAATACCACTAAGATTTTTTTTTCTACTTGCACCACTGCCCACAACCCAGGAACCGTTGTCTGATTGTTGCTAGAACCAGGGGTCGCAGAGATATCTGCCTGTAAAGTGCAGGCGGCAGGCCCATGCATTCTCTACAGGGAAATGCCCAGGGACCATCAAGTCAACGTCTTTGCCAGATATCTCCAGTTCTGTAAACTTAAAAATTTAGTTGAGATGTAAAGGAGACTCTCAGCTTCCAGAAGACCCTGTTACACAGTTTTTTCCCCAATACAACCAGAGATATCCAGCTTCAAGCACCATGTCCCAGTGCCAGCTCCACGCCAGAGCCCAAGTTCAACTTTTTTTTACCTTTGAGCCCTGATATCTCCAGAACCACAGGTCAGATCCACTTGACCCAGCCACCATCCGAAAGCTGGGACTCTCTAGTTTCAAGAACACCAGCCTGTAAAGCTATCCTCCAAAGAAGTAGCCACCCCCTCTGAAAAATATGGAATATAAAGCCCACCCCCACTGGTCCCCACCACTGCTTGTTCAATATCCACCTACCCCCCTGGAAGTTAATGGGGGCACTTATCTTCAGATTCTGACATTGGTGGCGTACAGCAAGATATACAGCAGCGGGTTTTTGAAACTTCATAATCACACTTCTCTCTTCCTGAGACTATCTCTCTCTCACCCCCTCTCTCTCTGTCCCTGCCATCTCTCATTCCCTCACTTTTTCTGAGCTGCCATCTCTCATTTCCTCACTTTCTTTATCTCTCGCTCCTCTCTCTGTCTCTCTTTTCCTGACACCCCCTCTCTCTCTCTCACCCCCTCTCTCTTTCTACACCTGACGCTCTCTTGCTGGCCCTACTTTCTTTCTCTCATTCCCTCACTTTCTATGAAACCCTCTTTATCTCTTGCTCCTCTTTTTTGTCTCTCATCCTGACACCCTGATCTCTTTCCCTGATACTCTTTCATCCCTCCCATCTTTCTCTCATTCCCTTACTTTACCTGAGATCCTGCTCTCTGTGTCTCCCTTTCTTCCTGACACCCTCTCTCTCACCCCTCTCTCTCACCCCTCTCTCTCACCCCCTCTTTATCCCTGACACCCTCTCTCTCTCACCCCATCTCTCTATTCCTGACACTCTCTCACTGCTTTCTCTCTTTCTCTCATTCCCTTACTTTTCCTGATACACTCTTTCTCTCCACCTCCTCTGTCTCTATCTTTTCCTGACACCTCTTCTTGCTCTCTCTTCCCCCTCTCTCTATTCCTGACACTCTCACTCTCCCCTCTCTCCTTCCCTTACTTTCCCAGACCTCCCCTCTGTCTCTCCCTGACATTCTCTCTCTCTCTCTAACACCCTATTTCTATCTCACTTCTCTATTTTTCTACCAGATACCTCTTGCATTCTCCCCTTTCTCCTCCTCTCTCCCCCCTCTCTTTCTCTCTCTTTACCTACCTATCTATCTATAGGGGGTAACCAACATTTATCCTGCCTCCAGGCAATTTAAGTCACTTTTAGGGTTAAAAGCATAAAAGCTTCAACAACCCACCGGGTTAACCCATAATCACAGGCACGGGGAGCCTCACCTCTAATCTATCTGCTCTAATAGACCACCAACTCCAACCATTGGTCATCAAAACTCCATCATTCCTAAAAGACACAAAAGACGCCATCAAAAGGATAAAACAGTTTGAATGGGACTCCAACACTTATCTAGTCACTGCCGACGTATCCTCACTATATACGGTGATCAACCACAGGGACGGCCTTGAAGCTATAGAATGGTTTCTAGAACAGACCGATATGAGCAAAGAAAGCAAGACGTTCGTAAAAGACTCTATAGAATTCATACTCACCAACAACTTTTTGTTTTTTTAATGGACACTACTACTTACAGCAGAAGGGGACCGCTATGGGTACCCATTTTGCACCAATTTACGCCAATTCATTCATGGCGTTTTGGGAGCATAGGACCATCTTCACCGGCATAACTTGGGGCTCACAATTGCAAAACTGGAAATGCTATATAGATGATATCATCTTTACATGAAGAGGCGAGAGAGAGGAACTGGACCATTTCTGCTCCACCCTCAATAACAACACAGTCAAGTTACAGTTTACTTGCACCATCAGCAAGGTGGAGGTTAATTTCCTTGATTTGACAATATACACAAAAGACAAAATGTTTCACACAAAATCTTACTGCAAACCGACAGACACACAAAATTACATACTGTATCAACCGATAGCGAGCACCACAATAACTGACTGAAAGGAATTCCCAAAAGCCAATTCTTGAGCATTAAAAGGAACTGCAGCGAAACGACAGTGTGCGACAACCAAATACAACTTTAAAAAAAATCCTTCTTGAAAAAGGGATACAAACGGAGAAAATGTTGAAACAGCAATACAAGAAACCATGTCCGTTGAGAGGTAAAATCTAATCACTGACCAATAAAAGACCACATGAAAATGTAAGATGGATACCAACTGGGCCTTCCTTACCAGCTATGACTCCGATCACAGATACTTTGAGAAAATTATCCAGAAGCACCGGCACATCTCACAAGGGGATCCGACACTGAAGAACATCATTCCGGAAAAACCTCAATTCATCTATCGTAGAGCACCTAATTTAAGAAATCGCCTAGTGCGTAGTGCCCTACCTATAAAAAACATCAATATGATTAGAATGGAAGGTTTCCACCATTGTGGTACCTGCCTGGGCTGCAGACAAGTGAAAGCCAATAAATCAGAGTATATCAAAATAATTGTTAACGGAATCACGTAATTTCATCACCTGTAATACCACGAACGTCATCTACTTGATTACGTGTACCTGCGGATAATCCTACATCGATAGGACATCAAGGTCTCTAAAAACCTGCATCGGGGAACATTTGCGCAACATCCATAAAGGCCTCACCACGCATCATCCTTCCGAGCACTTTAGACAGGAACATCAATGTTCACCAAGTGCTATTAAAGAATTTTTAGGTCTGATTAATATTAAAGCCTCCCGGAAAAATAGGAATTTGGAAAAATTGCTTGCAAAAGCAGAAATGAAAACTATATTTAATCTCAAGACACTTGCATCAACCGGTCTCAATCAGGACTTTGAGATTAAATGGTTTCTTTAAATATGCATTTATTTCACTCATTCCCATATATCATCATTTTTTTTTCTTCCATCAATAGTTTTTATTGAAATTTTTTGCATTGCAAACAGGGGTACAAAAAGGAAAAAGGAAGGGAGGGGGAAGTAGGTACATACGCATATAAGAAAGCGCTTTAACAGACATATGCAGACAATTCAAAGTCGATCACACCAATACATTGTAAGGCAAACAAAAAATAAGTAATGGAGGTGGCAGGGTGGCAATGGGTTTGAAGTAAATATAACACAAATACAAATACAAATAGGGGGTCCTTGTTGTTTTAGGGGGAGGGGGCCACATCAGCCGATGTGCTGGGGGGTGATTGTACAGGAGTTCGGGGAGGTAGTATCAATGCAGCACCCTCACCCTCCGTGGTAAATAGATGCCAAGGCATCCAGCGCACAAATGGAGATTTGGCAGTGAAGGAGTATGGGATGTGTTCAGTCTCCATCAAGAAGTGCAGCTGTATTTTGTGTATCACCTTCAACACTGGAGGTGGTGTGGGTTGTTTCCAGTTTTGGGCTAAAGCCGCACGTGCGGCGAGGCAGATGTGGCCTAGGACATAATGTAGATGTACCCCCATGCTTCGCGGATATATATTCAATAGAGCTATAAGCGGGGAGGGGGAGAGGTCGAGGTTCAGGACTTTGTTGATAAGGCCAAATACCTCTGTCCAGTACCCTTGGATATGGGGGCAAGACCAAAAAATATGGAAGAGGTGGCCAACCTCTCCGCATAGGCGCCAACAAAACTTCGAACATGCCGGCCAGATCGTATGTAGCCTTTCCGGTGTGAGGTACAGTCTGTGGAGTAGCTTAACGTGCATTTCGGAGTGATTCAGGCATTTAGACATAGTGAAGGATGACATAAAAATGTGTTGCCACTGAGAATCTTGGAGAACACATCCCACATCCGTCTCCCACCTGACCTGGGCTCTAGATTTAGAAACAGGGAGTAGTGAGAGTAATGTTTTATACCAGAAGGAAATCTCCCCTCTGGAAGTAGCGTTAGAAAATCGGCCTGTGACTTGCAGGATATCATGTGATGGTAGGGAGGGGGAGAGGTGGAGGCTAGTCCACCAGTGCTGTATTTGATAATATCGAAGCCTCTCAGTGTCTGGTAGAGAGAAGCGTCTCTGGATATCAGAAAAAGAGGCGAATACGGACCCATTAAACAAGTCTCCCAGGACCTCCATCCCTCTGGACCTCCAGCCCGCCAGGCCAATATTAGGGACTAGAGCGGCTACCGTTCGTAGTGAAATCAGAGAGAGATTATGATAGGAAGGGGATATGGCCGCAGTCAGTTTGTCCCAAATCTGGAGTGTGGCACGGGTAGAGGGGAGGATATTTGAGCACTGTGGGCGAAGGGGCCTAGGAATCCAAAAAAGATCCCTCAAGGGAAAACGGGGGCAGGCTGCCTCCTCCAGACACGTCCACCCCGGACATACAGCTTTGTAAAATTCTTTAATCTGGGCAAGAAGGGAGGCCTCTTGGTACAGTGATAAATTGGGCATATCTAGGCCACCGGCTCTCCTTGGTAGAGACATCCTTGCGCGAGCAAGTTTAGGCGGGCGCGAAGACCATATATAGTTAGTGAGGATAGTAGTGGCCTTATCTAGGTACTTTTTAGGGAAGATAAAAGGGATAGTTCGGAACAAGAACATTAACTTAGGGAGCAGCGACATTTTAAAGGCGGCCAGACGGCCCAACCAAGAAACTTCATAGTTGAGCCATGATTTGGTGAAAATCTGGAGGGAGGACAGCAGAGGAGGGAGATTGACATCAAATACAGAGGAGGTAGATGGGGGAATAAGAATACCCAGGTATCGTATCGAGGATGTTTTCCAGTTATACGGATACTTAGTGCGTAATAGGGGCAAGGAGTTAGAGAGGTTAATGGGCAGAGCATCCGTCTTAGAGGCATTTAGTTTATAATACGATGCTGCAGAGTAGCTATCTAAAACAGTATGCAGATGAGGGAGAGTTGTGACTGGGTCTGTTACGAATAGGAGAACATCGTCTGCGAACAGACATAGTTTATGTGACGTGGTGCCTAATCGCAGTCCAGGGAACTGTGGGTCCGCTCGTAGCCTAGCTGCCAGTGGTTCAATGGCTAGCACGAATATGAGAGGGGAGAGGGGGCAGCCCTGGCGGGTGCCATTATAGATTGGAAAAGGGTGAGATAAAAAACCATTACTAAATACCCGGGCCGTCGGGGAGCTATACAGGGCTAATATCGAGGAGAGGATGCGATCGCGTAGGCCGAATTTGGCTAGGACTTCTCGCATATAAGACCAGTTTAAACGATCAAAGGCCTTCTCTGCATCCAAAGATAGCAGAAGGAGACCTTGCTCGGGGGTTAGGGAATCAACAAGATTAAAGACCCGGCGTGTATTATCGGACGCCTGTCTACCCGGGATAAAACCAACTTGGTCCGGATATATCAGGGAGGGGAGGAGGGCGTTCAGCCGAGAGGCTATTAATTTAGCGTATATTTTAATATCCCCATTCAGTAACGCAATGGGATGATAATTTTGGCAAGAGGTCACATCTTTGCCCGGTTTAGGGATCGTGACAATACGCGCCTCGAGCATCTCCTGAGGGAGGGTGCCCTGCGAGGTAATATCGGTGTAGACCGCCACTAGAGAGGGAGCTAGAAGGTCCTGAAACGAAACATAAAAGTCATTAATAAAGTCATCCGGGCCCGGTGCCTTACCCTGAGGGAGGGACTTGATCACTTGGAGGGTTTCTGATAAGGACCATGGGGCATTCAGCAATGCTAATTGTTCGTCTGAAATATTTGGGAGGGTTAAATCCGCTAAGAAGGAGTTGATAGAGGAAGGGGTAGGTTGTGGGGTGTCAGGATCTGCCGAGAGGTTATAGAGATGGGAGTAGAAGTTAGCAAACTGATTCGCTATCTCCCTCGGGTTAGAAATTTTGGTGCCTGTGGGGGATATAATGAGCTTGATTCTATTCCTAGCCTGCTGAGCCCTAAGCTTCCGGGCAAGCATTTTCCCCGGCCTGTTCCCCGCTAGATAAAACTTCTGACGTATCCTATTTAGTGAAGCCTGGGTGCGCGCCATTAGCATTGTCTGAAGTTGGGACCTAATATCTACTAACTGCTTCTGTAAAGATTTCGTAGGTCTAGATTGGTTTTCATCCTCTAAGTCCTTTAGTTTGAGTTCCAAATCGGTCTGGCGTTGTAAACTAAGTTTCTTGAGCTGTGCTCCCGCCTGAATCGCCGCTCCCCGGATGACAGCTTTAAGTGCGCACCAGAAGTTCAGGGTGGACGTGTCTGAAGGAGAATTAAACTCCAAATAGGATGATATACTGTCAGCTATGATTTTTTTTGAAACTGGGTTGGACAGCAAATGGGGAGAGAGTCTCCAAGGACGGGGGGGGGGGGGGGGCAGTGTTGGCTGGCTAGACTCCATTTAAGAATCAGCGGGGCGTGGTCTGACCAAGTTATAGGGAGAATATCTAAAGATCTGGCGAACTGGAGGGTCCATTTGTCCGAAAATATAAAATCAATACGGGAGTAAGAGTTGTGGACAGGGGAATAATAAGTGTACTCCCGTCCTGTGGGGTTTTGCCCTCGCCAAATGTCATAGAGATCAAATTCAGCCAAGAGGTTACGAAAGGCTAAGGAAGGGGCGTTGGGGGGGACTGAAGTGGCGGGAGAGGTCCTGGGAGACCTGTCCAGCTTAGGGTCAAGGACTAAATTAAAATCCCCCATGAGCAAAAGGGAGCCCTTGCGAATCTTATGAATAGTTACACATAACTTTCGGATAAAGGCAACTTGGTGTGAGTTCGGGGCATATGCAGAGACCAGAGTTACCGGTTTTTCGTTTAAAAGGCCGCTCAGTATAAGATACCGGCCGTTTTTGATATATCATCATTTTTAAACATGAATTTTTAATATTACAATCATCTCTGTTAATTTATGATTCTCATTTCTCCTAAATCATGCATCTGTGACTAATAACCCCTTTTTCTCCATCCCTCTATATATCATATCATGCATATCAGAACTAGGAACCCGCTAGCGCTGTCTCTACACTACGTTCAGCGCTAAACACCGCACCGACCTCTTCCGGCGTCTGGAACGCAAATACAGGTGGAAGTCAAGAGGGAAATGACGTCACTTCCGGTTTCGGCACTTTCGGACCGGAAGTCAGCGACACTTCACATGCGGCCGCATTTGAATGGACACAAGGGACAATAAAAGCACAGGACTTTTGCACAGGGGGCATCCTGCCTTGAAAAAGGGACTTAAGAGTCCTGAAATGCATTGGCGTTGCCCTGCAAGGGTACTCCTCTGGTGTGCGGGATGCTGCTGTCGGTATATTGACGTCTATATATTCCATTTAATCCTATGGACAGGCAGACATTACCCCATATAAAAAAGCATAGCTTTATTTATGTACTGTATTTATGTTTGTTAAATCTGTATGATTTGTAGTGTGAAAGGATGTCATGTTTAAATTAGTTTTCCTCTCCCCCTTTGCAGTACTTTGTAATTGAGCAATACATCCCACATGGGAGTGCAGTTTTCAAAAGAGCATCTACATACAGCCAGGTCTATCTTATACATACTGAAACTGATGATTTAATAGTCAGAAACTGGAGCAGTATTGTATCATAAATCTGGAATTACAGAGGACAGTCCACAGCGCTCTGTACTTGGAGGTCACACATTAATAGTTCCTCAGGACATTAGACCAGTGGTTCTCAAAGTTGATCCTCAGGACCCCAAACAGCTCACATTTTTCACACCACCCAGCAGGTGCACAGGTGTATTCATTACTCACTGTCACATTAAATGATCCACAGGTATAGCTAATTAATTCACTTATAATTATGTGAGGAGACCTGGAAAACATGTACTGTTTGGGATCCTGAGCACCAAGTTTGAGAACCATTGCATTAGATCAGTGGTTCCCAAGCTCGGTCCTCAAGAAGTACTAATGGTCAAAGTTTTAAGTATATCCATGCTTGGCCACAGGTGACATAATACCTCAGTCAATATGATTTAGAGCTATATAGATACTTAAAACCTGGATCATTAGCACTCCTTGAGGACTGAGGTTGGGCACCACTGCATTGAACTATCTGTTGGAGTTGGACACTACTTATAGCTCCCTCTTCTTAAGAAATGGGAATGAGCAAGTGGACACAGGGGACAGGAGTTTTTTGCCTGTATTCCGTGGCAGCCCTGGGGAGTTTATGTAATTTAATGAGCTCTGTGATGGTTTATTAGGATGGTATGCCAACATAAAGTAGGCAGAGTGAATGAATTCCTAAAACCCCTTAAGCAGGTCATGTTTTGTGGATTTCTTTAATCATGCGCAATTGAGATCATCTATTTTGCTGTATCAATAATTAGCCCACCTGCTTCTATATACAGAAGTCCCCAAAACATGTTGGGGATTCTTGAGGACTGAAGTTGGTAATCACTGAATTCTAGACAAGAAAAATCACAAAGAACATTTCTACCAGTAGACTGAAATAAGCCAGACTTAATGGCTTATCATATACTTACAAATATCTGTAAATCGAGTCATCTGCATTTTATTTAGAGTGTTCTGGAAACAAAAAAATCTGCTGTTCTTGTGTAGACAAACCCTCCCATAAAAGTAGCTATTTAATTAGGAGACAGAGAAAGTTGAAACCACATGAGTTATAGGTCTTCAGTATGCTGTGCCAATCACCCATTTATACAATCAAGGCCATTTGTACACTTGAGATGGTGCTGTTTTGTTGGTTAAGTTAACTTACATAACACAAACATAAGTAGTAACCGGTTCCTATCAGGTACACACACTTAGTATAAGTAATACATTTAAAATATTGCTTTTAACTTTTTTTTTTTATAGATAATAGAGAAACTAACTCAACCACTCAGACTAGATTAAAAACAGCGGAAAACACCAAAACAATTATATGTTGCTGCTTTTATTTTATTCTGAGTAAACCGGTTAGTTTTGCTATTATCTATTAAATGAAAATCTATGTTTTAAATATCATAATTATACCACATACTGTATGTGCGTCTGATGGGAACTGGTTACTTCTTTATTTTTGTTAAGCACCTTATACCTATCCACTAAGTAACTTACAGCACATTTTGTATATATTCAATCTACTGGAGTAATATGTTTTAACGGTTACAATTTGTGATATTTGCCAGCACAGAAAAACAAAGCAGACGTTTGCACCTGAAAGTAAAACTTATATCCACCTCTAAAGATGAACATACGTGATCAGATAAAATGTCTCTCAGACCGATAGACATTTTATCTGACAGCCAGCAGTTATCATGGGTATACACTGTAAGATTTCTCTCACAGCGCATGGCTCACGATATCTGGGTTCCTCTCCCGGGGAGGAGACATTTACTCCGCTGTGAAGGAATGGGGGGAAAATTGGTAGGTCAGCCGTGGAAGAGTGTACACTGCCAGCCAAATATATGATCTATCTGACATGTTGGACGATGTGGCATATCTGATCGACCGATATTTTGAGATTGGTCGCACAAATACACATTACAATTAGGCGCCGATATAGTTGTTAGGACTTGGCCAACGGAGTCCTGAGCATTTGCCGTTTTAGTACACATGACATAAGGTTGTGTTTTTTTATTACATGGTGCAAAAAGCTATGCTCTGCTACAGCATGCAGTTGGTGTAAAGGCCTCCATACATTATTGTGATTTCTCTTACGGGAGAAATCGTAGCCGATGCTCCTTGAGCCGCACGGAAACTTCACGGCGGCAGGGTCACATGCAATATATCGCATGCTGTCCTTTTGCATGTGACATATTGCATGCGATCCCGTTCCCCGCTGCTGGAGCCCACCCCGAGTCGGTGGTCGGACATGCAGCACGTCTTATTACCGACTCCGATCAGATGCGCATGGGCCCGCACATCGGATCGGATGTCAAACGCATCCAATTTGCCTCCTTTTCACCTGATTTCTCGGCCCGATCCGTCGGAATCGGGTGAAAAGAGGCTATATCGGACAAGAGTATGGCCAGCTTTATGAGATCACAGGTTGATTTATAAAGCCTTAGTGAGTGATAAATAGCACAATGATAATGCACCAGCCAATCAGCTCCTGTCATTTTTCAAACACAGCCTGTAACATGGAAGTTAAGAGCTGATTGGTTGGTGCTTTATCACCGTGCTATTTATCACTCTCCGAGGCTTGATAAATGTGGGCCAAAGTTCATACAACCATGCTCTGTTGTACTGATCTGTTGTCCTAAGTGAGGTTTAGGTGGCAGATAGCTGACTCCTTATTTACCATTCTTTAAGAATCATACTGATTGGGGTTAAAAGTTTCTGAATGAGAGACAATTTTATTTTATTTTACATTAATGTGTAGAACAAGGACATTAGACTGTACTAGTGATTCATCTCATGCAAGATGTATTAAAAACATATCAGTAATGCATGCGTTAGGTTTAATGTATTTTTACCATTTCCACAACACATATACTGTACATAGGCTTACTATCCCTTTAACCTGGGACACTCATGAATTACACAGGTTGTGTGGCTGGCTGACTACAAGCCTGCTTTTCACCTGGTTTTAATCAGCCACAGAACCTGTGTAATTCATGAGTGTCCCCGTTTAAAGGGATTGTATGGTAAGGGCTAAAACACACTACCCGGCTTTTGCCGGCCGGGAAAAAGCCGGACGGCTTTTTCCCGTGCCGGCATTGTAGTTAACAGTGTGAGGGCTAGGGTCCCTTCACACTGCACGGCCCCGGCCCGGCTGCCGGGTTGCAGCCGGTTCTCACCACTGGAAGGTCCGGCGGCCGGGCGGCCGCCGGGCCGTCTTTGCAGCCAGTGAACCGTGTGTGTGAAGGGGAGCTTTCACACACAACGTTTTTTTTCCAAGCCGTGTCTGATGCTGCGCATGCGCACAGCATTACACACGGCTCAAAGCCGTCCTGTGTGCGAGACTCTGCCGGTTTCTCCCGGATGGCAAAAAGCCGGACAAAGTTTTGCCATCCGGGAGAAACCGGCCAGTGTGTTACAGCCCTAAGACTACATATGCAGTATGTGAGCATGTCTTTAGAGCTTTGTAATACTCCATCACAGCCTTGCATAACTGTAGTGTACTTCCAGCTGTCTCTCCTACGAGTGGGAGAGGAGTGGGCACAATGCAGCCAAAGAGGTAACAGGCTGTTTTAGGATTTTATTTTATTGGTTTATTGATTAATGGTAAAGTACAATGCAATAGTTTGCTTTGTCATGCTATTTTCTACCTTGCCTGCCATTTGAAAGATATAAATAGTAGGTTGTTCTACTACATAATATAGGTCACAATGATATTTACAGCTTACTACAAGCATGTCTTCAAAAACAATTTATGTTAAAAATGTTAATGCAACATATACAAATGGAGTTTAAGATTAATTTGAGCTGTCAGTTGTCGGCCTCCAACTGTACAAGTTCATTTTACCTTTTAGTTTAGACATAAATTCACTTGAAAAGACACGCAACTGGAATAAAACATACAGTACATGTAAAGTGAACTGAACACAGCTATGACTTGCCACTGTAATATGTCTTGCACTACACAGCAGCTTTCCCATATGTTATGGTCCCCTAAGGATTTTTTTTTAGCAATTGTTTATACATGTCATGCACTTAGGGCCATTACCTATTGGTAGAGTTATTAATTAGGGCCAATGGAGTGTCCTCATTAACACTGCATGGCAAATTTAATAAAGTTTGGGATGCAGTGTCAGTAGCATTTAACTCAGCCTTGAGGAGAAAATCATAGAAAAATGTTTTTGTTTAGAGCTTTATTATATATATATATATATATATATATATATATATATATATATATATATATATATACAGGTTGAGTATCCCATATCCGAATATTCCAAAATACGGAATTTTTTGAGTGAGAGTGAGATAGTGAAACCTTTGTTTTTTGATGGCTCAATGTACACAAACTTTGTTTAATACACAAAGTTATTAAAAATATTGTATTAAATAACCTTCAGGCTGTCTGTATAAGGCGTATATGAAACATAAATGAATTGTGTGAATGTACACATACTTTGTTTAATGCACAGTTATTAAAAATATTAGCTAAAATTACCTTTAGACTGTGGTTGTATAAGGTGTATATGAAACATAAATGCATTCTGTGCTTAGACTTGGGTCCCATCACCATGATATCTCATTATGGTATGCAATTATTCCGAAATACGGAAAAATCCGATATCCAAAATACTTCTGGTCCCAAGCATTTTGGATAAGGGATACTCAACCTGTATATGTGTATATATATATATATATATATATATATATATAAGCGAAGATTTGTCCTTCTGTCCTTCTGTCTTTCTATACAAATCCACAGTTTACAAGCGAAGTTCGTGAAATTTTACATACGAGCGTATTAAAACACGGCCGAGGCAACTAAAAACACTTGCAATAGAAATTAATTAGGGGTGAGGCAGCAGCACTGAGTATTTCAGCAGACAGCATAACTCTGGAATGCCTGCAGCAATTGACACATTCTTGGTACACATATGACTTACACTCTTAGAACAAACACTGTGGGGCAAGACACCCCTAGAACCCCTAGGAGTGGGACAGCAGCACAGAGTATGTCAGCAGACAGCATAACTGTGGAAGGCCTGGAGCAATTTACACCAAACTTGGTACACATCTAACTTACAATCTGGGAACATACTATGTGGGGGTTAGACAATCCTAGCACCCCTAGGGGTGGGAAAGCAGCACAGAGTATTTCAGGAGACAGCATAACTCCAGAATGTCTGGACCAATTTACAACAAACTTGGTACACATATGACTTACAATCTGGGACCAAACACTGTAGGAGTAAGACACCCCTAGCACTCCTAGGAGTGAGGCAGCAGCACAGAGTTATTCAGCAGACAGCATAACTCTGTAATGCCTAGAGCAATTTACACCAAATTTGGTACACATATGACTTACACTGTGGGAACAAACACTGTGGAGGGAACACACCACTGGTACCCCTACGGATGGCCCAGCCGCACTATATAAGGACAAGCATGATATGTCAGTGATGACAGGGCTGCATCTGACAGGGGCAGTGACATGATGTGAGGAGGGGAATGGAGGTAGCACGAACCCACACACTGAGAGTTAGATCGTAGAAGTACCATGGTCCCCCAGCAGCACAGAGTATATCAGGAGATAGATAATGTGCTGCGCTATATAAGACACTGTAAATAAATTGATAATTTCACAGGGGCACTGACATGATGTGAGGAGGGGAATGTAGGCAGCAGGAAGCCACAGACTGAGAGTTGTATAGTGGGAAGAGCAGGGTCCCTTAAGGGACCAAAAAGGGGTCCGGCCACTACACAAAGTGCCTCAAGGAAGCAAGATATGCCTATGTACTAGATCTCCAACCAACGTAAATTAACAAACAACTATAATTGTAATTTACCACCCTCATCCCGTAGCAAAGCATGGGTATTCAGCTTGTGTATATATATATAATGCAGTTCTCAAGTTTGAACCTCCTGGCATCACTATGATGCCTGGCTGCCCACATTACGATTGAATATGGTAGGTAATCTTCACTGATTTTACTGTTCACCTCTAATCGGTGCAAATGGAAAACAGTAAGATTGATTGTCACATAATGCACTCCATAAATGTTGCGGACCTCAGGGACAGATTTAGGCAGGGGCAATAGGGACAGCAGTCCGGGGCCCTCACACATTAGGGACCCCACAACCTTCTTTTGAATTGTAGGGGTCTCCCTTTGGCGGCACAGATGTTCAGTAACAGCAGCTGCTGAGGAGCTCCTGCACAGTCAGAATTGTGGGATCGCGAACGGAAATCCCACAATACAGTGACTGTAAGCTGCCAGCTTCTGCTGCTCGGCCTGAACTCCCTGTTGCTGCTCTGTAAGTGACTCTGTGTCTGTGTGTGCATGCGCAGGGACCGGAGAGGATGGGGAGGGATTTGACAGCAATAATAGTCGTAGTGGGGCCCACCACAACTTATGTTGCCTCGGGCCCCCACCAGCCTTAATCCGGCCCTGCTGGAAACACTTTGTGGACATCATAGAGCATAAAATCGCTCTCTTTGTAAAGTGAAGAATTTAGATGTAAGCCAGTAGGTCAAAGACTAATGTGAATGGTGCCATTAGTTATGTGACTGATTCAGTATACTGTGTATTATTGGGGTGCCGCTTAAGTTAGTGATCATAATAGTAATTATAGATTGCTCAAAAACCTTCCTCTGCAGTTTTGTTTCACTAGATGTTATCAGGGGTGTATCTAGGGGTCCAAGAGCCCCTGGCAAAGTAAGTGCTGTGTGCCACCCCCACACACACACATATTTGAAATAAGGAGGGCGTATCAAAATAGGTCATGATCATTGTGGGGAAAGGGCGTGGCCACACAATAGTACTTCCAATTCAAATTATGCCACACAGTATCACATTACACCGCACAGTAGTGTCTCTTATTCACGTTATGCCACACAGTAGCACCCCTATAGGAAACACTGCTTATAGAAGGTGTATGGGGAATGCAAATAGAAAATAGAAATTTGGACCAGTGCTAATAAATATATTTCTATTTTTATAAGTGGGATGCGGTCAAACCGCATTCAGGGATGTGACTGCAATATCTCTGTTCTAAGGCGCTCTGTCAATTAGATTACATAGGCTGTAAACACCTCTGCCTGACAGACAGGCAGAGGCGTTAACAGGGAGGGCGGGGGGTGGTGATGGACTGCTGCGGGGGCAGCGTGGGGAAAACGGGGTCGGGACGTCTGAGTGACATCACACGCAGCCACCCCTATGTGAAAAATGGCGGCGGACCATCTGCATACGCAGCCTAGCTGCAGCTGCAGATGGTCTTCCACAGTTGCTGCAACTGCAATTAGATTGCGGTCACAGTCGCTGAGCAGGCCATTCAGCATGCTGGATCGCCTTGCCCTGTGATGGAGGAGCATCCCCCAGCATGCAATAGAAAGGATTGCAGATTCTGATTTTTACTGAATAACCCCCAATGCCAGTGGCGTCATGAGGTGGGTGAGGGGGGTGCGGCCCGCACCCGGGTGTCACCCTTCAATAGGGTGACACCAAAGCGAGCCGCACACTCACACGCACGCACCCCCATCCCCTGACATGACAAAGACAAAGTCTGATCCACGGCTATGGCCACACCCCCTCCTCCCAGGCCCCACCTCCTAAAGCCCAACATTCTCACCTGTCAGTGAGATCAGCAGGCAGCAGCCACAGAGCCGTGCAGGCAGTGCTCTGGCCACCCCTCCCCTCTCCTCCAGAGTCCACTCGGGTCCTGACTGAGCCTGACAGTGACACACACAAGCTCCGCCTCCCACACTATCCTACAGGAGGAAGGAGCTGCTGCTGCTGATATTGATGCATGATGCCAGGTAACTTCTGTAAATGCTCCACGATGAGCAGAATCGATTTATGAAATGTATGTGTGTGTGTGTGTGTCTGTATGGGGGTGAATGTGTTAATGGGCATTGGGATGTGCAAATTGTTGGGTTGAGTGCTAGGTGGGGGAGCTAATTGGGGCTGTGTGAGTTTAGTATGAGGGCTGTGTGAGCGTAGTATGAGTGCTGTGTAGTATGGCTGCTGTGTGAGAGTAGTATGGGTGCTGTGGGAGCATAGTATGGGTGCTGTATGAGAGTAGAAGGGTGCTGTGTGAGAGTAGGATGGGTTCTGTGTGAGCGTAGTATGGGTGCTGTGTAGTATGGGTGCTGTGTAGTATGGGTGCTGTGTAGTATGGGTGCTGTGTAGTATGGGTGCCGTGTAGTATGGGTGCTGTGTGAGCATAGTATGGGTGCTGTGTGAGAGTGGTATGGGTGCCGTGTAGTATGGGTGCTGTGTGAGCTTAGTATGGGCACTGTGTGAGCGTAGTATGGGTGCTGTGTAGTATGGGTGCTGTGTGAGCGTAGTATGGGTGCAGTTTGAGTGTAGTATGAGTGCTGTGTGAGCATAGTATGGGTGCTGTGTTAGCATAGTATGGGTGCTGTGTGAGAGTAGTATGGGTGCTGTGTGAGCGTAGTATGGGTGCTGTGTGAGCGTAGTATGGGTGCAGTTTGAGTGTAGTATGAGTGCTGTGTGAGCATAGTATGGGTGCTGTGTGAGAGTAGTATGGGTGCTGTGTGAGCGTAGTATGGGTGCCGCTGTGTGAGCGTAGTATGGGTGCCGCTGTGTGAGCGTAGTATGGGTGCCGCTGTGTGAGCGTAGTATGGGTGCTGCTGTGTGAGCGTAGTATGAGTGCTGTGTGACGTAGTATGGGTGCTGCTGTGTGACATAGTATGGGTGCTGTGTGAGAGTAGTATGAGTGCTGTGTGAGCATAGTATGGGTGCTGTGTGAGAGTGGTATGGGTGCTATGTGAGCATAGTATGGGTGCTGTGTGAGAGTGGTATGGGTGCCGTGAAGTATGGGTGCTGTGTGAGCTTAGTATGGGCACTGTGTGAGCGTAGTATGGGTGCTGTGTAGTATGGGTGCTGTGTGAGTGTAGTATGGGTGCTGTGTGAGAGTGGTATGGGTGCCGTGTAGTATGGGTGCTGTGTGAGCATAGTATGGGTGCTGTGTGAGAGTGGTATGGGTGCCGTGTAGTATGGGTGCTGTGTGAGCATAGTATGGGTGCTGTGTGAGAGTAGTATGGGTCCTGTTTGAGCGTAGTATGGGTGGTGCTGTGTGAGGGGAGCTTTATGTGAGCTGATAGTGTGGGTGGATTAATGTGCTAATGGGTGTTGGGAGGCGGGATTGATAATGAATTGGGGAGAGATGGGGTAATGGATGCACGGAAACGGGGGGGGGGGGGGCTTCAGTAATGGGTTCTTGGACAGGGATATGTTTGCGGTTGCTGTTTAGGGGAAATTGGTTAATCAGTGCCACCACCAAGTAAATCCCCTGCCACCTCTAAGACACCACATGATACCCCATGTCACCTTTAAGACACCACATGATACCCCATGTGACCTCTAAGACACCACATGATACCCCATGTCACATTTAAGACACCACATGATACCCCATGTCACCTCTAAGACACCACATGATACCCCTTGTCAGCTCTAAAACACCACATGATACCCCATGTCACCACCAAGACACCACATGATACCCCATGTCACCACCAAGACACCACATGATACCCCATGTCACCACCAAGACACCACATGATACCCCATATCCCCACATGTCACCACATTTCACCAGATGAGCTGCGGTTTAGTATGCTTAGGGGGCTATTCAATTGTTTGAAAAGTCAGTTGGGAGTCTGTTTTTTCCTATTTAATAGACAGGAAAAAAATAAGATTTTACTCACCGGTAAATCTATTTCTCGTAGTCCGTAGTGGATGCTGGGACTCCGTAAGGACCATGGGGATTAGCGGCTCCGCAGGAGACTGGGCACAACTAAAGAAAGCTTTAGGACTACCTGGTGTGCACTGGCTCCTCCCACTAAGACCCTCCTCCAGACTTCAGTTAGGATACTGTGCCCGGAAGAGCTGACACAAATAGGAAGGATTTTGAATCCCGGGTAAGACTCACACCAGCCACACCAATCACACCGTATAACTCGTGATATTATACCCAGTTAACAGTATGAAATATAACTGAGCCTCTCAACAGATGGCTCAACAATAACCCTTTAGTTAGGCAATAACTATAAACAAGTATTGCAGACAATCCGCACTTGGGATGGGCGCCCAGCATCCACTACGGGCTACGAGAAATAGATTTACCGGTGAGTAAAATCTTATTTTCTCTGACGTCCTAAGTGGATGCTGGGACTCCGTAAGGACCATGGGGATTATACCAAAGCTCCCAAACGGGCGGGAGAGTGCGGATGACTCTGCAGCACCGAATGAGCAAACTCTAGGTCCTCCTCAGCCAGGGTATCAAACTTGTAGACTGTTGCAAAAATGTTTGAACCCGACCAAGTAACAGCTCGGCAAAGTTGTAAAGCCGAGACCCCTCGGGCAGCCGCCCAAGAAGAGCCCACTTTCCTCGTGGAATGGGCTTTTACAGATTTAGGGTGCGGCAGTCCAGCCGCAGCATGTGCAAGTTGAATCGCGCTACAGATCCAGCGAGCAATAGTCTGCTTAGAAGCAGGAGCACCCAGCTTGTTGGGTGCATACAGGATAAATAGCGAGTCAGTTTTCCTGACTCCAGCCGTCCTGGAAACATATACTTTTCAGGGCCCTGACTACGTCCAGTAACTTGGAATCCTCCAAGTCCCAAGTAGCCGCAGGCACCACAATAGGTTGGTTCACATGAAAAACTGATACCACCTTAGGAAGGAATTGGGAACGAGTCCTCAATTCCGCCTTATCCATATAAAATACAGATAAGGGCTTTTGTATGACAAAGCCGCCAATTCTGATACACGCCTGGCCGACGCCAAGGCCCACAGCATGACCACTTTCCACGTGAGGTATTGTAGCTCCACAGATTTAAGTGGCTCAACCCAATGCGACTTCAGGAAATCCAACACCACGTTGAGATCCTACGGTGCCACTTGAGGCACAAACGGGGGCTGACTATGCAGCACTCCCTTAACAAAAGTCCGAACTTCAGGCAGTGAAGCCAGTTCTATTTTAGAAGAAAATCGATAGAGCCGAAATCTGGACCTTCATGGAACCCAATTTTAGGCCCATAGTCACCTCTGACTGTAGGAAGTGCAGAAATCGACCTAGCTGAAATTTCTCCTTTGGGGCCTTCCTGGCCTCACAGCACGCAACATATTTCCACCATATGCGGTGATAATGATTTGCGTTCACTTCTTTCCTAGCTTTAAATAGCGTAGGGATAACTTCCTCCGGAATGCCCTTTTCCTTCAGGATCCGGCGTTCAACCGCCATGCTGTCAAACGCAGCCGCGGTACGTCTTGGAACAGACAGGCCCCCTGTTGCAGCAGGTCCTGTCTGAGCGGCAGAGGCCATGGGTCCTCTGAGATCATTTCTTGGAGTTCTGGTTACCAAGCTCTTCTTGGCCAACCCGGAACAATGAGTATAGTTCTTACTCCTCTCCTTCTTATTATTCTCATTACCCTGGGTAAGAGAGGCAGAGAAGGGAACACAGACACCGACTGGTACACCCACTGTGTTACCAGAGCGTCCACAGCTATCGCCTGAGGGTCCCTTGACCTGGCGCAATATCTTTGTAGCTTTTTGTTGAGGCGGGACGCCATCATGTCCACCTGTGGCCTTTCCCAACGGTGTACAATCATTTGGAAAACTTCTGGATGAAGTCCCCACTCTCCCGGGTGGAGGTCGTGTCTTCTGAGAAAGTCTGCTTCTCAGTTGTCCACTCCGGGAATGAACACTGCTGACAGTGCTAACACATGATTTTCCGCCCATCGGAGAATCCTTGTGGCTTCTGCCATCGCCATCCTGCTTCTTGTGCCGCCCTGTCGGTTTACATGAGCGACCGCCGTGATGTTGTCTGACTGGATCAGCACCGGCCGGTGTTGAAGCAGGGGTCTAGCCTGACTTAGGGCATTGTAAATGGCCCTTAGTTCCAGAATATTTATGTGTAGGGAAGTCTCCTGACTTTTCCATAGCCATGGAAGTTTCTTCCCTGTGTGACTGCCCCCCAGCCTCGAAGGCTGGCATCCATGGTCACCGGGACCCAGTCCTGTATGCCGAATCTGCGGCCCCCTAGAAGATGAGCACTCTGCAGCCACCACAACAGCGACACCCTGGCCCTTGGAGACAGGGCTATCCGCCGATGCATCTGAAGATGCGACCCGGACCACTTGTCCAACAGATCCCACTGGAAAATCCTTGCATGGGACCTGGCGAATGGAATTGCTTCGTAAGAAGCTACCATCCTTCCCAGGGCTCGCGTGCATTGATGCACCGACACCTGTATACGTATTAGGAGGTCTCTGTCTAGAGACGACAACTCCTTGGACTTCTCCTCCGGGAGAAACCCTTTTTATCCTGTTCTGTGTCCAGAACCATACCCAGGAACAGTAGACGCGTCGTAGGAACCAGCTGCGACTTTGGAATATTCAGAATCCAGCCGTGCTGTTGTAGCACTTCCCGAGATAGTGCTACTCCGCCGAACAACTGCTCCCTGGACCTCGCCTTTATAAGGAGATCGTCCAAGTACAGGATAATTATTTCGGCCATTACCTTGGTAAATACCTTGGTGCCGGGAACAGACCAACGGCAACGTCTGGAATTGGTAATGACAATCCTGTACCACAATTTTGAGGTACTCCTGGTGAAGAGGGTAAATAGGGACATGCAGGTAAGCATCCTTGATGTCCAGTGATACCATGAAATTCTCCAGGCTTGCAATAATCGCCCTGAGCGATTCCATTTTGAACTTGAACCTTCGTATATAAGTGTTCAAGGCTTTCAATTTTAGAATGGGTCTCACCGAACCGTCTGGTTTCGGTACCACAACATTTTGGAATAGTAACCCCGGCCTTGTTGAAGGAGGGGTACCTTGATTTCACCTGCTGGAAGTACAGCTTGTGAATTGCCGCCAGTACTACCTTTCTCCGAGGGCAGCAGGCAAGGCTGATGTGAGGTAACGGCGAGGGGGAGTCGCCTCGAACTCCAGCCTGTATCCCTGTGATACTATTTGCAGAACCTAGGGATCCACCTGTGGGCAAGCCCACTGGTCCCTGATGTTCCCGAGATGCGCCCCTACCGCACCTGTCTCCACCTGTGGAGCCCCAACGTCATGCGGTGGACTCAGAGGAAGCGGGGGAAGATTTTTGATCCTGGGAACTGGCTGCTGGTGCAGCTTTTTCCTTCTTCCCTTGTCTCTGTGCAGAAAGGAAGCGCCTTTGACCCGCTTGCTTTTCTGAAGCCGAAAGGACTGTACCTGAAAATACAGTGCTTTCTTAGGCTGTGAGGAAACCTGAGGTAGAATTTTTTTTTTCCCAGCTGTTGTTGTGGATACGAGGTCCCAGAGACCATCCCCAAACAATTCCTCACCCTTATAAGGCATAATCTCCATGTGCCTTTTATAGGCAGCATCACCTGTCCACTGCCGGGTTTCTAATACCCTCCTGGCAGAATGGACATTGCATTAATTCTGGATGCCAGCCGGCAAATATCCCTCTGTGCATCCTTTATACTGTATCTAAGACGACGTCTTTAATATGCTCTATGTTAGCAAACTATTATCCCTGTCTTAGAATATTAATATTATCTGACTGGGTATCAGACCACGCTGCAGCAGCACTATTTATGCTGAGGCAATTGCAGGTCTCAGTATATAACCTGAGTGTGTATATACAGACTTGAGGATAGCCTCCTGCTTTTTATCAGCAGGCTCCTTCAAGGTGGCCGTATCCTAATACGGCAGTGCCACCTTTTTTGACAAACGTGTGAGCGCCTTATCCACCCTAAGGGATATCTCCCAACGTGACCTATCCTCTGGCGGGAAAGGGTACGCCATCAGTAACTTTTTAGAAATTACCAGTTTCTTATCGGGGGAACCCACGCTACTTTACACACTTCATTCATTCATCTGATGGGGAACAAAACACTGGCTGCTTTTTCTCCCCAAAAATAAAACCCCTTTTATGTGGTACTTGGGTTCATGTCAGAAATGCGTAACACATTTTTCATTGCCGAGATCATGTAACGGATGTTCCTAGTGGATTGTGTATATGTCTCAACCTCGTCGACACTGGAGTCAGACTCCGTGTCGACATCTGTGTCTGCCATCTGAGGTAACGGGCGCTTTTTTGAGCCCCTGATGGCCTTTGAGACGCCTGGGCAGGCGCGGGCTGAGAAGCCGGCTGTCCAACAGCTGTTTTACATCATCCAGCCTTCTATGTAAGGAGTTGACATTGTCGGTTAATACCTTCCACCTATCCATCCACTCTGGTGTTTGCCCCACAGGGGGCGACATCCCATTTATCGGCCTCTGCTCCACCTCCACGTATTCCTCATCCCACATGTCGACACAGCCGTACCGACACACAGCACACACACAGGGAATGCTCTGACTGAGGACAGGACCCCACAAAGTCCTTTGGAGACAGAGAGAGAGTATGCCAGCACACACCAGAGCGCTATATAATGCAGGGATTAACACTATAACTGAGTGATTTTTCCCCCAATAGCTGCTTGTATAAACAATATTGCGCCTAAATTTAGTGCCTCCCCTCTCTTTTTAACCCTTTGAGCCTGAAAACTACAGGGGAGAGCCTGGGGAGCTGTCTTCCAGCTGCACTGTGAAGAGAAAATTGCGCCAGTGTGCTGAGGGAGATAGCTCCGCCCCTTTTTCACGGACTTTTCTCCCGCTTTTTTATGGATTCTGGCAGAGGTATTTATCACATATATAGCCTCTGGGGCTATATATTGTGATGATTTTGCCAGGCAAGGTGTTTATATTGCTGCTCAGGGCGCCCCCCCCCCCCCCCCCCAGCGCCCTGCACCCATCAGTGACCGAAGTGTGAGGTGTGCATGAGGAGCAATGGCGCACAGCTGCAGTGCTGCGCGCTACCTTGGTGAAGACTGAAGTCTTCTGCCGCCGATTTTCCGGAACACTTCTTGCTTCTGGCTCTGTAAGGGGGCCGGCGGCGCGGCTCCGGGACCGAACATCAATGGCCGGTTCCATGCGGTCGATCCCTCTGGAGCTAATGGTGTCCAGTAGCCTAAGAAGCCCAAGCTACCACCAGTTAGGTAGGTTCGCTTCTTCTCCCCTTAGTCCCTCGCTGCAGCGAGTCTGTTGCCAGCAGATCTCACTGTAAAATAAAAAACCTAAAATATACTTTCTTTCTAGGAGCTCAGGAGAGCCCCTAGTGTGCATCCAGCTCAGCCGGGCACAAGAATCTAACTGAGGTCTGGAGGAGGGTCTTAGTGGGAGGAGCCAGTGCACACCAGGTAGTCCTAAAGCTTTCTTTAGTTGTGCCCAGTCTCCTGTGGAGCCGCTAATCCCCATGGTCCTTACGGAGTCCCAGCATCCACTTAGGACGTCAGAAAAACAGACACCCAACTGACTTTTCAAACATTTGAATCTCCCCCTAAACGTAGCAAGACTACAACTGCTTTCTCTAGCATGAGGGGGGCCCGCCCAGCACAGGGCAAGGCCGCCCCACATGCTGCGTCCGCCCCCCGCTGATACACGAGTGCATTGCTATACAGAGATGCGCTTGCATTTTAAGGGTAGCCCTCTGCTTCTGCACCCTAGCTGTGAAGGCAGTCGCCGGGCCGCCATCTTTTGGGTCGCAGCTGCTGCGTGTGCCGTCATGCAACCGCTGCGGCCCGCCCGACAAATGGTCCAGAAACATCTGCGTTGTCTGGACCACGCCCCTCAAACGGTGCGTCGCCGCCCCATCACCTCCCCCCGCCAGGATTCCTTATGGTGTGATAGGGGAGGAGGTCCATGGGGGGTGACACCATGAGTTACCACACCGGGTGACACAACCCTAGTGACGCCTCTGCCCAATGCCATTAGTACATCTGATCCTGCCCTATAGGCACACACATATACACTTACATACTGTCACACACAAAACACATACAGTACATATGATATACAATACAGTCACACATGCAGTATATACAAATAGTTACACACATGAACACATATATACAGTCACATACATACATAGTTACACACTTATTCACACACATAGTCACACACTAATACACACATAAATACAGTAGATACACAAACATATATACACATATAGTCACA
This sequence comes from Pseudophryne corroboree, assembly GCF_028390025.1. Lineage (NCBI taxonomy): Eukaryota > Metazoa > Chordata > Amphibia > Anura > Myobatrachidae > Pseudophryne > Pseudophryne corroboree. The sequence goes on along the minus strand of NC_086449.1, from coordinate 482,513,079 downwards.
TACATAAATGCAGTCACAGACACACATACAGACTATATAGTGTTTACCCCCCTCACTTCACAGACAGGGTACACTCGATGCATGTACTTTAGTAGCTCCTTGTCCTCTCGTCCTCTTCTCCATGCTGCTGGGTTGCCTGGCACTGACTGAGTGCCGTGTAGCCTCACCCCCTACTTCCACTACGCCCACTTCCCGAAGGACAATGCCGTGCAGTGCAGTCCTGTGCCACCCCTCCCATCCCTTAATCTGGATTGTACCTTGTGTGTTACTGCCGGTGCCGGTGTCCAGCGGCACAGCACTGCACTAGTGATCAATCAGACTCAAAATAAACTACAGCTCCCCTGAGCTCCCAGCAACAAGGGATGCTGGGAGCTGTAGTTTATGTTGAGTCTGATTACAAGTAAGGTGCGGTGCGCTGCGCCTGACACTGGCGCCGGCACTAACAGGCAGTCCCCAAGTCTGACAGTACTACTGGATTCTACCCCCTGGCCATGGATGGCACTGCCAGGCGACACCCCCTCCTTGCCTGGCGCCCCTGGCGAGTGCCATCCTGGCCAATGGATAGATACGCTCCTGGATGTTATCACGTTTTTTCATTCTTTGTTAGCTTTACTCTTATACCCTTTAATATAGGGAATATGCTACTGTAAGAAATCAGAAAAAGCTACTGTATTGGTTGTCAGTGAAAAGTTACAGGTCATTGATATATCTTGTTAGCCAGAAAGAGGTGAAGAAGGTAATCAGATGTGCAAAGGCACAAGCTGAGGAGAAAATGCCCCAGTCAGTGGGTAAAGGATGCAAAACTTTTTTTATGTATATAAGTGAAAGGATAAAAACAAAAGGCAAATAATAAGACTAAAGACAGAGACTGGGAGTCTAGTTGAGGTAGACATTGTAATAGCAGATAATCTTAATAATTATTTTTGCTCAGTATTCACTACTAAAAGAGAAGGAAAGGGGCCACAGTTAAGTTGCAGGGGTGTGTTTAGAAAAATGAAACAAGTACATTTACAGAGGAGAAGGTCCTAACAGAACTCTTAAAGCTAAAAGTGGATAAGTCAACGGGGCCAGATGAGATACATCCAAGCATACTAAAAGAGCTCAAAGAGGTACTGGTAGCACCACTAACAGAATTATTCAACCAGTCACTAGCTACTGGAGTAATTCCAGAGGACTGGAAAAAGAGCGAACGTAGTCCCACTGCAAAAAAGTGGAAGCAAGGAAGAGTCAAGTGTCTACCGACCAGTGAGCCTTATATCAGTAGTAGGGAAATGGATGGAAACACTCTTAAAAGAAAAAGTTGTAGATTATCTTAAGTCCAGCAATTTACAGGATCCCAAACAGCATGGATTCACTGGGGGGTGATCATGTCAAACAAACCTAATCGAAATTTTTGACTGTGTGACTAAAGTAATCAATAAAGATGGAGCTGTAGATATAGCTTATCTAGACTTTAGTAAAGCTTTTGACACTGCCCACATCACACAATGCTAAATAAATGTAAAAGCTTGGGATTGGAGACTAAGGGGGGTATTCAATTAGTGCCATTTTTTGACCTGTCAAAAAAATGTCACTTTTCACCCATTTTTAGGTCGAATTTACATTTGACTTATTCAATGCCCGTGCCGTTTTTGTGACTGGTCGAAAAATCTGCCACTGGCGAAAACCACGTGAATCTGCAAATTCACCGGTGATAAACGTGTTTTGGAGAATTCGCAGGTGTTTTTGCCCATTTTTGGTGCAATTTTCACCCATGGCAATTCAACAAAAAAAAAAAGTGAAATGGCATGGGCGAAAATGGATTACAGAACAGGCGAAAATTATCACAATAGAATAACCTGTGTCAAATTAGTGCCGTTTTTTCGACCATTCGAAAAAATGGCACTTAATTGAATACCCCCCTAAGATGGTTGAATGGTTGCAGGATAGAAAACAGAGTATAGAAAACAGAGAGTTGTAGTAAATGGAGTGCATTTATAGTGGGAAATGTTACCAGTTGAGAACCCCAGGGATCTGTACTTGGACCAGTGCTTTTTAATATCTTTATTGGTGACATTGCTAATGGCATTAAATGGAAAGTGTGCCTTTTTGCAGATGACACATAGTTATGCAACAGGGTAGACACACCAGGAGAGGTGAAACAAATAATTGATAATCTAGGTAGACTAGAGGAATGGTCAAGAGCATGGCAATTACAGTTTAATGCCAAAAAATGCATCATGCACTTGGGTCTCAGAAATCCAAAAGCTAAATATAGTACTAATGGCACTATGCTGAAACTACTGAAGAGCAAAGTGATTTAGGAGTAACTATTTCAGGTGACAAAGGCAGGTAAGCAATGTAACAAAGCAATGAGGAAGGCTAGTTAGATGCTTGGTTGCATAGGGAGAGGAATCAGCAGCAGAAAGAAAGTAATAATGCCACTGTAAAGGTCATGACCTCATCTTGAATACTGTGTTCAATTCTGGAGGCCATATCTTCAGAAGGATATTAATACATTAGAGACTGTACAAAGAAGGGCAACAAAAATGGTGAATGGCATACATCACAAAACATACCCAGAAAAACTAAAAAATCTCAATATGTATAGTTTGGAGCAGAGAAGGAAAACGGGAGGGGGGGGGGGGGCATGATAGAAACATCCAAATATATCAAGGGTTTTACCAAAGTCCAGGAGGGAAACATTCTTCAAATGACCACGGGGATAGGCACTGAACATGGAGGGAGGTAGGTTCAGGGGAAATTTGAGGAAAAATGACTTCACAGAAAGTGTAGTGGGCAAGTGGAATAGCCTCCCATCAGAGATGGTAGAGGCTAAGTCAGTAGAGCAATTGAAACATGCACGGAATAGACATAAGGAAAGAAATAAGGATCAAAGGTAGACTAGATGGGCCAAGTGGTTCTTATCTGCCATTAAACTCTATGTTTCTATATTGTATAATGGGCAATACGGTATGTGTCAAACTGTGTAATGGGCATTATGGTGTGTCATTGTAATGGGCATTACGGTGTGTGGCATAATGTGTAATGGGCGTTACGGTGTATGGCATAATGTAAAAATGACAAATAATATAAGGGGCGTGAATCAGGTTTTGTTTCCCTGTGGTGGCCAATCTCTGGCCGTGCAGGTTGCAAAACAGGGGTATAAGGTAGTCTCTGCAAGACCATGCCCATTACAGGAAGGTCAAACCCCCTTTTGTAAGAATTATTTATTCTTACAAAGAAAAAGTCTTCATTCTTCCACTGTAGCTCCTCCAACATTACATACAGCTTAGCCCACCACTGCCCACCCCCGGGAGTTCCTGAACCTATTTTTCTACAAAAATAGCACTGATTGCCCCTTTAAAAAAATTCTGAGTTAGACCAACATCCCACACATGGGGTAAACTCAGACTCCATTGCATCCAGCACAATGGGGGGAATTCAATTGTTTATTTGTGCCCGATCTCTCTGCTAAAGTAATGGCAGATCACAGGGCGATATTCAGTTGCACCCAGTTATCACACTAATTCTGCCATTACACTCACCTTTAGGCGTGCAAAGCACCTGAACCTGACTAAAGTAATGGGTGTGAGTGTGAAAAGGTCCATTTGGGTGCCCAAACGAGTCTCTTTATGCGCATTTCAGCTCACCACCTCCAAGGGTAGCTGTCACGATCCGGGTATCTGGACGCCATTACTTACCCTTCAGATGCCTCCTAAGGCTGGCTCAGCGTTCCAGGACCGGATCCCGCTGTTCCTGAGTTTCCACATGCAGAATGTCAGAGTGGTGATTTCATCAGCCGCGGCCTCCGCTGTGCCCGCGTGGTTAAATGTGCGCTTGTCAGTCTGGCGTCTCCTGTCTCCTGTGGCCGGCGTCGCCATTACTGTTTCAATTCTCACATGGATTACAAACCAAACTTCCCTCCAAGTGTCTGCATGGGCGCAGCCATCTTGGATTTTGTCATCTGAGCATTTCCACCAATCTGCTGTCTGTATTGTTGATTTGCATAATTGCCTAGCCAACCCCTTCCTTGCTGCAGGTATAAGTAAGCTGTGCCTGAGCAAGGAAGGCGTCAGTGCTTTGGTTGTCTAACCTAGTTCCAGTTTGTCTCTCTCCTGTGGTTGTCTTCCAGGTTCCAGCTCCTGTCTCCAGACTTCTGCTATAGAGACCCGCACCAGCATTCCATCTGCGGTGTAGCCTGCCTCTCCGATCCATTCTGGACTCACCTGTTTCCAGTTACAACAATCACCTGCTTCCAGCCCAGCTTCCAGCAGTGTACAGCTTCTCTTAAAGGGCCGGTGTCCTTTCTGCAGTTTACCACTCTCCACCGGTATTATTATTTCACCGCTCTCAAACTCCAAACTTCATCAATCACCTGCTTCCAGCCCAGCTTCCAGCAGTGTACAGCTTCTCTTAAAGGGCCGGTGTCCTTTCTGCAGTTTACCACTCTCCACCGGTATTATTATTTCACCGCTCTTAAACTCCAAACTTCATTATTATTTCATCGCTCTCAAGTTCGTTTATTATTTAACTGGTTCCAGCCAGTATCCACTCCGTACCAACAACAGTCTGGTTCCAGCCAGTATCCACAGCAGCCGTTTTATCTTCAGCAACCCAGCCTTTCCTGGAACACCAGCTGGTACGATCCTGGGTTCTCTCCATTGCTACAGACAGGTCTGGTAAGAACTTTCCAACTAGAAGATTATAAGAACTGTCTCACTCTACCAGTGCCTGTGGCCCTTGCCACCCTGTAGTACCCAGGAATTGTATTTATCCTCTGTTGACTTTTATGTTTCCTTTACTGCTGCTGTGTTACGGAGTTTGTCATAATAAACATCATTGACTTTTATCCTGGTTGTCGTGGTCACGCCTTCGGGCAGTTATTCTACATGTTACTTACATGTCTAGGGGTCTGATACAACCTCCCAGGTTCCGTTACATCTCAGCCCCTACAACTGAGGCTGCCTCCCGTCAGCTCAGGCCCTCAGTTGTGACAGTAAGCACTGACCTAATGAATCCAGCCGGAGACCAGGATCAAGCGGCCAGGCCAATGGAAGAACTGGCAGCCCGACTTGAACATCAGGAGGCTGCACAGGGCCACATCATCCGCTGTCTCCAGGATCTCTCTACACGGCTGGATGGTATTCAAACGACCCTCCGTGGACCTGGCACGTCCGGTGCGTCCACTACAGTGACACCAGCTGTAACCCCACCCACCTTACCCATTTCCAGTCCACATCTTCATCTTCCAACGCCAGCAAAATTTGATGGATCTCCAAGGTTCTGCAGGGGATTTCTCAATCAATGTGAAATCCACTTTGAGCTTCTACCTGGCAATTTCTTCAGTGACCGTACCAAAATTGCCTATATCATCTCCCTTCTCAGTGGCTCAGCCCTTGACTGGGCATCACCTTTATGGGAGAAGTCTGATCCCCTGCTATCCTCCTATACTGACTTTGTAGCTACATTCAGGCGCATCTTCGACGAGCCAGGCCGGATAACATCTGCTTCATCTGAGATTCTCCGTTTACGCCAGGGAACACGTACTGTGGGACAGTATCTTATACAGTTTAAAATCCTGGCATCCGAACTGGCATGGAACGACGAGGCCCTGTATGCTGCATTCTGGCATGGCTTATCAGAACGCATCAAGGATGAGTTAGCTACCAGAGACTTGCCCTCTAAGTTGGATGAGCTAATTTCTCTTTGCACGAAGGTTGATCTACGTTTCAGAGAGAGAGCAACTGAGCGAGGAAGATCATCTACTCCTAAATCTTCTGCTCCTCCTCCTCGTCAACCATCTCCATCCAAGGATGAGCCTATGCAAATTAGTCGTTCTCGTCTATCTCCCGCTGAGCGCCGAAGACGTCTCTCTGAGTCTCTCTGTCTCTACTGTGCAGCTCCGTCGCACACTATCAATGCCTGTCCCAAACGTCCGGGAAACTCCAGATCCTAGCTCGCCAAGGAGAGGGCCGGCTAGGAGTAATGATCTCCTCTCCATCTCCTCATGACTGTAACCTCCCAGTGTCGCTCCAAATTGCTCAACGTTACAGGAACGTCATTGCCCTCCTTGATTCCGGAGCAGCTGGGAATTTCATAACCGAAGCTTACGTTAAACGGTGGTCCCTACCCACCGAGAGACTGTCCTCGTCCATCTCTTTGACTGCCGTGGATGGCAGCAAGATTTTTGACGCAGTCATTTCCTTAAGGACTCTTCCAGTTCGTCTGAGAGTGGGAGTTCTTCATTCTGAGTATATTTCTTTTTTAGTGATTCCAAGAGCCACACATCCAGTGGTTTTAGGCCTTCCATGGCTCCGTCTCCACAACCCATCAATTGACTGGACGACTACGCAAATACTGGCATGGGGTCCCTCCTGTGCTGAGACTTGTTTTGCCAAAGTTCTTCCTGTTTGTTCTTCCTTCCCCAGGTCATCTGATGTTCCGCCTCCTCCATATCAAGACTTCACGGACGTGTTCAGTAAAGCCTCTGCTGATATCCTTCCTCCTCATAGAGAATGGGACTGCCCAATCGACCTCATTCCAGGGAAGGTTCCACCGCGAGGCCGAACTTATCCGTTGTCTCTGCCTGAGACACACTCCATGGAAGAGTACATCAAAGAGAACCTGGCGAAGGGTTTCATCCGACCATCTTCTTCTCCAGCCGGCGCAGGCTTCTTCTTCGTTAAGAAGAAAGACGGTGGTCTGCGTCCGTGCATCGACTACAGAGGTCTGAACGACATTACCGTCAAGAACCGATACCCTTTACCCCTGATTACCGAGCTCTTTGATAGAGTTAGTGGTGCAACTATTTTCACAAAGCTGGACTTGAGGGGTGCCTACAATCTCATCCGAATCCGTGAGGGTGACGAGTGGAAGACCGCCTTTAACACCCGTGACGGACATTATGAGTACCTCGTCATGCCCTTCGGATTGAGCAACGCTCCAGCAGTCTTCCAGCACTTCGTGAATGAGATTTTCAGGGACATCTTGTACCGCCATGTCGTGGTTTATCTAGACGACATCCTCATCTTTGCTAATAATCTCGAAGATCATCGTTTCTGGGTAAAAGAGGTTCTTTCCCGTCTCCGTGTCAATCACCGCTATTGTAAATTGGAGAAGTGTGTGTTTGAAGTTAAAACCATTCCGTTTCTAGGTTACATTGTGTCCGGTTCCGGACTAGAGATGGATCCTGAGAAACTCCAAGCAATCCAGAATTGGCCTATACCCTTAAGCCTCAAAGGGGTCCAGAGGTTCTTAGGGTTCGCCAATTATTATAGAAAATTTATACGAGACTTTTCCACCATTGTGGCGCCTATCACTGCATTAACCAAGAAAGGTGCTAATCCGTCCAAGTGGTCCGAGGAAGCTACACAGGCCATTCACCTTCTGAAGCAACGGTTCATCTCTGCACCAGTTCTGAAACAGCCCGACACCGACTCTCCTTTTATCTTAGAGGTAGATGCCTCCTCCGTTGGAGTAGGAGCAGTGTTATCCCAGAGGGCCAAAGATGGACATCTACATCCTTGCAGTTTCTTCTCCCGGAAGTTCTCCCCAGCTGAGCGCAACTATGCCATTGGCGATCAGGAGTTGCTAGCCATCAAGCTCGCTCTGGAGGAGTGGAGATACCTGTTGGAGGGAGCTTCCCACTCAATCACCATACTTACCGACCACAAAAATCTTTTATATCTCAAAGGCGCACAATGTCTGAATCCTCGTCAGGCCAGATGGGCACTTTTCTTCTCTAGGTTTGACTTTAAACTCCAGTTCTGTCCGGGTTCTCAGAATCGTAAGGCCGATGCCCTTTCCCGCTCATGGGAGCAAGAAAATGAGTCAGAGTCTGCAGACAAGCATCCTATTATTAATCCGTTGGCATTCTCCACGGTAGGGATGGACTCTACGCCTCCACCAGGGAAAAGTTTTGTTAAGCCAGTTCTAAGGAAGAAGCTCATGCATTGGGTCCATGCTTCCCGTTTTGCTGGACATACAGGCATTCAGAAAACCCTTGAATTTATTTCTAGGTCCTACTGGTGGCCAACTCTGAAGAAGGACGTTATGGAATTTATTGCCTCCTGCCCAAAGTGTGCCCAACACAAAGTCTCCCGCCAGTCGCCTGCGGGGCAACTGGTTCCATTATCTGTTCCCCGTCGACCTTGGACCCATTTGTCGATGGACTTTGTTTCCGATCTACCTATCTGCAACAAGTTTAATACCATCTGGGTGGTAGTTGACCGGTTCACCAAGATGGCACATTTCATCCCTCTCACCGGTCTTCCGTCAGCTTCCAAGTTGGCTCAAGTGTTTATACAAGAGATCTTCCGACTTCACGGTCTTCCTGAAGAGATCATCTCGGATCGTGGAGTACAATTTGTAGCCAAATTTTGGCGAAGTTTGTGTCAAGCCCTCCAAGTCAAGTTAAAGTTTTCCACGGCTTACCATCCTCAGACCAATGGTCAAACTGAGAGGGTGAATCAGGACTTGGAGGCCTTCCTCCGTATATATGTGTCTTCCTCTCAAGATGACTGGGTTCAACTCCTTCCTTGGGCCGAGTTCAGCCACAACAATCAATACCATTCCTCATCTTCTTCTACACCATTCTTCATTAATTATGGATTCCACCCTAAAGTCCCAGAATTCCAACCGCTTCCCGCAACTTCTGTTCCAGCAGTGGATGTCACCTTGCGTCAGTTTTCAAATAACTGGAGGAACGTCCGCGCAGCCCTGCTTAAAGCCTCATTCAGGTATAAGAAGTTTGCCGATAGGAAGCGTAGAGCGGTTCCTGCTCTCAAGGTGGGTGATCGTGTGTGGCTGTCCACGAAGAATTTGAGGTTGAGAGTTCCCAGCATGAAATTTGCACCTCGCTACATCGGACCCTTCAAGATTGAACAAGTCATCAATCCTGTTGCCTACAGGTTACAGTTACCATCCTTCTTGAAAATACCCAGGACATTTCATGTTTCTTTGTTGAAACCGCTGATCCTGAATCGGTTTCATTCCGCACTTCCTCCAGCTCCCAAAGTTCAGACTCAACGGGGAGTCGAGTACGAGGTGGCCAAGATTTTGGACTCACGTTTCCGTTACGGTCAGTTACAATACCTCATTGACTGGAAGGGCTATGGTCCTGAAGAACGCTCTTGGACCAATGCCTCAGACGTCCATGCTCCTGCCTTGGTCCGAAATTTCCACGCAAAATTTCCTTTAAAGCCTAAGAAGTGTCCTGGGGCCACTCCTAAAGGGGGGGGTGCTGTCACGATCCGGGTATCTGGACGCCATTACTTACCCTTCAGATGCCTCCTAAGGCTGGCTCAGCGTTCCAGGACCGGATCCCGCTGTTCCTGAGTTTCCACATGCAGAATGTCAGAGTGGTGATTTCATCAGCCGCGGCCTCCGCTGTGCCCGCGTGGTTAAATGTGCGCTTGTCAGTCTGGCGTCTCCTGTCTCCTGTGGCCGGCGTCGCCATTACTGTTTCAATTCTCACATGGATTACAAACCAAACTTCCCTCCAAGTGTCTGCATGGGCGCAGCCATCTTGGATTTTGTCATCTGAGCATTTCCACCAATCTGCTGTCTGTATTGTTGATTTGCATAATTGCCTAGCCAACCCCTTCCTTGCTGCAGGTATAAGTAAGCTGTGCCTGAGCAAGGAAGGCGTCAGTGCTTTGGTTGTCTAACCTAGTTCCAGTTTGTCTCTCTCCTGTGGTTGTCTTCCAGGTTCCAGCTCCTGTCTCCAGACTTCTGCTATAGAGACCCGCACCAGCATTCCATCTGCGGTGTAGCCTGACTCTCTGATCCATTCTGGACTCACCTGTTTCCAGTTACAACAATCACCTGCTTCCAGCCCAGCTTCCAGCAGTGTACAGCTTCTCTTAAAGGGCCGGTGTCCTTTCTGCAGTTTACCACTCTCCACCGGTATTATTATTTCACCGCTCTCAAACTCCAAACTTCATCAATCACCTGCTTCCAGCCCAGCTTCCAGCAGTGTACAGCTTCTCTTAAAGGGCCGGTGTCCTTTCTGCAGTTTACCACTCTCCACCGGTATTATTATTTCACCGCTCTTAAACTCCAAACTTCATTATTATTTCATCGCTCTCAAGTTCGTTTATTATTTAACTGGTTCCAGCCAGTATCCACTCCGTACCAACAACAGTCTGGTTCCAGCCAGTATCCACAGCAGCCGTTTTATCTTCAGCAACCCAGCCTTTCCTGGAACACCAGCTGGTACGATCCTGGGTTCTCTCCATTGCTACAGACAGGTCTGGTAAGAACTTTCCAACTAGAAGATTATAAGAACTGTCTCACTCTACCAGTGCCTGTGGCCCTTGCCACCCTGTAGTACCCAGGAATTGTATTTATCCTCTGTTGACTTTTATGTTTCCTTTACTGCTGCTGTGTTACGGAGTTTGTCATAATAAACATCATTGACTTTTATCCTGGTTGTCGTGGTCACGCCTTCGGGCAGTTATTCTACATGTTACTTACATGTCTAGGGGTCTGATACAACCTCCCAGGTTCCGTTACATCTCAGCCCCTACAACTGAGGCTGCCTCCCGTCAGCTCAGGCCCTCAGTTGTGACAGTAGCGAGCTGAAATGAACTTTGTGTGCCCGTCGGCAGCAACATTTGAATAGCTGCAGGCAAGTGCTCAAGGGTGCCGGGACCCGCAATATGAATTGAATCCGGCCCAATATGTTAGAAGTGAAGGTCCTCTATCGGGACTCCTGCAGCGCTACTGCACATGCATGGACTTCTGACCACATACGCAGTGGCCATTGCTCTCGAACCCTCTCTTGGTAAGTTTTATTTAATGTAGCCCATAGGCTATAGTGGCTAATGTCATCTTCAGATAGTGTTAGCTGATGGAGCCAAACTCAGCTTAGTAAATCTATGTGCACCTTCTGAGGAAGCCGCTGATAACTTGGACAGGCAGGGAAACGTGTTAAGATCTCCATATTTGCATTACTCCAACTGGTATCATCACCCTTTGTTTTGGAGAAAATAGCAAGGTTTGCTCCGATTGGCACCACTCTCCACTGTGGGAAACAGAAATAAGGACTGCAGAGCAGACACTCCAGGGAAGGCTGCAATATTTGGATTGCACCAGCAGTCGGGAAGCTAATTGCTTTCCTATATAAGAAAGAGACGTATTAGCCCATGGACAAATCAGCACCCCATAGAATGTAAGCTCTCACGAGTAAGGCCCTCTTCCCTCATGTGCTTATCATTTTTCTTACTTTGAGAATCTACAACTGCACCAAATCCAGCAGTCTTCTGCCACCTGATATTTATTTCAGTGTTATCTGCTGATGTAGCTATGTTTATTTACCCTTTGTCTTCAACTGTAAGTTGCTGTTTTCCTGTTTTGCGATTTGTTTATGTACTCAGTAATTGGGCGCTGTGGAACCCTTGAGGCGCCATATAAATAAAGGATAATAATAATAAAATACTATTTATATTACCTACCAACAGAGGTCTAATATATTGAATAACTATCTCCTGGCCAGGAAAGGTAATATTGACATTTCATATTATCTACTAACCCTGTGTATACTAAACACTTAGAGAAGTGACTGTAGCTATGATCAGTATGGCTAAGCTACTTACTAACAAATTATCGCAATTGCTTAGATTAACACCATTTAAGCTTGCACGCAGGATAACTAACAAACAGGGGCCCTCATTCCGAGTTGATCGGTCGCAAGGCGAATTTAGCAGAGTTACACACGCTAAGCCGCCGCCTACTGGGAGTGAATCTTAGCTTCTTAAAATTGCGACCGATGTATTCGCAATATTGCGATTACTAACTACTTAGCAGTTTCAGAGTAGCTCCAGACTTACTCTGCCTGTGCGATCAGTTCAGTGCTTGTCGTTCCTGGTTGACGTCACAAACACACCCAGCGTTCGCCCAGGCACTCCCACCGTTTCTCCGGCCACTCCTGCGTTTTTTCCGGAAACGGTAGCGTTTTCAGCCACACGCCCCTGAAACGCCGTGTTTCCGCCCAGTAACACCCATTTCCTGTGAATCACATTACGATCGCCGGAGCGAAGAAAAAGCCGTGAGTAAAAATACTTTCTTCATAGTAAAGTTACTGGGCGCAGTCGCAGTGCGAACATTGCGCATGCGTACTAAGCGGATTTTCACTGCGATGCGATGAAAAATACCGAGCGAACAACTCGGAATGAGGGCCCGTGACTCTGTATTTGATGGTTTGGTTGGGTGACATTTGACTTACAGAGATAACCAGCTTTTGAAACCCATATGTTTGTGCTAGAGCATCCCGTGGCATCTAAGTGATGTTATTTAATTTTTTACTTTTACATTTATTTTTTTAGTCTAGTACCGGCCAGTGTGTATGTAATATTATATTGTGCATGTTTATGCTGTGTGTTATATATATTTATTGTGTAATTACACACCTGCTTCAGCTGTGCTATATTATTGGAGTGATTTTGTGGTTTTAAGGGCTGCGTACATCCTTATTGATAGCTGCGGGCGAACAAGGTAATTGTTTTCATAATTATTATTATTGTACCTCAGCGCCAGTTTTTTCTTTCCTTTTTTTGTGATTCAAATTTATTAGAATTATGGTAAATCTATAATGCAAAATATGAAATGATCAATTTATAAAGGAAATTATGTAAGCAGGGCCAAATATCCTGTACAGAACAATGTAGCTGGTGCAATTTACTAAGGTTGCCTTTTGACTTATTGGTGTATTACTTAAATCTGCCCTCTCCTATGGGAGTATTTTGTTTTGCAGTCATTTTCATTGTAATATGTTATAAATTCTCTTTATGTATCTAGTATAATGCTACAGTGTTGCAATATACCAGGAGCTAAGAATTTATTTGCATCATAAAATAATAATAATAATAATAATAATTTTTATTTATATAGCGCTCTTTCTCCAACAGGACTCAAGGCGCTTTACAGACATCAAAAACAGTGCACATGATACAGAGGATTTGAGTAATACAACAATAGACAAGCAACACAGACATAAAAGAAAAATCTTAAGTCCACAGAAAGCATAACGCAGGATTGGTGTAGGCATTTTGGGTAATAACTTCCAAGGGTTGTGTATTCCACCCTTATAGGTACCAAGTGCAGCAGCCGTCTTGGGCGCTAAGCGTAGGATTACCCAGGGTGGAATAGTCTACCCCTAGAAGAGATGACACAAAATGGGGGTGATTTCAGAGTCCTACAGTTTAGAGTAGGGTTCCAACAAAACCACAAGGTCCATGTATTTTTCAACCCATCCACAAGTGTACCATATGGGGCAGCCATGTTGGGCGCACTTTGAAGGTTACACTGTGGGAGGTGAGCCATACAAGGGCCAAGTTCATATATGGGAAAACTGATGCTTATGTAGTAGTATGATGTACCCTGCATGTAGGGCACAATGGAAAGGTGTGCAATCAGTGGAGGTAAACATTACAGGAAAAACACATGGGTTGGAAGCGATCAATGGAGAGAAAAAAAAAAAAAAAACACAATAGCAGGTAACTAGTGGCAGAAGTAGGAGTGGGATAACATTTTGATCAGAACTTAGTTCGGGTGGGTAGGAGAATGAGGGGGGCATACTCAGACGCAATGGGGATGTCCCTGCTGATCCTGGTCCTAATGCTGTGCCCCCACAGTTCCCTGTTCATCTTGATGGTTAGGCCCAGGGGCAGACATGATGTTCTCAGCCAGAGAGGTGGTAAGCCTGGTCTTGGTGTTCTCATGTTTGAGGCGAGGAGAGGCCACATAAAGTTCCAGAGTTTTTAGGTTGTAATGCAGTCCTTCTGTTAATTTGTAAGTTTGTTTGACTTCTGTTTTCCTTCGGTTTAACACAGGTATAACACTGCTATTGATATTAGCTGCCACTTAATAACTAGCCACTTCATATACTAGTCACTGCAACGTCCTTATAGGCCTGACGTCCTATACTATACTGGTTAAGTAAGTCTACAAACACATGCTCTTTGTGATTAAAACCCCCTCCCCCACACAGCAACCCTCCACCAAAAGGTGCTAATCAACTACCAAATGTGAAATCTAAGCCCCAGTCAATCACAAAGTTTTTGCTGACTACAGATATAAATCCACTTAACAATTTACCAAATATATCTTTTTAGCAATAAACACACAGTGATCAGCTCTCTGCTGTAGTTACCAAATATATCTTTTTAGCAATAAACACACAGTGATCAGCTCTCTGCTGTAGTTACCAAATATATCTTTTTAGCAATAAACACACAGTGATCAGCTCTCTGCTGTAGTTACCAAATATATCTTTTTAGCAATAAACACACAGTGATCAGCTCTCTGCTGTAGTTACCAAATATATCTTTTTAGCAATAAACACACAGTGATCAGCTCTCTGCTGTAGTTACCAAATATATATTTTTAGCAATAAACACACAGTGATCAGCTCTCTGCTGTAGTTACCTGTTGGTGAAAAGGAGAGACAGGAGTCAATTCCAAATATCAGTTGAAGATGCAACCAATGAAACACAGGTATAACACTGCTATTGATATTAGCTGCCACTTAATAACTAGCCACTTCATATACTAGTCACTGCAACGTCCTTATAGGCCTGACGTCCTATACTATAGGACTATAGGTCCTGCATGTGTTCTATTATTTAGAAATTAAATAAAAAGAAATATTGAATCAATAAAGGAGCAAGGTCATAAAGCAACAAGTGCACTAACGTACAAGAGAATATTGTTTTTTTGTTTTTTATTTTTAAGTTTAAAGAAGGTATGTGATTATTTTTTCATTCACAAATGATATGTTTTGGCATTTCATTTGCATAAACTACACCGAAACATTAGATTTGCTTGTGTCTGCTCCAATTGCTTGGAATCTATAACTCTATGTAAAACCACATATGGTAATGTTAATACTGGGAATATGGTTTACTAGTAAATAGAGATAAACTATTCTAGCCAGGAAATGTTATTACAGGTTGAGTATCCCATATCCAAATATTCCGAAATACGGAATATTCCGATATACGGACTTTTTTTTAGTGAGAGTGAGATAGTGAAACCTTTGTTTTTTGATGGCTCAATGTACACACACTTTGTTTAATACACAAAGTTATTAAAAAATATTGTATTAAATGACCTTCAGGCTGTGTGTATAAGGTGTATATGAAACATAAATTAATTGTGTGAATGTAGACACACTTTGTTTAATGCACAAAGTTACACAAAATATTGGCTAAAATGACCTGCAGGCTGTGTATAAGATGTATATGGAACATAAATGCATTCAGTGCTTAGATTTAGGTCCCAATACCATGATAGCTCATTATGGTATGCAATTATTCCAAAATACGGAAAAATCCGATATCCAAAATACCTCTGGTCCCAAGTATTTTGGATAAGGGATACTCAACCTGTATACTATAACTCATGAAAAAAATTTTTTTATGAAAAATGGCAACATCTTTTTCAGTATTCTAATGTCATTGTACATGCTTATATTGTTTAATGCTCTATCAAGAATATAATTTAATTCTATCATGAATATTTGACAAAAACATCTGGTGAAAATGAATATTCATTCATCTCACAAAAGGACTAACTAGCAAATTTTATAAGCAACATCCAGCACTTTCCTGCCTTTGAGTAAATAAAACACACATCACATCATAGGAAGAGATGAGAACACAATAACAGGCAAGGAACGCGCTTAGCAGAAGCAAATAGTTAACAGCAATTCAGCATTACTTCTCACTCTGGAATGGAAACATCAGCACACAATATATCTAGTTTTATGAAATGTCTAAAAATAAAAATATATCAATGTAATCCCCTTTTGGGGAACATATTATTACGCCATTGTTGGTTTCCTTTACTTGGAAATATTAATAAACTTTGAGTCTACATATTATATCCAGTAGCGGACTCTACCTTCTATCTTTGAGAAATGTCTAATTTGTTTTATATTGTTCTGTCCTAAATGGTTTTAATGAGACTCCTTATAGCATTAAGGGAGTTGTATTAAATGCATCAGTACTTTATGCCCATCATGATAGTAAAAATCTAAAGGAAGAGATAGATAATATGCTCTCCCAAATAGCTGCATTTGCTATAATTGTTAAGAAAACTGCATAGAAGAAATGCAGGCAGATGAATAAAAATAAACTACACACAATGTAACAAACAGAAAATATTGCATAGTCAATAAAAAACTAGTAACAAGACATTCTTTAGATACATTAGTGAAATAAAAGAAGAGAAAAACCTACAATGAAACGTATAGTAAGGCTAAAAACTAAAGGGATATGTGGAAGAAGACATAGAAATTGTCTTAATAAATCAATTTTAATCAGCATTTCATGTGGATCATTTACGTGGTATAGAAAAGATATACCCAACTGTATTGTGGACACGATATATTTACTACAGAAAAGGTGTACACCTTGACCTATCAAAATTGCAAGTAGATAAGTCAAAGGACAAGATACTATAGATCTAACAGTATTCAAGGTTACAACACAAACTTTTTACCAATATATTTCTAGGTGATAAATGAAAAGATGATAAGAGAGAAGACAAAAATAAAAACAAGGTGGAAGAGTGAGTATACTATAGCTTATTTACATTTTTAGCAAGGCATGTCTTCAAACGGAAGAAGGAATGGAAAAAGGTTTGTCTAAAAGAAAGGAGACAGAAGGGAATTGTACAGTAATAGCCTGTAAGATGCAGACACCGCACAAATTTGAGTCTGTTTGATGTTTTAAAGCACCGGTCATTTAAATGGTAGAACCAGATTGTTTTTGCCTATTAAATTATTGACACTTTAAAACATTGGGCAGACTCGCCGGCATCACATTGGTGCCCGCATCTCGCTTCCTATTACATTTCCTTAGTGTTGTACTCAAGGTAATAAAGATGGGCCCAGTAAGAATCAGTCCCCTCATGTTTTCCATCACATAGTAGGAAAGAGATCCGGTCAAGATCCCGACGTTCAGGGTCCCGTAATCCCGACGCCGGAATCCCAACACTGATCGAATTATCATACCGACAATATTGCATTCCGACAAGGAGCATCATCCCAGTTCCGGAATCCCAAACTTACCTTCCCCATGTTGGGATTCTAAGCATTGGGATGCCGAGGTTAGTCTTCTGACTGCCGGCATCCCCCCCCCGCTGGCATTTCCTACTCAACGTGCAGGAAACATAAATGCCTACATTCCTGTCAGCATTCAATGAACAAATCAGTTTTGTCAAGAACTTGGTGCTTCGGGATCTTGCACTGTCACCCTATTCATTGGTTTATATTTTGGCCTGAAGTGAAGAGGTTACACAGCTTCTTAAAGTAATAGTGCCTGGTTGTAGTCAATGGCTCCATGCTGTAAGCTTAGATAAAGAGCTAATAACTAGTGGAGTACATTGGGGAGCAGTGCTGGGTGCTGCTTTGTTGCATGTTTTCAGTGGGTACTGATGTTATTCAAGACTCATCAAGTGTATGTATTTTTGCTTACTATTACATTGGTAAGTTTTACGATGTAGGCCATGCACCATTTTAGTGTTTCTAATGTGTTAATTTCCTTCTGGAGATATGGCCTCTAGAACTGGACACAGTATTCCAGATGAGGCTGTACCAATGACCTATACAGTGGCATTATTACTCTTCCTTTCTTTCTTTCTTTCTTTCTTTCTTTCTTTCTTTCTTTCTTTCTTTCTTTCTTTCTTTCTTTCTTTCTTTCTCTTTCTTTCTTTCTTTCTTTCTTTCTTTCTTTCTTTCTTTCTTTCTTTCTTTCTTTCTCTCTCTCTCTCTCTCTCTTTCTTTCTTTCTTTCTTTCTTTCTTTCTTTCTTTCTTTCTTTCCTCCTCTTCCTCTGCAACCAAGCATCTGACTTGCCTTTCTCATTGCTTTGTTACTTTGCTTACCCGCCTTTACGCTCCCGAAAATAGTGACTTCTAGATAGAGGTGAGTGGTCTGGATTCCAGATCGCTCCGAACATCAGGGATTTGCATCCACCTGAGGCGTTGCTGGGTGTTCCTGCCAGACTTGGATCCCACTTCGAGGCCGATTCTCGTGGGACTTAGATTCTTCAGGACTCAGTGCCATTTCACACTAGTGCACACTGCTGTATGCTGCACTGTACTCTGCTGTAATGATGTACTGTGTCCAGACTCACAAGTGGCTTTGCTCTATTGTGACTGTGTATGAGGGCACACTGCATGCTGCTGTATGCTGCGCTATACTCTTCTCTAATGGTTTGCTGTGACTCCAGACTCACAAGTGACTGTGCTCTATAGTGACTGTGTATGGGGGCCCACTGCAGAGTGCTGAATACTTCGCTATACTCTGTAATGATGTAATGATGTGTTGTTTCCAAACTCACAAGTGTCTGTGCTCTGTATAGTGACTGTGTATAGGGAGCATACTGTATGCTGCTGAGTGCTGTGACTCTGCTGTAAATAGTGTTTGGTGCTCTTTACCCTAGTGCGCTTTGTTAATGTGCATCTACAGTATAAGCCCTGTGATCCATGCAGTTTGAACTGAGCTGCAAGTTAAAAAACAGAATTTTTTTATTGTTTGCCCTGTTTGCTGTGCTTTACCCCATTGTGCTTTGTTCACATGCATCTATAAGCCCTATGATCCATGCAGTTTGAACCATGCTGCAAGTTCAAAAACAGAAGAAAAAATATATAGATCTATTGTTTGTACTGTTTGGTGCACTTTACCCTAGTGCCCTTAATTCAAAGCCCTGCGACTGCACGCAGTTTGATCCGAGCTGCGAGTTCAAAAAATAAAAATAAAAATATATAGATCGATTGTTTGTCACAGCGTAATGGGGTACAGTGCACAGAACAATACAATGTTTTATAGATGTGCTATAAACTGCTGTGCTGTCGCTTAGTAACCAGCCAGCTTGCTGCAGCCTTTGGCCAGTGTTGGTGAAAACAATATTATGAGCTGTGAGGTGGTCAAAATCGACTGGGAATGACTGCAAATTAATGTTATTGAGGTTAATAATGCTATAGGAACAAAAAAGGAGCAAATTATGAGATTTTAACTATTTTAGTCAATTTAAAAAACAAAACAAAACAAATTCAAATCCAAAACCAGACAAAGAATAAGAGCCAAATCCACATCCAGCAAAAATGGCCCAGTGTACATCTTTATGTCTAGATCCCTTTTCTCCTAGTTTCCATTGCAGTACCATCAATACAATATTTAGCCTTTGGATATTTGAGAACCAAGTGTATGATTTTACGTTGTTGCTTGTAAAGCAACTGCAGACAGTTTACAGTCAATTGGAGGTGGGGACAGGGCGGCAATGGGTCCCATTTCACACAATAGAGGTGTGTGGCCTCCGTTTTGTGGGAGTGCAGATCTCAGGGTCTCCATCTTCCTGGCCTCAGCAACAGAGCTTCAGCGGGCGATCCGCATAACCTGAGAGCTACTTAGTTGGCCGATGGTGTCGCAGAATAATCCTCAGATGTAGTAGTAGTTTACACATGCATGCAGGAGGCATCTACTTATACCAGACGTCTCCTGCTGCATTACCATATGTAAGCATCGCTGCTGCAGCTATGCTTACTACAACCACACCTGAAGTGTACCCCGGGGGTGAGGTCTCTGTCCCCCTGTGCATTTTAGGATTATTTGTGTTTGTTTTGAATCCAATGCTATCTGAGATACTGTAGAATAAAATGAATATATATAATTTTAAGTTTGTATGCATTTTGTTCTCGTTGACATCCAATTTTTATTTAAAGTCATTTACACTGGAGCAATAACTGTGCTCTCTTTATTTCTTGTCTTTGGTCTTCATCTTCCTTGTTCTAGAGAATGAGGCATTGCTCACCAGCTGTTAATGAATTAAATTCCTCAATCACGTTGTAATTAACTGACAAAGCCAGTTCTTGTTCATTATACAAAAACATGAGTGAATCAAGGCACTGTTGGGACATTGTACGTCTTAATTTGTTTTTACAAGTTTTGAAAAGGCTCTTTCACATGAATAGTTTGTAACAGGTAAAACTGTAAAGCATTGAACAGATCTGTAAGAGATCTGGAACATGGAGGACCTATCTGATTCCTTTAGCCAAACAAGCCACTCTGTGGTGGTATCCACAGTGCTACATTCATCATAACCGTGAAGCAAGATGACTCTCCCAACACATCCTAGTACACTTCAAATTTGATGGTCATAATCCTCATCTGGTCTCTGCCAATATCTTTTCTCAGCAATTTCCCTATTGCAATTACCTATTTGCAAGTCTCTTGTCCAAATAGCTGGTCAATGTTTTCAAACATTGGGGCATATTCAATTGTCTGTGTGATTTTTGCAATATGAATTACCATGGACATTGAAATATTTTTTTTATTACAGTGGTATGTGTGCACCTGATTCTAGTGGTATTCAACAAAAAAAAAATTGGTTGCAAAATTTCAACTAAAAAAATAAAATTTTGGATACAGCAGTAACAAGAGTGTGGTGTATGACACCTGGTGACAAGAGTGTGGTGTATGACACCTGGTGCGTTGAAAACAGTGACAAGAGTGTGGTGTATGACACCTGGTGCGTTGAAAATCCGATGAAAGGGGGTGTGGCTTTATGGAAAGGGGCATGGCCTCGCAGCACAACCCTGGAGATGCTGGGCTGCCCCCAGAGACTAGTTTGGCTGCACTGCCGGCTAATACACTATGACAGGAGTTGAGTGCTACACATGATGCCACAATGCAGCACCCAGCTTCTGTCATTGAGGAGGAGCTGGCACTTTGGTGTCACCCATCAGAAGGTGACACCCGGGTGCCGGCCGCACCCCCTAGTGATGCTACTGGATAAAAATGTCAGTATTTATTAATGTGTATACCAACACTCACTGCTCTGGAAATATAGTAGACTGTGGACCTTTATATGCAGGTGTCCTGCAGCTTTCAGCAGCTCCTCTCCCTGACAACTGGATAGGAACCTTGTGGCTGTGGAAAAACGTGCGTTAAAAAAAATCGCTCTCAATTGGATATACTCCATTGAGTCTAGGAGAAGTTATTCTCTCCTGTTTCTTTTTATTTTGTAGTCATGCTGGTACTTAAAAGTGTTATCATTATGGGTGGATATTTTTCTCTTCTTAACTGTGGAAACTGAGGAAAATTCTTTACACACAGCCATTTTGGGCACACACATCTAGAACAGTGGTTTGCAACCTTTTTTCGCCTACATACCTCCTGGCAGCCCATTTCTACCACTAACATTAGCAAAGTAAATCATCTCTAATGAATAAAAATATAGTTATATGCACTATTTAAAAAAAAAATTACACTATAGAAACCTAGGAAATCTAATAAATAGCTGGGCACAATTAGCGACTAATTTGCACCTAAGATTTATTGATCCCTTCTGTAATTGCAGGTGAAGGGTGTGAATTGCCATTGCCGCAGCATTTAAATGCCAGCAACAGCAACCCATCTTGCCATCTACACCTGGCCGAATGCCAGATCCACACAAAAGTACTCACTACCCTATGGGGCAGTAAACACTTTTGTGTGAGATTGCGGTGCCCTACAGTGTGGCTGATTCAGCTGGGTAAAGGGATTCGCCAGCAAATGAGTTCCCCACTAAGAGTCAGGCGTCACATCAGTATACGGATGAAAGCGTAAGCCTATTGTATTAGCATGCCCAGTATGAAAATGTATATTTTATACTATAAATCAGGTGACTAACAAAGAGACAATGGATAGCCAGTGCTGATTTGGGGAAAACATGACTTGATTTAATAGCAGACTAAATGAATTGCTGAATTTGACAACATTTAGTTATATACATCTAATTCTAGTTAGAATACAATAATATGGGTGTTTCACAAGTCATTATGCTTTTATGCATTACATTGTTTGACATAGTGGCAAGTTTTCAGTAACTCAGTGTTATTATATCTGATCATTTTGCCTTAGCTATATGAGTATACAATGCCTGAGTAAGTACCATTATACTGTACCATTTTGAGAGTGTGATTATGTTTTCCCATTGCTGACAGGCCAGTGTCATTATGTGTAATAGGGGCATTTTCAGATCAGATCATGGTAATCATGTTATTTAGTCTATGGCTGGGAGTCTACAATAATGCCCTGTAACAACTGTGCTTTCTGCAATGTAATTCTGCTTACTTTGGATACATGTTTGTAATGAAACAAAACAAAATACAAGATGTGTATTTGTTTTTCTCTCTTTGCTTTTTAAAGGCATATTGAAAGATTACAAAGGCAGACAGTGCTTCATTAAGAAGAATGATTAGAAATTGTTATGCACATTTATTAATAGCAAATTATAGTGAGGGAAAATGTATTAATGTGCAAATTGAAAATTACAGCAAAAGGGAAAATGAGAAATGCTGCATAGTTTAAATGTCGTGATGAATAAGGTAATCATTGCAAATGACATGAACATAAAATATATTCATGCACATTTTATAAAGAATTAAGCATAGCTGCGTCTAATTAGCATTATACAATATCTGGCGTGACAATGATTTTAACTTGACGTGTCTTAAGAAGTATACATAACCCTTTAATAAATGGCTGACATTTACACTACTTTGTATATCAGTTCTGCTCTTACTTTATAACATTTTAAGGTTCATTTATTAACTAGAGATGCAGCTTACATGTTCTGAAAGGGCCATTGTGAGCATTCTGGATAGGGCGACAGGTCTACTGTATATGGATAATTCTGCACAGCACAATGGGCAATGATGCAGTGAGCACTGTCTTATGGCCCTGATTCATGCTATGCTGGTGTTCTCGCAATTGAGCAATTATAGGTAACCTGCCGCAATGCACACGTGCAGTGATTGATTCGTGATCACGGTCGCAGTGAGGATTAATTCACAAGTGATTGACAGAGTGCAGCTGTTTTGTTCAAACACAGCCTGTTACATGGCAGGTAGGAGCTGATTGGCTTGTACTGTATCTCTCTCTACTTTATCACTTTACAAGGCTTAGTACATCCCCCCCCCCATGTGCAAAATCTACAAAAAGATGTCTTATGTTGTTAGATGAGATACGTACACAGTATATAAGCAGTTGTGGTTGGACATTGCCACAGCCCACTACAGGGCTTTCAAGATACACAAAACCTTACAATATCTTGGAATTAGTACATAGTTAATATCTGATTAAGAATACTGCTATATCCTTTAAGGTGCAACTATTCTCATGTAAGGCAAAAAGATATTGGGATGGATGTAATGAAGTCTGAGTTGGCCAGTATTGCGGGTTCCCGGCTGAATATGATTGCTGTTTTAAAAAAAATGTCCAAGTTTGGCCTGGAGCCCGCACCTCTGGCCAACTCGGACTTCTTTACGTCTGCCCCTCTATTTCTCAGAAGACGTTAAAAATATTTGTCAGATGAAATAAATGTGGCTACAATAGTACTATATTGAATGAGACGTGAATGAAACTGGGGGATAAAACAGAACTGTATGATGGGATGGTATACTTACTACTTAGTGGTGGTGTGTGTCCACATGTACTAGGAGGACGACTTAGTACAGTATGTGTACATGCATCAATCTAAGTCTCACATGCACATCACTTAAACATGGAAATGTACTGTATAACCGCGTACCCCTTTTGCTGCAGCATTAGACAGCCAGCACTAGGCACATAGTTTTCGCACAGGAAGGTAGTTTTCACTTGGTAAAAGCAGCCTCAGTATGTTACATACATGATACTTTCCAAAGCCTAATAGCCACCAACGCTGGCCATACACTAGCTCGATATCGTGTACGAATACACAATATCGACGTATCATTCAAACCATTGCATGCACATCGTGCATGTTAATGGGTGAGATCAGGTCGCACATCGCATCAGCTAATCATATGCGATGCACATATGATCAGCCGATCATGGCCCCCGGCAATTACGGAGGTACGATAGATTGTATGGTGCAAAAGCACCATACAATCTATCGCATGCCCAGTGGCTGGCAGGGGGATCGTTAGTACGACTCACATCTAATGCGAGTCGTACTAATGTATGGCCAGCACTAATGTTTATGACAGATTAGGAAATATTTATGGTTAAATTTCCTACAAATATACAAGTTAATGTTTCAATTATATATTTTCAAATAAATTTCAGGGTTTTTAGTTTTAGATATTACATGTGTTTGGGGGTTATAATGTTAGTTTTAGGAATGTCATTTTTGGGGTTCTTCTCAAGTTTAATTTTTTCAGAGTTGTCGCACTCAGGATATTTCTGCCTGCTCCTCTTCTGGTAGAATTGATATACTGAGCAGCTTTACAGTATGTAACATTGAGCTATAGCTGAGCTAGAAGGTCTGCCCCACCCACACGTTTAAAGCGTGTCAACCAATACAGGCATTTTATATTGTTTGCCATCACTTCAAATCTGCAAACATTAACAATAATAACCTTTAAATAAAAAAAAAAAAGATCAAGGGTTTAGATTGTGGCAATAAAAAATAGTAATTCTGGAAAAATGAGAAGCTGATCCATGCTCATAATTATTTATTCAACAAACAAACAAACAAACAAACAAACATTCATTTGAACCTTTGTCCTTTTTACTTTGATTAATATTGCCCTAACAGGACGTTTATGTAACAGAAACAGGAGACCAGTATTGTTGTAGTTTTGATATGTATAGATTCAATCTCTTTCAGGTTTAGATCGTTAACCTATCTTTAAAAAAAAGAAAGGACTATAAAGGTCAGCGTTTAGTTCCGAGAGTAGTGCAGGTAGTATTTTTTGCCTTAAGAGTATTATTGCTTTTACTGTTGTTAAGAATATGCTAATAAAATAATTTTTAACGTCAGTGAGAATGGAGCCTAAAAATGTTTTTATCCCTCTGGTGTTCTCTTAGGAAACAGCCAATGCAAACATACACTTTAAAGAGCTTCGAGAAATTCTCTGTCTTCAGAGGATGAAACCTGTCAGCAGATTGGGAATGATCTCAAGCAGCAGGATTTATAGACAGCTCTCTCATCACCGGCTCCACTGTGTATAGAACTCCACTGGTACACTTGCTGACAGATGATAGTCCAAAAGGAGGTGGCCACAAGTGGGAAATTTAACAAATGTACTATTTTCACATACTTCTGAACCGGTGATTATATTTCCTGTATAGACAGAGTAAGATTATACTACCTAGCAGGAAGAACACTGTTTGGGGATTCTGTATTCCCTAAATGGTTACGGCATGTTCGATTGACAATTTCATAAACTGTAGTTTGTGACATTTATCTGAAAGCAAATGGTTACTTATTCATTTTTCAGCAATAGCAGTCAAGCAGGTTTCAGCCTGGGGAACCTCGTTGCCATCAGACACCCATGTGGATAGTCAGTTAAAGCTGAACATTATGACGTCTCCTTGGTTTCCGTGTATCCATGTTAGCTAACTTTTATACCCTCAGTGGATGGTGGCTCTCTGCTT
Organism: Pseudophryne corroboree; assembly: GCF_028390025.1. NCBI lineage: Eukaryota > Metazoa > Chordata > Amphibia > Anura > Myobatrachidae > Pseudophryne > Pseudophryne corroboree. Next base: position 482,487,687 of record NC_086449.1, on the reverse strand, counting down.
ATTAATACAAAAAATTGTTAAATAGAATAATACTCCAGCTCCTTATCTAGCGGCATGAACACCAAGACCATAAACAACTTGTTTATGCACAATAATACATTTCTGCACATATCAGCATAATAACAACCTGCCCACGTCAGTACGTGATTGGTGAATGTCCAGCAATTACTTATTAGCATAGACAGTAAAGTTATGTTTCAATGTTCTGCAACTTCTTTTCATTGCCTTTTCAGTAAGCACAGCACATATAAAACTCTATCCATGACAATAATGAATATATTATGTGTAACCTAGGTCATACAAATTGTACCTGACTTATAGATAAAAACAAATAAATGTATTTAATTAATTGTTCATGACCAAATCTTTAGTTTAAAACATCTAATAAAACTAAAGAAACTTCTATTAAGGAAGGTATGATGATAATAATAATAATAATAATAATAATAATAATAATAATAATAATGGTAACCAAAGCCAAAGTATTCATAATGTAAGCAGGAATAACATAGTCTTTAGAGTAATCTCCTGGCTCTGTGCTTTAAAGCTCCAGGTTTTGTTCTTACTGGACTGCTTTTAGGTATAGATGTTTTGCTTACCAGTAAGTTGTTGAAATGGTTCCACTTCTTCCCCACCTTGCGATGGTCTGGTAGGAAAAAGTGGAACAGTGCAAAGCCTGCAGCCAGGTGAAATGCGTAGGTAAATTGGATAATTTCAATTTTATCCATACCAGAACATGGGAGGGAATGATAGCTGTGGAGTTACCAAGGGCTCGACAACCATCCCAGCAAACTAGATGCAAGCAGCAAGAACCAAGATCACTTACAAGTGTGGTAAGAAAGATGTCACCCATGCCACCGGACTACTGCAAGGTGGGGAAGACAAACAATTTCAACAGTTTCATCCACCTGCTGGTAAGCAAAGGGAGAAAATTGTGCAGCTGTACAGTTGTTGAAGCCTCTCTCTCTCTTTTCACTATGCATGCCTCTCAAAATGTCACTTTCCAATTACTTGAGTAATGGCAATCTTTATTATTCAATACTGAGTAAAAACTAATACTGATAATTACACTGATTGACATCAAAATTGGCAACCTGATTTCTTACAATTATTTTTTAGTTGTAATCTAATTTAGTCTCCCCCTCAGGTGTTAATTTATGAAGTTCCACGTTGTAACGTTTATGTCTGATTTTGAAAAGAGCAATATTTTTACTAGCAAGACATGACTAGTTAAATCATTGTGCTTTGAAATATCCTGCATAAACATGGTTGGAAGCGCCAAGATTTGCGCCCCATGCTTCATAAATAATCCCCCTAAATCTTCATGGCATCCCTATGAGTCAATGATGAGCCCACATAATGTATTGCTTGAACCCTTTGAGATTCAATTTGTGATATCATCATTATTGATGACCACTTTTGGGACGTTACCATTGTTGTCACCGATTAGAGTACCATGTAAACTTGCGAGCAGGGCCTTTCTACCTCTATGTCTGTCTGTTTTTACCCAGTTTTGATCTATTACTGGTTTTCTAATTGTAAAGCGCAACAGAATAAGCTGCGCTTTATAAGAAACTGTGAATAAATAAATAATAAATAGTTGATGTATTCTACTATGGTGCCCTCACTGTGTAATGATGTTATTGCTTTATGTAATCAACACAATCAGCAGCTGTGAAGTTATTGGCAATGTCAAGCATTGTGACATTATTACCGTTGTGATGTAAACTATTTTGATTTCATAAGTGGTTATCACTCATTCTGATGTTACCTCAGGTGTCATTAATTGTGAGGCCATATATTTGTATATTGTCTACTGCAGGCATTCTCAACCATGGTCCTCAAGGCACACCAACAGTGCAGATTTTAGTGATATCCAGGCTTCAGCACAGATGGTTAAATACATAAAAAACTGAGGTACTAATTAAGTCACCTTTGTTCAAGCCTGGAGATCACTAAAACCAGGACTGTTAGTGTGCCTTGAGGACCGAGGTTGGGAAACGCCGGTCTACTGTGTTATTCATGATCACAATACATTACATACATTGAGATTAACTTAATGATTTAACCCATTGTACTGCTTACAGGATAATCACAGGTCTTGATAAACCAGATTCAATGAATATTATTTTGTAATTTCTCTTCACTGAAATGCTATCTTTACTGCTGACAACCTTTGTGATACCATACATTTTATGACATCAGTCATGTAACCCATCCTAAATCATCAGTCACCAACTGTAAGTTCATAACTCATGTTGTCTCCTTTTGTTATGTAGTACTGATGTCACAATTTCTACCCTCCCCTTTGCATCCACACTACTGCAGTTGTGTATAACTACCTACCTTGCCTTCACTCCTCTCAATTCCTTCTTGATTCTTTACAATTAGGCTAGTGTGCCCAACATTTCACAGAGATTGTTCTCACACAAATGATCAATGCCCTACTTCCAGGGAAGTCTAAGGGTTCTCTCTCTGTATTTCTCCTCCTGGATCTCTCTGCCAGTTTCAACATTGTAAATCATCCTCTTCCCCTGTATATTCTCCACCTTATATTGGCCCTCACGATGCAGTTCTTTCCTGGCTCAATTCATACCTACCTAATTGCTCATTGTCTCTCCACTGTTGGGGTCCCACAATGCTCTGTCTTCTGCCCTACTTTTCTCTTTGTGAATTACTTTGCTAAGATCTACCTCTCCTTATCTGACCACTGCATGTCTCTGTCAAATCAGATTATGACACATTACAGTGGCCTCCAGTTCACATTATGCCACATTACAGTGTCCCTCACCATTATAACATCTACTAGACACTCCTCTCACTAAAAATGCAATGTCACACAATTCAGGCTGGGCAATGGATCAGACCCAATTGCTTAGCAGGCAAATCCTGGAAATTGGTGTGCAACTTTATAACTTGGGTCCAGACCCCCCTAAGCCTCTGAGCCCCATAGCAATGGCACTCCTTGCACCCACTATGGTTACAATGCTCAGAGTAGGGTCCCAAGAAAACTGTCAGGTCCATGTACCTTTCATCCCATCCACAAGCATAATAGATGAGGCAGACATGTTGGGCGCACTATGAAGGATACACTGTGGAAGGTGAGCTATACAAGGGCCTAATGCATACACGGGTTAACTGACCCCTGTGTTGTAGTATGGAAATATCCACATGAAGAATAAATTGTGCTCCAGCCAATCAGCTCATAACTGTCATACGTTTGAAAAATGACAGGAGCTGATTGGTTGGAGCACCATGTTTCATTTGTAACGAGTGATAAGAATATCACTCATTGATAAATATGCCCCTTGACATTTTCAATCAAATGTAAGAATAAGCCTGTAGTAAATATTGCCTTTCTATGCCAGTGCATGGGTAATAAAGTCACAATTGCTTAGGCTGTTGTTACATTTCAGACTGGCTCAGTACATTCTGTAGAGTTGTCATGCATCAAAACACATATAAACAGCAAATGGATTTCATAACTCTTCTATATAGTTTTTGCTGTGTGGCTGATTCTGCACAGCTGCATTCAGAATAAGTTTCAGACTGTGAAGGTCACCTGGTAGGTCATACTCATCCAAAAATAAAATAATTCTGCCTTATCCTGTTTTTGCTTTAATTTAAGGAATTCTTGTACTGCAAATGTTGAGTACCTAACGTGAAAAGTATTCGTTATATAATATAATAAAAGAAGCCTACTGATTTCACAAGTGTTGCCCAGCTATCTTTGTTACAGTATATTGTATGAACCGGTTCCTATTAAAATTCTGCTGCATATTTCAGTGATATCATTATATTTAACAACGTGATAAAAGCACAGTCTAACAGTATTTCATGTAGGGAATGGTTCTTGTAATATCCATCCTCATGTGGCATCTAGATTCTCAGTTTTGCTGCTTATGCGTATTCTTCTTAAGAGCAGTATGTTCCTTAATGGTTTAACTCGCTCTTCAGCACTCAAGTGATTTTATCTGCATGTGGTGCTTAGCAACCAAGCTACAAATGTCATGCAGAGTAACTACTCATTATTTATCATAATTTCTGTTGGTAAATGCATATTAGGGGCAATAGACACTTCTGTTAAGTGATGTTTTTAAAAACTCCACATTGGATGTTTGCCACCAATGTCGACAGAACAATTTTAAGGCATTTGAAGTCTTTCGATTCTCTGACTATTCCAGATAACATGTATCAGGAAACATCCACCAAGGAGTGGAAAATATCCGTATCAATGGAAAATCACAGAATTGTTACTGTATAGGAGTGAAAATATTCAGATAGACACTGTTAAAATTGTGTAACTATAGAATGTGGCCTTTTTTCTCTTTTATCAACAAAATATCTCTGCCAAACACAACTAAATATAAAGTACCAGTCATATACAAATCCCCACATTATCACCTTTATAGACCTCCTGTTATGGTACACTTATTCAAAATATCTTTGTTTTAACAGATTTTAGAATTATCTACCAAAGTCATATACATGACAAAAATCTGTCTTCTTTTATACTTTTGCTTAGAATTATCCTTGTTTGGATGGGCAAACTATATTTTCTACAGCCATCTGACATAGGATTGTGTGTACTTTGTGAACCTTTCCCGAGCACTCCCCAGGTGCTGTAGTTCAAAATGCAGTTCCTGCCAAACCTGGAAAATAGGTGGTTCTTTATTCAGCAGTGACCATGATGCCAAAGAAAAGCTGTAGGCTAACCACAAGAGCACAAAAGCAATGGTCTTCTCTTGAAGTAGAAGAGGAAGGAAGTTTAAACGAGATAAATGGTGAAGGACAAATATGACTCTAAGATTTGAAGAATAATTAGCTCATGTGGCGTCCCCATCTCATACTGACTCATCATTTCAAATCACTGCTCAGGGGCGTAACTATGGGTGGGCGAGCAGTGCAGTCGCACAGGGACTTCCGGGTTTAGGGCCCAGGAGTCCTTCTGCGCATGCGGTGGGTGCTGGGAGGGATCGATTGGGAATTGCGGAGAGAAGCCCATAGACTTCTATTGGATAACATCACATAAAGATGGTGTTACCACTAAGGTACAAGCACTAGAATTTATCGGGTCCAAGCTCCAGAATGTAGCTTGGTAAATATGGAAATGCGTCCAAAACTCAGAAAATGTATTTTCAAAGTTTTGCCCGCATTTTCAGCTTTAGTACATTGGGCCCACAGAGAGAGATTCATGTTATAGGCTGTGTTTGAAAAAGGACAGTTGGGTGCTGATTGGTTGGAACGTTATCTCTCTCCAACCTCTTATACATCTCCCCTTATGTGCTTCCCACACCTCTCAAATGCTCAATTGTGTAGGATCATCTTTATGTTGTTAGAATTTGCTTGTGTCATGATCTCCAGCAGTATAGTATTGCACTGATGCTTTACAAATATTGGATAACAATAAAAATAATAGTACAAAGGAGCTTCTTGTAAAGATTTCATATCTGTCACTATAAAGCTATGTTACATTGCTCTCTAGAGAGCACATGTGTACATCACTTTCAGTTGAAAATTTGCATATGTAATGATCAGGCATACATTCAACACAGTTGCAGTTAAGGCATACTGTACTTCAAAGTTTGCCTGGGCCACAACCAATTTATTGTGTGCATTGTGTAAGACTACTGTAGGTACTGTACACCAAGGAACTTTTCATGTGCAGATGTCATGTGTGACTGTGCAGAATTCCAGCCATTATAGTACAGAAAACTCACTGGTTCTTTGCTCCCATGTCCAATTTAATCAACCCCTAGAGTTCATTCTGAGCCACCTGCAGAACTACCCAATCTGGAGGCAGATAAAGGGAACTGTACTCCAAACATACACAAGAAAACACACACTTAAAAAAAAGTGGATCTACATACATACATTGTTAGTAGCAAATGTTACTGTTGCATTACTATAACTGTACAATTCAATGAAGTGTAATATACACAATCAATATTGTCTTGAAGTTTATTAATAAATACTAAAGTTGCATTTTCATTATACAGTATAACTAGAAACACAAATACAGTATAAATGAATTATAAACATCTGCTATTTTCTGCTTTACAAATCTAGTGGGAATCTTCTTTCCCCAAATAGAAATAGAAATTACTGTAAGTAAGGCAAAAAAGTGGCAGCAAAATCATAATATAATATAGCTGTGATAATAATGATTTGTGTACCATCAGTTGAAGGGGTCAGTATGCAACAAGCCTATCACACTGTAAGTAGATAAATAGACTAGACTGTAAACCCTCACGAGCAGGCAGAGACAGTTTGGTGTGCTGTGCCAGAAAGAGCACTTCTCCCACCCCCAATATTCTAAATAAAAATAGGGGTTTGGTCTTGCAGAAAAGGGGCATGGTCACACACAGTAATGTCCCTTATTCACATTATGATACACAGTAGTATCCCTTACACATGTTATGCCAGACAGTAGAGCCTCTTATACATGTTATGCCACAACCCCTTACAGGGTTGGACTGGGAAACTGTCTGAGGGGCCATCCACTCCTCTAGGGATCAGGTTCCAGACTGTGCAATTGAATTATACATTATACGTATGTTACATTATACTGCACAGGACTATGTTGTATTTTGTACAGTGCATTGCTGTTATTCATTTGGTACATTTTCATGCATGTACTAGCAGTATTTTCTATTTACAGTATACTGTATATTTATAAAGGTGTCAAGTCTATGAATATTCTAATGATTAGCCAAGCCTCTGTGACGGGAAGCATTCAATATCCTGGCTGTCGGGATCCCGGAGCTCAGCATACCGGCGCCGGGATCCTGACCGCCGGGATATCGACAACTATTCTCCCTGGAGGGGGGCTCTTTTGCACTCACCCCACTGCTGGCATTCCGGCGGTCGGGATCCAGGCGCCGGTATGCTGGGCGCCAGGATCCTGACAGCTGGGATATCGCAGTAGAACCTCTGTGGATGATGACTACACCTCTAAGTATGGGCCCCTTTCACTGCATTCACCCTTATACAAAGTACGCCACACAGTAGTACCCCTTATACACAGAATGCTACACAGAATTATTGACAATAAAAAACACTAGTCCTGCTGCTAGATCAGGCAGATGGGAAGGGGGGGAAGGGGGACTAAAATTCAACTATTACACTGAAGATCAATAAATTATAGTTTACTTTATTCTATTCTTTTTTTAATTCTATTAATGTTTATTCTAACATCTCCTCCCCCCCCCCCCCCCTACACACACACATTGCCTAAGTCTAATCTAGCAGTACTGCAGTTTTTTATTTTTGTGTAATTTGTACTGACGGCATCCCTCATGTGCTTTTCCTTTCCTCACTTATACCATCATTTCATCCCCACTGCCTACAACAGCACTGAATCTTTAGGTCATCATCATTACTGTTTACCGCTGCACCACCTGGCAAGATATATGGCTCCTAATGGGCGTACCTGCACCAATGTCAAATTGTGTCACAGTTAAATGAACACTAAGGAGCCATACATTCTTAATTTTCCCTCCAGCAGTGAATCAATTCATCACATAACGAGGGGCAGGGCTATGGTGATACAATTTGCAGTAACTTGTGCCATCCAGATCCAGGTCCTGTCCACCCACTTCTCAAGAAAGAGAAGCATGACCTGGAATGTGGTCTTCTCTCCCAGGGATTTGAGAGTACTCAGGGATGAGGAGGGACATTGTGCAGGCTCTGAGTGGGTCCACATCTCTCTAGCAGAGCCGTATACTCTGACTGTGTGTCAGAGTCTACTGCGCATGCGCAAATCTCCGGGAACATGGCGCAAGACTTCTCCACCGTGCCATTTTCCTGGTGATTTCTGTCTGCACTGGACTCTGGAGAAGTAAGTATGATTATATGGGTGTAGGGTGTAGGCTCATCTGGACCTGGCGCTCATGTGGCTCCACACACCCTGCACCATTATAGATACTCCAATGAGAGGACTCCGTGATATCAGGGAGTCTCCAGACATTCCAGGAGAGTAAGCAAGTAAGAGTATTGTGCAAAAGTAGGCACAATGATACCACAAATGTAAATACAAGTCTTACCGTGCCCATCCATAGTATATAAATCCTTTTAGCTAGATTTCCTGATTAAATAAAAACAAGAGTTTCTCCACAAAACGCATAGAACGCACTATCATCTAAATATAGTACATATTTATGATGAAGTAGAATGTTCTTACCAAGTTTTCTCTGGACTTTTTTAAAGATATTTTATTACTTGGCAATTATTGCTGAAAAATCATAACATATTCTTTTCTTAGCTAATTATGAGACCTTGACTTTCCCCTAATGACAGCAATACAAATTGTTTATTCTGTACGTTCTGCTATTGTGCTTTTCTCAGCTACTCTTTCCCCCCAGAATTTGCGGTGCAAGGATATGCATATTCTTATTTAGAAAGTAAAAGTAAGATGTTACTTTAGCATGTGCTGCTAGAGGTTAGCAAACTTATTTTTTTATATTTTGTGGTGCTCCAATGTACCTAATACTGGGCCTGATTTTTAAGGTGGGTACACATAAGGCGATAAGCTCCATGAACGATATTGCCTAGTGATTCTCTTTCCCTCCCAGGCCGCCGACATTGGGGGTCATTCCGAGTTGACCGCTCGCTGCCGATTTTCGCAGCGCAGCGATCAGGTGATAAAACTGCATTTCTGCGCATGCATATGCCCCGCAATGCCCACGCGCAACGTACGGGTACAAAGCCCTTTGTGGTTGTGCTCAGGTTCTAGCGAAGTTTTTCTTCGCACTGGAGGCCGCTAGAAGATTGACAGGAAGGGGGCGTTACTGGGTGTCAACTGACCGTTTTCAGGGAGTGTTTGCAAAAATGCAGGCGTGCCCGAAAAAACACAGGCGTGGCTGGGCGTTCGCTGGGCGGGTGTATGATGTCAAACACGGACACGAATAGGCTGAAGTGATCGCAAGCGCTGAGTAGGTTCAGAGCTACTCTGAAACTGCACAAACTGTTTTTGCAGAGCTCGGCTGCACGTGCGTTCGCACTTCTGCTAAGCTAAAATACACTCTCCAGTGGGCGGCGGCATAGCATTTGCACGGCTGCTAAAACTAGCTAGCGAGCGATCAACTCAGAATGACCCCCATTGTGCATACACACTATGCGATATCACACAGTGACGTCATACTGCGGCCAGCCCGACCATGCAGCTCCTGCCAATATAGTCAGATTGAGCTGTATGTACAGCCGACACCGCGGGTTGTTAATGACTACCAGGAGCACACATTAAGCATCACTCGTAGCATACACATTGGGCAATATCGTAAACAATATCGCTCAGAAGGGTAAAAATGAGCGATATTGATGATAATATCGCCCAGTATGTGTGCACCTTTAGGTGGATGCAAGCTCCCTATGTTTAAATTCTGCTCATGCATCCAAGAGGCACTGTGGGACGCATATCAAAATTGAATGGAGATTATGCAATCTCGGTAGGCCTTCCTGGGTAGTGACTGGGGGTATGTTGGTGTCAGGGATTGCATTACTGGCACCGGCAGCCATGTTCCGTAGGAAATTCTGAGCAACCATAAGGCCTTGCTCTAATATCTGATGATGAAGCCAATGTCCGATCTATGGTGCGTCTTTGTGCGCACATCAGTGGATTCATGCTACAACAGTTGGGAATTTCTATACAATGCCCATCATCCAGAGCATTAAAATAAAGCCACATTAGCTACTGTTGCAAATTTCCAGGTTGGGCAGATGTAACATGTGCAGAGAGAGTTAGATTTGGGTGGGTTATACTGTTTCTGTGCAGGGTAAATACTGGCTGCTTTATGTTTACACAGCAATGTAGATTTCAGTTTGAACACACCCAACCAGGGCCGGACTGGGACTAAAAATAGGCCCTGGCATTTAAATCACATAGGCCCACCTCGGCTTCCGAGCCTGTCTCCTGGCATACACTATTCCTACTTCTTAGTCTAAGCTTTTAGAAATATAATTAGTATTAGAACAGCATAAAAGTGAACATCATTCTCTGTATTAAAATATAGAGTTCATCCTGCAGGGGATTAATTTGGTATTTGGTTGGTTCTGTTAGGTAAAGCTGGCACTTCATTGATGTAGTTCACAAACAAAGAAAAGGGAAGGCATTGTCCCAGTTGACCAAGTTTTGGCTTAGTAGTTCAGAGTATTAGATAGTGTTCACTGTAGGGATTTTCAAGTGCATGAGTTCACACCTGGCACGTGCGCTCCAGAAGAGAGGTGTGGTCTCATTGCACTCCCCTTTCTATCACTCATACAACAGAAAAGGAGACAGATGAAGGTTGAATGAATATAAACATGAGCCAAAAACACCTGAACCACAGCAACATGTGGGCCCAGTGTGATACACAAGGGGAACACAGGAAACAAACATTTGGATGAAAAATAATATTAATATACAGAATTAATCTCACATTTACTGCTACACTGATGTATTATCTGCTCAGTGACATGTGGGAAGGAGCCACACTCACACTCCTCCTCACCCAGGCAGCGGATATGACACAGTCATGCCTGCACTCAGGTGAGGGGGGCAGCAGAGTGTGACACTGCGCCTGGATCCACACAGTGACAGCAGGCCCGATGACTAAACCTGCAGTGATATCACTGCCCACATCCCCCCCAAACAGGCCTATACTACACAGCAGGGCCCTCAATTCAAACCACTGAAACAGCAGGACCCCAAATCATAATAAGACAAGTAAGGCCACCAATTCATAGCCTGGCATACAATAGGGTTCCCAACACAAAGCATGCCACACTGCAGGACCCCCAATTCAAGGTAAGACACACCGCAGGGCTACCATTTTATACATGCCATACTATAGGGTCCCCAATTCATAGTAAGCCAAACTGCATGACCCCCAATTCATAGTAACATACAGTAGGAATTGCAGTTCATATTATGCTACACCTTATATAGTGGGTGACTGGGAAGGCAGCGGTGACAGGGAGATAGTGGGTGACTGGGAGAGGGTGACCGGGGAGGAAGGGGTGACAGGGAGAGGGTGATAGGGAGCTGGTAGGTACATGGTGAAGGTGACAGGGAAAGAATGACAGGGAGACATTGTGCGACAGGGAAGTAGAGGATGGCAGCGAGACAATGGGTGACAGGAAGAGGGTGACAGGGAGATAGTGGGTGATTGGGAGAGGGTGACAGGGAGATAGTGGGTGACAGTGAAAATGACAGGGAGATAGTGAGTGGAGACATTGGGTGACAGGTAGAGGAAGACATGGAGACATTGTGTGACAGGGAGATAGAGAGTGTTAGGGAGAGGTTGACTGGGAGACATTGGGTGACAGTGACAGGATGACTTGGAGACATTGTGCGACAGAGATAGAGGGTGACAGGGAGACATTGTGCGACAGGGAGATAGCGGGTGACTGGGAGATAGTGGGTGGAAGGGAGACATCGGTCACAGGGTTATGCCTCTAGCGGCACAGCCAGCCTCCTCTCCCTGTAGTCCCCGCAGTCACAGGGGATGCCTCCAGCGGCACAGCCAGCCTCCTCTTCTATACAAAATAAACAACTCCTACCCCACTGGACAGGCATCGGGGAGCCATTACTGTTAGGTGCTAGGTGAATCGCCTAGTCTGGGCTGGCTCTGTGTATATATATATATATATATATATATATAGACAGGCAGTCAATCACGATCAGAAAATGAAAGAGGAGCTGAGGAAGAGGGAAGGAACATGAGACGCAGGAAGAGACTGATAAGAACATGGGAGGAGAGGCGGGCTCATAAACACTGACTAGTCTGTTCTGTTGGGGGCAGAGCTACTGTACAGTAGGTGCCGGCCCGGGAAAAGAACAGCGGGCACTGGAATCCCAGTGTGGGTGTGTGTATGCCTATCACTATGTTTAGAACCGCGGGTGGGGGGAGCCTCGGTCGGACTGCGGCTATCAACTCAAGTTGCAGTAACAGGAAAAAAATGTTTCCTGCCTACAGCGGCTCCGGCTGTCTTCTGCTCAGTTGAACCGGCCCATCTGGCCATCGGCCCTTCTGGCATTTGCCAGAACTGCCAGATAGCCAGTCCGGCCCTGCACCCAAACTAAATCTAACTCTCTGTGCACAATTTATATCTTATCTCCTTGCTGTGCAACATGGTTTTGTCCATTAACATGCTTTTTTTGTTTACTCTGAATAACCCCCAAAAGCCTCAAGTGTATTATTTAACAGCTTTTTCACGAAGATTAGTTCAGTCCACTTTTGTACAGGGAACAGCTACACTTCAATAGTCTAGTAGAGTGCCTGCCCACCCATATATTGAGAGTGTGTCTGGTAAAGTCAGAAAAGGCAGGATAAAGCAAATGTTATATCTGCCACACCTGCAGTGCACATGGGGGGGTCATTCCGAGTTGATCGCTCGTTAGCAGTTTTTAGCAGCCGTACAAACACATTGTCGCCGCCCACGGGGGGAGTGTATTTTCGCTTTGCAGAAGTGTGAATGCCTGTGCAGCAGAGCGATTGCAAACACATTTTGTGCAGAACAAGACCAGCCCTTGACTTACTCTTCGTGTGCGTTGATTCTAACGTTGGTGGGATGGCTTTTGACGTCACACACCCGCCCAGCGTTTGCCCAGCCACGCCTGCGTTTTCCAAACACCCAGAAACGCCCCCTTCCTGTCAATCTTCTTGCGTTGTGCCGTGCGACTGAAAGCTTCGCTAGAACCTGTGCAAAACCACAAAGGACTTTGTACCCGTACTTCGCGCGTGCGCATTGCGGTGCATACGCATGCGCAGAAATGACGATTTTTAGCCTGATAGCTGTGCTGCTAACAATGGCAGCTAGCGACAACTCGAAATGACCCCTATGGTTTTGCCCATTAGTTAACAAATGTGCTGCTGTGATCAGGTCTGAATTAGGCCCATGGTTTGTGAGAAACCAACATTTTGTTATTGACAAGAAAAATGCTTCAAGCTAAAACTTATAAGTAACAAAAACTTTCCACTGACTTGGAAAGTGCAACATGTACAATGGTGAGCATGGCCTTCAGTGGGAAGAGATCTAGGAGCAGAGAATACTTAACAAACCACTACCAGACATCAGGGTTCTGATGCAGGGGCATATACAAGGAAATGCGATCACATTACTTCTCAGTGGTCACTGGGATGGGTTCCAATACCTGTCCAGGCAACTCACCAGTGCCTATCTGGGAGTCGAAAGATTCCTTATTGCCTGAATTGCGTCACTAAGACATTTTTATTTTTGGGTGCTGGCTGCAAATGATAACAAATAGAGCCCTAAAAGTTTATTTTAATAATTAGCGCAATACATGTCCCTTACAACAACTACTGCTCTCTTTTCTTTCATTATAAAAGACACAGCAGCCGTCGCTGTAGCTCACTGTATAAACACGCAGCAGAGATAAAACACTGTAATGTCCCCCATTCTGCTGCTCCTGTCACACATTCAAGAATTCTTCAGCTCAAGGACCTGCTGGGGGCCACCAAGGGGGATTGTGAGCATGGGCAGCAGTCAGCAATGACTGCAGCAAATCATTTATAAAATGTGTGGATAGAGATTTGTTCTAACTTAGCAGGACCTTGGGCCTTTCTCCCTCCTTGTTGCCCCGTAGACAGCTGGAGCCCGGAGTTCAATGCTTCCACTGACCTGATGCAGAATGAGCACTACTCAGTTTAGTAGCTAATTTTGCATAATATCTCTCTGGAAATGCTCAGAATGTGAATGTTTGCATATGTGCAATTGCTGACCTGCACACTTCTGCCACTTAAAGACATTTGCTCCTGGAGTACTGGGGCAGGGGAGGGACATACATCTATGCCTGTTAGGAGGTGTTTCTTTTGTACCTGCTACAAGTCATGATGATAATGATGATAATGACAACTACTTGTAAACTAGGACCAAATTCTGCCAGTAAAGAGAAATACTGTAGGTATCTCAAGTGTGTATGGTTCTATACTGAAGTTTCATGCTCTTTATTTTAAGAGTAATTTTCTGATTTATTTTTTATTTATTTTTTACCAACAGCCCCCAAGTGTTTTATAGACAGTGGATAGAGCATGAATTACATTTCTCTAGCTATAGTTTTGACGATACCACCGCTATATAAAGCTGCTGATGATGCAATTCAGTGTCTTTTGGAGATTTGCCTCTTTTTCGTAGTAGATAATTAGATGCATTATTAATATGATAAAAAAAATGATGAAAATGTAAAATTAAATATTTAATGTATGTAGTATTTGAATCTCGAAAAGTTTTAAAGTAGAAACCATTGTCTCAAATATATTTTCCTATCTCCAACAAGCCAGGGCATAAGAACATTAAGGTTTGTTGATTGCAATTATAATAATATTTAGACCGTTAAGCATTCGACAACTGACTTCATATCTTTTAGTCACAGCTTCCTTCTATTCACTTGAAAAACTCTGGGAGTATCCTAAAGGATTTACTGCAAGATGTATTCAATTTATCACGAATGGTTCATTATGTATTAGAAGAGCTCGTGTGGTGAAGAGCTTCATTAACCTCTGTACTGCCAGAGGGGCAGATAATTACAAATAATAAATAGATGAATATTTTGGCACTAGTAATGACTTTCACTCACATTTATAGCCACAATTAGATATTAAAATGTTTTAATACATCTCAATTGCATCAAAGGCGCGGTATAGGCATGCAGTTTTTGTTAAAATGTGAACGGAAATGGTGTGCTTGCTTGATTACACGTACATAGGCCAGTTGTCAATAGCCTGTGCTGGTTTAGCAACTGTCCCAATGTCAGCCGTGTTTTTGTGAGAAAAAGGTTGAATGGTAATGTACTCAACATGGGTTGCCACGCACACTAAGATGTAGGCACGCCACCAACATGAGAAAACCATGCCCCCGTGCTCTCATTCCAAATTCACCAATGTTGGGAAGTATGATTTTGTGGTAATAGCAAGTACAACAAAGCATACAGCAAACTGCTATGTATTTGTGTGGCATGTTCATAAGTGTGTGTGTAACTTATTCAGATCATACTTATCTACTCTCCCGGAAGGTCCAAGAGACTCAAGAGTTTTCAGGTAGTTCCCCAGTACACCCCGAAGAGTTGATGGACCTCCTGCATCCCGCAAATTTCCTACTGAAGTGGCAGGAGTTGGAGAATAATACTTGGAATTGCAGGTCTTAAGGGAGTCGGTGGGGCCAATATGATACAACTCAATGTGAAGAACCCATCCCCTGGAGTGGCCACTTGCATCTCCTCTCCATGATTCTCCAGGGGAGGAGAAAATAAAGTCGGCAAGTAAAATTCAGATATGGGCTATATTTTAATTCAATTGAGACGGAAACTCATTAAAAGTGTACACAATCACTAGAAAGTTTAATGTGAACAGTGAAACCCATGTTCTGGTAGTACTGAGGTAATATCCTTACATAGAAACACAGAATTTGATGGCAGATAAGAACCACTTGGCCCATCTAGTATGACCCTTTTCTAACGATATTGTTACATTAAACCCTATTTGATAATTATTTATTTGTAAGAATATCCTTATACTCTATCTATCCCATGCATGTTTACATTTCTCTACTGTATTAGTCTTTACCACATCTTATGGGAGGCTATTCCACTTGTCCACTACCCCTTTCTGTGAAGTAATTTTTCCTCAGGTTTCCCCTGAACCTCCCTCCCTCCAGTGTCAGTGCATGTCCTCGAGTTCTAACACATCTCTTCATTTGAATAATGTTTCCCTCCTGTACCTTGTTAAAACTCTTGATATATTTGAAAGTTTCTATGATGTCACCCCTTTCCCTTCTTTGCTCCAAACTGTACATATTAAGATCTTTTAGTCTTTCCAGGTAAGTGTTGTGATGTAGGCCATGCACCATTTTAATTGGCCTTCTTTGTACAGTCTCTAATGTATTAATATCCTTCTGAAGATATGACCTTCTGAACTGAACACAGTGTTCTAGATGAGTCCGTACCAATGACCTATACAGGGGATCAGTATGAGATACCGAAAGATGGTATCCCGGCGGTCAAAGTACCAACGCCAGGAGACCGATTTGTAACATACCGACAGGGGCGAGTTAAGGGTCTTGTACCCTCTCCCCACCCCCCTATCCCTAACCCTCCCTACCCGCAGCCTAACCCTAACCTCCCCCCTATGTGCCTAACCCTAATTACCACCGGAGGTGCTTAAATCTAACCCCCCATCCCCGCAGCCATAACCTAACCATCCCAGCCCTTAGCCTAACCCTCCGAGGGGGGGTGCCTAACCCTAACCGCCCCCTCCCCGCAGCCTAACCCTAACCCCGAGACGCAGCCTAAACCTAACCTCCCCCGTACCCGCAGCTTACCTCTGCAGCATCACGGTGTGTCATCGTTCGGGATCCAGTTGTTGGGATTCTGATCCTGGCTTCTTGCTCCCTTCCTGGATGCCGGTGCAGGCATTCAGACTAGTGTAGGGATCCCGTTGTCAGTATTCTGACTGCCGGGTTCCCGGCAGCTGGGATTCTGACTGCTTCCCCTATACAGTGGCATTATTACTTCTCTCTTTCTGCTGCTGATTCCTCTCCCTATGCAACCACACATCTGACTAGCCTTCCTCATTGCTTTGTTACATTGCTTACCTGCCTCTAAATCACCTGAAATAGTGACTCCTAGATCCTTTTCCCTCAGTAGTTTCCAAAATAGTGCCATAAATACTATATTTATCCTTCCTGCTTATGAAACCCACAGAAAAGAAAAAGTTACTGTATCTTATGTTTATCATAGTGAGTAAATATTGCTCTACTTGAAAGAATAAGGAAGTTCAAAATAATTTATGCATTCTTGGCTTTGCACATTTACGGACTATTTTAGAGTTAGAAGAAAATCCAGCTGCTGAGTACAAAATGTGTACCTTGGAAAAACATCTTGTGTTGCAGGAAATAATATAACGTGCACATACAGATTTGTTATCATTATTAAGATGATTATTATTATTATCATCATCATCATCATCATCATCATCATCCTTTAGTTGTTAGACATCTCAAGGTGCTCAAGGTGTATGCTTTCAATAGATCTACAGTATCTAGTTAAACAGTCAATAGGTCGACACCATATGGTCATCATGCATTATGTCGACATGGTCAAAAGGTTGACAGTCATCAGGTCGACAGTGCTTATGGTTGACAGGTACAGATGTAGCCATGCTCATCTTTGCTGCAACACAGCTTGCTGCATGGCCTGCCGGGCTATGACCAATCGCTCCATTAAGTTATAATGGAATTAATGGACTGATGTGAATGGCCAAATATTCTCTGTAAAGTGCTGCGGAATATGTGTGCACTATATAAATAACTGGTAATAAATAAATAAATGGAGCGATTGTTGGCTGCAAATAGTCACAGACCTGCGCGCCATGCAGCATACCGCATCGCAGCAAGATGAGCATTGCTACATCTGTACAAAAGGTCGACATGTTCAAATGGTTGACATGCCAATGGTCAACACACATATGGTCAACATCAATTTTTTTTTTTAAATTCAACTTTTTTAGACTTTACTATCCACATGGACTACGACTAGGAACAGTAACCGAGTGAGGAGCGAATCACCTTTCCCGAAGCTGCAAGGGGATGCAGTGCACTAATTGGTGTTCCCTGTACTCTGACGGTGAAAATGACACAAAAATAAATAAATAAAGGTTGTATTGACCTTTTCTGTGTCAACCATTTTCCATGTCGCCCTTTGTACCTGTCGACCTTTTCCTGTGTCGACCTAATGACCATAGCAAAACATGGCTTGTAATAGCATTGACTAAAATGCAGTTGTGTTTCCGCAGTAATAAACAATCAAAACAAAAATTAGTGTTGTAGTAATGAAACCAACTCAAAATGTTCTAAGTGCTGGTATTGCCAGTTATAATTAGTTGGTGGTGCACCAGGGTACATTAGACTACTACTGATAGTCAAAGTGCTAGAAACAAGAAAGAAAGACCCTGTGTTGGCGCACTCATTATACATTTTTGTGGCATTCCTCTAGCGGCGCAATATCCTTGGAAGTTGGATATTAATATCACTTCATCCGACATTTTCTCCCCAATAAGAGAAATAATATAGTTTTCACACACGTTTATTCACTTTTCTATTTTTCTAGACTTTTCTATATCCAGGACTCTCATTGGTGATTCAGTGAGGTTCTGTTCGGTTGTTAACTGACAGACAGCTCATAGTCTAACGCCAACAGCAGATCCCCTTTTTTCATCTCGGACTAATTACTTTTCCTTTTGTTCTTATTAATGAACTCTCATCAACGATCCTGGGTAAGATACAGGAGTTGTTTCTACTACCAAACCACATTTAAAATGCCCACTCTCGTCTAATCTTGGAAGCAATAAAGTGTTGGGCTGAACCAGTACCTGGAGGGTGACCCCCAGAGAATATCCGGTGTAGTAGTCCTAGGTGAATTTATAATCCAGCCTAACGTTGACAGCAGATTCATACATTTTCTTATTTCTCTCTTTCTCTGTCTCTATATTTATTGCCATTTGAATTCGTTGGTCTGAATTTGTAACTAATTTCCAACTCATGGAATATAGGATTTGCAATATGTTTTGAGGGCGTTGTACTCCCTAATTTAGGGTTTACTGGCATCCTGCTGCATATAATTTTTTTTTTGCCTTGATAAAAATTATACTTTTAGATTATCTGTCTACCATGTACTTGTAAATGAAATAAGTATGGAATTCTACATGGTATAGTGGATACAGGATTTATTGAATCATTTTGGTCCATTAAAAGGATTTTAAATGGTTTCTATTAAAAGTTAGGTTTTAATCTACATACGGTTTATAACGAGTGCACCAACACAGGGTCTTTCTTTCTTGTTCCTAGCACTAGTAATAGCATTGCCCTTTCATATTTTGGGCATAAACATGATTGAAAGTACTGGGTTTTAAAAAATAAACCTATTAAGCCTATAAAAATGCAATGTGGTTAGTGTAAATTACACTGGGCTCTGTGCATTGCAAATTGTGTAATAAGGTATGTGCCATGGAGCTTGTAAAACGAGAATTGACTGTGGATACTGATGTTTTTATGTCCTTTCTCCCTCACCTCCCAAGGCTCTGTTCCCTCCCTCCAATGGCTCTGCCCCATTCCTGCTCATCTGTTCCTGTGCCTATCTGATTCCTTCCAAGCCAACTGCATGGGGGGAATTATGAAGAGACCACAGAACTTTCTTCGAGCAAAGGTAAGTTTCTGTATGGGGATGGGTGTTTTTTAGTGTCACCTGGGGGTTGGGATATATATTGGGTTGGGGTATATATATTAATTTTTTTTAAAGGTGTAGTATATGGAGAGGGGTGGGTGGTATACGTGTGGAGATGTGGGCAGCAGCCAGTACTAGGATCAAGTGTCTGATAGTGGAAGTAAAGTGGCAGAGTGAGGAAGGAATGTGGCCCCAATGGGACACATCAGTGACTAAAACTTGGACAGCGGTTCTGCACCCAGCACTGGTGAAGAGCTCTCGGTGGTTTAAATTTGGCACTGGATATGAGTCGATCGTGGCTCGCAAACTACCACCCATTAAGTAACGGTGGTGGCCTTTTCAATTTGGCACTGTCTGTGAGCCAATCACTGCTCGTGGACCGGCATCCAGTCAGAATTGTCTGTGTGACAGCGCTGCCCGCTTGCAATGATTGATGTCAGATGCTGCCGAGCGGTGTAGTCAGAAGATGAGGATGTCACATCAAGAGCTCTGGGGGCCCCAGAAGCGGCCAGGAGGCAGTGCAGTAAAAAAAAAAAAAAAAAAAAGATGCCCAGTGCCAGACAAGAAAGTGCTGAGTGGTGGGAAGAAAAAAGGAGATTTATGGTACACTTACCATTGTTAAATCTCTTTCTGCGCAGTATATTGGGTTCCACAGGGAAACATCGGGTGTAGAGTGGATCTTGATCCAGAGAGGCACCAACATGCTAAAGCTTTAGGCTGTCCCAAGATGCATTGTGGGGCCTTCTCTATAACCCCGCTTCCAGGCACTGTGAGCTCAGTTTTGTTAACCAGTCCTGTAGGAGCAGGCAAAAGAGAAGGCAGATGTTAGTCAGATAGAACCACATTCTCACAACAGGAGAAGGGACCAGTGACCAATGCCATACAAACCCATAGAAGCTAGGTGCGTCAGGGTGGGCGCCCTGTGGAACCCAATGTACTTCGCAGAAAGAGATTTAACAATGGTAAGTCTACCATAAATTTACTTTTCTGCAGCAGGGTACATTGGTTTCCACAGGGAAACATCGGGTGAAGTCCTAAAGCAGTTCCTCAAGGGAGGGGGCGCGCTTTAGCGGGTATGAGAACGCGGGGTCCAAAGGAAGCATCCTGGGAGGTGGAAATATCAAAGACATAGAACCTAATGAACGTGTTCACTGAGGACCACGCAGCCGCCTTGCACAATTGTTCAGCGGACATGCCATGGCGAGCCGCTCGAGAAGGTCCAACAGACCGAGTAGAATAGGCAATAATAGCAGCAGGAACTGGGAGTCCAGGCTGTGCTTAAGCTTGTGCATTCACCATTCTAATCCATCTGGCCAAGGATTGCTTATTCGCAGATCAGCCATATTTGTGAAAACCAAACCGTACAAAAAGGGAATCTGACCTCCTGAAAGAGGCAGTCCTCACCCCATATATATGGAGAGGCCGTAGTACAGCCAAAAACCGCTCTTTGGGGGATAAAGCAGAAGCTATAAAGGCCAAAACCACAATCCTGGGTTAAGGTGAAAAGATGACACCACCTTAGGTAAATAACCTGGGTGAGTTCTAAGAACTGCCTGGTCACGAAGGAATATTAGAAAGGGTTGAAGTCAGGACAAAGTGCCTAAGTCCGACACACTTCTAGCAGAGGCAATAGCCTGTAGAAACATCACCTTGGCTGTGGGCCATTTAAGTTCCACTGACTCAAGAAGTTCAAATGAAGACTTGCAGGGCATTCAGGACAACAGACAGATCCCATGGAGCCAGAGGACATAGGGAGGATGAATCCGTAACACACCCTGAGTGAATGTATGAACGTCAGGTAAAGACGCAATTTTTCTCTGAAACCACACCAACAAGGCAGATATGTGAACCTTGAGGGAGGCCAGACGAAGGCCTAAATCCAGGCCTTGTGGTAGAAAAGCAAAGATTCTAGAAGTTTTGAATCTGTAGACAACATAAGTCTTATCAGCACACCAGGTGAAGTAAGAATTCCAAACCCTATACTAAATCTGGGCAGATGCTGGCTTATGGGCTTTCAGCCTAGTTTGGATGACCACCTCAGAGAATCCTTTGGCCCTCAGGAGTGATTCTTCAAGAGCCACGCCGTCAAAGCCAGTCTGGCCAGGTCTGAAAGTATATATGTTACTTAGGAACAGAACCTGGGCCCCAGTGTGTATTTCACTGGTACTTTAGACCACTAGGCTATTAAGCCTATTTGTAGAGACACGGACCCTGTACGAGGAGGTCTGGACGTTGAGGAAGTAGAAGAGGACGCTCTGTCGATAGATCCTGCAGGTCTGAGAACCAATGCCATTTGGGCCACGCCAGAGCGACTAAAAGTAGTATTCCTCCTTCTTACTTGAACTTCCGCAGAATCCTAGGCAGGAGTGACACTGGAGGGAACACGTATGGCAGCCCAAAGTTCCATGGAATGGCTAGTGCATCCATGAACGCTCCTTGAGGAACCCTGGTCCTTGATCCAAAGACCGGAACTTTGTGATTGTGTCGAGATGCCATCAGTGCTACGTCTGGTAGGTCCCACATGTCCACTTGGGGTTGAAAGACTTCCGGATGAAGACTTCACTCTCCGGAATGCACGTCCTGACAACTGATGAAGTCTGCTTCCTAGTTCAGGATGCCCAGAATGAACACTGCCGATATTGCTGGCAGATGGCATTCCGCCCCACGAAGGATTATTGACACTTCCAACATTGCTATGCGGCTTCGAGTGTCACCTTAATGGTTTATGTATGCCACCATGGTGGCATTGTCTGAATGGAACAGGCCTGTTTTGCAGTAGAGGCAGGGCAAGGTTAATACATTGAACACCGTCCACAACTCCAAAATGGTTATCGGAAGGAGTGATTCTTCTCTGGTCCAGTGACCCAGGAAAGAGTATTGCTCCAACACCTCACCCCATCCTCTCAGACTGGCATCTGTTGTCAACCGGACCCAGTCGGGGATCCAGAAGGGACAGCTCCTGGTCGGTTGCTGGTCAGCGATAGCCGAACCTCCGGAGTCAAAGTGATCATGTGAGACCTGATCCAGTGAGGTAGGCTGTCCCACTTGGAAAGGATTTTGCAGAGGGTGGGAATGAACTTGAGCATACTCCAAAATGTCGATTGTCACACCATTAGGACAAGTACTTGCATTGCCGAGTGTAACGACACTCTGTTGCAGGAAAGGAAGCATCTTATCCTGTCCTGAGGCTGCAGGGTCTTCTCTGGAGACAGAAACAGCCGTTGACTGTGCGTGTCCAGCAGTGCCCCCAGGTGCATCATGCTCTGAGCTGGGACCAGCGAGGATTTCTTCCAGTTGATGACCCACCCGTGGGCTTGTAGGAAGCGTACCGTCAGTTGTAGATGACTGAAGAGGACATCGTGGGAGTTTGCCAGGATCAGCAGGTCATCTAGATACGGCAGGATCTTGATTCCCTGACGATGGAGATGTGTCGTCATTATGGCCATGACCTTGGTGAAAATCCGAGGAGCCGTAGCCAGTCCAAATGGCAGAGCCTGGAACTGATAGTGTAAGTTGCCAATAGCAAACCGCAGATACTGCTGATGACTTGGCAATAGGTATATGCAGGTACCCAACCTGTATATCCAGGGATACCATATAGTCTCCGGGTTCCATCGCCAGTACTATTGAGCGCAGCGTTTCCAAACGGAACTTGGACACTCTCACAAACTTGTTTAGTGATTTGAAATTGAGAATAGGCCGGAAGGACCCATTCAGTTTTGTACTAGAAACAGGGTCGAATCATAACCACGGCCTCTCTGGGACAGAGGTACCGGCACAACCACTCCTGTATCTGGGAGAGAACTCACAACCTGCTACGAAACTTGCGCCTTTAACTAATCCGAGGGGATTACTGTGGTGCAAAACTGGCGAGGGGGACGTTTCTTGAGACTGCGTACACGTAAGAGACAACTTCTCGCACCCATGCGCCTGAAGTGGTCTTTAACCAGCCCCTGAAGAAAACTTGTATGCTTTGAAACAACTGTCGGGCACAGTTGTTGAATGCATCACTAACGGATTTGTATTGAAGAATAAATCCTCTTCTGCTTTCAACTGAATTGTGAGTGCTGGTTTTTGCTTTTTTTCTCTATGGGAAAGTGAATGTTATTATATATATATATATATATATATATATATATATAAACACAGCGTGGTACTAGACCGGAGGTATATATCAGAATACTCGTACAATATATTCTGTAATTGGTACACTTTTTCTTAACTAACGCTGTCTATACAGAGACATGTAGAATACTCAAGTGTTTGTAAAGTCACAGCGCTGTATACAGGCGGCTTTACAAGGGAGACCTTGCCCTACAGTCCCAGAGACCAGACGCAGCTATACCTAAGATGGCACCCAGCGTCTCAGTCCGGGAGTGAGGGAGAGTGTAAGGAAGCGCTAGGGCGGGAAAATCTACAGTAGATGTCACCCGGGGCCGGGAGGGGGGGGGGGGGGGGGGGGGCTACAGGTCAAGCGCCGATTCCTCTATGCTGGGCCTCCCCGCCGGTACTATGGAGCCTTATTAACATCGGCGGTAGTACACCCGACCTGTACTCCTATGCCCTGGCAGATATAGTGGGGTCCCTGCTCGGTGACAGTGTCCACGCCAGCATCTCAGTCTGTCTCCCTAGACTGCGTCAGGAACGCGATTTAGTTGCGGGTCCCGCCTGGGGGACCCTCTTACCTCCTACCAGTAGCAGCCATGTGAACCAGGAGAGCGTCTGCGACCATGGGTCTCCATTAATTATAGTCTTCAATACCCCTTGGGGAACCAGACCATATAGGAGAATTAGCACTCACTTATTCTGTGGACATTTCTGCCTCTGGGGAACGCTCCTCAAGAGATTACAACACACTGATGCAGCAGCTTCACAGTAGCAGGTTATTTCCACACTGTTCTTCTACCTGTGTCTAGGCACTCTCATCGTGTATATTTCTCTATTGATGGTAGTCTGCAATACTGTTGCACCAGGCCTGCTACTGGGAAGAGGTCACAACAGCAGACGTCTACTACACTACTTACCCCTGTGATATACTCAGCAACCTCGCTCACATATTAACTGCTTTTCATATGATATGCAGCAGCATCTTGCAGTGTTTTCTGGCTAGGGGTAATCTATTACATCTATATATCTGAGCTCTGTATCTGTTTCTTTGATTACACAATGTTCTAGCTACTCAGATATATATTTTGAACAGCTTCATACGCACAGAGACTATAATGGATATGCACAACGTTCGTTGTTGTCTTCTTGCCTGAAGCATTGTATGATAACATTTATAACAAAATACTATTCATGGCATTTCAATTACATAGAATTGCTACTGAACAGGGAGTTTATGAGACTCAAATATTCCTTTGACTGCTTTACTTTCATACCAGTGATACTCTTCGAAGCATATCCTCTATAGCTATGATTACTACAGCCATATGTAAAGGCTAAATTATTGACATAGATGAGACTGTTATGTACTACATATAATCCACTTAAAAGGGTGACATTTGTCTTGATTGATAGATACAATTAGGAAATGACTTACAGCATATGCATCACTGATTGTTCTTCATTATCTACACCTTGGGTTACCAAGTGGGGAGCTATTTAGCTCCCTGGATTTGGCATACAGTATGTATCCATGAAATTTGACCCAATTTTTGTACTCACAAGTGTGTGACCTTGGTTACTTAACATTTATTATCTCATACATTACAGCCATCATACACCATACCCAACCAATTTGGTATCTTTATCATTCTGGCCCCAGGTTCGGGCCATAGACAATATATTTTGCATTTGATGTGTGCACCATATAGTGTATATTGTCAACCTGCTGGTTAACTGATAGGTTAATACTCGTGTACAACACCATTTTATCTAAAAATATGTTTTCTGTCAGTTCATCTGTGTCTCTAATTTCTGTGAGGTCAATTTCCCTCATTTTATCTATGTGGTTTATTAAAAGTTACATTTTCTTATTTGTCAGTAGGTCTGTGCCCCCGGCGAGAGAGTACCTTTTCTCTTTCTGTGCTACTTACAGTTAGCCATACCTTCAGTGATAGCCTCTGCATTAGACCCAGGTTATGTAAATAAAGGAAGGCCACATTGGTGGGCACAGGGCCTATGTCCACTGTTCACAAGCTTGGGCATTAGGCTCAGGTCACATAAACAACACCCTAGTTATTGAGTCTGGGCATCAGTCCCAGGTCTCTTGAACAGCAGCCCCATTAGTGGGTTCGGGCAATAGGCCCATGTCAATTGAAGCATGTATAGGGAGTGGAGAGTTATATGGCATGTTTGTCTTATTGATGTATATGTTGCATTACGCCAGTGAATTTAGTGAATTTAGAATTTAGTAAATTTACATTTAGTGATTGTAGGTAGACAGTATATTTTGCAATACATTGGAAGTTTAGAGTAGGGACCTGCACGTTGGTAGTTGTGTCTCTACAGGGCGTACCCCACTAACACAGAAACAAGTAAGTGGGTTCCCGTAAAGGTATCTTTATTGCTGTCTTTATAATCCCCTCAAATTCAATTTGTGTAGTTGAACATATCCAGATCTCACACAGAGAATTAATTCACAAAGGGATATCTGTCAGACCAATGCGGATGCGTACCCCAACTTACACAGCACAAAGGTGAAACATTCATATAACAGTATCTTTACAAGGACAAGATTCCTCTGATGCGTACCCCAACTCACTCAGTATAAAGCGGGAGACTCCTATAAAGGTTTCTTTAACCAAGGCCCTCTGGTGTCCCCTTGAAGGGTCACGGGGGGGAGGTAATTTCTTTTCCAAGGTACCAACGGATGAAAGATGATAACTCCTTTTCTCTAAAACTGTTTTTTATTCCAGACACAGTCCAATGTTTACAAAAACACCACACAAGTTGGTGACATGAATTTAAAAAAAAAATTAAAAATACCAAAAAAAAAAATATAAAGATGAAATAACCAGCGTGGTTTTTTCCTTTCTCCAAAAAAACAAGACTACTCACAGTACAGTTGACCAACGCGTTTCGGTCTCAATTAGACCTTTGTCAAGAAAGGTCTAATTGAGACCGAAACGCGTTGGACAACTGTACTGTGAGTAGTCTTGTTTTTTTGGAAAAAGGAAGAAGTAGACAGACAAACACAGATGTTCTCTCCGTGGCAACTCTTGACCTCTTTAACTTCTGCGCTCTCACAGATCCCTGTAGAGACACAGAAAAAGAAGAGAAGGGAGGTTTTACCAAAATGGCGCACCGCTGCCCGTCCACTGACAAACATCTAAGTAAAAATCACCAATTTTACAAAACAATACATAAAAAACCAGAGGGTGGTGTTAATCTGTGTCCAGGGCGCGTAAAACATGAAATGAAAATGAAACTAAATACATCCCTTATGAATGGGCATGAAGAGTCTTCTTCAAATTGTGTTGACTGGGAAGTTCTTTCATTTAAAAAGGTCTTTTCTTTGTGGATAACTCCCAGTCCATGTCAAAAAATAAAGACAAAAAAACAAAACAAATGTGTAGCACTGTTTTCAACAATCAGGATGAAAATTTACACACAATGAAACTATGGGCGTACCCCACTCACACAGAAACAAGTAAGTGGGTTCCCGTAAAGGTATCTTTATTGCTGTCTTTATAATCCCCTCAGATTCAATTTGTGTAGTTGAACATATCCAGATCTCACACAGAGAATGAATTCACAAAGGGATATCTGTCAGACCAATGCGGATGCGTACCCCAACTTACACAGCACAAAGGTGAAACATTCATATAACAGTATCTTTACAAGGACAAGATTCCTCTGATGCGTACCCCATCTCACTCAGTATAAAGCGGGAGACTCCTATAAAGGTTTCTTTAACCAAGGCCCTCTGGTGTCCCCTTGAAGGGTCAGGGGGGCGAGGTAATTTCTTTTCCAAGGTACCAACGGATGAAAGATGATAACTCCTTTTCTCTAAAACAGGTTTTTATTCCAGACACAGTCCAATGTTTACAAAAACACCACACGAGTTGGTGACATGAATTTTTAAAAAATGTAAAAATACTACAAAAAAAAATATAAAGATGAAATAACCAGCGTGGTTTTTTCCTTTTTCCAAAAAAACAAGACTACTCACAGTACAGTTGACCAATGCGTTTCGGTCTCAATTAGACCTTTCTTGACATGAGGTAGCTGTATGACTAAGCTAAGTGACACAAGTGTGCGGCACAAACAACATGGGAAGTGCTGGAATGTGTCCAGGTGTAATACACGCACAATATTGGTGGCACAGGAGAGCGTACCCCTAAACCACACACACACACACAAGGCAAAGCCTATAAAATGTATTTGGATAATAATAACCCCTTTATTTGGAGCTATTATAATAATATGCAGCACAGGCGAGTGTACCCCTACACCACACAGCGAAAACCCTGTAAAAATTGTTTGGATAATAATATAAGTAATGTATATAACCCTTTTATTTGGAGTAAATAGTATACAGCAGAGGACACCACCACTGGACTGATGCAGCACAAGACAGCACCACTGGACTGGACTTATACGGCAGTATCCCCGGAGTTGTACGGCAGTGTCAGACAGGATGGCTAGCCCCCAAACAGCACATAATGCAAAAAAGAAAAAAAAAGAAAAAAAAGGTGCAAGATGGAATTGTCCTTGGGCCCTCCCACCCACCCTTATGTTGTATAAACAGGACATGCACACTTTAACAAACCAATCATTTTAGCGACAAGGTCTGCCACACGACTGTGGCTGAAATGACTAGTTTGTTTGGGCTCCCACCAAAAAAGAAGCAATCAAACTCTCCTTGCACAAACTGGCTCTACAGAGGCAAGATGTCGATCTCATCCTCCGATTCCTCACTCATTTCACTGTGTACATCCACCTCCTCACAGAGTATTAATTCATCCCCACTGGAATCCACCATCACAGGTCCCTGTGTACTTTCTGGAGGCAATTGCTGGTAAAGGTCTTCCCGGAGGAATTTATAATTCATTTTGATGAACATCATCTTCTTCACATTTTGTGGAAGTAACCTCTTACGCCAATCACTGACAAGGTGACCGGCTGCACTAAACACTCTTTCGGAGTACACACTGGAGGGGGAGCAACTTAGGTAAAATAAAGCCAGTTTGTGCAAGGGCCTCCAAATTGCCTCTTTTTTCTGCCAGTGTACATACGGACTGTCTGACGTGCCTACTTGGATGCTGTCACTCATATAATCCTCCACCATTCTTTCAATGGTGACAGAATCATATGCAGTGACAGTAGACATGTCAGTAATTGTTGGCAGGTCCTTCAGTCCAACCAGATGTCAGCACTCGCTCCTGACTGCCCTGCATCACCGCCAGCGGGTGGGCTAGGAAATCTTATCCTTTTCCTCGCAGCCCCAGTTGCGGGAGAAAATGAAGGAGGAGCTGTTGACAGGTCACGTTCCACTTGAGTTGACAATTTTCTCTCAGGTCTTTGAACCTCTGTAGACTTGTGTCTGCTGGAAAGAAAGAGACAACATAGGCTTTAAACCTAGGATCGAGCACGGTGGCCAAAATGTGCTCTGATTTCAACAGACTGACCACCCTTGAATCCTGGCAAAGTGAATGAAGGGCTCCATCCACAAGTCCAAAATACTTTGCGGAATCGCTCCATCTTAGCTCCTCCTTCAATTTCTCCTGCTGCTTCTGCAAAAGCCTGATGAGGGGAATGACCTGACTCAAGCTGGCAGTGTCTGAACTGACTTCATGTGTGGCAAGTTCGAAGGGTTGGAGAACTTTGCACAAGATGGAAATCATTCTCCACTGCACTTGAGTCAGGTGCATTCCCCCCTCTTTTGCCTATATCGTAGGTGGATGTATAGGCTTGAATGACCTTTTGCTGCTCCTCCATCCTCTGAAGCATTTAGAGTGTTGAATTCCACCTCGTTACCACTTCTTGCTTCAGGTGATGACAGGGCAGGTTCAGGAGTGTTTACTGGCGCTCCAGTCTTCGGCACGCGGTGGCTCAATGTCAAAAGTGGCCCGCATTTTTTTGGGCCACCAACAGCATCTCCTGCACGCCCCTGTCATTTTTCAAAAAATTCTGCACCACCAAATTAATTGTATGTGCAAAACATGGGACGTGCTGGAATTTGCCCAGATGTAATGCACGCACAATATTGGTGGCGTTGTCCGATATCACAAATCACCAGGAGAGTCTAATTGGGGTAAGCCATTGTGCGATGATGTCCCTCAGTTTCAGTAAGAGGTTGTCAGCAGTGTGCCTCTTACGGAAAGCGGAGATACATAGCGTAGCCTGCCTAGGAATGAGTTGGCATTTGTGAGATGCTGCTACTGATGCCACTGCTGTTGTTGCTGCGAGAGGCAATACATCTACCCAGTGGGCTGTCACAGTCATGTAGTCCTTAGTCTGCCCTGTTCCACTTGTCCACATGTCTGTGGTTAAGTGGACAGTGGGTTCAACTGCATTTTTTAGGACACTTTTTCTGACGTCTGTGTACATTCTTGGTATCGCCTGCCTAATGAAGTGGAACCTAGATGGGATTTGGTACCAAGGGGATACTACCTCCATCAATTCTCTAAGTCCCACTGAACTAATGGCGGATACCGGACGCACGTCTAACACGTACATAGCTGTCAAGGCCTCAGTTATCCGCTTTGCAACAGGATGACTGCTGTCATATTTCATCTTCCTCACAAAGGACTGTTGGACAGTCAATTGCTTACTGGAAGTAGTACAAGTGGTCTTCCGACTTCCCCTCTGGGATGACGATCGACTCCCAACTGCAACAACAGCAGCGACAGCAACAGCAGCACTAGGCGTACCACTCAAGGATCCTCCGGAAGAATCCCGGTTAGGAGAGGACTCCTCAGTCTTGCCAGTGACATGGCCTGCAGGACTACTGACGTTCCTGACTGAGGAAGAAGTTGACCTTGAGGAAGTTGGTGGTGTGGCTTGCAGGAGCTTGGGTACAAGAGGAAGAAGGGATTTAGGTGTCAGTGGACTGCTTACGCTCTTACCCAAAGTTTCCCAACTTGACACTGACTTCTGATGAATGCGCAGCAGATGACGTATAAGGGAGGGTGTTCCTAGGTGGTTAACGTCCTTACCCCTACTTATTACAGATGACAGAGGCAACACATGGCTTGACACCTGTTGTCTGGATTTATGGAGAAATAATTCCACACCTAAGAGGGCTTTTTTGGTATTTTGCCCAGGCATCACAATGGGCTTATTCATCCCACGGACAACTGGTGTCTCCCCCGGTGCCTAATTTAAACAAACCACATCACCATCAGAATCCTCATCGTCAACTTCCTCATCAGCGCCACCAACACCCATATCCTTATCCTGGTGTACTTCAACAGTGACATCTTCAATTTGAATATCAGAAACTGGACTGTGGGTGCTCCTTCCAGCACTTGCAGAGGGTGTGCAAATGGTGGAAGGAGACACCTTTTCCCATCCAGTGTTGGGATGGTCAGGCATCGCAACCGCCGACACAGTTGGACTCTCCTTGGGGATTTGTGATACCATCTTAGAACGCACAGTTCTTTGCTGTGCTTTTGCCAGCTTAGCTCTTATCATTTCTCTAGCAGGAGGATGAAGGCTTCCATCGTCATGTGAAGCTGAACCACTTGTCATGAACATAAGCCAGGGCCTTAGCCGTTCCTTGCCACTCCATGTCGTAAATGGCATATTGGCAAGTTTATGTTTCTCCTCAGACCATTTAAATTTCTTTTTCTGGGTCTTTTTACTGAACTTTTACTTTTTGGATTTTATATGCCCTCTACTATCACATTGGGCATCGGCCTTGGCAGACGACGTTGATGGCATTTCATCGTCTATGTCATGACTAGTGGCAGCAGCTTCAGCACAAGGAGGAAGTGGTTCTTGAACTTTCCCTATTTTATACTCCAAATTTTTGTTCTCCATTATTTTTCTGGAGTTATATAACAATGGTGGTCATTCCGAGTTGTTCGCTCGCTAGCTGCTTTTAGCAGCATTGCAAACGCTAGGCCGCCGCCCTCTGGGAGTGTATCTTAGTTTAGCAGAATAGCGAACAAAAGATTAGCAGAACTGCTACTAAATAATTCCTTGCAGTTTCTGAGTAGCTCCAGACCTACTCCTAGATTGCGATCACCTCAGTCCGTTTAGTTCCTGCCTGGTTTGACGTCACAAACACGCCCTGCGTTTGGCCAGCCACTCCCCCGTTTCTCCAGCCACTCCTGCGTTTTTACCTGTCACGCCTGCGTTTTTTAGCACACTCCCTGAAAATGGACAGTTTCCGCCCAGAAACACCCACTTCCTGTCAATTACACTATGATCACTCGAGCGATGAAAAAACGTAGCTAGAGCTTGAGCAAATCTCCAAAGTCTTGTGTTAAATTAGTGAACGCATGCGCGCTGCGTACCATGAGCATGCGCATTTTCTACCTAATCGCTCCGTTGCGAAAAACGGCAACGAGCGAACAACTCCGAATGACCACCAATATGCGGTACAGGAGAGCGTACCTCTACACCACACAGGGCAAACCCTATGAAAATTATTTGGATTAAATATTAATAAACCCTTTATTTGGAGTAAATTGTATACAGCATAGGACAGCACCACTGAACTAGACTTATATGGCAGTATCACTGGAATTATACGGCAATATCACCGGAATTATACGGCAGTTCCACTGGAATGGATTTATATGGCAGTATCACTGGACTTATACGCCAGTACCACTGGAATTATGCGGCAGTATCACTGGAATTATACGGCAGTACCAGTGGACTGGATTTATACGGCAGTATCACTGGAATTATATGGCAGTACCACTGGACATATACGGCAGTATCACTGGACTGGATTTATACGGCAGTACCACTGGACATATATGGCAGTATCACTGGACTGGATTTATACGCCAGTACCACTGGATTTATACGCCAGTACCAGTGGACATATACGGCAGTATCACTGGACATAGATGGCAGTACCACTGGATTTATACGCCAGTACCAGTGGACATATACGGCAGTCTCACTGGAATTATATGGCAGTACCACTGGACATATACGGCTGTATCACTGGACTGGATTTATACGCCAGTACCACTGGAATTATATGGCAGTATCACTGGAATTATATGGCAGTACCACTGGGCATATACGGCAGTATCACTGGACTGGATTTATACGACAGTACCACTGGATTTATACCGAAGTACCACTGGACATATACGGCAGTATCACTGGATTTATACGGCAGTACCACTGGACATATACGGCAGTATCACTGGACATATACGGCAGTACCACTGGTAATATACAGCAGCACAGGGACACCACCACTGGACTGATGCAGGATAACACAGCACCACGGCAATGGACTGGACTTATACAGCAGCACAGGACATATGGCAGCAGAGGACACCACCACTGTGACTGGACTGATGCAGCATAAGACACCACCACTGAACTGATGCAGCACAACACAGCACCACTGGACTGGACTTATACAGCAGCACTGGACATATGGCAGCAGAGGACACCACCACTGTGACTGAACTGATGCAGCACACTGAGGACGGGGACATGTCCACTCTACACTCTCCAATGTCAGAGTGAAAATGGCGGCGACGCACGGCTCCTTATATGGAATCCAAACCCAGCGAGAATCCGACAGCGGGATGATGACGTTTTGCCTCATTCTGGTTTCCGAGTTAGGCAGGAAAACCCGAGCCTGACTCGGATATGGGCTCGGGTAGTGAAGTTCGGTTCTCAGGGAACCAAACCCGCTCATCTCTAGTTATCATGAACTAGTTTTGTGGCTGGGAATGAAGATACTGCACAGTTTAATCACTTAGTGAGTCCACAGCTATTACCCCTGAACTTCTTGTCACTGCCCTCCCTGTTGCTGAGAGTCTGTGATTGGGGCTAGTGTGTTACACTGCACATGCAGTCACCTCACTGTGTCTACTCCTTCACTGTCTCCCCTGCGGCTCCACTTAGTGACCAGTCTGACTGACTGAAATAACAAACGTTGGAAGCTGGAATAATATTTACAAGTGCTGGTTGTAACAAAGGCTGGTGCTGGCTGGGACAGGTTTTCTCCTGGCTTTCTGTAGCTGGTGCTGATGATGACAGATACAAGTGCTGACTGTTATGGAGTCCCTTAGAAGGTGTTGAGTGCTAGCTATGAGGTAACAGCTGCTTGTTTTGCCCTTTGTTGGCTTTCCCACTATCCCCAGTGCTTACCAGCTCCTCCAGTAAACTGGCTCAGCCTGTCCCTGTCACACACAGATCTTTCCCACAGCATCACCAGGCAGCGTCTCTGGCTGCTCCAAAACTTCGGCCTCTCCCTGCGGCCCAGTCGGTCCTCAATTGCCACCTAAGCCGCCTCATGGGCAGCACGCACCATTCAGCTCAGTCTCTTCACAGGTCAAAAAGTCGACATGAGTTTTTCACATTTTTTTCTTTTTTTGAACTTTTTCATACTTAACGATCCACGTGGAGCACGATTGGAATGGTAATCTGTGCCGAGCGAAGCGGTAGCAGAGCGAGGCACCTTGCCCGAGCATGCGAGGGGACACGGTGCACTAATTTGGCTTCCCAGTCACTGTACACAGAAAACCCCAGAAAACACTCATGTCGACCTTTTGACCTGTCGACCTAGCACATGTCGACCTAGGAACCCTGTCAACCTAGTGACTGTCGACCTATAGTGGTCGACCTAAACATTGTCGATTTGATGATCCACACCCGTTCCAGGGCAGTACTTCTGTAGCTCTGGCTGCGCGCCCCATCCCGTGGAAGGTTGCAATGGAATGCTTGCCAGCCGTGGCATCAGGTCCCCCTGCTTGTCGCCTGCTGATCAATCCACAATCTGTAGTACTGTATGTATTGCGCAAGCACAGAACTCTAGATGGGTTAGGGGAAGTAATGAGAGGGGGGGGCGCGCATGCACAGCTGCAGTAGAACAGCTTTGAGCGGAGCACAGTCTGCAACTGTTCGAAGCATAATACAGCTGGCGGAGTCAGCAGAGTGTGGGCTTCCTGCTGGACGCCCTTACTGTGCTAATCACACTCTGGTCTGGCAGTCCCCCAGGGGGAGGAGTTTTCTCAACTGAATCTGCTAGCCATGTGTGAGATTAGCAGGAACAGCTTCCAATAAGAAGTTACTGCACAGTTACTGCACAGCTAACTCCTCCTCGTAGGGCACACAGGAAGACTGTCTCCTATTCCCTGCTGTTCCTGCCTGAGCCTGCACTAGCGCTGATCATGCCCACAAGTGAGTGGAGAGGTGCGGGTGTGAATGCGGGAGCTGTGGAATGGTAGGAGGGGGCAAGCAGTGGTGAAATGTTACTGGGGGTGAGGGAAGGCTGCCCCTGGGTAAAATCCGCCACAGGTGTCAACACGTTACACCTCCTACTACCATTTGGGAAATATTTTGACATAATATGACAAACTAATTTAAAATTAAAATAAATAGAGAAATAAAGGTAGATATTTTAATATATAATGTTATCTAAATTTCTGACATCATCTGTAACAGTTTTGGTTTAACCTCAATTATTAACTAGTTACAATAACAAGCTAAAATGTAGTCTAAATTTGTTTTCCTGCAAGCGCTCATGTTGTTTTGTTATTAATCAAAGCACAATAACGTATAGGGATAAAACTGTAACCTTGAATGTACTCACTTATTATGTCTGCATGTATATTTTAAAAGCAAAAAAACCCTGTCCTGGAATCTTAAAAAAGAAAAAGAACATTATTTGTGTGTTTGTTGACTAATACCTTTCATATAGAAGAACGTTCCAGTGCCAGCTGGTAGTCATGGTGCCTGGGACTGCCTATCGCTCACACACAGCATGGTGACAACTTTATAATGAAATAGGAAATTCATGGAGGCAGAAACACAGCTGTTTATACTCATAAAATAAGACGTTTACCAGGAAAAGTATAATCAGTGGTACGAAGCGTTATGTCAATTACATTAATGCAGGAAAGGAAAATGATACATACTTGACAGAAGGACATTTCTAAGACAATACGTTTGCATAAAATTCAGTCTTTTGCTACGTAAAGATTTCATCATAAAATAGAATTATCCATTATTCATGAACCTAAATTTGATCAAAATAGATAACAAAGCCATGCTTGGATATTGCAGTGCAGATGTTTTCATGCTGTTCATGAACAGAGAACTCCAGGGGGTAAATTTACTAAGATGGGAGTTCTATTTAAGATGGGATGTTGCCCATAGCAACCAATCAGATTCCAGGTATTATCTATTATCTTCTAGAAAAGGCATTCCCAACCTTGGTCCTCAAGGCACACTAACAGTCCTGGTTTTAGTGATCTCCAGGCTTGAACACAGGTGACTTAATTAGTACCTCAGTTATTTTGATTTAACCATCTGTGCTGAAGCCTGGATATCACTAAAACCTGCACTGTTGGTGTGCCTTGAGGACCGCAGTTGGGAATACCTGTTCTAGAAGGTGCTAGATAAATGAGAAGGAGAATCTGATTGGTTGATATGGGCAACATCCCATCTTAAATAGAACTCCCATCTTGGTAAATTTACCCCCAGTTATTTTCCCAAATTCTGAAGAAGAAAACAAGCGTAGCGCACTAACTAACAAACCTTACACAATATATTGCTGTTTTCAGGCAAATCATAAAGCAGTTACAATGCCACCACACGGGATCCTGGCGATCCCAATGCCGACGCCGGAATCCCGCACATCGGTTCAATGCCGGCTTTCTAGCGCTCGCCCCACTGCTGGCATACTGGTGGCTGGGACGCTACTGTCCCTATACTGACAGCCGGCATCCCGCCCACCCGGTAAGTCATACTGAACCTGACAAATCAAATGCCCTCATTCTTTCAGCTACCCCATACATCCCAATTATCTCGAGTTAGGTGGGATAATCCCAATAAAGGGCTCTGTCCTGATAGTTGCAGCTTTGTCTTTGTCAAGTTGGTAGATAAAAGTTCATTTCAAAAAGAAAAGAAAAAAAAGTGTGGGGTCCTCCCAAATCAACACAGCCGCGGACCTCTCAGCCTGAGCTAGTATGGAAAAATGGTGGGAAAATTGAATGTTTTTCCCCCTATTTTCGTATAACCATCAGCAGGCTGAACCAGTCAGGGGGGTGACACTATAGCAGGGGAATACATAGCGTGAGGTAACGGCAGCCCAGACTTGTAAAATATTGTTGTTACAGGTGGACAAATGTTGCCACTTGTAAAGAAAATAACCACAGTACACACACACCAACTGTAGTATTTTAATTAAAAAAATAACGAAATATAAATATATTTACATACTTATGAAATCCTTGGATGGCTTTTTTTTTCCGGTCCAAGTAGGCATCCAATGGTCTTGGTAAAATGATAAACTGCAACGAACCCACTGGACATATACTGTACAGTACCAATGTGAAATGACACTAGCGGACACTGCCATAGGAAAGAATGGGAAATAGCTGATTGGCTGAGAGTGGTCACTGCCATAGCAACCATTCCCCCACTCTCAGCCAATAACCTGGAAGTCTATGCATTGCTGGGGCAGCTCTACATTAGAAAAGCTGTCCTGTCAGCTAAGTAATCCTGCATACAGGAGAACTAAAATGCCAATATGCAGGTGACCAAGGGGGAGATGTATCATAGTGTATTTGCAAAAATTCATACATTAATCCTCTTGTGTCTTCATGCTGGAGGCATGGGGAGGATCCAACTGTGACCCAAAAATTTTTGTTTGAAAATAATAGGCTTTACCGTGATTATTTTGACTGATTTTTTAGGGGCAATTGCAACCAATTTGTTTGACCAGAAAAAAAACAGTTTTCAAGTTAAAAAAACATACGATCTGGGATAAGTTCCCGGATCCATGTGCTCTCGTGGCTGCAAACCTGAAAACGGGTCTGGGATTTTTTTTTGGCTGCCTCCGGCCAGGTGAAACAAAATCCCCAATAATGCCAGCTTTCAGGGCTAATTGAATTTCTTCCACAATCTCTTTACCTTTGTCTCGTCATCACTTTAAGGGGTATATTCAATTGAAGTTGAAAGCTGCCGTCTGTCGAAAAGACAGCAGTTTTTGACTTTTTTAGGTCGAAAGGGGTTCCGACCTATTCAATATAACTCAAAATTATCCGACAAGTCGAAGAATTCGACTTGTCGAAAAGCACGTGTATCGGCGGAATAGCTGACGGAAACGGGGCTAAATTCAACAGGTTTTGCCCCCTTTCCGACCATCTTAATCTGACTTTAAAAACAGTCGGATTGAGATGAGGGAGCCGAAAGGAGGAGTGGGGGGAGACCAGCGGGGAGAACCGCGGGTAGATGGGGGAGAGCATCGCTACAGCAGCGGCTACAGCAGCGTAGCAGGAGGATGTGTCACAGCTGCTGCTCACAGCAGCGTCCACCAGGCTCCAGCAAGCGAGACCTCGCTTGCTGGAGCCGGGTGGAAGCTGCCGTGAGCGGCGGCTGTGACACATCCTCCTGCTACGCTGCTGTAGCGCTGCTCTCCCCCGTCTGCCCGCAGCTCTCACCCGTCTCAGCTCCCGCATCTCAATTCGACTTTTTTTAAAGTCAGATTGAGATGGCATGAGCTGTGTAGCGTAGGTTCTCCACATTTCTCCTGGATTCCCTGTCTGCAGACCATTGGCGTAGCCAGAGTCCCCTGCGGGCTGAGACCGACATGGAAGATATCCGTGCAGTCAGCGTACCCAGGTCCTTCATGGATTCCACCATGAACCCCGCAGAATCCTGTATGTTACGTAAAAACAATTCAATGTCACTTTTATCCATTGTATCCAAATCCTCTAGTAATGTGCCCGACCACTTTACTATGGCTTTAGAAATCCATGCACAGGCAATAGTGGGCCTTAACGCCACTCCTGAAGCAGTGTAAATGGATTTGAGCGTAGTGTCAATCTTACGATCAGCCGGTTCTTTTAACGCGGTAGATCCATGGACAGGTAAAACCACCTTTTTAGACAGTCTGGAAACAGATGCGTCAACAATGGGTGGGTTTTCCTATTTTTTCCTATCTTCCTCAGGGAAGGGAAAAGCAACCAGAACCCTTTTTGGTATCTAGAGTTTTTTCTCCGTGTTTTTCCGGGATTTTTCAAATATAGCGTTTAATTCTTTAGATGCAGGGAAGGTTAGCGAGGCTTTCTTATGGTCAGTGAAGTAAGCCTCCTCAACCTGCTCAGGTGTTGTGTCATTTATGTTTAACACATCTCTAATGGGGATTTGGGGATCAGGGTTCAGGAGCCAGAGCAATCCACCAACGAAAACTGCATATTAGGCATGTGGAGCTGGAGCAGGGACCGGCTGCATGAAGGCTGATATCTCTGGTTCTGGGCATAGTAGAGACAAGCTGACAGTATCCACCACAAGGGGCGAGTCCCAGCTTTTGGAGTATGCCCTCAGAAAAACTCTTGTCAGACAGAACCCAAGATATCTGGCTGGGAAGAGCAATTAAGAGGCTGGGATGGGGACCACTACTTTCAAGTTGGATATCTCCGGTTCCCTAGGGCCGATTTTCAAAAATCTAGTACCTCTGGAAAGAGGAGACCCTCATCTTTCAGCCTAGGGCCCTTATACTCCTGGTGCCCTTGGGCAAGAGCCCACTGAGCCCATACAAAAAGACGGCCCAGGCCATAGTAATAAACAAATTATATGGGGAGCTGATCGGTGGATGCAATGTTAATATTGGATGCAGGGGAACAATTTTTGGCCATTGTGCATGCATTGGGGCTGTGCTAAGCATACACAGTGATTGATTAGTGACGATGAACGTAGTGACAGGTAGTGACCGGTAGTGGCCATTTGGGGGCGGTAAAAGGGGTCGGCTCCAAATCATTTTCATGTCCTAGTCTGCCACTGCCAACTTGTTCACAGTTAAGGGTCGATTCATGAAGCAGTGAAAAGAGTGGAGAAGTGGGCCATGGCAACCATCAGCTTTTAAGTAACATTTATAAAGTGCATTCTATAAAATTATGTGTAGCACTGATTGGTTGCCATGGGCAAGTTCTGCTTTGGCTAACTTCTTCACTCTTTTATAGTCCCCTTAGGGCCCTACACACTAGGCGATTCGCTCCAGGAGCGATATATACGTTATGGTAAGAACTTATCGTTGATAACGGTATTTCTCCTATGTCCACAGGTTCCACAGGATAACAATGGGATATGATGGAGCGATAGCGGATTGGCACCAAACGATCACAAGCTTTCAGTCCTCCCAGGATGCAACGGGCCTGTCCATATATCCCTGCCCACTGGCTCAGGCAAATCAGTTGGATTCCAAAGCATTTAGGCAGGAGCATTATGTAGAAGCCTATTCAGGCGAGAAGAACACACATGCACACCCTTCCATGCAAGAGTTTAGTGAGTATAAAGATCCTCAAATCAGGTGCATCAGGGTGGAATCCCTGTAGAACCTGTGGACATAGGAGGAATACCGTTATCAATGGTAAGTTCTTACCACAACATATATTTCTCTGGCAGGTTCCACAGGTTATCCACAGGATAACAATGGGATTTCCCAAAGCAATTTTTAGTGGCGGGGACGCTCCTGATTGGACAGGACAACCTTACGCCCGAATTCAGCATCATGAGAGGCAAAAGTATCCAAAGGCATAATGTCTAATGAATGTGTTAATGGAAGACCATGTGGCTGCCTTACATATTTGTTCTGCTGAAGCACCATGTTGTTCTGCCCATGAAGGACCTACCTTACGTGTACAGTGAGCAAAGACATTAGCTGGAACAGGGATATCAGCTTGAGAATATGCTTCTGAGATCGTCATTCGAAGCCATCTTGCTAGCATCTGTTTAGTAGCAGCCCATCCCCTCTTGTGAAATCCGTAGAGAATGAAGAGAGAATCTGTATTTCTGATGGCACTGGTACGATCCACGTCGATCCTTAATGCCCGGACTACATCCAGTGACGCTTCTTCCGCAAAAAGTCCCGATACCTGAAAAACCGGGACTACAATTTCTTCGTTAAGGTGAAATTTAGATACCACCTTAGGAAGATAACCAGACCTAGTTCTGAGAACTGCTTTATCGGGATAAAAAATCAGAAAAGGAGATTTACATGACAGCGCTCCTAAATCTGACACTCTACTAGCTGATGCCATAGTCAGTAGAAAGAGAACATTAGCTGTCAACCATTTAAGATCCACTTTATTAAGTGGTTAAAACGAAGCAACTTGAAGGGCTTTGAGGACTAGACTTAAGTCCCAAGGCACTGCAGGAGGAACAAAAGGCGGTTGAATGCGCAGCATTCCCTGAAAAAAAGTACGCACATCCTGTAAATTGGCAATTTTCTTTTGAAACCATACAGTCAATGCTGATACTTGCACTCTCAAGGAAGCCACCTTCAAACCCTTATCCATTCCTGCCTGAAGGAAATCTAAGACCCTGGATACTCTGAAAGATTTTGGGTCCATACTTCTTTCACTGCACCAATTAATATAGGCTTGCCATATTCGGTGATAAATACGAGCTAAGGAGGGTTTCCTTGCTCTGAGAATAGTTTGAATTACCTGTTGTGAGAATCCTCTTTACTTCAGGATAGAGGTTTCAGTAGCCACGCCGTCAAAGACAGTTGATCCAGATGCCTGTGATAACAAAGACCCTGCATTAGTAGATCTGGACGTTGAGGGAGCAGAATTGGAGCATCCATCGATATCCTCTGCAGACCTATGTACCAATGCCTTCTGGGCCAAGCCGGAGCTATTAGAATCACGGCACCCATTGCTTGTTTTATTTTCCTCACCACCCTGGGTAGCAGGATGATCGGAGGAAACAGGTATGCCAGATGAAAGTCCCATTTCACTGACAGTGCGTCCACAAGGATCGCTCTGGAATCCTTTGTTCTTGAACCGTATGCTGGTACTTTGTTGTTCAGATGGGAAGCCATGAGATCTATCTCTGGCAAACCCCACTTGTCTACCAGAGTCTGAAATGCTTCCGGGTGTAGAGCCCATTTGCTTGCTTGAATAGTGTGTCGACTGAGAAAATCCGCTTCCCAGTTTAGGACTCCTGGAACAAACACTGCGGACAATGCTGGAAGATGGAGTTCTGCCCACTTTAGTATGTGACTTACCTCCTTAATTGCTTTTTGGCTGCGAGTTCCTCCCTGATGGTTGAGGTACGCTACTGCCGTTGCATTGTCCGAGCGGATCTGGACTGGTTTTCCTTGCAGTGTCCTTTGCCTGAATCAGTACCATGAATATGGCCCGAAGTTCCAAAAGGTTTATTGGCAAGCAACTTTCTTCTTTGGCCCATTGTCCCTGGAACCATAATTTTCCGGACACTGCTTCCCAGCCCTGAAGACTGGCATTTGTTGTCAGGACCTCCCAATTTAATATCCAAAAGGGTCTCCCCTTGTCTAGATGGGATGTCTGTAGCCACCAGGCTAATGACCTGTTCACCTTTTCTGAAAGTACTATGGTCTGTTTCTTTATTGTCTGATGTACTCCATTCCATCTGTCCAGAATCAGATGCTGCAGAGGTCTTGAGTGGAATTGTGCATACTCCACCATGTCGACTGTTGACACCATCAAACCCATCATTCGCATTGCTGCATGAATTGATATTGTTGACTGTGTAACAACTCCTGAGTCCTTAACTGCACCTTGGATATCTTGTTCTGAGGTAAAAAGATTTTCTGCAGACTTGAATCCAATACAGCCCCCAAGTGAATCATCCGTTGTGACAGAATCAGAGATGACTTTGCCCAATTCATGAGCCATCCGTGCTTCTGTAGACAAGTTATTGTCTGTTGAAGATGGACCAAGAGCAATTCCTGGGATTGTGCCAGGATTAAAAGATTTTCGAGGTATGGAACAAATTCTTATCCCCTGCTTGCGGAGATAATCTGCCATAACCACCGTAATCTTGGTAAATACTCTGGGGGCTGTGGCTCACCCAAAGGGTAAGGCCTGGAACTGAAAATGTTGCTGGAGGATGGCGAACCTGAGGTAACACTGATGAGACAATGCTATAGGAACATGCAGGTAAGCATCCTGTATATCCAGAGATACCATGTAATCGTCTGGTTCCATGGCCAAAACTATGGAGCGTAATGACTCCATGTGGAACCGTGGTACCAAAATGTATTTGTTTAACATTTTGAGATTGAGAATGGGCCAAAACGACCCATTTGGTTTCTGGACCAAAAACAGGTTGGAGTAAAAACCCTGTCCCCAGGGGGTACTGGAATAATTACTCCTGACTGAAGCAATTTCTGAACTGCTTCTTGCAGGGCTCTGGCCTTCGCCTCTATTCGAGACGGACTGGTGCAGAAGAACCTTCGAGGAGGCTGCTTCTTGAAAGGGAAACCATAACCCAGAGATACCGCTTCTTGCACCCAAGCATCTGTTGTCAACTGCTGCCATATGTGTGCAAACTGAAGAAGTCGGCCCCCTACCCTGGGGTCCCCCAGACGGAGGCACGCACCATCAGGCTGATGACTTGTCTTCTGGTTTGGAAGCTGGCCCTCTGGTGGCTCATTGCTTCTTTGCCTTACCAAACTTATTGTATTGGGGCTGCTTACGATCACTTTTTCCTTGTGACCGAAATGGCCAAAAAACCGAACCCAAGGGCCTGGGGTTATAATTGTCAGGAAACCTGACCTTCTTAGATTCTACTTCTGACTCCAGAATATGTCAATTCCTTACCAAACAGAAAATTGCCAACAAAAGCCAAAGATTCCAGAACCTTCTTAGATTCTGAATCAGCTTTCCATGTACGTAGCCAGATTGCTCTGCGAGCAGCTACCATTAAGGCTGATGCTTTGGAAGCAATAGTACCCATATCTATTGCCGCTACCTCTAAGAATACCACAGCCTGCTTCATGTGAGCTATAGGGGATTCCTGCTCCCTAGTAGGTGCTGAAAGCCCGTTTTCCAGTACCTCAGCCCATTCAGCTAAGGCCTTTGCCATCCAAGCTGAAGCCATAGCTGGCCTTATGACTGCCCCTGACAGAGAAAATATGGTTTTCAAAAACCCATCCACTCTTCTGTCTGTGACATAATTTAATGATGTGGACGGTAAAGGCAATATAGATTTTCGCACTAATCGAGTGACGTGCATATCTACCTTAGGAGGAACTTCTCTTTTTAAACAGTCCCCAGTTGGAAAAAGGTAATAGGAATCCCATTTTTTTGGAATTCTGTATTTTTTATTGGGTGTAGCCCAAGCTTCCTCCATGATTTCCGTCAGTTGATCTGACCCTGGAAACTTGACCCTAACTGTTTTGGGACATTTAAACACAGGTGCCTTAGTTTTTAACATCGACTCTGCTGAATCCTCTAAGGATAGAATAGTCTTCATTGCTCCAATGAATTCAGCTATATCCTCTGAGCTGATACCTTCTACCTGTTCTTCATATGCTGAAGCAGAGTACATAGAGCGATCATCATCTAATGTATCATCTTGTGTAGTCTGTGAATTTGATGATATATTTACACTTGGTTTATCAGCTTGTTTCCTTAGAGAAGCTGTTGTGGATATACCGTAAGCTGTAGGGACTACCTGTTCAGCTATACTGCACAAGGTCTGTGCAAACATAGCCCAAGGTGGCTCTACCTGCCGTTGAACAGGGATCTGCCTTGCAATCTGCTGAAACGCAAAAAAAATTGTACATAAACCATTATGTGCCAGATCCTGAGATGATAATCCCACTTTGCAGGACAAACATGTTATGAGTGTTGGTGTTACTGTTAATGTAACCTCATCACCTTTGCCGCTCTTAGACATGATAATCAGCTTTTCAGTGTACTACACAATATGTGACTGTAATCACTTTACTATATTAAAGTGATATCAATCTGACCCAACCCATGCACCAGCATTGAGGCTTATAAGAGACCATTGACAAATATATATAAAGTCAGCAATCACCCTAGCAGTCACATGTTATATATTAGTCATATGAGCATATTATCAACTACAAACACATTTCAAAGTATGTAGGAAAACATATTACTGAATTCTGTTTTATGCAGATCTTAACGTATTCAGACGCATTGCGAAGAAAACCAGTTTGGGGTAGAATAATGTGATGGCAGGAGGACCCTGTAAAAT
Source organism: Pseudophryne corroboree (assembly GCF_028390025.1). NCBI lineage: Eukaryota > Metazoa > Chordata > Amphibia > Anura > Myobatrachidae > Pseudophryne > Pseudophryne corroboree. The sequence goes on along the minus strand of NC_086449.1, from coordinate 482,443,379 downwards.
GTGTCTTCCTGTTACGGCATTTCCCCCCCCCCCCCCCAAGCTGGTTGTCCTCAGTGCTGGTCACTGGAAAAACAGGGGGACCGGTTTTTCCCATAGTTTTTAAATGCCAGAACAGGCTCACAGGTCTGGAGTTGGTATCCAGACTCTAGGTCAACACCTGAAATAGGTTGACATGGACAAAAGGTCGACATGAATTTTTCACATTATTTTTCTTTTTTTTAAACTTTTTCATAGTTTACAATCCACGTGGGCTACAATTGGGAACGGTAACTTGCCCGAAGCATGGCGAGCCATGCGAGGGGACGCGGTGCACTAATTGGGGTTCCCAGTCACATTACGGAGAAAACAACACCAAAAACCTCCATAAAGAACTCATGTCGACCTTTTTCCACGTCAACCTATTTCAAGTGTTGATCTAAGGCGTGTCGACCAATTGGTGTCGACCTAAGTGTTGCCGACCTTATTGGTGTCGACCCCTGGAGCTAGTTATGCTTTTGTGGGGGGCATTCCGCACTTTTTTTTTTTACAATTTCAAACACTTTTTACCCTTAGAACCCTGCACCGATGACAGATCATAGTGACCTGCTTCTCCCAAGCTCGACTGCCACTGGCAAGAGTATTGCTTGTGTGGGTTGTCCATCGATTTTTGGTTGATTTTAAAGCTAACCATTCGTAAATCTCCAATATGCATTGAAAACATTGATGTTTTGCCAAGGTTTGATTTTGAATGCAAATCGCTTTATTTGGTTGATTTTGCCTTTAATGAATCTCTGATTTGCTAAATCAGTCAAGTTAAAGTGGTGATGTTGCCCATAGTAACCAGATTCTGTATATCATTTTTTAGGACACAATAGATAAATTAATCTGATTGGTTGCTATAGGCAACATCACCACTTTTCATTTTTAGAAACTTTAGTAAATTTACCCCATTTACCCCATGTTCATGCAGAACATGAAGTGGAAAGAGGGAGTAGGCATGCTGATAAAGATGCTGGGTCTCTCAGAGAGTTTATTTTTATATGATGGTAAAAATGCTTTGAAAATGCCTTGGGTGCTGTTGGTACACTTATGTTACTGTTCTGCAAACCTAGCAGAAACAGTTTTGTGACCTCTTCAAGCTTTTATTATAAAATTTCAGGCTCCTAATTTTTGGGAAAACTTCATTTTGTTACAGACCTTTACCTAGAGGTGATCTTGCTTCTTTGCAGAGAAGACGGAGTCTGCAGTATCATATGTTTGTATATATCAGTAGCATATGTTATACAATCAAAAGAATTGTAGAGGGAACATTTAAAATATTACTACTGATATGTACCTCAGGGGGCATTTAATTTATCGCAGGAAATTTTACTGCCAAAATAAAAGGCTTTGTCGCAATTTTATGCCCTACGTTTTTATTGGACAATTCAATTAATGTCCGTTTTTCATGGCAAAATGTACCCACTATCATGCGAAAAACTCAAGATCCAGAATAGGTTCTTGGATCCATGTGTTTTCGTGGCAGCAAAAAATGGCACTTATCGCAGATATTGTTTCTCCTGCCTCCCGGTAGCGGAAACAATACCCAATAGTGCCATTTTATCGGGAATAAATCGAATTACCCCCCTGGGATGAATTAGCCACGGTAATTTGCCATGGTTAATTGAATCCCCCCTCATGTATGAAATGTCACAAAAGATAAAACGATAAAACAGGATGAGAGCAAGGTACAAAAACTAAAAATAGTAGTAGTCGTAGCTGGAGGAAAATAAATGCTGCTGTGCTTTGAAAGTTAAAATCAAACGTCAAAGTTAAAACAAAATATGTTCTAATTAACTATACATGTTTCCTGTTCAAGTTTATATGACTGCATTTTATAGGATTTCTGATTCAAACATTAGTACATTACTAAAATGGGTGTGGATTATTAGATCTACACTAAAAAAAGATCTACAGTCAATAAGTAGACATGCATTAGGATGACGGTCAAAAAAGTCGACATGTAATACATAGACAGTAGAAAAGGTCGACATGTAGACACAATTTACCATCTGGGCAGCACAGACGGTATAATGGTTAGCATTACTACCTCACAGCACTGAGGTCATCATGGGTTCGATTTCCACCATGGCCCTGTGTGGCGTTTGTATATTCTCCATGTGCTTGCGTGGGTTTCCTCCGGGTACTCCGGTTTCCTCCCACAATCCAAAAATATACTGGTAGGTTAATTGGCACCATACAGAAATTAACCTTAGCGTGTATGGGTGATAGGGAATATAGATTGTAAGCTCCACTGGGGCAGGGACTGATGTGAATGGCCAAATACTCTCTGTAAAGCGCTGCGGAATATTTGTGCGCTATATAAATAACTGGTAATAAATAATAATAAATAAATAAATAATTAGTTGTTTTGGGGGTTTTGCCACTTTTATGCCACAAACAAGCCTGATTACTGTATTGCTTCGCTTGCCAAGCTTCGGGCAAGGTGCCTCACTCCGCTACTGCTGCACTCTACACAGATTACTATTCCCAATCAGAGTCCACGTCGATGGTAGAGTATGAAAAAGCTGAAAAACAAAAGAACTTGTGTTCATCTTTTGACCCTGTCAGCCTTTTACATGTAGACCTTTTGACCTCGTCGACCTTTATTTAACTACCTTTTACATGTAGACCTTTTGACCCTGTTGACCATTAATGATCTACCTATTGACTGTAGACCTTTAGTGTAGATCTACAGACTGGATACTGCTCAAGTTAGGTGTTTGAGTTCACCAGTCACATAAAAAACAGAAATTTGTTAGAATTTATATAATTATTCACTCTCCCCAAACCCCTCATTATTTCCCCCTTTTTATTGTTGTCTACTTATTCTGCTCACACACTCATGCAGAATTACACCAAGTTGCCCTGGATGTCGACTAACCAATGTCCTTCTGTGTAAGCTTACCTGTAAACGAAGCTGTCATATCAGTTGCTTTATTACGTACAGTATATTTCACTCTGCGCATAACTTATCAATATGCTTCATATTTCTGTACATTAATATTTTCAATAGTAAAATGCACAACTAAAGTGCCTTATACAAAATAAAGAATACTATATAATGTAGCAATTTAGACTTGCGTATGTTTGCATTGGTTGGAACATGGTTGACCCGGTTCACCTTGCTTATATATTTATTCTAAAGCTTGAGAATTTATTGGTACTCTGGAATGGATTCCAGTAACTGGTATGAGAGCTACTTTAAAACTAATTGGAACATGTCTAAGGGAGGAAATGACCACAGGGAGAGAATGGAAAAGATAATTGAATACATAAGAAGCAAAACCATTTAACAAAGGATGAAGGTCAATAATAGCATGACATAGCTAAACATAATATAGCTATGACAGATGAAACCAACCGATCAGATTTAATGGATAATTATGTGAATAGATGCCTAAAAAGTACATCTATAAAAAGGTCAATGTAATAGTCTAATAACATGCAAACAATGGTAAATGTAGTAGTGTGGTTTCTTAAACAAATTATGGTCTTCAGGTAGCAGTGAATATATAAAGATGTTATTCTCTTAAACCCAATGAATCGCTAAAGAAATTGCATATGAACAAAATGAATGAAAGCAAGCTTGGGTAATATCTTTTGCATATTGTTTAATAAAAAGGTAAAATGAGAGAGATATGACTGGGAGCAATGCTATAGGAACTAAATGAACACAAGGTTACTAAGACAAATACAAGTATATATGGTTATGGTATCTGGATACACATTTGGCAATATGGGTAAGAACAGCCTTCAATATAAAAGTATAAAGGGAGTTATATGTACATCACTGCAATAAAAATAACTAAATTATCATTATACAAAAGGAAAGGAACATACACTGACAGAATGATGAATGCAGGAAATGGGTGGTATACATGTGTGGGAACAGCTGTAGCTTGTAAACGCCACCAAAATAGAAAGCTTTCAAAAATAAGTATTAATACTGTAGCTCATTATTATCAATTAGCAAAATGCAAAGTGAACGAACAGAAGAGAAATCTAAATCAAATCTATATTCGGTGTGACCAACCTTTGCCTTCAAAACAGCAACAATTCTTCTAGGTACACTTGCACAGTTTTTGAAGGACTCGGCAGGGAGGTTGTTCTAAACATCTTGGAGAATGAACCACAGATGTTTTGTGGATGCAGGCTTGCTCAAATCCTTCTGTCTTCATGTAATCTCAGACAGACTCAATGAATGTTGAGATTAGGGCTCTCTGGGGGCCATATCATCACTTCCAGGACTCCTTGTTCTTCTTTACACTCAAGATAGTTCTTAATGACATTGGCTGTATGTATGGGGTCGTTGTCCTGCTGTACAATAAATATGGAGCTAATTAGACACCTCCTTGATGGTAGTGCATGATGAATAAGTAACTGCCTCTATTTCTCAGCACTGAAGCAAACAAAGAAACTGTCAAAATTGAGGACCATAGACAGAGTGGTCAGCCAAGGAAACTTAGTGCATTAGAAGAAAGACACGTCATGCTTACGTCCCTTCGAAATCAGAAGCTGTCCAGTAGTGCTATCAGCACATAACTGGCAGAAACCAGTGTGACCCAAGTACACCCATCTAATGTTTTGAGAAGTCTAGCCAGAAGTGGTCTTCATGGAAGAATTGTGACCAAAATGCCACATCTTCAACATGGAACTAGGCCAAACGACTCAACTATGCAATAAAACATAGGAACTGGGGTGCAGAAAAAAGTCAGCAGGAAGTCTGGAATGATGACTCAAAATATTTAATATTTCGCTGTAACAGGAGGCAGTTTGTAGGCAGAAGGTTTGGAGTGCGGTACAATCATGAGTTTCTGCAGGCAACAGTGAAGCATGGCGGAGGTTCCTTGCAAGTTTGGGGTTGCATTTCAGCAAATGGAGTTGGGGATTTGGTCAGGATTAATGGTGTCTTCAATGTTGAGAAATACAGACATCATGCAGTGCCATGAGTGAGACGTCTGATTGGCTCCAAATTTATGTCATTAAGAACCATCTTCAGTATAAAGAATAACAAGGAGTCCCGGAAGAGATGATATGGCCCCCACAGAGCCCTGATCTCAACATCATCGAGTCTGTCTGGAATTACATGGAGACAGAAGGATTTGAACAAGCCTACATTCACAGAAAATCTATGGTTAGTTCTTCAAGATATTTGAAACAACCTCCCTGCAGAGTTCCTTCAAAAACTGTTTGCAAGTGCACCTAGAAGAACTGATGCCGTTTTGAAGGCAAAGGGTGGTCACACCAAAAAGTGATTTGATTTAGATTTCTCTTCATTCACTTTGCAGCATTTTTTCCATACCTTCCTAAAATGTTTGCACAGTTCTGTATATATGTATATAATAAACTTAGAGCACATTTTTATCAAATTGTAGATGCTCATCTACCACATCAAGGTGACCTATTTCAGTTGGGAACCCACAATTGCACTTTAGAATTTGAATGTGAGATTTACCATACCTTGTGCCTCCGAAATAGTACCTTGGTTTGGTCAAAAATACTTATGGATAGATGGGTGGGGTGCTAATCCACTTAGTGGTCACCTCTTCCAAATACACATCATTTGAAAGTCTTATTTTTGGCACACCACCTCCACCGGCTGGTCTTCAGTATGCCGAATGTCGGGATCCCGGCGCACAGAATACCGGCGCCGGAATCCCGACACCCGGCATACCGACAGATATTCTCCCTCGTGGGAGTCCCCGACCCTCCTGGAGGGAGAATAAATAGCCACCGTGCCCGCAGCGTGGCGAGCACAGCGAGCCCGCAAGGGGCTCCTTTGCGCTCGCCACGCTGTCGGTATGCTGGCGGTCGGGCTCCCGGCGCCGGTATGCTGGTCACCGGGAGCCCGACCGCCGGCATACCATACTACACCCCCTCCACCAATATCTATACGTTATGGTAAGAACTTACTGTTGATAACAGTATTTCTCCTAAGTCCACAGGATAACATTGGATATGATGAAGCGATAGCGGATTTGCACCAATCGGTCAAAGCTTTTCAGCCTCCCAGCATGCAACGGGCTCGTACATATATCCCCACCTGCTGGCTCAGGCAAATCAGTTGTATTCCCAAAGCTCAAGGCAGGAGCATCATAGATAGCCCTAATCAGGCGAAAAGAACATACATGCACACCCTTCTGTACAAGAAGGAAGAGGTTAGCGAGTAAAAGGTGCGTCAGGGTGGGATCCCTGTGGACATAGGAGAAATACCGTTATCAATGGTGAGTTTTTACCATAACATATATTTCTCCGACAGGGTCCACAGGATTTCCCAAAGCAATTTAGTGGTGGGGATGCTCCTGATTGGAAAGGAGAATCCTTCGCCCAAATTCAGCGTCATGACAGGCAAAGGTATCCACGGCATAATGTCTAATGAATGTGTTAAGGGAAGACCATGTGGCTGCCTTACAAATCTGTTCTGCTGAAGCACCACGTTGTGCTGCCCATGTTGGACCTACATTACGAGTAGAGTGAGCAGAGATATTAGCCGGAAAAGGGAGATCAGCTTGAGATTATGCTTCTGAAATAGTCATCCGAAGCCACCTTGACAGTGTCTGCTTATCAGCAGGCCATCCTTTCTTGTGAAATCCGTAGAGAATGAAGAGAGAATCTGTCTATCTGATGGCACTGGTACGATTCACGTAGATACTTAAGGCACGGACCACGTCCAGTGATGCATCTCCTGCAGATAGGTCCGGTTCCTGGGAAGCCGGGTCTACAATTTCTTTGTTAAGGTGGAATTTAGAACTTAGGAAGATACCCAGATCTAGTTCTGAAAACTGCTTTATCTGAATTAAAAAAAAAAATCAGAAACGCGGAACGACATGACAATGCCCCTAAATCTGACACTCTTCTAGCTGACGCCATGGCCAGTAGAAACAGAAACTGTAGGAGGAACAAAAGGAGGTTGAATGTGCAGCATTCCCTGGAAAAAGGTACGCACATCCTGTAAATTGGTAAATTCCTTTTGGAACCAGTCAATACTGACACTTGCACTCTCAAGGAAGCCACCTTCAAACTTTTATCCATTCCTGCCTGAAACAATGCCAAGATCCTAGAAACTCTGAAAGACCTAGGGTCCATTTTCCATTCACTGTACCAATGAATATAGGTTCATGCACCATATTCTGTGATTAATGCGAGCTGAGGAAGGTTTCCTTGCTCTGAGCATTGTTTGAATTACCTGTTAAGAGAATCCTCTTGAATTAAGGATAGATGTCTCAAGAGCCACGCTGTCAAAAGACAGTCAATCCAAATGTCTGTGATAACAAGGAGCCTGCGTCAGTAGATCTGGACGTTGAGGGAGCAGGAATGGAGCATCCATCGACAATCTCTGCAGATCTGTGCACCAATGTCTTCTGGGCCAAGGCGGAGCTATTAGTATCACGGCACCCTTTCCTTGCTTTATCTTTCTCACCACCCTGGGTAATAAGGTGATTGGAGGAAATACATAGGCCAGATGAAAGTCCCATATCACAGACAGGGCATCCACAAGGATCGCTCTGGGATCCTTTGTTCTTAAACCCGTATGCACGAACTTTGTTATTCTGACGGGATGCCATGAGATCTATCTCTGGCATCCCCCACCTGTTGACTAGGATCTGGAAGACCTCCGAATGTAGAGCCCATTCACTTGCCTGAATAGCATGTCGACTGAGAAAATCCGCTTCCCAGTTTAGGACTCCCGGAATGAACACTGCGGACAAGGCTGGATGATGAAGTTCTGCCCACCTTAGTGTGTGACTTACCTCCTTCACAGCTTTTTGGCTGCGAGTTCCTGCTTGATGGTTGGGGTACGCTACTGCCGTCGCATTATCCGAGCGAATCTGAACTGGTTTTCCCTGAAGGATGTCCTTTGCCTGAATCAGTGCCATGTATATGAACCGAAGTTTCAATATATTTATTGGCAGGCAACCTTCTTCCTTGGTCCATTGCCCCTGGAAACAAAACCTTTCTGACACAGCTCCCCAGCCCTGGAGACTGGCATCCGTTGTCAGAACTTCCCAATCTGATATCCAAAAGGGTCTCCCCTTGTCCAGATGGGATGTCTGTAGCCAATAGGCTAATGACCTTCTTACTTCCATCGTAAGGACCATAGTCTGCATTTTTATCATCTGATTCAACCCATTCCATTTGGCAAGGATCAGATGCTGCAGAGGCCTCGAGTGGAACTGTACATACTCCACCATGTCGAATGTTGACACCATCAAACCCATCGCACGCATTTCTGTATGAATGGATACCTTTTGACTGTGTAGCAACTCCTGAATCCTTAGATCTCTTGTTCAGAGGTAAAATTACTCTCTGAAGGCTTGAATCCAGTACAGCCACCAAGTGAATCATCCATTGTGATGGAACCAGAGATGATTTTGCTCAATTTATGAGCCACCCGTGCTTCTGCAGACACAGGAGCAATTCCTGCGACTGTGCCAGGATTAAAAGTATGGAAAAATTCTTATCTACTGCTGGCGGAGATGAGCTGTCATTACCACCATAATTTTAGTAAATACTCTGGGGGCTGTGGCTAACCCAAAAGCTAGGGCCTGGAACTGAAAATGCTGTTAGAGGATAGCGAACCTGAGATAGCGCTGATGGGACCAAGCTATAGGAACATGTAAGTAAGCATCCTAGATATCCATGGATACATATAATCCCGACTCCATGGCCAAAATGATGGAACGTAAAGTCTCCATATGAAACCGAGGTACCCAAAATGTATTTGTTCAGCACTTTGAGATTGAGAATGGGCCGGAATGACACATTTGGCTTCTGAACTAGAAAAAGGTTGGAGTAAAAACCCTGTCCTCGTTGTGCAGGAGGAGCTGGAATTATTACTCCTGACTGAAGCACTTTCTGAACTGCCTCTTGCAAAGCCCTGGCCTTCGTCTCTACCCGAGACGGGCTGGTACAAAATAACCTTCGAGGAGGGTGCTTCTTAAAGGCAAATGCATAACCTAAAGATACCGCTTCGTGCACCCAGGCATCTGTTGTAGACTGCTGCCAGATCTTTGCAAACAGAAGAAGTCTGCCCCCCACCCTGGGATCCCCCAGGTGGAGGCCCACACCATCAGGCTGATGGTTTATTTTCTGTTTTACCAACCGGTCCTCTGGTAACCCAATGCTTTTTAGTCTTACCAGACCTGTTGTACTGGGGCTGCTTGCCATCACCTTTTCCTTTAGCTTTTCCTTGAGACCGAAAGGGCTGAAAAGCTGGAACTTTAGGTTTGAATTTGTATGTGGAAGGAAACTTTACCTTCTTGGAGTCTGCTTCTGACTCCAGAATATCTATCAATTCTTTACCAAAAAGAAGATCTCCAGAAAAAGCCAAATATTCCAAAACGTTCTTAGATTCTGAATCAGCTTTCCAGGTACGTAGCCAAACTGCTCTGCGAGCGCGCTATTGTTGAAGCTGATGACCTGGAGGCATTAGTACCCATATCCAATGCGGCTTCTTTCAAGAACATTGCAGAATGTTTTATATGTGCTGTATGGGATTTTTGCTCTCTAGATGCCATTGAAAAAGTATCAGCCCAGGCAGCCACTGCCTTTGCCATCCAAGCTGAAGCCGGGTGATTCCATGAAAACAGGGACAAAGTACTAAAAAATTAAAAATGACAAATTATTTGTTATTTCAGTTTATTCTGAAGCACAGAGATGTTAAAGTAAGTGGCAGCACTATTTTTTTTCAACAAAAACACTTTTTTTTCACTTGATTTGCTGCTTCTACATATCCATGTGTTTCTCAGGCTAGTTGGATATGATTCTTTCACTTTCATTTAGAAGCAACATTTTTTAAATTTTAACATGTTAGCAGTAAAGCAAAAGCTATGTTGTATTCATTTATATTTTATGTTTAGGAATAATTGAAAGCTACATCCCAATACCTTTTTGATTTTGCACAATATTAGGTTTCTTAAGCCTACTGTTAGCATGTAACCTGAGTTACCAAAACATGGAATTGATTTTTTTTATAAGGGTAAATAATAATACTGCTAGCTTATACTTGTTTTTGTATACATTTGTCATGCATGTTACTCAACTCTATAAAAAAGAAAAAATTTCATTCACATTTAAGTCATGAAAAATGCAATGAAATCATGTAACCTGAGTTACCCTGTGTAACCTGAGTTACAAGACAAGCTATTCATTTTATTACAAGTTTTTTAATGCAATATATTTGGAATTTTTTTATTGTAACATACATATGAATTAACAGGATTAGTATCAACTTTAAAAAAGAGAAATTAAGCTATCTTTATCTGTTTTGTATAAGAATTATACCCCTTTTCCACTACGGAGCACGGATCGCAGCCGGGAGCTTGACACGGGTGCTACCCGGCTGTGGCCTGTGCTCAGACCCATTTCCCACTGCGCACACCAACCCAGCATATTGCCAGGTTGGTGACGCTGCTAGTGATGCGGCAGGGGCGGCGCTGGGAGATCACATGATCTCCCAGCGCCGCCCTTCCAAACAGTGTAAACGGGAGCCGTGTCGCATCGACACGGCTTCCGTTTACACTACAACCCTACCCGGATCATTCCCTTGTCCTACCCAGGTATTTACCCGGGTAGGATTCACGGGTCACTTGATCTGGGTTTTTGCGGGGGGACACTTTTCCGCTAGCAAAAAACACGGGTAAATGCGCACCCCCATGCATTTACCGTGTTTTTTGAGCTAGTGGAAAAGGGGTATTACTGTAAGATGGCACTAACACCAGCGGGAAAAAATAGGGTGGAGACAGAAATTGAAGGATGAAGGAAAATATGATAAGTAAAAAGCAGCTCATAGGCTTGCCGGAAAAAAAAAGCAGTCAGAAAAGTAAAGATGCCTTAAAAATGCTTCCAGCAAGGAAGAGAGAAACTATTTTGAAAAAAATTAGGGAAAAAAAAAAAAAACAGAATCAAGGTGGCAAAACACAGGCAGCGAAAAACTGAAAACAGAGCAACTCCTTCTGAAAGAAATGCGGAAATGCATTTGAAGACATTTGATAATGCACCTTCTTTTCCTGGAATTTCTAAAGTCCATTGCATGCGTTTAGAAGAGTTTGAACCCAAAGGCTACATGTTAACAAAACATGCTAAGTCTGTGAACAAGAGGTCCAGGAATAACCTTTACAAGGAAGTGTACAGGTCTTCTCCATCAGAAGATGAAGCTCAAGTTCATGAACCAGATAGGCCCAGGGTTGAAGAAATCAAACCTGGAACGTATGTTCTTGTTAAGTTTGATGGAGAGCGTAAAACATCATATCGATATGTTGGTGTCTGCCAGAGTGAATTGGAAGATGATGGTGAGGCTAAGATCATGTGTCTGAATCTGGTTGGCAAAAGTGACATGCATTTTAAAGTGGATGATTCTGATGCATCATATGTGTCATATGATCATATCCTGTATCTTTCACCAACTCCAAGGCTAGTAATGCAAGGAAATAGAATGGTGTATGATTTTGATACTGAAATTGATGTGTATCAAAAGACCTAGGACCCAGAGAATGCACATTTTTGCCTCATGTAACCTGAGTTACCATACCCTGTAACCTGAGTTACCAAGAATTTTTTTAATAAATAATTCATTTCTTATCATAAACATGTGTAATATGTTATATCATCATGTATGATTTAGTGGCTTTTTCATAAATAAATTGTAGCAACTTCACACCTCAATAAGAGCAGAAATATTACATTATGTGATCTTAAAAAAAAGCTGTGTCTTTTTAGTGTAACCTGAGTTACCACACAAAAACAATTTGTATTAATGTATGTGCAATTATTTTTCATTATTTGAACATTTGGAAATAAAGAAGAATGTATTATTAGTAGGCTAATCATTATTTAGTACTCCTAAGCATAGTTTATGTGGTAACAAAATTGGTTTAAATGTCAACTTAGAGTGTCACTTGTAACCTGAGTTACCATGGAATCACCCAGCCATGGCTGGTCTTATGACTGCCCCAGACAGAGAAAATATGTTTTTTTTTAAAAAAAAAACATCCACTCTCCTATCCGTGACACCATTTAATGATGTTGAAGGCAAAGGTAATGTAGATTTTCATACGAATCCAATCACATGCGTCTCTACTTTGGGAGCCACCTCCCTTTTTTAACAATCCCCAGCTGGAAGAGGATAATTGGAATTTCATTTCCCAGGAATTCTGAACTTCTTACTGAGCGTAGCCCAAGCCTCTTCCATGATTTCCGTTAGCTGATCTGACCCAGGAAACTCAGTCTTAACTGTTTTGGGACGTTTAAACACAGGTGCCTTGGTTTTTAACACAGGCTCTGCTGATTCCTATAAGCATAGAATGGCTTTCACTGCCTTAACTCGGCTATATCCACTGAGCTGAGACCTTCTTCCTCCTCCTCTTCATATGCCGAACCAGAGTTTTTTGAGCTTTCATCCTCTGATGAATCCTCATCTGAAACATGTGTATCCTGTGAGGATGACGATTTACTTACCACTGGCTTATCAGCCTGTTTCTTTTGAAAGGCTGCTGCTGGAAGTGATAAACCGCAGGTGGGAAGCTGCATGTAAGGGTGAATCGTGTAACCTATCCCTGGTACAGGAGTTGGAATTATCCGCTCAGCTATACTGGATAATGTTTGTGCAAACATAGCTCTGCACCTGAATCTGCCTTGTATTGCCCTGGTGAAAGCTAAAACAATTTGCACATAAACCATCCTGAACCAGATTCTGAGAGGATAACACAGCTTTGCAAGACAAACACGATACGAGTGTTAGTGTTGCTGTGAGTGCATCTTCCTCACCTTTACCGCTCTTAAGACATGATAAATAATCAACACTTACACAGTGTACTACACAATTTGTTACTGTAATCACTTTAGGCTTTTTAATGTGATATACAACCCGACCCTACCCTGCTATGCACCAGCATTGAGGATGGGAATAGAAAAAATTCTGACAGAATATATAGTAAAGTCAGCAACCACACTAGCAGTCAGTCACGTTATACATTAGTACAGTATAATAAGCAATACAAGCACATAATCAACTACAAATACATTTCAAGTATGTAGGAGAACATATTACTGAATCATGTTTAAAAAGATCTACCGTATTCAGACGCATAGCGAAAGAAACAACAGTAATAGTATACAGACTCATATGCAATAGGCTCTTCTCTAACTATTCATACTCAAATGGGAGATAGAGACTTAAGGGGTCATTCAGACCTGATCGCACGCTAGGATTTTTTGCTGCGCTGCGATCAGGTCGGAACTGCGCATGCACCGCAATGTGCAAGCGTGTCGTACCACTACAAAGCGGATCGTTGCTGGGCAATGGATTGTATGAAGAATCCGTTCGCACAGCGGATTGCAAGAAGATTGACAGGAAGAAAGCATTTGTGGGTGTCAACTGACCGTTTTCTGGGAGTGTTTGGAAAAACGCAGGCATGTCCAAGCATTTGCAGGGCGGGTGTCTGACGTCAATTCCGGGACCGGACAGGCTGAAGTGATCACAAAGGCTGAGTAAGTTCTGGGCTACTCAGAAACTGCACAAAACTTTTTTGTACTGCTTGGCTGCACACACGTTTGCACGCTTGCAAAGCAAATATACACTCCTCTATGGGCGGCGACTATCTGCTCGCAGCAGTGCAAAAAAGCCCTAGTGAGCGATCAGGTCTGAATGACCCCTTTAGTGCTGTTTTACCCGTACTCAGTAGAGGAGTCCCCTTCATATACAGTGTATCAGACGGAAGTGGGAAAACTCAGAGGAAACTGGTCATGAACCAGGAAGAGGGGCGACCAGGAGAGCGCATGACTCCCCACTGCTGACATCAACCCTAGGGATCGCGGCCTCATACTATTCCTGGAGATGGCAGCTGTGTCAGCGACTGTTTGGAAGTCTCCTCCCAAAACAGTGTGGCTAGGTCCATATTCCCCTTCTAAGCAGAACAGATACCTTACCTTCTCCCAGTGCTCCGGGCACAGCCTGGTTATGTCTGCTGGACCTGCTAGTATATATCCGACACAGACGCCTGCCGAAACTGCACTGTACTCTTGGGCAAGCGTTGTCGCGACCCGGCGGAGAGGAGTTGTGGAGCGACTCTTTCTAAGGTATGTATAAGACACTTTTTAGAAAGATCACTCTAGAAAAAAATAGCAAGACTATAAAAATATAGGAAAGCTTTGGGCTGCTAAAAAACAACAGCCCTCTGACCATGGTCTGGCTCCTGCCGCACCAAACAAAAAACTGATTTGCCTGAGCCAGGAGGCAGGGATATATGGACAGGCCCGTTGCATGCTGGGAAGCCGAAAACCTTTGACAGATTGGTGCAAATCCGCTGTCGCTTCATCATATCCAATGTTATCCTGTGGACAACCTGTAGACCCTGCTGGAGAAATGGGTGTTATTAGTCTGAGCAAAATGGTTTATACCAATATAGTGTGTGTCTGTGTGTGTGTATAAATATGAGAAAATCAATATATTACTCTTTTAAGGATTGCTTAACTAATATAATGCATCAGGTCATGTATTTAAGTATTTCATAAAAGAGAAGATTCTAGTGTTTGCAACTACTAGGATAAGGCCATTCAGTAAACCATCAGGGAAGAAGATTAGCTCCTGTCTGAAGAGCAGACACTTCTCCTTCAAGCTAAAATGGCACTGTGGGCATTTACAGGATATTATTCAGTGTTAATTTATTCTTAAAATAAATGTAATTTAAGTAATTAACAATTTTCAATTTACTGACAATATCTCCAAACAAAGCTATAATTCTGATTAGCAAAAGAACTCTATTCACATATTTTAGAATAGATAAGCATTTAGAAGCTAAATCCTAAATTCTGAAAGGAAAGTATTAATGTGTAAATTATAAAGCAACAATGTATTCAGAAGTTAGGAAACAAAACAAAAATGTATTTACCATTACACAAATGTAGCCTTTATTAAATACATCTGAGTATTTAAAACCAAACTTATTTGAACAGGAGTTTTATGTATATAAAAACTGCAAACAAAACAAGCAGCTACCAATGTATTACACTGGAGTAAGAGGCCCGGATATATATATATTTGTAAAGAAAAGAAAAGTATTTACAATTACAATTGAATGTTGCATAGATTTGATACAAATATTTTGTAAATAATGAATACAAAAATTGTCAGCGCTAATAAAATCTGCATATTTAAATACTGAATTCCCTGAGATCTTTCCGATGCATTTCATGTTCCTAGCTGATGTCTAACAGGGAGGGATCATAGTGTTACAAATGAGAAACACTTATAAGAACACAATTAAACGGAACGGTGTCAGAGAATATATTTGGCGTAAACATGTACTTATATGAACTAAAACAAAAATACAAACTTCCATCCCACTTTAGCAATAGATGCCCAAAGGAAACTCGAACATTTGTATATGAACTTGTACATTCATTGCAAAATACATACCAGGTGAAATTGGCTTGGTAACAAACACAAGTGCAAGCATGAAAGGTTTGAAATGAAAATGACTGGACATTTTAAGCAACCTCTATATTTCAGGATTACAAATCGGTGTGTGCTACTTATCTGAGCTCCTCCCGGTTGAAAATTTAGAAAGAGAGCATATAATGATACATAAGCAAAACCTAGGGGTAAATGTACTAGCCTGCGACTTGCAGGCATTGCTGAGATCTCAGAGAGTCTGCCAAATGTTTTAAAGTGGCAATCATTTAAAAGGCAAAACCAACCTGGTTTTGCCTTTTAAATGATTGCCAAATGTTTTAAAGTGGCAATCATTTAAAAACACTGTGCTGACTCGTCTGGACTTCAACGATGCAATGCAATGCAATTCGCAGGACAGTAAATGTCCCCATGAGAGTCTGAACTCATGGACCATAGAAGGAACACAGGAGTAAGAATGGGTTTGCATGTATTTTTCATCTGCTAATTTGACATTTCTCTATGTGCATGGAATCTCTGTGCGGCATCTGTGACCCATATGTAAGCTCTGTTTAAGTACAATGTCAGGATAAAGGGGTGGTAGAGCCCAGGTGTGGTTTAAGCTCCAGTGTCTGTGTAGCCTAAATGTGAAAGCTACAAGTAATACTCAGAATTACTGCATACCAAGGCAAAGAACTTGACCGAGCTGACATTGGCATGTGCGCTTTTTGGGAAATATATTTTTCCATGTGAAACAGATGTATGTACTGCAGAACAGGAAAACATCCTGTAAATGTCACTGAAGAGCACCAGTCTTTGGAAATTATTGCTTACATTCTGCGAATAAGGGTACTTTGGATAAGGGATACTCAACCTGTACATACAATTTCAATACTTTCTGAATGAAAGTTACAAGACACTAATTCCTATTGAATGAACTTGGCTTGGTAGATGATTCATTCTCCCAAGCACACATGTATAAATTGTATATTGAATACTTGTAAGAACAGACATACACACATCTCAGTAACAACGTTCACTTATACAAATGCTGCAATGGAGAAGACAGTTACATTTCTTTACAGACACAATGTAACAAAGCAGTGCACTGCTGAATCAGCATGATTTCTTCCAACAAACAGGCTAACAAAAATCTCTGTCTCTCTCTATATATTTATTTACATATAGATAGAAATAACTTTAAGTATACTTTGAATAATAATAATAATAAAAATAAAGATAATGAAACGGTACCTCATTTTGGATGGTAATTAGGATCTAACCAGTTTAAAGCCTTGTCCTGTATCAAGAACTGCTGGAAGAAACCAATTCATTTTTAACCTTTTCAAACACTTATAACACACTTTACAAATCCAGAAAATGTTCAGTGCTCCACACCAGTTAGCTAGATGAACGAGTGGGTATGTAATGCGGGGAAAATAAATCATCCAGTGCTTGGTCACGTCATTTCCTGTGGGCAAATGCAAGGTGTAGTCACTCCAGTGCTTTGACACTCCATATGATGCTTTAATAGTGCGCCCCTTCTCGGACCAGTTTATGTTGTGCTCAGGGTTGCAGTTGTACTCCACCCACTCTTTAGTAAAATCACCCAGCTGCGGTGGATCAGCTTCTTCAATATCTACCACCCGTGCCATTTCTGCTCCTTGAATAGCAATATATTGATCATTGACTTTTCTGACGTCCTTAACCCAGGGCAACGAGCTGTCTGTATCCAACACAATAATAAGGCGGGAGCAGTAAGCAGTGTTTTTCTCCCTCCACCACTCCAGGAGAGTGTCAAATCGTAATGTCTCACCACCTGTACATGGAATCGAAAATAAAGACATTACTGTCAATTCCAGCTAGAAGAATTATTGGCAAAGTTCTGTATAATATGTTGCAATTATATAATAATAATTATAATAATAATAATAAGTGGCAGTAGACAAATAAGCTACATTTTATCTTTGTTAGTAAACCTAGTTACAGAAAAATGAATACAGCAAAAACAATTTGCACCTACTGAACACAGCATTATTAGAAATAGAACATTACAACAGCAATGTCTGCTTGCAAATGTGTACTAGCATTTTTGTGCCACATGACTCTAGACGCAAGACATATTAAATGCCATAAGTAGCTAGTTTCGAATATTCACACATTAGCGTCTTTCGCACCACATAGCATCTTATTTGCTTCACAGAAGCACAGGATTGTAATATACTGAGGGCTTAGAATTTGTACGCTTCTTGCAATCGTGGCAGTGTAAATGTGCACACTGTTGTGGCAGGATGAATAGCGTGGCTCATTGATATCTATCCCTGGTCTCTTGTCTTTTTTCTCAGATTAGCATCCTTGTGGCATTGCTATACCATGCAAATTTACTAGTGGTGTATTGGGCATGCACACTTTGTGCTTTTATCGCATTAGCAGTGCAAGAGAGACTCCGTAAAAACACTGAGCAGGGGCGGATCCAGGGGAAAATGACAGGGGGGGCACCATGGAAGGGGCAAGAACATTTGCATGCACCTTCAGCGCATGCGCATCCAGAAAAGGGGTGTGTTCCCACCAGGGCCGGATTAAGGTTTGTGGGGGCCCTGGACAACAAACTTGCGGGATGCTGAGTATATATATTATTGTGTGATATAATAAATTAGTATGTCCAGCCAGGTACCTCAACACATCGCCACCTGCAGCTGCTGGGGGCAGTAGCGATAGGAGCATCTGGGCGGCGCCACACAATGCAGAGCCGCCAGCTGCCAGCCAGAGCCTCACTCACTGCTACGGCGCCTCAGAGGAAGGATCTGAGCATGAAAATGGTGCCGCCTAAACTCTCGGCTCCTGCACGTCACAGAAATACCAGCGGCTGTGGCGGTGAGAACAGTTGAAATCCCGCGAGAGCAGTGCTTAAAGTGGTACAAGAGAGGTGGTGGAACTCAACCCCCAGCCACGCCCTCATTGAAGCCACACCTTAGCCCCTCCCCTTCATGTCCACCTGGCGGGCATACTTAATAAGAAAAGATGATTTGCTCAGTGTGTGAAACTCACACTGAGTACCACACACTGGATGCCCCACCCCCCACACAGAGTGCAACACACACTGTATGCCACATACATAAAGGACACACACACTACAGACACTGAGTGCCACACACACACACACACACACTTGCTGCCTCCCCCACCCCGCACACACACACACTGGATGTGACATACATACAGACACACACACACACACACACACACACACACACTACACACACTGGGTGCCACCCACACACACACTGGATGCCACATACATACAGACAGACACACACATACACACACACTGGGTGACACACACACACACACACACACACACACACACACACACACACACACACACACACACCACACACTGGGTGACACACACTGGGTGCCACACACATACTTGATGCCTCCCCCACACACACTGGGTGCCACACACACACTTGACGCCTCCCCCACCCCACACACACTGGGTGCCACACACACACTTGATGCCTCCCCCACCCCACACACACTGGGTGCCACACACACACTTGATGCCTCCCCCACCCACACACACACACACACACACACACACACACAAGCACACTGGGTGCCAAATACGGTACACACATACTGGGTGCCACACACACCAGGTACCACATACACAAACACACACTAGGTGCACACACACGTTGCATGCTACACACACACACAAGCACACTTGATGCCACACATACACACACACACACACACACACACACTGGGTGCCACACACATACTTGAGGCCTCCCCCACCCCATACACACTGGGTGCCACACACACACACTTGATGCCTCCCCCACCCCACACACGCTGGGTGCCTCACACACATACTGATTGCCTGCACAACCTTGTGGCTAGTGAGTCCGCTGCACTGCAGTACAAAACTCACTCACAGGTAGAAGCTGTCCACCTACCTCACTGAATCTCGGGCTCCTCTGTGTTCTGCTTCATGTGGCCGGACTCAGTAGAGACAGATGCACTGCGCTGTCTCATGCCCGGCACCGCAGCTACTGGAGGCAATGGAGGGGGACTGGAGGAGGCGGCCTGTAGCAGCAGCGGCGCACACCAGAGTTACGAGAGAGACGCCGGCCTCCTCCTTCAGACGGCCGCAGCTTCCGCCGGTGCCTTTATTAGATAATTGCAGTGCCTGGACAAGGTGGGCCGGCGGAGGCGGAACGGAGGGAAGCGCTGGCTGGCCACGGATGTGTACTTGTGAAATCGGAGACACAGCTCTGCGGAATCATGCTGTGCTCCGATTTCACTAGTCACAAATGACAGGGGGGGCACGGGCCCGAGTGCCCCCCCTCCCCCCCCCCCCCCCCCCCCCCTGGATCCGCCACTGACACTGAGCGATGGGATGCATGGTGCAGGTTAGTTGCTGTTTTCATGGAGTGCCAATGGGGGCTATTCAGGACAAAGTATATGTGGACACATCTGTATGTATAGATTTACAAATGTAATAAATGTTCATTTAATATACAATAAAAAAATATGTTATTTTAGGTTATTGGTCCTTGCAATATAAGTAGCACTAGTGTATACAGTCAAACATGATTTTTTGACATTGTTCTGCTATAATGCTACTGGTGAAAGCAAAAAGATGTCTAGGCATCACAGCATCACTCCATATAAGCAAATGGTTACATTATATCTGTGCTGATGCCTTTTTTTTAAGATTTTGATTTCCAATTAAATCACAAGCCTTCTACCCACTAATATGTAAATCAGAGCTCACAGGTACAATAATAATGTTCATGTGTTCAGTATATGTGCTTTCCTGGGCTGGTTTGTTCAACACAGGAATAAAAGGACCCATGAGCTTTTTACAGGTATATACAGGTTGAGTATCCCATATCCAAATATTACGAAATACGGACTATTCCGAAATACAGAATTTTTAAGCAAGACTGAGATAGTGAAACATTTGTTTTCTGATGGTTCAATGTATACAAACTTTGTTTAATACACAAAGTTATTAAACATATTGGTGGTCATTCCGAGTTGTTCGCTCGCTGCCGTTTTTAGCAGAATAGCGATCAGACTAAAAATGGGCGATTCTGAGCATGCGTATGGGCCGCAGGGCGCACTCGCTAAGTATTTTCACACAAAACTAAGCAATTTTACACAGGTTCGAGCTACGCTTTTCAGTTGCTCTGCTGATCGGTGAGTGATTGACAGGAAGTGGGTGTTTCTGGGCGGAAACTGAGCGTTTTCCGGGAGTGTGCTAAAAAACGCAGGCGTGTCAGGCTAAAACGCAGGAGTGGCTGGAGAAACGGGGGAGTGGCTGGCCGAACGCAGGGCATGTTTGTGACGTCAAACCAGGAACTAAACGGACTGAGGTGATCGCAATCTAGGAGTAGGTCTGGAGCTACTCAGAAATTGCAGGGAAATATTTAATAGCAGAACTGCTAATCTTTTGTTTGCAATTCTGCTAAGCTAAGATACACTCCCAGAGGGCGGCAGCCTAGCGTGTGCAATGCTGCTAAAAGCAGCTAGCGAGCGATCAACTCGGAATAAGGGCCATTGTATTATATGACCTTCAGGCTGTGTATATAAGGTGTATATGAAACATAAATGCATTCTGTGCTTAGACTTGGGTCCCATCGCCATGATATCTCATTATGCTATGCAATTATTCCAAAATACGGAAAAATCCGATATCCAAAATACTTCTGGTCCCAAGCATTTTGGATATGGGATACTCAACCTGTATTCATACAATATTATTAAGAGATTGAGTACAAACTACACACCCCAGAACAAGATGAAAACACACTAGCACAATGCATAAACGTAAATGGTCCATGTACAACATAAAACATCATGAGCTGAAGTTTCTATGCGGAACAGTGCAATAGTCAATGCTGGCACCTGTAGTACTTTGGACAACATTGGCCAGAAGAAATAAAAAGTCAGTTTAGAAACAATGAATTTGCTGTAAACATTGTGAAATACAATTTCATTATTTTTGGGTTATTCACTCAAATGACAAAAAATATTTACCTGAATTCTCCAAACAGACTAAATAGAAAAAGCAATACAAGCAAATGTTTACGGATTGCTGAAAACCCCAATAAACAAGTGCTCGTCTCACAACATACGACAAGTTGCTTTAGTTTAACTATCTAACAACAGGATGGTTTGTTTTTTAGGACCAGTCCAAGTTTCAGATTTAGATGGTTAATTTACATGGAAGTAACTTATTTTCTATCCAGACAATTTTTATGCAAAGGACATAGTACTTTTTTGGTTGTAATGTAGAACAAACTTTTTAAATGTGTAAGTATTATACAGAGAAAAAAAAGTTGGTA
The DNA here is from genome assembly GCF_028390025.1 of Pseudophryne corroboree. Lineage (NCBI taxonomy): Eukaryota > Metazoa > Chordata > Amphibia > Anura > Myobatrachidae > Pseudophryne > Pseudophryne corroboree. The sequence goes on along the minus strand of NC_086449.1, from coordinate 482,421,608 downwards.
AACATAGGAAACAAATACAATATGCCAGGATGGTCCCCAAAGTTTCTTTAATGCTATTAGAGCACCACAAGATACAGTATATACCCCACATTGGCTAGCCTTTCTGAGTTCAGGTATATCAAACAGAGCCCAGGAATAGTCACTTCTCTTAGAATTGATTTCTTATTTACAAAGGTATACAAGGTCATTAATGTTGTAGCATGCCATCTAACATTAGTTCTATTGCTACCTAGGTAACAGGGACATAGATTACATCTCTTTTTCATAACTGGGACAAACCAGGAGCAAGCACCAGTGACCAAGTCACCTGGTCACATAGAAGCAGTACATTCACTATTGAGTGCTGTAGTTTAATGGTTGGATGCGCAGTAACATTTTAAATCAACTTTGAGTCCAGAACTGGAATTAGAGCCTATCAATTGTAACCTGGTTGCAGCAGAAGCATGATAAAACAGGCTATTGGGCACTCACATTGTTTTGGGGGATCCTATATAGCACTAGGATAGCAAGGAACATATATCTAATAAAGTGGCTGCTCATAGTAACTGGTATATACCAGAGGTTCTCAAACGCAGTCCTCAAGGCACCCCAACGGTACAGGTTTTAGGTATATCCATGGCTTAGCATAGATAGTTAAATCAAATTGACAGAGTTGCTACTTGAGTAACCTGTGGCTAAGCATGGATAAACTTAAAACCTGGACCGTTGGGGTGCCTTGAGGACCGCATTTGAGAACCTCTGGTATATACACATCTATAAAGATCTTTTAAAAAAAAAGATTTCATGAACACCTTCTGGGCGAGTATAGCTTGCTATACAGGTTGAACGATGGCCATGTTAAAAGAAATGCTAATGGAGGTCTACCCTATCTGCTACTCCACAATATTGACTTCTAAACTATTACCAGATAACCACAATATCAATTTACTAAAATATGGTAATTTGCTACACTGAATATACCTTAATAAAAATGTATGTATCATAGTTATCATTTTGCACAATACTTTACCAAGTCAGGGAACCTAAAACCCTACCTGCTAAAGCCCATTCTCCAGTACTGTGGGAGTGTCCGCTGTAGTAGATTACGTAGGTATCATGCCTGGGCCCATCGGATGTTCTAAGCTCCAAAAAAGACTTTAGTTTTGAGTGCAGGTTGTCAAATGTAAGTCCACTTGTAGAGTAATCACAACCATATGTCTCTATCATGTGGGAAGCAAAGAATCTCTGGATAGCATTTAGCATTCCTGTTGAGCGCATGTTCAATTCCTGCACGTGTTCCGGTGGAAGCAGCATGGGCTGACCACTTGGGCTGAATTAGCAAGAAAAACAACAAAATACAATTACTGTAATACAATCAATGTAAGGAGCAAGCTGGTCATAAAAACCTCAAGGACAATGTAATTATGTATTTTTATGCAGAATTAATGGTACTAACAAGCACATTTGTACTTTTTTGTTATAGATTTTTATATCTTAACTGTATGGATTTTAAAATGAGACCTACTGTAAGTAAAGTGGACAAATATAGTGCTATAGAGTTCTTGTTCTATTAGAATACCCATAAAACATTTATTTTGATGAACAGATAACATACCTGCAAAAATTAGTTGGGATTACAACTGCATATCCAACACAGGTTCCTCCTAAACAGTTGCCAAGCTCATGGAATAACCCATGTGCCATTGACTCAAGTGGTAATACAATCAGAAACAGGCTCATAAAGATTCCATTGGATGGCTATAATCAAAACAAAGTTTACAATGTAACAGGAACAAAAAAAAAATAGTACAAGTGTCCTACAAAAAACATCATTAAGAATCAGAGGTCAATTCAATTACTGAATGTCACTCACATACATTGCGCTAAAGCGTGCACTCGGGAGGTTCAATTAGAAAAGTCAATTTGCAGGGCTGCGGTGAGGTCATGTGACTTGTCTACAAAATGCGACATGGCCGAATTACACAGCAAAAAAAAAAAAAAAGTGGGGAAATCATCATGGTCCTGAAAAAAATGGTAGCTAAGATAGCAGGACAGTATACAAAGCTGCTAGTGGCTTTCCGTATAGATAGTTACTTTAAGGAAACTATTGGAGGTTCTTAACAGAAGTCACATGGCTGATTCTTGAAAAAGGTTTTGTATTAATGGTGGAAAAATTATATATAGCAAGTGTCTATCTTGCATAGTCTTCAGAGTATTCTGGAGTACAGAAAAATATCTGTAGTGATTTTTCATTGTTTCTATACAAGTTTGTAGAAAACTGCCCCCCCCCCCCACCCCCCCACCCCCGTGCACAGGTGACTTATTTAGTACAGTGTCTCAGACATTTTGATTTAACAATCTGGACTCAAGCATGGATATCATTAAAACATGGATTGTAATTGCAGAATTTGCGAAAGTCTGATTTAATCGAGATTTTTAGAGAATTCACCTGAATACGAACATATTTATTGGCTAAATTATACTATTTAAACACCACAAAGTGCATGATCATTCATTGGGAGGGGAGTACTAGTGGTTCTGCACTGTCCCCACATTTTAAAATATGCTCCTTACTTTTTCACCTGTTGTGGGGAGGAGGGGGGGGGGGGGGGGGGAAGAGCATGAAATTGCTGGGAAAATGCGAGTTGGAATTGAATTGCAATTTGCACTGCAAATTCAATGTGAAAACAGCTCACACAAACCAACTAGCTCTTGACCCCATAGAATCTGCAGCTAACAGTGAAATGATCCATAGAATCTGCAGCTAACAGTGAAATGATAATTCAAAGTTAAGAAAATGCTACACATTCTCCAAAGGAAGCCATTCACATAGTGGTAGTGATAATTGCTCCCTGTTGAGGTGCCACCATTACCTGTCAATGCATACAGTATGTGGTGTAATGGAGGCAACTAGTAAAATTAAAAAAGGTTGTCAAAAGGAAAGAGTAGAGTAAAAGTAACACTTATTTGGATGCATAAGTTCAAGCAGGTGTAATTTTCACTGCACATCTCCTTAGCCAAACTTGAAAATAGTACCAGTCTTCAGTCCCACTCAGCTCTTTGGGCTAACAAAATATCAGTCTGCATAGATTGTGAAGTGGTCACATCCTATCCTATAGAGCAGTGGTTCCCAAACTGGCTGCTGCAGGGCACTTGCCATCGGTTGGTGGTCTATGACCAAATCAAATTATTTATAGATAATGCAATATGTGGACAAAGAATTGGAACCCTGTCCACCACCACCACATATCTGAACCTAAGAATTACATATAAGCAGAATTTACTTAATTTAATCATTTTGCATAATTTATGAGTAAGAAACTTTGGCCATGTGAGGGGCAGTGAAAAAAATGTTGATACTCTATGGGTGGAATTCAAATAAAGTTGGTTGGATGTCTGTTTTTTCCTGTCTATTAGATAGGAAAAAACAGACTCCCAATTAACTTTTCAAACATTTGAATCTCCCCCTATGACTCCCCAAAAAAGTTTGGGAACCACTGCTATGGAAGTTTTCAATGTGGAATCTAAATAGGAATACTTGAGATGCACAGCACCTCACTCATTATGTTCATTCATAAATATTATATATAGTGGCAGGGACAGCGTGATTTCATCTGCTTTAAATGTGTAACAGCAGGATTGATTGGATCCAGTCCAGGTCTTTTCTAAGATCAGATATGAATTAAAGCTAGGCTGATTAGCATCATCTGTCAGCTAGTTTTAAAAATGTGTCAATGCAAAGTGATAATGCTCCTGATGGTGGACAGCCGTCTAGGAGATAGGCTGGGGGTGTGGGCCTATGGTAGGAGCCATTGGACTTTATACCAACTTTGCTCAGAAGATTGTAAAACGGTTATGCTGTGACCTGTACTCTGCTTCCTGAAGTAAACCTGTGCTGTCTGCGTGTGTAAGAAATAAAGTCCCTTTATCTGGAGTCTGTGATCCTTGTTACAGTATCCTATATACTAAAAGGCTAACACTGCTCCTCACCTCTGTTATGTGCGCCAGTGGACACTAAAGCCCAACAGACCAAATTACTCCTTTGTCTACTGAAAGCCGTCACAGGTGAAAATGAAAGTGATACTGCAGGGAGATGTTACAGCCTTCTAACCTGCTGCTGCTATTATTAATAATACTGATGTGACTGTTTCACACCTGCTGCATACAGAGAGAGGGGGCTGGATAGATAGGGACCGGGAGAGTGTGGAGTGGTGGGGGCAGATAGGGACAGTGGAGAGATATGCAGATTTTTTCAATATAGTATTAAATATCTATATATAAAAAGGAGCTCCTCACCTCTATGGGGGGATTCAATTGTGTCACTAGATGGTGCACGATGGAGCAATTCAAGTGTTGCTCAATTTGGGCACGCTCAGCCGCTGATGCTGACATTTCTAGTTTGTTTGAGCGCTTAAATGGGACTTTTCGCAGGCGCGACAATGTTGTCATTTAGACAGGCTGCTAACTAGTATATTATATATGCACACATATTTTTCAATATACAGCCAAGAACAGCCACAGAGACCAGCACACCACCAGTTAAATTGTACAGAACAAGCAGCAGTATCTAGGCACATGGTACTTATCAACCAGTACAATGGCACAAGCATTATTCCTCCTAGCCTAGCATAAGCTCTACAGCTGTTTCACTGGACACAGCCACATTCCTCTTGTGTTCCTGAGGAAGGTTGTATTGTATTATTGCAATGCATTACAAAGAATAGCTGTTAGTATTACTTAGGGGCCCTATTTATCAATTTTTATTCACAAAATTATTTAGATAACATTTTCTGCATTATCTTATACTGTATGTACTAAAAGCAAATCTTCTGCAAAATGCCAATTCGTTTTTCACTTTGTCCATGTTAGTTTACACCATCTGCCGGGGAAGTAACTTGCACGGACAGCAGTTATCACTACCACCGTCTCTGTGGATTTCACTTAGTATATAGAAGGATATTTTCATTAAAAATGAAAATATTCACCACAAAACACATTGTTAATAATAGTGGCACTGCAGCGATTAGTAATACATAGACCCTTAATGTCAATTAGACCGTACCTTTATTAAAAAAAGAAATAAACCCCAAGTTACAGCAAGTCACATGATTTGTTATTATATTGTTTTAATGCGTCATGCAAGATGTGACACAATGTTGTAGTAGCACATCTGGCTCTGGTTACAGTACAAGTAAGCAATTAGGTTAATATTCACATATTGGTGGCTTTCAAAGGTGTAATACAATTAAAGGAGAAGTAGCAGCTCTCCTGCAGATTTTTAAATCCCTGATGGGCTTTGCCACACTGGGGTTGATTCAGATGTGCACACACTCCATGCAATTTCGATCTGCATCTGTGCATTAACCATTGTGAAACCATTGGACACTTGCGCAACATGGATTAATTGTGTTCACTTCTGAATCACACCCCATGTGTCATCTTACCAATGTCAGCAGTTTGAACAGGGTAGCACAAGATCTATGCTCACTACCCAGTACAACTAGTCCACCAACAAAACAGAAAATTGCATAAGAAGCATGGGCTAGACCAGTGGTTCCAAAACTTTTTTGAATCATTGCGCCCTAGAATATTAGCATTTTTTCCAGCACCCCTATGCCAATAGTTTTTTTTAGGGGGTATTCAATTAAGTGCCATTTTTTTGACTGGTCGGAAAAACGGCACTAATTCGGCCATGTGTATTCAATAGCGGGTGTTTTCGCCCATGTTTTAATATATTTTCGCCCATGCCATTTCACTTTTTTTTGTCGAATCGGCATGGCCAAAAATTGCACCGAAAGGATCGAAAATGCCCGCAAATTTGCCAAAACATGTGTATCAGCTGCAAATTTGTTGATACACGTAGTTTTCGCCAGTGCTGGATTTTTCGATCAGCCGAAAAAAAGGTCACGGCCATTGAATGTAGATTACCCCCCTTAGTGAAAAATTTAGAAAGAATTACTAGATTAAGTAATTGTGTTTATGTCATCCTTAGGTTTAATTACATGGGGAGGGACAAGATTTGCTACTTTCTGTCCGCATATTTTATGATTGGCAGCCAGAAGCACTGGTTTTGCCTATTATATGGACCATAAATAATATGAATTGGTCCTGGACCACCAATCCAAGGCACCCAAGGGTGCCACGGCACACAGATTGGGAACCACTGCGCTAGACACATTATTAGAGCACATGTAACTAGCAATAGCCTAATTTTCCCTTTAACAATGTGCTTACCTGCCACGAAACAGCACCAAGAATTGCTGTTGCCAGAAGACTGAAGAACACCAAACGCTCTGAAATTAGGCAGAAATGGCGCATTCCCTTTGAGGCCATGACTCTGTCCAGGCTGTTATCTGACCTGTGTGTGTAATACACTTTATGGCATTCATTCAACTTAGTATGGAGACCCCAAAGAGTGATTAAAAAAATGATATGGCATATTAGCCAGAAAATGCCAAAGATGGAAAAGCCAGGAATGACAAAATACCAAAGCTGTAAATCACTTAGCTTAAAGGCTGCCAAAACGAAAAAAATTAGCTCAATCAACCCAACAGAAATGACAGAAAACCGTCTGCAAATTCTGCCACGATAAATATATGGTTTCCATCGTTCTGTGACAGACAGACCACTGAAGTAGACATCAAGAAGTGGTTCGCTGATGATGCAACAGAAAAAGCAAGACAATGCATAGGGATTGACTGGAATATGCAGAGATGGGAAAAACAACACAGGTGTCAAGACTGCAAAAATTCCTAAGTTTGGAATCGCCAGGAAGGATTTCATTCTCAGATCGATAATGATCAAAGCGAGTGCAGTGACAAGTAAGATGATGCTAATGGACTTTTGGACCAGCATGATGGTACTAGCAATTGCAAATCCAACCAGTTCCAGAAATTCAGACGTAGTGAGCAGTGTGGGACGATGCCGGACATACCCACATATCCTCTCCACTAGGGCACACATTGTTCTTATGCTTATGGAGGAGATAAGCAAGTACTTTGTAGCTTCTTCTTTTGCATCGTGCTTGAATGTTGAATTGTCAATAAAACAAAGGAGACCCAGAAGAAATCCAAACCAAAGATTAGAAAGGCTTAAGCTGGCTGCTTCCATTGAAAAATAGTAATAGAGAATGCTGGCAATTCCAAGTATGAAAAGGCCCAGTATAAATATTACTAATATCAATGTGTCCGCTGTCTGTTCCCACCTCACATACAGGCCCATGCATATGGCCACTAGTAAACTTATCCTGGCTAAGTAGCCCAGGTATCTGACTGATGAGTGCATGTTGACCTCTCCATTTGCCTCTTCCAGTCGGGTCATCGCTGCATACAGACAGTGACTAACACAGTAACGAAGTGACCTACACATGGGAAGTGTTTTTATCACGGTACCCAAAGGTTCGGGTGTTCATACAGAAAGGCCAATATGTTGATATTTGCTTTATATTCATATCATTTCAGCAACCAGCCTACGAAAAGAGAGAGAGAAGCAGTAGTAAGCACAAAATGCTCATTTTACAATCTTACAAAAATTATGTCAAAAGTAATTCAAGTTATATTAGTTGGTTGGAATAATGCATAGAATTTAGCACTGTAGTATTTGGTAAGTAATCGGAACAGAAGACAAGCTGTCTGAGATGGTCCTGCTTCTTCAGTTACTAAATATTAAGTTCTTAATCATGCCAAATTGCATGTACGTTGAAGGCTATTCCTTCTCTTGGCTGCTCACTGAAAACCCATCCTGTAAATAAAGCACGTGGCAGGGGTGGCCTGTATGAATTTCTGGGATACAGTAGGCAAGAAACACACCTGACCCCATATAGCCTACATGCACCTGTCAATACTACATTGCTTATTTTGCACAAAAACAAAACAAAATCCAAAGAAGTACTAAATATGCCTCAATCACTTATCAAATCTAAAAATATTTACCAAACTGTTTATCATACTATCTTTATGGTACACAAATCCATTACCCTTTAATAAACACAAATTCAATTATTTCCTGTCTTAATTCTGTAACGGAAATATCTTTAACATGTGGGCACAAAAAAGGAACCTTTTTAAAAGTTTAAAAGCAGGAAGATTGAAATGCTGCAAAGATGCTTTTATCAGCTGGTGTTATACTCCCAAATCTGTTCAAACCCATATCTCCCATACAGTTTATTCTGATACATACCTTGTACACATCACCTAACTCCCATCACTTTCAAAATCCTTTGACCATGCCCTACTGAACCCATGCTTTTTTTTTTTAACAAACAAACTCCATCCATAATCTTTACCTCTCAAACAACTTCAACCTTTCTGCAATAAGCGAAACCCTCACTGGCAATGGTTGCTAAACATGCGTGGTCATTGGACGGTGCATGTGCGGAAGTCCCAGCGTTGCAGTGAACACATTGCAGAGACAGGCGCCTTTTGGAGACTGTCCATGCACGTGCTGCTTCATAAATCTGAGCAGTGGAACTGCATTCTGCAATGCGATTTGAGAGGGACTACTATTGCTCTCAAATCGCATTGCAAATGCGATAATTAATAAATGAGCCCTGTAGTGTTCCACTATGTTATGTAGAGAAGTACAAACAAACCTTCAAACCTAAAGGGAGAGGGAGTTGCAACTGTATGTTTCTATTGGCATTGCTTTACAACATCTTGTTTACAATGCAAGCTCAATGTGAGGGCCTGTGATTGGTGTTGATTCTATGTTGCAATAAGAAAGAGGTCAGGTCACTTCCTTGTAGGAATGGATCCACAGAATAAGGCTGTGTACTGTACATAATGTAGTTGCGGAGCCTAGGACAAACATTAAACACAGTACAATGACGAATGGCTACACCCATACCTACCTATTGTCAGAGAAAAGAAAAAGAATTGAAAGTGCTCAAACCTCACAAAGACTGCAATTCACGCTGTGGTTTCAGGGACAAAACTAAAGCAGAATACTACACTTTCTCCCCTTTTTAATAATTTAATATAAACTCCATTTTCCAAGCCACAGCTATCTAACCTCACACCCTGTCTCACTTTCAAACGTTCTGCAGACTCTTACGGAAAGTACGCTACAGAGTGATGGTAAATGGGTCTTTGTCCATGTACTACAGTGCTAACTTCATCCAGCCATACGTTGCAACCTAGTGCTTTATTAATATTAGCAAAAATATAAATAAAAAAGGAAACAAACATTACACTGTTATTTTTGCACAAAGTATCTCAGATATGTTTATACAAGGCATAATGCTTTGATATATATTTCATACATATTCCACAGTGATGTACATTATGGAGAATAACACTAGCTATATGCCATTAAATACCATTAGGACTCATTCTGTAAAGTAGCTTCCTCAGTGGTAACAGTCTTTATTTGTGCCGACTCCCTGTTTGTCATTACTTGTAAACAAATAAGATTTTCCTCTGCGATTTCCTATGTGACATTATTATATAGAGAGAGGTTGCTATTCGTATAATGGGGTATGTGCGGAGGCTTGGCCGGGTACACCGAGGGCTCTCTAGCGGTTTATCCGGGCCCGCGTCATCCAAAAGCCCTCAAGCTCCTGTGGAACCATAAGTGCAAGCACAACCCATCAGCATGGGCTGTGTTGTAGCTCGATCACATAGATTTTCCGGAGCTCATGAGCTATACATTAGCATACATATAGTGTTTGGCAAGCTGCCCCTGCTCGAACATTATAGCTGATCTCTGCCGTACATAAGGCGCCACTCACGTACTCGGCGCTGTCCCGGCGGGCGGCTGGGCGAAGTCACAGCTAGTATCTCGGCACAGCCATTAAAGTTTCCCTGTTTCCGCAAACGCCGCCATGTTCAGGCTGTGTCAGTGACTAAGGGGCACAGGAAGGGACAAAAAGCAGACGGCAGCAACGCATGCTCAGAAGCAGCGACAGGACGGCTCGTGATTGGTTTACTTTATTATAAGAGCTGGGGTGTAACAGTCTTTTGTTGCATATTTCTTCTCACAGCTGCATGGGTGTGGTATGTAAGATAGAATAGACTAAAGGCCCATACACACTTGTCGATAACATTTCATTTTATCGACAAGTGTGTATGCCGCCAGCGACGACCGGGTCGGCAACGATCATCGCTGTCGGCAGGGCATGCATGCAGGATCTGGACTGTCGTCCAGGAGCTGCATGCACGGCTGGCAGAGGCATGACGTCACTGAGCGATATGAGCGGTCTTATCGCTCAGTGTGTATAGTCGGTCGCCGTCCGGCCGGCCCGGGAGGGGAAACATTAGACGACGTCGCTCATAGAGCAACATCGTCTAATGTGTACGGACCTTAAGGTCAACAGTGTCTGGGTTGACCACTATTGGTCAACAGTAAGTAGGTTGACAGGGACTCTAGGTCGACAAGGTTTATGTCGACAGGGACTCTAGGTCGACAAGGTTTATATCGACAGGGACTCTAGGTCGACAAGGTTACCGTTCCCAATTGTAGTCTACGTGGATCGTCAAGTATGAAAAAGTTAAAAAAAATTGAAAAACTCACGTCAACCTTTTGTCATGTGGACCTAGAGTCCCTGTCGGCCTACTTACTGTTGACCAATTGTGGTCGATCTAGACCAGGGGTGGCCAACCAGTCAGAGTCAAAGAGCCAAAAAATCTTGTTAGGTACGTCAAAGAGCCGAAGGCGAGCATGCAAAAATGGGATGTGGCCTTGTGCCCGCTAGGCCACGCCCTGGTATAAAATACATTGAAAAAGCCAGATCCACATAAATACATTTTTAAAGCCAGAACCAACATAAAATACATTGAAGAAGTCACTTCCGCATAAAATAATTGAAAAAGCCAGAACCATATAAAATATAATGAAAGACGATTCACATAGTACACTTCAGCTCTCCCATGTGTCACTCCAGCCAGCTTCCCCACGTGTCACTCCTGCTAGCACCCTCCTATGTCACTTCATCCAGCTCTCCTATGTGTCACTCCTGCTAGAACCCTCATGCATCACTCCAGAGCCCCCCCCCCCCACCAACTCGTGCCATTGTAGCAGCTCCTTATTACCCCTTTTACACCGCACAAATATCCTGGTATCGACCCGGCAATATGCCGGGTCAACACGGGTTGGTGTTTGGTGTGAATGGGCCATGGTTGAATTCCTGGGTCGCCTGACCCGATAATTCATCCCGTGTTAAAAGCAGTGTTATTCCTGGGTTGAATACCGGGTCAGTGGCAGCGTAAACGGGCTCCCGGGTCGATGGGACCCATTTACTAGATAGGGAGAGGTGGCACAGAGATGAGCTCATCTCCTAACGCCGCCTCCACCCCCCCTGGAGCTATGGCAACCGACCCAGCAAATTGCCGGATCGGGAAGCCACCTGTTAGGGTCCAAAGCCGGATCCCACCTGGGAAGGACCATTTCTAATTTCCAGGTGGGATCCTGCATTGGCAATGTGAAAGGGGCTTAAGGATCCTCTGTTTCACGGTGGGTGTTTTATCTCTAGTTTCTGGCTTCCTCAGTCCACAGCCCTTGTAGTGCTTCCGCGTGTCTTTCTGGAGTGCAGTGGTTACTTACCAGATCTGTTGTGGTAATGTGACTTCAAGTGTCGGGAGCCACATTTAAAGAAAGAAAGAGCCACATGCGGCTCAAGAGCCACAGGTTGGCCACCCCTGATCTAGACACTGCCGACCTAAGTCTTGTCGACCTAGAGTCTGGATCCCCAGCTGCATATGATGACTACACTGTTTAAAATGTAACACGGGCATATTTAGCCCACACTGGTATCATCTGACTGTTATGTACTGTATATGTTAAGTATTTATTTATTACCAGTTATTTCGCAGCGCTTTACAGAAAATATTTGCCCATTCACATCAGTCCCTGCCCCTGTGTAGCTTACAATCCATTATCCTTAGCATTTAAGTACACTTAAATGCTAGGGTTAATTTTGGGGTGGTCTTCAGTATGCCGACTGACGGGATCCCGGCGCACTGTATACCGGCGCCGGGATCCCGACAGCCGGCATACCAACACTTATTCTCCCTCGTGGGGGTCCACGACCCCCCTGGAGGGAGAATAAAATAGCGTAGCGTGCCACCGTGCCCGTAGCATGGCGAGCGCAGCGAGCCCGCAAGGGGCTCATTTGCGCTCGCCACCCTGTCAGTAAGCCGACGGTCGGGCTCACGGCGCCGGTATGCTGGTCACCGGGAGCCCGACCGCCGGCATATTGTAGTGAACCCTTAATTTTGTTGGCACAGGGTGAATATACAAACTCAGGGCCAAGGTGAGAATTGAACCCATGACCTCAATGCTGTGAGGTAGTAATGCTAACCACTACACTAGCTATACTGCCCTACCCAAACTCACACTCCTCCTAAATGCAGAGGAAGTAACTCACAGGCTGGTACAGCAGATATCGCCACCACTGTCCATTTAGTACGTAGCAGGGATATTTTCATTATACAGAATTAAAATATCCATCGCAATATAGATTGTTAATAATTGCAACAGTGTGGCAATTATTACTACATAGGATGTACCACAGTTTTTGTTCCTAAATGGTTAGGCAATGGTAAACATTTATGAAAACGTCTATAAGAAACTGTGTAGAATAGGTGTTACCTGTAGTAACCAACCAACCAACCAACCAACCAACCAACCAACCAACCAGATTCTGTCATTTTTCACTTCAGTTTAAACCATACTTGCCTACCTGACCCTCTCCATGAGGGAGAAAATGCTCTGTTCCTGGACTTTCCTGGTAATGTATGATTGCCATCACCTGTGGTGAGCTAGTTAATTGATAAGAAAGGTGTTTCACCACAGGTGATGGCAATCATACATTACCAGGAAAGTCCAGGAACAGAGCATTTTCTCCCTCATGGAGAGGGTCAGGTAGGCAAGTATGGTTTAAACGTGTCATCAAATGTCTTTTTGGTTGCTATGAGCAATGGCACCTTTTTTTAAACAGTCACTTGTAGAATAGTTTTCATAAATGTGCTTAAGTAAAACAACATTTTGAAAATATGTATGTCAAAAGCTATGTGTTAGATATAAAATAAAGAATGGCGCATATCTTAAAGATGGACATCGAAGATTGATCCTTCTAAAAGAACAATCTCCATGTCCAGGGGCGGATTGGGAAACAAAAGTGGCCCTGGAAAAATTTCTAAAAGTGGCCTCATGTGGGCGGCACCAAACTAACTGTAGGCTGAGCCAATACCAAAGTAGGCGGGATTAATACTTCAAAATGTAATGTAGGCGGAGTTACACCAACAAAAGGCAGAGCATGTTATATTTAGCTGGATGTAACACATTAAAAAGTTTTGAAAGTATTGTGTTGTAGCAGAAGTAATTAAGAAATTAAAACTGGGGTGACATTTAATCCTTTGCACAATCACTAAGTAAATTGTAAAGCAATTATAGAGCTACTTCATGTTATATTCTATTACAATTGTTCTCAAGCTCGGTCCTCAAGACCCCACACAGCTCACATTATCTAGATCACCTAGTAGGTGCACAGGTGTATTCATTAAAACAGCAGGTGACGCGGAGGAGGGGGTGGGACCGCCTATGACAGGTGGACCCGCACAACAAACGGCCCTGTACCTCTTTAAATCCCGACAGTTGGCATGCCGACTAGCAGGGACTATTTTGCGTTTTATTATTTTGCCAAGTACGTGGATTACAAACAAGAAGAGGACAGATCTACACAGGATTTTTGTGAGTATAATTTTATGTACAGGTACTACGTGGAGAAGGGGACCGACTCTTCGTGTCAACATAGGTAAGTATGTGTGTGTCGGTGTGCATGTATGTAATAAAGTTTCTCTTACGTCCTAGAGGATGCTGGGGACTCCGTAAGGACCATGGGGACAGACGGGCTCCGCAGGAGACATGGGCACTTTAAGAAAGACTTTAGGTATGGGTGTGCACTGGCTCCTCCCTCTATGCCCCTCCTCCAGACCTCAGTTTACTACTGTGCCCAGAGGAGACTGGGTGCATTACAGGGAGCTCTCCTGAGTTTCCTGTCAGAAAGTATTTTGTTAGGTTTTTTTATTTTCAGGGAGCCTGCTGGCAATAGACTCCCTGCATCGAGGGACTGAGGGGAGAGAAGCAGACCTACTTCTGTGAGTTTCAAGACTCTGCTTCTTAGGCTACTGGACACCATTAGCTCCAGAGGGATCGGTACGCAGGTCTCACCCTCGCCGTACATCCCTGAGCCGCGCCGCCGTCCTCCTCACAGAGCCGGAAGATAGAAGCCGGGTGAGTATGAGAAGAAAAGAAGACTTCAAAGGCGGCAGAAGACTTCATGATCTTCACTGAGGTAACGCACAGCGGTGAAGCTGTGCGCCATTGCTCCCATACACCTCACACACAGCAGTCACTGTAAGGGTGCAGGGCGCAGGGGGGGGGGCGCCCTGGGCAGCATATAAACCTCTTTCTGGCAAAAATAGGTATATATACAGTTGGGCACTGTATATATAATGAGCCCCCGCCAGTTTTCAGTATATTTGAGCGGGACAGAAGCCCGCCGCCGAGGGGGCGGGGCTTCTCCCTCAGCACTCACCAGCGCCATTTTCTCCACAGCACAGCGCTGAGAGGAAGCTCCCCGGACTCTCCCCTGCTTAACCACGGTGAAAGAGGGTTTTGAAGAAGGGGGGGGCACATAATTTGGCACATTTATATATGTACAAACAGCGCTACTGGGTAAACATATATTTATATAGTGTTTTTTCCTGGGTCATATAGCGCTGGGTGTGTGCTGGCATACTCTCTCTCTGTCTCTCCAAAGGGCCTTATGGGGGAACTGTCTTCAGATAAGAGGATTCCCTGAGTGTGTGGTGTGTCGGTACGCGTGTGTCGACATGTCTGTGGTAGAAGGCTTTCAGGGGGAGGAGGAGGAGAGAATGAGTGTGGTGTCTCCGTCGACAACGCCGACACCTGACTGGATGGATATGTGGAAGGTTTTAAGTGCTAATGTAAATTTATTGCACAAAAGATTAGATAAAGCTGAAGCTAGGGAACAGCCAGGGAGTCAACCCATGTCTGTCCCTATGTCGCAGGGACCTTCGGGGTCTCAAAAGCGCCCACTATCCCAAATTGTAGACACAGATACCGACACGGATTCTGACTCCAGTGTCGACTACGATGAGGCAAAATTACAGCCAAAAGTGGCTAAATGTATTCGATATATGATCATTGCAATAAAAGATGTTTTGCATATCACAGAGGAACCCCCTGTCCCTGACACGAGGGTACACATGTATAAGGGAAAGAAACCTGAGGTAACCTTTCCCCCCTCACATGAGTTGAACGAATTATGTGAAAAAGTTTGGGAATCTCCAGACAAAAAACTGCAGATTCCCAAAAGGATTCTTATGGCATATCCTTTCCCGCAAACGGACAGGATACGGTGGGAATCCTCCCCTAGGGTGGACAAGGCATTAACACGCTTATCCAAAAAGGTAGCGCTGCCATCCCAAGATACGGCTACCCTCAGGGACCCGGCTGACCGCAAGCAGGAGGTTATCTTGAAGTCCATTTACACACATTCTGGTACCTTACTCAGACCGGCGATTGCGTCGGCCTGGGTTTGTAGCGCGGTAGCAGCATGGACAGATAC
The DNA here is from genome assembly GCF_028390025.1 of Pseudophryne corroboree. NCBI lineage: Eukaryota > Metazoa > Chordata > Amphibia > Anura > Myobatrachidae > Pseudophryne > Pseudophryne corroboree. The sequence continues at coordinate 482,406,040 of NC_086449.1, read as the reverse complement.
CTTATCAGCGGATATTGAGACCCTTGATAAGGATACCATTTTATTGACCCTAGGGCATATAAAAGATGCGGTCTTATATATGAGAGATGCTCAAAGAGACATTAGTCTACTGGGTTCTAGAATCAACGCGATGTCCATTTCTGCTAGACGAGTCCTATGGACCCGACAATGGACAGGTGATGCCGACTCAAAGAGGCATATGGAGGTTTTACCTTACAAGGGTGAGGAATTGTTTGGGGAAGGTCTCTCGGATCTGGTCTCCACAGCTACTGCTGGTAAATCAAATTTTCTACCTTATATTCCCTCACAACCTAAGAAAGCGCCACATTATCAAATGCAGTCCTTTCGATCACAAAGAAACAAAAAAGTACGAGGTGCGTCCTTTCTTGCCAGAGGTAAGGGCAGAGTAAAAAGCTGCACAACACAGCTAGTTTCCAGGAACAGAAGTCCTCCCCGGCCTCTACAAAATCCACCGCATGACGCTGGGGCTCCGCTACAGGAGTCCGCTCCAGTGGGGGCACGTCTTCGAGTTTTCAGCCACATCTGGGTTCACTCACAGGTGGATCCCTGGGCAATAGAAATTGTTTCCCAGGGTTACAAGCTGGAATTCGAAGAGGTGCCTCCTCGCCGGTTTTTCAAATCGGCCCTACCAGCTTCTCCCCCGGAAAGGGAGATAGTGTTAAATGCAATTCACAAATTGTATCTTCAACAGGTGGTGGTCAAGGTTCCCCTGCTTCAACAAGGGAGGGGATATTACTCAACCCTATTTGTGGTCCCGAAACCGGACGGTTCGGTCAGACCCATTTTAAATTTAAAATCCCTGAACCTATACTTGAATAGGTTCAAGTTCAAGATGGAATCGCTCAGAACAGTCATCGCCAGTCTGGAAGGGGGGGATTTTATGGTATCTCTGGACATAAAGGATGCATACCTTCATGTTCCCATTTATCCACCTCATCAGGCATACCTGAGATTTGCGGTACAGGATTGTCATTACCAATTTCAGACGTTGCCGTTTGGGCTTTCCACGGCCCCGAGGATTTTCACCAAGGTAATGGCGGAAATGATGGTGCTCCTGCGCAAGCAAGGTGTCACAATTATCCCGTACTTGGACGATCTCCTCATAAAAGCGAGATCAAGAGAGCAGTTACTGAACAGCGTGTCACTTTCACTGAAGTCAACACGGCTGGATTCTCAATATCCCGAAGTCGCAGTTGGTTCCTACGACTCGTCTGACTTTCTTGGGCTTGATTCTGGATACAGACCAGAAAAGGGTTTATCTTCCGATAGAAAAAGCTCAGGAACTCATGACTCTAGTCAGGAACTTATAGAAGCCAAAACAGGTGTCAGTGCATCACTGCACTCGAGTCCTGGGAAAGATGGTGGCATCATACGAAGCCATTCCCTTCGGCAGGTTCCATGCGAGGACTTTCCAATGGGACCTATTGGACAAGTGGTCCAGGTCACATCTACAAATGCATCGGTTGATCACCCTGTCCCCCAGAGCCAGGGTATCTCTCCTGTGGTGGCTGCAGAGTGCTCACCTTCTAGAAAGCCGCAGGTTCGGCATTTAGGACTGGATCCTGGTGACCATGGACGCGAGCCTCCGAGGTTGGGGAGCAGTCACGCAGGGAACAAACTTCCAAGGTCTTTGGTCAAGTCAAGAGACTTGTCTTCACATCAACATCCTGGAACTGAGGGCCATATACAATGCCCTACGTCAAACGGAGACCTTACTGCGCGACCGACCAGTTCTGATCCAGTCAGACAACATCATTGCAGTGGCTCATGTAGGCGGCATAAGGAGCAGAGTGGCAATGGCGGAAGCCGCCAGGATTCTTCGCTGGGTGGAAAATCATGTAAGCGCACTGTCAGCAGTGTTCATTTCGGGAGTGGACAACTGGGAAGCAGACTTTCTCAGCAGACACGACCTGCATCCAGGAGAGTGGGGACTTCATCAGGAAGTCTTCGCATAAATTGTAAGTCAGTGGGGACTGCCCCAGATAAACATGATGGCATCCCGCCTCAACAAAAAGCTGCAGAGGTATTGCGCCAGATCAAAAGACCCTCAGGCAGTAGCTGTAGACGCCCTAGTGACACCGTGGGTGTTCCAGTCGGTCTATATGTTTCCTCCTCTTCCTCTCATCCCAAAGGTGTTGAGAATAATAAGGAAAAGAGGAGTACAGACAATTCTCATTGTTCCAGATTGGCCACGAAGGACCTGGTATCCGGATCTACTGGAAATGCTCACAGAAGATCCATGGCCTCTTCCTCTACGACAGGACCTGTTGCAACAGGGGCCCTGTCTGTTGCAAGACTTACCGCGGCTGCGTTTGACGGAATGGCGGTTGAACGCTGGATCCTAGCGGAAAAGGGCATTCCGGATGAGGTCATTCCTACTCTGATAAAGGCTAGGAAGGACGTGACATTATCACCGTATATGGCGAAAATATGTTGCTTGGTGTGAGGCCAGGAATGCTCCTCCGGAAGTATTCCATCTGGGCCGTTTCCTTCACTTCCTACAAACTGGAGTGAATTTGGGCCTAAAATTAGGCTCCATTAAGGTTTAGATTTCGGCCTTATCCATTTTCTTTCAAAAGGAATTGGCTTCTCTCCCAGAAGTACAGACTTTTGTAAAGGGAGTGCTACATATTCAACCTCCTTTTGTACCTCCGGTGGTGTCTTGGGACCTTAACGTGGTGTTGAGTTTCCTTAAGTCGCACTGGTTTGAACCACTTAAAACGGTGGAGTTGAAATATCTCACTTGGAAAGTGGTCATGTTGTTAGCCTTGACTTCGGCAAGGCGAGTGTCGGAATTGACGGCTTTGTCTCATAAAAGCCCCTATCTAGTTTTCCATATGGATAGAGCGGAATTGCGGACCCGCCCTCAATTCTTGCCTAAGGTGGTGTCATCTTTTCATATGAACCAACCTATTGTGGTGCCTGTGGCTACGCGCGACTTGGAGGATTCCGAGTCCCTTGATGCAGTCAGAGCTTTGAAAATTTATGTGGCCAGAACGGCTAGAGTCAGAAAAACAGAAGCACTGTTTGTCCTATATGCGGCCAACAAGGTTGGCGCCCCTGCTTCAAAGCAGACTATTGCTCGCTGTATCTGTAACACGATTCAGCAGGCTCATTCCACGGCTGGATTGCCATTACCAAAATCGGTCAAGGCCCATTCCACTAGGAAGGTGGGCTCTTCTTGGGCGGCTGCCCGAGGGGTCTCGGCATTACAGCTGTGCCGAGCTGCTACTTGGTCGGGTTCAAACACCTTTGCAAAATTCTATAAGTTTGATACCCTGGCTGAGGAGGAACTCCTGTTTGCTCAATCGGTGCTGCAGAGTCATCCGCACTCTCCCGCCCGTTTGGGAGCTTTGGTATAATCCCCATGGTCCTTACAGAGTCCCCAGAATCCTCTAGGACGTAAGAGAAAATTAGATTTGAAACCTACCAGTAAATCTTTTTCTCGTAGTCCGTAGAGGATGCTGGGCGCCCGTCCCAAGTACGGACTACTTCTGCAAGACTTGTATATAGTTTTGCTTACATAAGGGTTATGTTATAGTTTTCATCGGTCTTGGACTGATGCTATGTTGTTTTCATACTGTTAACTGGTTAGTATATCACAAGTTATACGGTGTGATTGGTGTGGCTGGTATGAATCTTGCCCTTGGATTAACAAAAATCCCTTCCTCGTACTGTCCGTCTCCTCTGGGCACAGTTTCTCTAACTGAGGTCTGGAGGAGGGGCATAGAGGGAGGAGCCAGTGCACACCCATACCTAAAGTCTTTCTTAAAGTGCCCATGTCTCCTGCGGAGCCCGTCTATCCCCATGGTCCTTACGGAGTCCCCAGCATCCTCTACGGACTACGAGAAAAAGATTTACCGGTAGGTTTAAAATCTTATTTTTACTTTCACGGTGTGTGTGTACTGTTTTTATTTGGGTATTTTTTTTTGCAGTAGAACTACAAGTACCAGCGGGCCCGTTTCCCCCCGCATGCTGGTACTTGTGGTTCTCCAAGTACCAGCTCGTGGGGGAGTCTTGCTGGGACTTGTAGTTCCGCTACAAAAAACAATATTCTTTATTTTGTCACTTGGCTATCAGCCTCCCATCCGCCGCCCTTGGATGGGGGAGACAGCCTCGGGCTTCACCCCTGGCCCTTGGGTGGCTGGAGGGGGGGACCCCTTGATTTAAGGGGTCCCACTCCTCCAGGGTACCCCGGCCAGTGGTGACTAGTTGGGGATTTAATGCCACGGCCGCAGGGACTGATATAAAAGTGTCCTCCGGCTGTGGCATTATCTCTCCAGCTAGTGGAGCCCGGTGCTGGTGTGACCCCCTACGTCTTTTGTCCCCCGTATATTTTGCACCAGGACCGGACGCAGAGCCCGGTGCTGGTTGTTAAAATACGGGGGATCCCCTGTCAATTTTCCCCCCGTATTTTTACAACCAGGACCGGCTCAAAGAGCCCGAGGCTGGTTATCAGTGCTTAAAGTGGTCCTAGAGAGGTGGTGGAACTCACCCGCCCTCCCCACGGCGCCAAAGCAATAAAGGCGCACACGGCAAAAAAAGGGCTGTGGTCTTGAAAAGAAAGGGGCGCGGTCACACAATAGTAATAATGCCCACAGTAGTAGCACCCAGTGGTTGATGTGGAAATTTTGAAGTGTGAGTATGGACAAGTGAAGGCTGCAATCATGTGCGCGCCGAAGGCGCGCGCACTCTGAAAAAGAGGGGGGGGGGGGTGGCCACTCAGAAGGGGGCATGTCCTTCAGTGTAGTTTACCACACCATATACGCCTTATAATACACATTATGCACCCCTTACTGGTGCCCCTTCCATATTATACCAAACAGTATGAGCCGAAATTCACATTATAGCAAACGGTATGAGCTGAAATTCACATTATACCACACGGTATGAGCCGAGATCACATTATAGCACACGGAATGAGCCGAAATTCACATTATACCACACGGTATGAGCCGAAATTCACATTATACCACACAGTATGAGCCGAAATTCACATTATAGCACACGGAATGAGCCGAAATTCACATTATACCACACGTTATGAGCCGAAGTTCACATTATAGCACACATAATGAGCCAAAATTCACATTATAGCACACGGTATGAGCAAAAATTCACATTATAGCACACAGTATAAGCAAAAAGTCACATTATAGCACATGGTATGAGCTGAAATTCACATTATAGCAAACAGTAGGAGCCGAAATTCACATTATAGCACACAGTATGAGCCGAAATTCACATTATAGCACACAGAATGAGCCGAAATTAACATTATAGTACACAGAATGAGCCAAAATTCACATTATAGCACAGGGTATGAGCCGAAATTCACATTATAGCACACGGTATGAGCCGAAATTCACATTATAGCACACGGTATGAGTTGAAATTCACATTATAGCACATGGTATGAGCCGAAATTCACATTATAGCACACAGTATGAGCCGAAATTCACATTATAGAGTGACAGAGGGACAGAGAGAGTGACAGCAGGGACATGGAAAGTGACAGCAGGGACAGGGAGAGTGACAGAGAGAGGGCAAGGGCATACAGGGCATACAGTAGGGACTAGGGGGAGAGAAAGGCAGCAGGGTAAGATTACCTGTTTAGCAGCGGCAGTGGTCTGCGGTGGATGAGGAGGCTGTGGTAGGTGTGGGGAGGAGGAGGCTGTGGGTCTCGGAGATACTGTGGAGGAGGAGGCTGTGGGCATGCAGAGGCCTGAGGGCGGCAAAGGAGGCTGAGTGTGGCTGCAGTGGATCTGGGACCAGGCTGGCTTTATTATCCCCCAGTGGTAATGCCCCTGCAGTTATGACCCCAGTAGTTTACCCCCCCTTTAGTTTAGCCTCCCAGTGGTAATGCCCCCTGCAGTTATGCCGCCAGTAGTTTAGCCCCCTGTAGTTTGCCCCCGGTAGTAATGCCCCAAGTAGTTTGCCCCCTTGTAGTTTAGCCCCTGTAATTATGCCCCCTTGTGGTTCTCCAAGTGGAACTGACGGAACGCAGTTTCGTCCCGTTCCGGCTCACTTTAACCCCTGGTTTTAACTTTTACCAGTCTCTCGCCCTTCATTCAGCGTCCGCATGGGTACTCTCAGTAAGGGCGGTGTGGCTTTTCCCTCTCCTCACATCAGGAGACAAGGATACGTGAGGAGGAGGTGACGTGATGACATCACGTCTCTTTCCCGCCGTCAGAAAGGGACTAGAGGTGGGGCGGGTTAATCTTTAGTACCGCCCACCCCCTCTCACCACGTCTAGTGACATGGGCGGGCAGACCCACAGTACAGCCATAACGGTAAGGTTGGTTCTAAATCGGAGTGGGAGAAGGGACCTTCTGACGTCACTAGGGGAGGAGACACATCACCAGGGGGAGGAGCTACGGGCGAACAGGGTACCCAAAAAGTACACTCACAGGCTCGATTCGCTCGTCACCTGATTACTAAAGGTAATAGTTGATGGCGTGGATAGTAGAGGGCCTATCCTGCTGGCCTAGCTCCTCCCCCTTGTGTCATGGCTCCTCCCCCTGGTGTAAAAGGTCCATTAGGCCACTTGAATCTAGCATCAACCATAACGGTAGCCCGCCCAGAAGAAGCCAGCATCAGCTTGCGCAAAGTGAAAAAGACACAGACACTATATACAGCTCAGCTTCTGTCTCAGGCTGAGACAGTGAGCTGAGCAGTCCCAGTCACTCAGGGCTGCTCACCATGCACAAACGCGATTCACCTCATCGACCTGGCGCCCACCTCCCGTGTTACCGTGTTACTGAAGTGCCGAAGTGCCCGACTCCGTCCCCCCATATTACTCCGCCCCCCTCCCCACATTACTGGCTGCCGAAGTGCCTGACTCCGCCCCCTTCTCTCTCTGCTTATTGAGACTATTCTATGTGCATACGGCTACTATCAGCGCCCGCAGCAGCCATAAGCAGAGAGAGAAGGGGGCGGAGTTGGGAACTTTGTCAGCCAGTAAGACGGTGACGGGGGACGGGTGCCAGCCATGTCACTGAATCACGTCCGTGGTGACCGTAAGCAGCAGCCCTGCCCCTGATTGGCTGTGACTACAGTGCAGCTCACTTAGGGAGGGGCGCTCGCGGCAGAGCAGTAGCACAGTGACAGACAGTACACAGTACTAGTGCTGCTGTTAGTACTGTTCTGTAGATAGCGACTTGGAAAATGTGGGCGGGACGGCGGCGGAACCGTGTTCCGCCTCCAATTACAAGTGCCGGAACGCAGTTCCGCCCCACTTTAACCCCTGCTGGTTATGCTTAGGAGAGGGGACCCCACGCATTTTTTTTCAGGATTTTTTAAACACTTTTGTGCCGTCCATGAAGTCGAATCCAGGACGCACACTATCGTCAATTGGTCCGTTTTTCGACAGCGGGACTGTCAAATCTGTTTTTTATTGAATATGTAGAATTTGGGTCCTGGCGGGAGGGTGTCTGTCGAATTGTGTCGAATTTAAAAATTCGACTGCAATTGCATATACCCCATATTTAGTCTAATGGTGAAAATATTGAAGTCCTGATATTCTGACACCTGTATAACTGTATCAGTAGTTGGAGAGACAATTACTGATACCATTATACAAGTGTCAGAATATTAGGACTTCAATATTTTAATTTCCACCCTAAAGCAGCACTGCCCTAGGTCAAGAAAAAGCAATATTGGATATGTCTAGCTCATAGTTGCCTACCCTCCCGCATTCTGCAGGAGACTCCCTGAAATGGCAACAGTCTCCCTGACTCCCCGAATAATCCATCAATCTCCCTGATTGCACCTTATCCCCATTATGCAGCTGTTACATTCTTGGGAAAAAAATAAATCAGAGATACATACATTCAAATGGGCTCATAAGTGCCATCTCCCTGCATTGGTTATAAGGCACAATTTCTCGTGGCCACTTACAGTATATGGAACCCCTTGTAAAACACAATACACAAACAAATCCTGAAAAATATCAGTGTCTTTTCTTTAACTTTGGGGCACATTACCATTTGGATGCAAGTAATTTTTATGACACGCCTCTCAGATGTAGCAGTATATGTCTGTGCTGATAGGTGTGACTTTCACAATCTCCCTGAAATGTGTTTTCAAAAGTAGGCAAGTATGGTCTAACTTAGCATTCATATGAAATGTAAAGAACTAAGAATCCATGCTTTGATACATGTACTATAAGACCATTATAGTAGACATATAGCATGTGAAAAGTGTCAATATTACTTTAAAAGGATCTTAATCCCTTTTCTCAGTTATTTAACATTTAGCACTTCTTTTACTTCTACCCTCATTATCATTGTGTATTTATATAGCATCTCTCCTATTAAGCAGCACTGTACAGAGACTACGTAATCAAGCATACAAACTTCACACAGATCGCACCCTGGTTGGAATCAAACCCATGAAACCAATGCTGTGACGCAGCAATGCTAACCATTGTGCATAATGTACTGCCTGTAAAAAGTACTGCCCGGGAGACTCCAGAATTTTGGGGACTGTTCCCTCACTCCTGTGTCCTACCAACTTCCCCAGTGAATTAGTCATTCACTAGATTTTGGAGGCTTGATGCAGTTCATGATGAATAGCAAAATTAATACCCCAATCCTGGATGGGGGCTGTGATGACGTTACTCAAGGTACTCTACTTCTACGTCCCATACAGGATCTCTCAGGGAGTATAATTTAAATGTAGATAAGACACACACATATGTGCATGCAGACACAAACACCCATAAATCTAATATGCTAGTGTCTGACTACAGTATATCAAGTACTGTATATCTGACTTGGAATCCTTACTGATTTTATACACTTTTCACCCCATCCTCTTCTGCCTATTGGAAACCCAAGCCTTCTGCAGCACAAGATAGAGAGATACAGACAGATAAAGAAAACAGACTGCCCTGGCAAGAACTTACATTGGCCCTCATTCCGAGTTGTTCGCTCGCAAGCTGCTTTTAGCAGCATTGCACACGCTAAGCCGCTGCCTACTGGGAGTGAATCTTAGCTTAGCAAAATTGCGAACGAAAGATTCTCAAAATTACGAATAGAAATTTCTAAGCAGTTTCTGAGTAGCTCAAGACTTACTCTGCCACTGCGATCAGTTCAGTCAGTTTCGTTCCTGGTTTGACGTCACAAACACACCCAGTGTTCGCCCAGACACTCCCCTGTTTCTCCAGCCACTCCCGCGTTTTTCCCAGAAACGGCAGCGTTTTTTCACACACTCCCATAAAACGGCCAGTTTCCGCCCAGAAACACCCACTTCCTGTCAATCACACAACGATCACCAGAACAAAGAAAAAACCTCGTAATGCCGTGAGTAAAATACCAAACTTCTTAGCAAATTTACTTGGCGCAGTCGCAGTGCGAACATTGCGCATGCGCAATTAGCGGAAAATCGCTGCGATGCGAAGAAAATTACCGAGCGAACAACTCGGAATGAGGGCCATTGTGCAGTATATTCAGTATATTTTCCAGAAAGAAAGTACAGAGCTGTACATTAAATATGAAATGGAAAACAGAATCGCATCGTGAGAAAGGCAGACATCAAATTACATTTTGATCTGGTGCCACTAAAAAAGGTCAGTGATTGAAAATAGGCTGCAAAAGTTGTTGAAATGTCATCTTAATCAGCATTATGGACAGTGTCCTGAATATCTGAGGGGAATAAGAAATGAGAAAGCAAAGGTACCTTGATGAAGTCATGTCGGCAGCCGCTGGATGTTCTCCTCAGTATTTGAAATCATAGGGAGCATTACATTTCTCATCTTCTTTTCTTTTACTAGAAAGGTAAGACAGTTAAATGTTCTACATTGTGCTAAATACTCTGCTTGTCAAAGAGGCACTTTACATGATGAATGAGTAATTACTCACACATTTATAACATATACAGTATAGTGTGTACAAGTGCATGTGATCTATCTATCTATCTATCTATCTATCTATCTATCTATCTATCTATCTATCTATCTATCTATCTATCTGTCTGTCTGTCTGTCTGTCTGTCTGTCTGTGTGATGTGTCCTCTGTAACATGACGTTATGGTTTGGCATGGGTGTGGTTCATTAGGTCGACATGAGTTAGGTCGACATACATTGGGTCGACATGGAAAAAGGTTGACATGAGTTTTATTTACTTTTTTTGGTGTTGTTTTCTTCGTAAAGTGACTGGGAACCGCAATTAGTGTACTGTGTCCCCTCGCATGGCTCGCTGTGCTTCGGGCAAGGTGCCTCACTCCGCTACAACTGCGCTTGGCACAGGTTACCGTTCCCAATTGTAGTCCATGTGGATCGTTAAGTATGAAAAAGGTAAACAAATTGTGAAAAAATCATGTCAATCTTTTTCCATGTCGTCCTAATGTATGTCGACCATACGCGGTCGACCCAATGTATGGCGACCTAACTCATGTCGACGTAATGACCGCCATCCGTTTTGCATGATACCATTCTGTTTTACAGTGCAGGAGATGAAGTGGTTGGGAGCAGATATGACCGGAGTGCTGGTCTTCCTGTAATGGCAAAGTACATGTGCAATGGGTCCCATGAACTGCCAGAGAGTTTATTTTTTTTACGTTGTTGTTTTGCAAATGATGAGCATTACGTTTATTTACCACATAATTATATAAACTTGGGTATTATTACCTAATTTTTTTACATTTTTTATTCAAATGAGTTTTGTGTCCGACTGGTGTATTCACAGGAGTCTAATAGCTGCTATTGCTTGGTGAGCACTTGCCTTTAGAAAATATGTGCAGCTAAGACCCAACCCAATTAAAAAGCATAGAATGCTGATATTTATATTTAGTGTAGGATTGGCCAGAAGGGGAAGACTTTGGCATGAGTTGGTCAGTTTAACATGTATTGTAATATATGCAACTAACAATCCTTGTAGAATAGCTTGAAGTAGCTAAAAAATATATTTGGTGAGTGTAGTTTTCATTTCTTAACTACTTGTGGTACAGCATGATACTTTATAACCTTTCTGTGTGTTAGATCCGGTACTGTGAAATGCTTGCTCTTTTGTTGGTGTAACTCGGCCTACCATTACTTGTTGCTTTAGCCTTGACTATTACCGATGCCTCCAAGTATAGTTATGAACTAATCTTGCCTACTTTGTTGTTGGTTCCCCCTGCAGTTGATTTAATGCCGCCCATGTGAGGTCACTTCTAGAAATTTTTCCAGGGTCACTTTTAGTCCCCAATGTACTCCTGCACAAGGCTTATTTCAGTGCTAAGGTCGTGGACACTAGTCTGTAAAAAGCAAATATCCTAAGCAGGTGTCATGTTCTGTAACAGGTCATTCAAGATCACAAGCACATCCCTCAAACAAGCTGTGCTGCTTGGGAGGAAGTGAGAGGCCAGTCAGATATCTCCTGCCGCTCCTGGCCATTAGGATGTTTCTGGTGAGTGCATCACTGTGAACGTTTGTGATGGAGAACAGTTACAATAATGCATTACATTAAAAAGCACATAATCGCATCCCTGTATCCTTAGATGTGACAATAGCCCTTAAGATTACCTGGAATGATTTTCCATTGATAATCATTTTTGTGGACCTACACAAAAATAAGGTTTGAGTAAAAAAAGTTTTAGTGTTCTTATTTTACCATTTATCTGTGTTGCTCTGAAATTTAATATTTCCAACTGTTTTTAGTGTTAATGGGCCATACAACTTTAGAAATGACTTACTGAATTATTTGAAACAAAACAAGCATTATAACTTGCGTATACACAGACTTCTGTATTTTACTCGTTAAATGGAAAATTATGTCACAATTGGCCTAATTCAGGTATGGTTGTTCTTACGATTTAAACATAAAAACATAGAATTTGATGGCAGATAAGAACCACTTGGCCCATCTAGTCTGCCCTTTTTTTTTTTTTACCATATTTTTAGCTCAATCCTTATTTATTTGTAAGGATATCCTTATGTCTATCCCATGTATGTTTAAATTGCTCTACTGTCTTAGCCTCTACCACCTCTGATGGCAGTCTATTCCACTTGTCCACTACCCTTTCTGTGAGGTAATTTTTCCGCAAATTTCCCCTGAACCTCCCCCCTCCCAGTCTCAGTGCAAGTCCTCGTGTCCTATTGCTTCTCCTCATTTGGAGAATGTTTCCCTCCTGGACTTTATTAAAACCCTTGATATATTTGAAAGTTTCTATCATGTCCCCCCTTTCCCTTCTCTGCTCCAAACTATACATATTGGGGGTAATTCCAAGTTGATCGCAGCAGGATTTTTTTTAGCAGTTGGGCAAAACCATGTGCACTGCAGGGGAGGCAGATATAATGTGCAGAAAGAGTTAGATTTGGGTGGGTTATTTTATTTCTGTGCAGGGTAAATACTGGCTGCTTTATTTTTACACTGCAAATTAGATTGCAGATTGAACACACCACACCCAAATCTAACTCTTTCTGCACATGTTATATCTGCTGCCCCTGCAGTGCACATGGTTTTGCCCAACTGCTAAAAAAAATCCTGCTGCGATCAACTTGGAATTACCCCCATTGAGATTTTTTAGTCTTTCTGGGTATGTATTGTGATGTAGGCCATGCACCATTTTAGTTGTCCTTCTCTGTACAGTCTCTAATGTATTAATATCCTTTTGAAGATTTGGGAGTATATTTACTAAGCTCCCGATTTTGACCGATTTGGTGTTTTTTCTTCAAAGTGTCATCTCGGGAATTTACTAAACACAAATCTCGGCAGTGATGAGGGCATTCGTATTTTTCTCATACGTCCTAGAGGATGCTGGGGACGACATCAAGACCATGGGGTATAGACGGGATCCGCAGGAGACATGGGCACTCCAAAGACTTTTCATTGGGTGTGAACTGGCTCCTCCCTCTATGCCCCTCCTCCAGACCTCAGTTTTAGAAATGTGCCCAGGTCGACTGGATGCACTCTGAGGAGCTCTACTGAGTTTCTCTGAAAAGACTTATGTTAGGTTTTTTATTTTCAGTGAGATCTGCTGGCATCAGACTCCCTGCTTCGTAGGACTGAGGGGGCAGAAGCAGAACCAACTTCCTCAGAGTTTCATGGCTCTGTTTCTGGCTGACAGGACACCATTAGCTCCTGAAGGGAACTGAACGCTAGCTGTGTCTAGATGCTCACTCCCACAGCACGCCGTCACCCCCCTCACAGAGCCAGCAGTCAGAAGACAGGTGAGTATGAGAAGAATGATCTTCAATCAAGTAAGTGACGGATGAGGTGCGGCGCGGCTGGCGGGAGCGCAGGGCGCCATTGCTGCCCACACACACAGGCATTGCAGGGTGCAGGGCACGGGGAGGGGGGGGGGCGCCCTGGGCAGCAAGAAAAATACCTCAAACTGGCTAAAAGGGGGCATAAGATGCCGCTGGCACAGCCCTACTCCCGCCAGTATAAATATTGTCATGGATACTGAGGGGCGGAGCTTCTTCCTCAGGCAGCCAGCACACTACTCAGCACCATTTTCTCTCTCTCCTCAGGCTGCAGAGAACACGCTGGTCCTCTCCTCCACTTCTGACAAGTACAGGGTGCTATAAAGGGGGGGCACAAAGCGATTGTGGTGCATTTGATAGTGTATATTACTATTTAAAAGCGCTTTTAAGCTGTGGACATACTGTGTTCACAGGCAATACTGGCGCTGGGTTTGTGGACTGGCTGCTCCTATCCTGTGTTCCTCTGACAGATTTTACTGTGAGTCTGTCCCCAAAATAAGTCCCAGTGTGTCTGTAAGTGTGGTGTACACGTGTGAGGCATGTCTGAGGCAGGGAGTTCCTCCCCGGAGGAAGCCATTTTAGGGACACAGAATTGTAATGTGGTGGCGCTACCGGCACACCAAGAGCCTGCATGGGTGAAAGAGCAACATGACAGTATGCATCTGATTAACCGTAGATTAGATAAGTCTGAATCTAAAGGTGGGTACACACTAATAGATATATCTGCAGATCAATTGATCGACCGCCCCGTACACACACGGCGACGCGCCAATATATCGGTAGATATATTGGCCGTCGGCTGTGCTGCGCGGCCGACGCGATACGTCTGTGAACGATGGAGTTCACAGACGTATCGGCCGTACATACTGGCCGACAGTCCCGCGATATATCGTCCGTTCAAGAGAACGGCCGATATATCGACCAGTGTGTACGGGCCTTAAGGCTGCATGCTGGAGAAAATCTGTGGAAGATGTGATTTTTCAGGATGCTGTTATTCCTTATGCGGGCGGCCCCTCTGGGTCACATAAGAGACCATTTGCAAATGTTGTAAACACTGATACCGACACGGATTCTGATTCTTGTGTCGACAATAGTGAATCCAGAGAGATAGATCATAAATTGGCAAAAAGTATACAATATATGATTATGGCTATAAGGGACGTGTTGTTGGAGGTTACCTCAGGAGAAAGCTTATTTATGTAAGGAAAAGAAATCCAAGGTCATGTTCTCTCCTTCACACGAACTAAATGCTCTGTTTGAAGGGATGTGGGTGAATCCTGATAAAAAAAATTTGTATTCCCAAAAGGATTCACATAGCTTATCCTTTCCCGGTTGAAGACAGGAAAAAATGGGAGTCACCCCCTGTGTTAGACAGTGCACTTTCCAGGTTGACAAAGAAGGTAATTCTCCCTGCTCCTGGCACGGCTTCTCTTAAAGAGCCGGCAGACCGCAAAATGGAAACGACATTGAAATCCATTTATGTTACCAATGGTACACTGCTCAGGCCCACTATTGCCTGCGCATGGGTGAGTCACGCTATTGAAAAATGGTCAGAAAGCGTGTCAGCAGAAATTGACACGATTGATAAAGATGAGATACTCCTTAAGTTAGGGAATATCAACGACGCTGCCGCCTACATGCTGGAAGCAATGAAGGATATTGGACTCTTGAGTTCACAAGCCGCTACCATGGCAGTATCGGCTAGGTGGGCGTTATGGATTCGCCAGTGGAACGTGGATGCAGATTCCAAAAGAAACATGGAGGCTCTCCCATATAAAGGTGAGGCCTTATGTGGCGATGGCCTGGATGCGTTAGTCTCGGCGGCTACCGCAGGTAAGTCAACATTTTTGCCCTCTGCGCCTGCACCAGCAAAAAAGACCTATCACCTGCAAATGCAGTCCTTTCGGCCCAATAAATACAGAAAGGCGAGAGGTTTCCCCCTTCTTTGCAGGTAGGGGAAGGAGAAGGGGAAAGAAGCCCACACCGGCTCCAGGTTCCCAAGAGTAGAAGTCTACCCCTAATTCTGCCAAATCCCCAGCATGATGCTGGAACTCCCTTGCGGGAGGCCGCTCGGGTGGGGGCACGTCTCAAACTCTTCAGCCAGGATTGGATTCTGTCTGGCCTGGATCCCTTGGTGTTGCAAATAGTATCCCAGGGATACAAACTAGAGTTTCAAGACGTTCCCCCATGCCGATTTTTCAAATCGACCTTGCCAGCTTCTCCGCCAGAGAGAGAAGCAGTAACAGCAGCAATCCAAAAATTATGTCAAGACCAGGTTATAGTCCTGGTACCATGGTCACAACAAGGGCGGGGTTTTTATTCAAGCCTCTTTGTGGTTCCGAAGCCGGACGGCTCGGTCAGACCGATACTAAATCTAAAAGATCTGAATTTCTTCCTGAAAAGGTTCAAGTTCAAGATGGAATCACTTCGGGCAGTGATTGCCAGTTTGGAGGAGGGGGACTACTTAGTGTCGGTGGACATAAAGGATGCTTACCTGCATGTTCCCATTTATCCTTCTCACCAGGCTTATCTGAGATTCGCGATTCAGGATTGCCATTACCAATTCCAGACGTTACCTTTCGGTCTCTCCACAGCGCCGAGGGTATTCACCAAGGTGATGGTGGAGATGATGGTCCTCCTTCGTCAGAAAGGAGTCAATATAATCCCTTATCTGGATGACCTCCTGTTAAAGGTGAGATCCAGGGAGCAGTTATTACAAAACATATCCCTCTCCCTGTCAATACTCCAACATCACGGGTGGACCATAACTTACCCAAAGTTACAGTTGGAACCGACGACAAGGTTGTCTTTCCTTGGGATGATTCTGGACACAGAAGTTCAGAGAGTATTTCTTCCGCTGGAAAAGGCTCTGGAAATCCATAAAATTGTAAAACAGATATTGAAACCATCAAGTGTGTCGATCCATCAGTGCATTCGGTTGTTGGGGAAGATGGTGGCGGCCTACGAGGCCATACAGTTTGGCAGGTTCCATGCCAGAGTATTCCAGTGGGACCTTTTGGACAAGTGGTCAGGGTCACACCTACACATGCACAGAAAGATAATCCTGTCGTCAAAAACCAGGATTTCGCTCCTGTGGTGGTTGCACAGCTCTCACCTGCTAGAGGGACGCAGGTTCGGGATTCAGGACTGGGTCCTAGTAACCACGGATGCAAGTCTCTGAGGCTGGAGAGCAGTCTCTCAGGGAGAAAACTTCCAGGGACGTTGGTCACAACAGGAAGCCTGCCTTCACATAAACGTTCTGGAGCTAAGAGCCATTTACAACGGCCTTCAACAAGCGGTACATCTTCTTCAAGACCGTCCCGTGCAGATCCAGGCGGACAATGTAACAGCAGTCGCATACATAAACAGGCAGGGCGGAACGAAAAGCAGAGCAGCAATGGCAGAGGCGACAAAAATCCTCCGCTGGGCTGAAAAACATCTACAAGCTCTGTCGGCAATATTCATTCCGGGAGTAGACAACTGGGAAGCAGACTTCCTCAGCAGACACAATCTCCATCCAGGAGAGTGGGGCCTCCACCAAGAAGTCTTCGCAGAGGTGACAAGTCTTTGGGGAGTTCCTCAAATAGACATGATGGCGTCTCGTCTCAACAAGAAGCTACAGAGATACTGTTCCAAGTCGAGAGACCCTCAAGCAGTAGCAGTGGATGCACTGATGACCCAGTGGGTGTTTCCGTCAGTGTATGTTTTCCCTCCACTTTCGCTGATCGCAAAAGTACTCAGGATCATAAGAAAGACAAGGGTTCGAGCAATCTTCATTGCCCCAGACTGGCCAAGAAGGGCTTGGTACCCAGATCTTCAGCAGTTACTCATAGGAGATCCTCGGCCTCTTCCTCATCGGGAGGACCTGCTGCAGCAGGGGCCGTGTGTGTACTAAGACTTACCGCGGCTACGTTTAACGGCATGGCTATTGAGCGCCGTATCCTAGCCAGGAAGGGTATTCCTAAGGAGGTCATCCCCACCCTTATTCAGGCCAGAAAGGGAGTAACGTCAAAACATAACCACCGTATTTGGAGAAAATATGTGTCTTGGTGTGAATCCAAGAAAGCTCCTACGGAAGAGTTTCACTAAGGACATTTTCTCCATTTTTTGCAGGATGGTGTGGAGACGGGCCTACGATTGGGATCAATCAAGGTCCAGATTTCGGCCTTGTCAGTGTTCTTCCAAAAACAATTGGCTTCTCTTCCAAAGGTTCAGACCTTCGTGAAAGGGGTTCTGCACATCGAGCCTCCATTCGTGCCTCCAGTGGCACCATGGGACCTTAACGTGGTATTGCAGTTCCTTCAGTCAGATTGGTTTGAGCCTCTACAAAAGATAGAGTTGAAGTTTCTCACTTGGAAAGTGGTGATGCTTTTGGCATTGGCATCCACAAGGCGGGTGTCGGAATTGGAGGCCTTGTCTCACAAGAGCCCTTACCTAATTTTCCATGAAGATAGGGCAGAGTTGCGAACTCGCCAACATTTTCTTCCAAAGGTGGTTTCTGCTTTTCACATAAACCAACCTATTGTGGTGCAAGTAGTTACTGACACATTCACTGATTCAAAGTCTCTAGATGTGGTTAGAGCTTTGAAAATCTATGTTGCTAGAACAGCTCATATACGGAAAACAGAGGCTCTGTTTGTCCTGTATGATCACAACAAGATTGGCTGTCCTGCTTCCAAGCAGACTATTGCACATTGGATTAGAAATATGATTCAGCAAGCTCATACTACGGCTAGATTGCCGTTACCGACGTCGGTAAAGGCCCACTCCACTAGGAAGGTGGGCTCATCCTGGGCGGCTGCCCGGGGGGTCTCGGCATTACAACTTTGCCGAACAGCTACTTGGTCAGGGTCAAACACATTTGCTAAGTTCTACATGTTTGACACCTTGGCCGATGAGGACCTAAAGTTTGGTCAATCGGTGCTGCAGGGTCATCCGCACTCTCCCGCCCGTACTGGAGCTTTAGTATAGACCCCATGGTCTTGATGTCGTCCCCAGCATCCTCTAGGACGTATGAGAAAATAGGATTTTGATAACCTACCGGTAAATCCTTTTCTCCTAGTCCGTAGAGGATGATGGACGCCCGTCCCAGTGTGTACTTTACCTGCAGTTTAGTTATTATAGTCACACAAGTTGTGTTATCTTGGTTTCAGCATGTTGCTGCAATTAGTTCATGCCTGTTGGCGTGTGTTATGTTGAATGCCATGTGTGCGGCATGGTTGAGGGTGTGAGTTGGTAGATATCTCACCACTAGTTAAGTAATTCCTTTCCTCGAAATGTCAGTCTCCCTGGGCACAGTTCCTACAACTGAGGTCTGGAGGAGGGGCATAGAGGGAGGAGCCAGTTCACACCCAATGAAAAGTCTTTGGAGTGCCCATGTCTCCTTCGGATCCCGTCTATACCCCATGGTCTTGATGTCGTCCCCAGCATCCTCTACTAGGAGAAAAGGATTTACCGGTAGGTTATCAAAATCCTATTTTTTTGACGGCAAAGAAAAAAATACGAATGAATACACAATCGGTCAAATACGACTGTTATTTTATACAACTCGGTAATTTACTAAAAAATCGAATTCACAATCACTGCCGGCAATAGCCAAACACTGCCGTGAAAAAATACAAATCGTAAAAAAAGCAGTTTTCAAATAGATCTGCTTTTTTTACCGTGTTCTGATAGGCATGCATGGATCCGTGAGATCCGTGCATGTTTATCAGTGGGAAGGGGTGTGAAAGAGTTAAAAATCTGGAAAAAAAATTGCGTTGGGTTCCCCCTCCTAAGCATAACCAGCCTCGGGCTCTTTGAGCTGGTCCTGGTTGTGAAAATACAGGGAAAAAATTGACAGGGGTTCCCCCATATTTAACAACCAGCACTGGGCTCTGCGCCTGGTCCTGGTGCAAAAAATATGGGGGACAAAAGACGTAGGGGTCCCTCTTATTTTTAACACCAGCACCGGGCTCCACTAGTCAGAGAGATAATGCCACAGCCGGGGGATACTTTTTTATTGGTCCCTGCGGCCCTAGCATTAAATCACCAACTAGTCACCCCTGGCCGGGGTACCCTGGAGGAGTGGGGACCCTTTAAATCAAGGGATCCCCCCCTCCAGCCACCCAAGGGCCAGGGGTGTAGCCCGAGGCTCTCCCCCCCATCCAAGGGCGGTGGATGGGAGGCTAATAGCCTTTTGTGTAAAAAAAAGAATATTGTTTTTTGTAGCAGAACTACAAGTCCCAGCAAGCCTCCTTCGCAAGCTGGTACTTGGAGAACCATAAGTACCAGCATGTGGGGAAAAAACAAATAAAAACAAAACACACACACACCGTGATAGTAAAATTTTATTAAACATACATGCACACTTACATACATACTTACTTACCTATGTTGACACGAAGCAGTCGGTCCCCTTGTCCAATAGAATCCCGGGATACCTGTAAATAAAATTATACTTACAAAAAATCTGGGGTAGATTGGTCCTCTTCTTATAAATTATAATCCAGGGACTTGGTAAAATAAAAAAAACAGATTACCCGAACCACGCACTAAAAGGGGATCCATGTTTACACATAGATCCCCTTTCGCCGACTGGCGGGACCCCCCGTGACTGCTGTCAAAGAGGGTCCCTTCAGCCAATCAGGGAGCGCCACGTCATGGCACTCTCCTGATTGGCTGTGCGCTCCTGAGCTGTCAGTCAGGCTGCGCACTGTAGATATAATGTAGCGCATAGGCGCTCCTTTGTATCCAATGGTGGGAACTTTGTGGTCTGCGGTAGACCGCGAGGTTAAGTGGGGTCACTCTTGTGGTTGGCCCCACTTAACCTCGCGGTCTACCACAGACCACTGGTCTGTAGTTGTTTGCCTCTTCCTTGCTTCCACTTTTGTGCAGTGGGACTGCGTTTGATCTTTTCCAGTCCTCTGGAATTACTCCTGTAGCTAATGACTGGTTGAATAATTCTGTCAATGGTGCTACCAGCACCTCTTTAAGTTCTTTTAGTATCCTTGGATGTGTCCCATCTGGCCCCATAGATTTGTCCACTTTCAGCTTTGAGAGTTCTGTTAGGACTTTCTCCTCTGTAAATGTACTTGTTTCATTTTCCTGAATATCGCTGCAACTTAACTGTGGCCCCTTCCCCTCTCTTTCAGTAGTGAATACTAAGAAAAAATAATTATTAAGATGATTTGCTATTACATTGTCTCCCTCAACAAGACTCCCAGTCTCTGTCTTTAGTTTTATAATTCCGCCTTTTGTTTTTCTCCTTTCGCTTATATACCTAAAAAAAGTTTTGCCTCCTTTACCCACTGGCTGGGCAATTTTCTCCTCAGCTTGCAATCTTTTGCCGTATGCAATTGCGATTATATGGGCAGAAGCTAACCTGATCATAGTGATGCCCACGGCTGTTGTATCATTTCGATCTGACGGCATACAACTGTTGATACATCGGTACCATTGTTGTAAATTGGGATTCTGAGTGCCTCTGTAGATGCACAGGCTGAGCTGGTCTCCTGGAATGCAGAGGCTCTCCAGTAGCAAGAAAGATGGCAACTGCTAATGTATGCACGCCCAGATAAAACCATGACACGCCTGCGTTTACCTGACCACTCCCTGTTCCCACCCCCAAACACTATCTTCTTGTCACTCACTTTGCGACTAATCCATTATTGCGACTGCATACGGAATTCACTGTGCACAGATGCATGTGCTGTAATAAAACTTCTACAGATTTGCTTACAATAGCCACTTTGCGAACACATCTGAATTAGACTCATTGGCCCTCATTCCGAGTTGTTCGCTCGCAAGCGGATTTTAGCAGATTTGCTCATGCTAAGCCGCCGCCTACTGGGAGTGAATCTTAGCATCTTAAAATTGCGAACGATGTATTCGCAATATTGCGATTACACACCTCGTAGCAGTTTCTGAGTAGCTCCAGACTTACTCGGCATCTGCGATCAGTTCAGTGCTTGTCGTTCCTGGTTTGACGTCACAAACACACCCAGCGTTCGCCCAGACACTCCCCCGTTTCTCCGGCCACTCCTGCGTTTTTTCCAGAAACGGTAGCGTTTTTTCCCGCACGCCCATAAAACGGCCTGTTTCCGCCCAGTAACACCCATTTCCTGTCAATCACATTACGATCGCCAGAACGATGAAAAAGCCGTGAGTAAAAATCCTAACTACATAGCAAATTTACTTGGCGCAGTCGCAGTGCGGACATTGCGCATGCGCATTAAGCGGAAAATCGCTGCGATGCGAAGATTTTTACCGAGCGAACAACTCGGAATGAGGGCCATTGTTCATAAATGGACTTCGGTACCCATAAAAAAAAAAAAAAAAAAGACACTATGAAAGGATTTTGAAACTAACTGCTATAGGCCAAATTGTGGCAAACAGCATTTAAACATATATTTACAAACTTTCCTCAGGTCCAGGTTGCCCCTGGAACTTGCTGGAAATGTCAGACCTGCAAGCCACATTCTCCATTTCTCCATTTTTTTTTCAATATACTGTATGTTTATTCTTTTAAAAAACACGGACCCATTTGGTAAGGAAAAAAGACAGCAACTGCAGTATAAAAACTGTAAATGATATGGATACATCAGAAAATAATGTATAACATGTATCAAAAGTGTCCAAAACAGTATCCATCACTATTCAAACAAAACATGTAAATAAAACACATAATGCAAGTCAAACAAATAAACAGAAACAAAAACAACACACCAAAGGATAGAAGTAAACATTGAGGGGACTGGGTCAAAAGAGAGGAAAAAGGGTGACAAGTAGGAAGAGTTAGAGGCCCATAGTATATATTGAAAGGATTACTATAAACAGAGCATCCTACCACACGGCTAAGTATGAAACTACAAAAAAGTAATCCATGCTCATGCAATATATCTAAAATATGTTTGTGAGGCTTTAAATTCCAGCCAGGGGTGCCAGGAAATCCAGCCAGGGGTGCCAGGAAATCCAGCCAGGGGTGCCAGGAAATCCAGCCAGGGGTGCCAGGAAATCTCGGTTCCACTCCAGAGTCACTCAAACATTCTCCATTGACATGTACATATCAATACGAGTGAACCATTCCTTTATTGTAGGAGGTGATCTAGACCACCAGCAAACCGGTATCACGGCCTTCGCTGCACTGTTGAGGAATTTTGATAAATATTTCTTATAAAGGGCCAGGGAGCTAGAGTATGAATTAAAAAGCCAGAAAGAGGGAGTGAAAGGGATCTCGATATCTGTTATCAGTCTGAAAATGGATATTATTTGTTATTTATTAGCAGTTTCTTATATAGCACAGCATATTCCGTTGCGCTTTACAATTATAACAACAGTTATAGAACAAAACTGGGCAAAGACAGACAGACATAGAGGTAGGAAGGCCCTGCTCGTAAGCTTACAATCTATAGGGAAATAGGCATGGATACACAAGGATAGATGCTACCTGTTACATAATGGTTCCCCAGATTGCTAGGTTCTTAGTGGGTTGTATGATGATACCCTCACTTGGTCCCAAAAAGGCCACAGGAGGCGACAATCCCACCAAATATGGAGTGGGGAGCCAAACTCTGTATTACAGCGCCAACATGTATCAGGCACACCAAGGAACATCTTTTCTAGCGTTAATTGACATCTGCGTGAAAGAACCTTAAATTAAGTCTAAAATCACAGAATAACTCACAGAGCTAGAAAATGTATTCTGGAAAATCATAGTCCACTCATCGTCGTCCAACTCAAGTTGCAAGTCACCCATCTAGTCTCTAGTATATTTGGGAAGAGCAGGGTACAAGTGCTCGATCAGTAACCTCTATTTCTCCATTTTTTTTACATGCTAGCAGCATGTCCAGTGCACCAGGGGGTGCTATGCATACACCCAGTCCCTTTCTCCAGTGAATAGATGCTGCATGCATGTGCACGGCATCTATTTATCGTTTGCTCTGCTAAGCAGGGCAGTGAGTGAAAGGAGGCCTCCCAACCCCCCCCCCCCCCCCCACACAAACACACACTGCGGCCGATGGCTGTAACCAGGGGTTAAAGTGGGGGTAATGGGGTGGAACAGAGTTCCAGCACATGTAATGGTAGATGGAACTAGTCCTGCCTCTGCCAATGCAATGCACAGTAATTCCAACAGAAAAGCCTGCCCCGCTACCCACATCAATAAATGATGTTAGCAGGGCTAGTGTTACTGATGAGCTGCTTCTGCCTTCCCCTTCTCCAGGTCCTGACGGCTCCATGGTCCTCCACTGCCTGCAGCAGAGCAAAAACTGGTGACCCTGAACTTAGACACAACCTGTTCACCCCCAGGAGCACACGAGACTGCTCATGTCCCTAATGCACCTCCTCCAAGTCTACTTCAAACAAGGGATCCTGCGCTTGAGATGGTGGAAGTAATTTCTGCATTTCAATAAACACAAAGACAGCTTATGGACACTCAAACATGGCAAAACAATGAAAGACTTAACCAAATAAGGCAACACCACCAGCATTCTGCCACTAATGCAGCCCTAAGCAGACTAGCTACAGCTATTGAAGCACAAACCTCTGTGCAGTTAACAATATGTTCTAGCCTGGAATTAATGATACTATCAGGGAACTAAATAATGTTTTGTCACTAACTACACAAATAGGATTACGTATGACTGTAAACAGTACATCTCAAATATCTACCACCACCAAAATATTTGTATGTCTAGTAATATCCTGCGCTCTGCAGAAGGTGCTGAAAAATCTAAATGACTAATCGTTACAAATGAACATATAAAAACAATGTAGACTATGGGCTCCCAATTGGAATAATTATGATCTGTTATATATACAAAGTTTTTATAAAGCAGTCGTTTAAAAAGCACACTTTTTGTTTCTTCTAATGTAGTCTCCTCAATCTTTCTCTTCGGTCTAATTTTCTTGATTTCCTCAAAAACACAAAAAGACCACTATATATGGTGCACATCAGTTGGTCAGATATAAACCATAGATACCCAATCCAATTTACTCCGTACCATTTTTTGGCCTTGATTAGGCCAATAACATTGCATACAGCATAGACAATTTGTTGTCCTCCGTGCTCAATTTCTTGATAACCTCAAAAACACAAATGGACCACTATATATTGGGCACCTCAGTGGGTCAGATATAAACCATAACAGATTCCCAATCCAGTTTACTCCATACCATCTTTTGGCCTTAATTAGGCCACTAACATTGCATATAGGATAGACAATTTATGGTCCTCCGTGCTCAATTTCTTGATATCCTCAAAAACACAAATGGACCACTATATATGGTGCACATCAGTGGGTCAATAATAAAACATAACAAACACTCAAGCCAATTTACCATGTACCATCTTTTGACCTCAATTAGGCCAATATCATTGTCAACAGGATAGAAAATGTTTAATCTTCCATGCTTATTTCCAGCTTCTTTAACCCATCGACATTTTCATCCGATTTAAACCTAAACAAAAATGTAGAATGGCCTCTCATAGTGTAAAATCGTAACATTTATTTAAGTAAACAAACAAACTGGCCATAAAATGAAAGAATTGGCTTAGTACCGTGCAGGTAAGGCATAGACAACAGCAGAAAGGATGGATGGTTAACCCCGGGTTGCAAACCTCTCTGCCGCTGAATAGGTGTCGGACTATCAGGTCCTGCCAGGTCCAAAAGACAACTCCTCCAAAACACTAACGCGTTTCAACTAGGGATGAGCGGGTTCGGTTCCTCTGAATCTGAATCCGAACCCGCCCGAACTTCAGCTTTTTTCCACGGGTCCGAGCAGGCTCGGATCCTCCCGCCTTGCTCGGTTAACCCGAGCACGCCCGAACGTCATCATCCCGCTGTCGGATTCTCGCGAGACTCGGATTCTATATAAGGAGCCGCGCGTCGCCGCCATTTTCACACGTGCATTGAGAGTCATAGGGAGAGGACGTGGCTGGCGTCCTCTCCGTTTAGAGAAGAGAGAGACACAGTATTTTGGGGAGCATTATTAGGAGGAGTACTACTATACTGTATACTACTATACTACTTGCTGAAGTGATATTTATAGAGTCATAGGGAGAGGACGTGGCTGGCGTCCTCTCCGTTTAGAGAAGAGAGAGACACAGTATACTATTTTGGGGAGCATTATTAGGAGGAGTACTACTATACTGTATACTACTATACTACTTGCTGAAGTGATATTTATAGAGTCATAGGGAGAGGACGTGGCTGGCGTCCTCTCCGTTTAGAGAAGAGAGAGACACAGTATTTTGGGGAGCATTATTAGGAGGAGTACTACTATACTGTATACTACTCAGACACAGTATTTTGGGGAGCATTATTAGGAGGAGTACTACTATACTGTATACTACTCTACTACTTGCTGAAGTGATATTTATAGAGTCATAGGGAGAGGACGTGGCTGGCGTCCTCTCCGTTTAGAGAAGAGAGAGACACAGTATTTTGGGGAGCATTATTAGGAGGAGTACTACTATACTGTATACTACTCAGACACAGTATTTTGGGGAGCATTATTAGGAGTACTACTATACTGTATACTACTCTACTACTTGCTGAAGTGATATTTATAGAGTCATAGGGAGAGGACGTGGCTGGCGTCCTCTCCGTTTAGAGAAGAGAGAGACACAGTATTTTGGGGAGCATTATTAGGAGGAGTACTACTATACTGTATACTACTCTACTACTTGCTGAAGTGATATTTATAGAGTCATAGGGAGAGGACGTGGCTGGCGTCCTCTCCGTTTAGAGAAGAGAGAGACACAGTATTTTGGGGAGCATTATTAGGAGGAGTACTACTATACTGTATACTACTCTACTACTTGCTGAAGTGATATTTATAGAGTCATAGGGAGAGGACGTGGCTGGCGTCCTCTCCGTTTAGAGAAGAGAGAGACACAGTATTTTGGGGAGCATTATTAGGAGGAGTACTACTATACTGTATACTACTATACTACTTGCTGAAGTGATATTTATAGAGTCATAGGGAGAGGACGTGGCTGGCGTCCTCTCCGTTTAGAGAAGAGAGAGACACAGTATACTATTTTGGGGAGCATTATTAGGAGGAGTACTACTATACTGTATACTACTATACTACTTGCTGAAGTGATATTTATAGAGTCATAGGGGGAGAGGACGTGGCTGGCGTCCTCTCCGTTTAGAGAAGAGAGAGACACAGTATTTTGGGGAGCATTATTAGGAGGAGTACTACTATACTGTATACTACTCTACTACTTGCTGAAGTGATATTTATAGAGTCATAGGGAGAGGACGTGGCTGGCGTCCTCTCCGTTTAGAGAAGAGAGAGACACAGTATACTATTTTGGGGAGCATTATTAGGAGGAGTACTACTATACTGTATACTACTCTACTACTTGCTGAAGTGATATTTATAGAGTCATAGGGAGAGGACGTGGCTGGCGTCCTCTCCGTTTAGAGAAGAGAGAGACACAGTATTTTGGGGAGCATTATTAGGAGGAGTACTACTATACTGTATACTACTATACTACTTGCTGAAGTGATATTATAGAGTCATAGGGAGAGGACGTGGCTGGCGTCCTCTCCGTTTAGAGAAGAGAGAGACACAGTATTTTGGGGAGCATTATTAGGAGGAGTACTACTATACTGTATACTACTATACTACTTGCTGAAGTGATATTTATAGAGTCATAGGGAGAGGACGTGGCTGGCGTCCTCTCCGTTTAGAGAAGAGAGAGACACAGTATACTATTTTGGGGAGCATTATTAGGAGGAGTACTACTATACTGTATACTACTCTACTACTTGCTGAAGTGATATTTATAGAGTCATAGGGAGAGGACGTGGCTGGCGTCCTCTCCGTTTAGAGAAGAGAGAGACACAGTATTTTGGGGAGCATTATTAGGAGGAGTACTACTATACTGTATACTACTATACTACTTGCTGAAGTGATATTTATAGAGTCATAGGGAGAGGACGTGGCTGGCGTCCTCTCCGTTTAGAGAAGAGAGAGACACAGTATACTATTTTGGGGAGCATTATTAGGAGGAGTACTACTATACTGTATACTACTATACTACTTGCTGAAGTGATATTTATAGAGTCATAGGGAGAGGACGTGGCTGGCGTCCTCTCCGTTTAGAGAAGAGAGAGACACAGTATTTTGGGGAGCATTATTAGGAGGAGTACTACTATACTGTATACTACTATACTACTTGCTGAAGTGATATTTATAGAGTCATAGGGAGAGGACGTGGCTGGCGTCCTCTCCGTTTAGAGAAGAGAGAGACACAGTATACTATTTTGGGGAGCATTATTAGGAGGAGTACTACTATACTGTATACTACTCAGACACAGTATTTTGGGGAGCATTATTAGGAGGAGTACTACTAT
The DNA here is from genome assembly GCF_028390025.1 of Pseudophryne corroboree. Lineage (NCBI taxonomy): Eukaryota > Metazoa > Chordata > Amphibia > Anura > Myobatrachidae > Pseudophryne > Pseudophryne corroboree. The sequence goes on along the minus strand of NC_086449.1, from coordinate 482,378,479 downwards.
ACTGTATACTACTCTACTACTTGCTGAAGTGATATTTATAGAGTCATAGGGAGAGGACGTGGCTGGCGTCCTCTCCGTTTAGAGAAGAGAGAGACACAGTATTTTGGGGAGCATTATTAGGAGGAGTACTACTATACTGTATACTACTATACTACTTGCTGAAGTGATATTTATAGAGTCATAGGGAGAGGACGTGGCTGGCGTCCTCTCCGTTTAGAGAAGAGAGAGACACAGTATACTATTTTGGGGAGCATTATTAGGAGGAGTACTACTATACTGTATACTACTATACTACTTGCTGAAGTGATATTTATAGAGTCATAGGGAGAGGACGTGGCTGGCGTCCTCTCCATTTAGAGAAGAGAGAGACACAGTATTTTGGGGAGCATTATTAGGAGGAGTACTACTATACTGTATACTACTATACTACTTGCTGAAGTGATATTTATAGAGTCATAGGGAGAGGACGTGGCTGGCGTCCTCTCCGTTTAGAGAAGAGAGAGACACAGTATACTATTTTGGGGAGCATTATTAGGAGGAGTACTACTATACTGTATACTACTATACTACTTGCTGAAGTGATATTTATAGAGTCATAGGGAGAGGACGTGGCTGGCGTCCTCTCCGTTTAGAGAAGAGAGAGACACAGTATTTTGAGGAGCATTATTAGGAGGAGTACTACTATACTGTATACTACTATACTACTTGCTGAAGTGATATTTATAGAGTCATAGGGAGAGGACGTGGCTGGCGTCCTCTCCGTTTAGAGAAGAGAGAGACACAGTATGCTATTTTGGGGAGCATTATTAGGAGGAGTACTACTATACTGTATACTACTATACTACTTGCTGAAGTGATATTTATAGAGTCATAGGGAGAGGACGTGGCTGGCGTCCTCTCCGTTTAGAGAAGAGAGAGACACAGTATTTTGGGGAGCATTATTAGGAGGAGTACTACTATACTGTATACTACTATACTACTTGCTGAAGTGATATTTATAGAGTAATAGGGAGAGGACGTGGCTGGCGTCCTCTCCGTTTAGAGAAGAGAGAGACACAGTATACTATTTTGGGGAGCATTATTAGGAGGAGTACTACTATACTGTATACTACTATACTACTTGCTGAAGTGATATTTATAGAGTCATAGGGAGAGGACGTGGCTGGCGTCCTCTCCGTTTAGAGAAGAGAGAGACACAGTATTTTTGGGAGCATTATTAGGAGGAGTACTACTATACTGTACACTACTATACTACTTGCTGAAGTGATATTTATAGAGTCATAGGGAGAGGACGTGGCTGGCGTCCTCTCCGTTTAGAGAAGAGAGAGACACAGTATACTATTTTGGGGAGCATTATTAGGAGGAGTACTACTATACTGTATACTACTATACTACTTGCTGAAGTGATATTTATAGAGTCATAGGGAGAGGACGTGGCTGGCGTCCTCTCCGTTTAGAGAAGAGAGAGACACAGTATTTTGGGGAGCATTATTAGGAGGAGTACTACTATACTGTATACTACTATACTACTTGCTGAAGTGATATTTATAGATTAGATAGTGTGACTGTAAGTGTATTATCTGACTTGTGGGGGAGACACTGACAGTGGGGAGCAGTTAGAGTCTGAGAGCAGGACTCAGGAGTACATATAACGTACAGTGCACACTTTTGCTGCCAGAGTCAGTGCCACACTGCCATTGTTGTGACCACACTGACCACCAGTATAATAATATATTTTGTGATTGTCTGCTTAGGACTCGGAGTACTAGTTGCAAGTTGCAACGTGACCTGACCACCAGTTTAATAATCAATCACCACCAGTTTAATATATATAATTGTATATAATATATATATATATATATAATATTGTATACCACCTACCCGTGGTTTTTTTTTTCTTTCTTCTTTGTACATACTACTATAGTATAGTAGCTTACTGTAGCAGTCTGCGGTGCTGCTGAGCTGACAGTGTCCAGCAGGTCCGTCATCAGTCATCATTACCAATACCTAATAAATATATTATCTACCTGTCCGGCTGCAGTACTAGTGATATTATATATACATACATATATATATTGATTTCATCTCATTATCAATCATCCAGTCTATATTAGCAGCAGACACAGTACGGTAGTCCACGGCTGTAGCTACCTCTGTGTCGGCACTCGGCAGTCCATCCATAATTGTATACTAGTATCCATCCATCTCCATTGTTTACCTGAGGTGCCTTTTAGTTGTGCCTATTAAAATATGGAGAACAAAAATGTTGAGGTTCCAAAATTAGGGAAAGATCAAGATCCACTTCCACCTCGTGCTGAAGCTGCTGCCACTAGTCATGGCCGAGACGATGAAATGCCAGCAACGTCGTCTGCCAAGGCCGATGCCCAATGGCATAGTACAGAGCATGTCAAATCCAAAACACCAAATATCAGTAAAAAAAGGACTCCAAAACCTAAAATAAAATTGTCGGAGAAGCGTAAACTTGCCAATATGCCATTTACCACACGGAGTGGCAAGGAACGGCTGAGGCCCTGGCCTATGTTCATGGCTAGTGGTTCAGCTTCACAGGAGGATGGAAGCACTCAGCCTCTCGCTAGAAAACTGAAAAGACTCAAGCTGGCAAAAGCACCGCAAAGAACTGTGCATTCTTCAAAATCCCAAATCCACAAGGAGAGTCCAATTGTGTCGGTTGCGATGCCTGACCTTCCCAACACTGGACGTGAAGAGCATGCGCCTTCCACCATTTGCACGCCCCCTGCAAGTGCTGGAAGGAGCACCCGCAGTCCAGTTCCTGATAGTCAGATTGAAGATGTCAGTGTTGAAGTACACCAGGATGAGGAGGATATGGGTGTTGCTGGCGCTGGGGAGGAAATTGACAAGGAGGATTCTGATGGTGAGGTGGTTTGTTTAAGTCAGGCACCCGGGGAGACACCTGTTGTCCGTGGGAGGAATATGGCCGTTGACATGCCTGGTGAAAATACCAAAAAAATCAGCTCTTCGGTGTGGAAGTATTTCAACAGAAATGCGGACAACATTTGTCAAGCCGTGTGTTGCCTTTGTCAAGCTGTAATAAGTAGGGGTAAGGACGTTAACCACCTCGGAACATCCTCCCTTATACGTCACCTGCAGCGCATTCATAATAAGTCAGTGACAAGTTCAAAAACTTTGGGCGACAGCGGAAGCAGTCCACTGACCAGTAAATCCCTTCCTCTTGTAACCAAGCTCACGCAAACCACCCCACCAACTCCCTCAGTGTCAATTTCCTCCTTCCCCAGGAATGCCAATAGTCCTGCAGGCCATGTCACTGGCAATTCTGACGAGTCCTCTCCTGCCTGGGATTCCTCCGATGCATCCTTGCGTGTAACGCCTACTGCTGCTGGCGCTGCTGTTGTTGCTGCTGGGAGTCGATGGTCATCCCAGAGGGGAAGTCGTACTCGTAAGCCCACTTTTACTACTTCCACCAAGCAATTGACTGTCCAACAGTCCTTTGCGAGGAAGATGAAATATCACAGCAGTCATCCTGCTGCAAAGCGGATAACTGAGGCCTTGGCATCCTGGGTGGTGAGAAACGTGGTTCCGGTATCCATCATTACTGCAGAGCCAACTAGAGACTTGTTGGAGGTACTGTGTCCCCGGTACCAAATACCATCTAGGTTCCATTTCTCTAGGCAGGCGATACCGAAAATGTACACAGACCTCAGAAAAAGAGTCACCAGTGTCCTAAAAAATGCAGCTGTACCCAATGTCCACTTAACCACGGACATGTGGACAAGTGGAGCAGGGCAGGGTCAGGACTATATGACTGTGACAGCCCACTGGGTAGATGTATGGACTCCCGCCGCAAGAACAGCAGCGGCGGCACCAGTAGCAGCATCTCGCAAACGCCAACTCTTTCCTAGGCAGGCTACGCTTTGTATCACCGCTTTCCAGAATACGCACACAGCTGAAAACCTCTTACGGCAACTGAGGAAGATCATCGCGGAATGGCTTACCCCAATTGGACTCTCCTGTGGATTTGTGGCATCGGACAACGCCAGCAATATTGTGTGTGCATTAAATATGGGCAAATTCCAGCACGTCCCATGTTTTGCACATACCTTGAATTTGGTGGTGCAGAATTTTTTAAAAAACGACAGGGGCGTGCAAGAGATGCTGTCGGTGGCCAGAAGAATTGCGGGACACTTTCGGCGTACAGGCACCACGTACAGAAGACTGGAGCACCACCAAAAACTACTGAACCTGCCCTGCCATCATCTGAAGCAAGAAGTGGTAACGAGGTGGAATTCAACCCTCTATATGCTTCAGAGGTTGGAGGAGCAGCAAAAGGCCATTCAAGCCTATACAATTGAGCACGATATAGGAGGTGGAATGCACCTGTCTCAAGTGCAGTGGAGAATGATTTCAACGTTGTGCAAGGTTCTGATGCCCTTTGAACTTGCCACACGTGAAGTCAGTTCAGACACTGCCAGCCTGAGTCAGGTCATTCCCCTCATCAGGCTTTTGCAGAAGAAGCTGGAGACATTGAAGGAGGAGCTAACACGGAGCGATTCCGCTAGGCATGTGGGACTTGTGGATGGAGCCCTTAATTCGCTTAACAAGGATTCACGGGTGGTCAATCTGTTGAAATCAGAGCACTACATTTTGGCCACCGTGCTCGATCCTAGATTTAAAGCCTACCTTGGATCTCTCTTTCCGGCAGACACAAGTCTGCTGGGGTTGAAAGACCTGCTGGTGAGAAAATTGTCAAGTCAAGCGGAACGCGACCTGTCAACATCTCCTCCTTCACATTCTCCCGCAACTGGGGGTGCGAGGAAAAGGCTCAGAATTCCGAGCCCACCCGCTGGCGGTGATGCAGGGCAGTCTGGAGCGACTGCTGATGCTGACATCTGGTCCGGACTGAAGGACCTGACAACGATTACGGACATGTCGTCTACTGTCACTGCATATGATTCTCTCAACATTGAAAGAATGGTGGAGGATTATATGAGTGACCGCATCCAAGTAGGCACGTCACACAGTCCGTACTTATACTGGCAGGAAAAAGAGGCAATTTGGAGGCCCTTGCACAAACTGGCTTTATTCTACCTAAGTTGCCCTCCCACAAGTGTGTACTCCGAAAGAGTGTTTAGTGCCGCCGCTCACCTTGTCAGCAATCGGCGTACGAGGTTACATCCAGAAAATGTGGAGAAGATGATGTTCATTAAAATGAATTATAATCAATTCCTCCGTGGAGACATTGACCAGCAGCAATTGCCTCCACAAAGTACACAGGGAGCTGAGATGGTGGATTCCAGTGGGGACGAATTGATAATCTGTGAGGAGGGGGATGTACACGGTGATATATCGGAGGATGATGATGAGGTGGACATCTTGCCTCTGTAGAGCCAGTTTGTGCAAGGAGAGATTAATTGCTTCTTTTTTGGTGGGGGTCCAAACCAACCCGTCATTTCAGTCACAGTCGTGTGGCAGACACTGTCACTGAAATGATGGGTTGGTTAAAGTGTGCATGTCCTGTTTATACAACATAAGGGTGGGTGGGAGGGCCCAAGGACAATTCCATCTTGCACCTCTTTTTTCTTTAATTTTTCTTTGCGTCATGTGCTGTTTGGGGAGGTTTTTTTGGAAGGGACATCCTGCGTGACACTGCAGTGCCACTCCTAGATGGGCCCGGTGTTTGTGTCGGCCACTAGGGTCGCTTATCTTACTCACACAGCTACCTCATTGCGCCTCTTTTTTTCTTTGCGTCATGTGCTGTTTGGGGAGGGTTTTTTGGAAGGGACATCCTGCGTGACACTGCAGTGACACTCCTAGATGGGCCCGGTGTTTGTGTCGGCCACTAGGGTCGCTTATCTTACTCACACAGCTACCTCATTGCGCCTCTTTTTTTCTTTGCGTCATGTGCTGTTTGGGGAGGGTTTTTTGGAAGGGACATCCTGCGTGACACTCCTAGATGGGCCCGGTGTTTGTGTCGGCCACTAGGGTCGCTTATCTTACTCACACAGCTACCTCATTGCGCCTCTTTTTTTCTTTGCGTCATGTGCTGTTTGGAGAGGGTTTTTTGGAAGGGACATCCTGCGTGACACTGCAGTGACACTCCTAGATGGGCCTGGTGTTTGTGTCGGCCACTAGGGTCGCTTATCTTACTCACACAGCTACCTCATTGCGCCTCTTTTTTTCTTTGCGTCATGTGCTGTTTGGGGAGGGTTTTTTGGAAGGGACATCCTGCGTGACACTGCAGTGACACTCCTAGATGGGCCCGGTGTTTGTGTCGGCCACTAGGGTCGCTTATCTTACTCACACAGCTACCTCATTGCGCCTCTTTTTTTCTTTGCGTCATGTGCTGTTTGGGGAGGGTTTTTTGGAAGGGACATCCTGCGTGACACTGCAGTGACACTCCTAGATGGGCCCGGTGTTTGTGTCGGCCACTAGGGTCGCTTATCTTACTCACACAGCTACCTCATTGCGCCTCTTTTTTTCTTTGCGTCATGTGCTGTTTGGGGAGGTTTTTTTGGAAGGGACATCCTGCGTGACACTGCAGTGACACTCCTAGATGGGCCCGGTGTTTGTGTCGGCCACTAGGGTCGCTTATCTTACTCACACAGCTACCTCATTGCGCCTCTTTTTTTCTTTGCGTCATGTGCTGTTTGGGGAGTATTTTTTGGAAGGGCCATCCTGCGTGACACTGCAGTGACACTCCTAGATGGGCCCGGTGTTTGTGTCGGCCACTAGGGTCGCTTAGCTTAGTCATCCAGCGACCTAGGTGCAAATTTTAGGACTAAAAATAATATTGTGAGGTGTGAGGTATTCAGAATAGACTGAAAATGAGTGTAAATTATGGTTTTTGAGGTTAATAATACTTTGGGATCAAATTGACCCCCAAATTCTATGATTTAAGCTGTTTTTTAGTGTTTTTTGAAAAAAACACCCGATTCCAAAACACACCCGAATCCGACAAAAAAAATTCGGTGAGGTTTTGCCAAAACGCGGTCGAACCCAAAACACGGCCGCGGAACCGAACCCAAAACCAAAACACAAAACCCGAAAAATTTCCGGCGCTCAAGTTAACTGAAAAGTCTTCCTCAGCGTGTCATAGTAATTTATCAGCCAGTGTCAGGTGACTAGTGTACCTTTAAAAGCCATGGAGTATTAGGCAGATACACAGTAAACCAAGTGGGCATATTTGCAGTTATATTATGTGTGATACAGTTGCTAGGTTTTAATTTTTGAGACTCTGTGATAGTGTAGGACCTGCATGAAGATGGGGTACCTTGGCGAGCGGTTTGCAGGCTTCCGTGCATTGGCCAATTCACTAACTAAACCCCCATCATTTATTTATTGATGTTGTGAAAATAAGTGAGCTTGCTTTGGTGAGTGCTGAACTTTCTGTTTGTATAATTTTAAGTAGGTGGCCATGGGCTACATGCACCCCACCCTATGAGTGGTGAGTGCAGACACTGCACCCGCTTCTGGGGTGGTGAGTGCTGTGGTTTTATATTTGTTGGTATATTGTAGGGTTAATCTTTGGTTAACTCATATTAACTGTGGCCACAAGCTTTGTTCATGCACCCCTATGCAAGCCCAATTATCTTAAACCTGAGTCAGCTGTTCTTTAGTAATTTATCAGCCAGTGTCAGGTGACTAGTGTACCTTTAAAAGCCATGGAGTATTTGGCAGATACACAGTAAACCAAGTGGGCATATTTGCAGTTATATTATGTGTGATACAGTTGCTAGGTTTTAATTTTTGAGACTCTGTGATAGTGTAGGACCTGCATGAAGATGGGGTACCTTGGCGAGCGGTTTGCAGGCTTCCGTGCATTGGCCAATTCACTAACTAAACCCCCATCATTTATTTATTGATGTTGTGAAAATAAGTGAGCTTGCTGTGGTGAGTGCTGAACTTTCTGTTTGTGTATGTATATATATATATATATATGTGTGTATATATATATATATATATATATATATATATATTTTTTTTTTTATATAGTAGGATTTTAATTACCTACTGGTAAATCCTTTTCTCGTAGTCCGTAGAGGATACTGGGGTTCCATTTAGTACCATGGGGTATAGATGAGTACACTAGGAGCCATGGGCACTTTAAGAATTTGATAGTGTGGTCTGGCTCCTCCCTCTATGCCCCTCCTACCAAACTCAGTCTAGGAAACTGTGACAGAGGAGATGGACATACTTTGAGAGAGGGATAGATAAAGATAGTGGTGAGATTCTGAACCAGCACACACAAAACAGAGGAAAACTGTGCTAACCCAACTTTAAACAGGAACAGCAACAGGTGAACCAACAATGCTTAGCCAAGTAACAGTGCAGGAAGAACAAATCACCGGACGGACGCCCAGTATCCTCTACGGACTACGAGAAAAGGATTTACCGGTAGGTAATTAAAATCCTATTTTCTCTTACATCCTAGAGGATACTGGAGTTCCATTTAGTACCATGGGGATGTACCAAAGCTCCCAAGCTGGGTGGGAGAGTGCTGAGGTTCCTGCAGAACTGATTGACCAAACTGAAGGTCCTCAGAGGCCAAAGTATCGAACTTGTAGAACTTAGCAAACGTGTTCGAACCTGACCAAGTCGCTGCTCAGCAGAGCTGTAAAGCCGAGACACCCCGGGCAGCCGACCAGAAAGAACCCACCGACCTAGTAGAGTGGGCCTGTACAGATTTCGGAACCGGCAAACCTGCCGTGGAATGAGCATGCTGGATAGTGAACCTGATCCAGCGTGCAATTGTCTGCTTTGAAGCAAGACACCCAATTTTATTGGAATCATATAGAATGAACAGCGAGTCGGATTTCCTGTGACGAGCTTTTCTCTTTACATACACCTACAAAGCCCTCACAACATCCAAAGACTTTGAAGTAGCAGAGGTGTCGGTGACAACCGGAACCACATTAGGTTGGTTGATGCGAAACGCGGACACCACTCTAGGAAGAAATTGCTGACGAGTTCTGAGTTCAGCTCTGTCATCATGAAAAATTAAGTAGGGACTCTTGTGAGACAACTCTCCTAGCTCCGACACATGTCTTGCTGAAGCCAAGGCCAACAGTGTGACGGTCTTCCACGTAAAATACTTTACGTCAACCTCCTGTAACGGTTCAAACCAGTCCGATTGAAGGAACTGCAGCACCAAATTGAGATCCCAAAGTGCCATGAGAGGCATAAAGGGAGGTTGGATGCACAGAACACCTTTCAAAAAGGTCTGGACCTCAGGGAGAGAGGCCAATTGTTTTTTTTTTAAATGGATAAGGCTGAAATCTGGACTTTTATGGAGCCCAGACGTAGGCCCACATCCACACCTGCCTGCAGAAAAAGTAGGAAATGTCCCAGGTGAAATTCCACAGCAGAATATTTTTTGCCCTCACACCAATAGACGTATTTCTTCCAAATATGGTGGTAATGTTTAGACGTTACCCCCTTCCTGGCTTGAATCATAGTTGGGATAACTTTGTTAGGGATCCCTTTTCTGGCTAGATCAGCCGTTCAACTTCCATGCCGCCAAATGTAGCCGTGGTAAGTCCTGATAGACAAACGGGCACTGTTGCAGTAGATCCTCACGAAGAGGTAGAGGCCACAAATCTTCGAGGACCATCTCCAGGAGGTCTGCGTACCAGGCCCTTCTTGGCCAGTCCAGAGCAATGAGAATTGCTTGAACCTTTTCCCTTTTTATTCTTTTCATAATTCTTGGGATCAGAGGAAGTGGAGGAAACACGTACAATATCTGATAGACCCATGGAGTCAGAGCGTCTGCCGCCACTGCCTATGGGTCTTTTGACCTTGAAAAATACCGCTTGAGCTTCTTGTTGAGACGAGAGGCCATCATGTCGATGTGTGGATATCCCCACCAATGTGTCAAGCACCTGAACACTTCCGGGTGAAGGCCCCACTCCCCCGGGTGCAGGTCATGTCTGCTGAGGAAGTCTGCTTCCCAGTTGTCTACTCCTGGAATGAAGACCGCTGACAACGCCACAGCATTTTTTTTCTGCCCAGAGGAGAATTCTTGACACCTCTGACATTTCTGCTCTGCTTTTCGTTCTGCCCTGTCGGTTTATGTACGTCACTGCCATCACATTGTCCGACTGGACATGAATGGCCCGATCCTGAAGAAGATAAGAGGCCTGCAGAAGGGCGTTGTATATGGCCCTGAGTTCCAGAATGTTGATTGGAAGGGTGACTTCCTGACTTGACCATCTTCCTTGAAACTGCACCCCCTGGGTGACTGCTCCCCAACCTCTGAGGCTTGCGTCCGTGGTTAACAGGATCCAGTCCTGAATTCCGAACTTCCGACCCTCGATGAGGTGAGAAATCTGTAGCCATCACAGATGGAAGATCTTGGCTTTTGGCAACAGACAGATCCTCTGGTGCATGTGAAGATGCAATCCGAACCATTTGTCCAATAGATTGAGCTGGAAGGGTCTTGCGTGAAACCTCCCGTATTGAAGTGCCTCGTAAGAGGCCACCATTTTCCCCAGAAGTCGAATGCATAGATGCACCAATATCCGGGTTGGCTTCAGGACAACCCGAACCATCGACTGGATTACCAATGCCTTTTCCAATGGAATGAACACTCTGTGACACCATGTCCAGTATCATTCCCAGGAATGGGAGCCTCCGTGTTGGCTATAGGTGAGATTTTGGAAGGTTCAGAATCCACCCGTGATCCTGGAGAAATTTGGATGAGAGGCCAATGCTGTCCAGCAACCTCTCCCTGGATGGCGCCTTTATCAGAAGATCGTCCAGGTACGGAATTATTTTCACTCCCTGCTTGCGAAGGAGAAACATCATCTCTGCCATCACTTTGGTGAATACCGTCAGTGCCGTGGAGAGACCAAATGGCAGGGCCTGGAACTGGTAGTGACAGTCGTGCAGTGCAAACCGTAGATAAGCCTGATGAGGCGGCCAGATCGGAATGTGAAGGTACGCATCCTTGATATCCAGAGATACAAGGAATTCCCCTTCCTCCAGACCTGAGATCAACGCTCCCAGAGACTCCATCTTGAACTTGAACACTCTTAAGAACGGATTCAAGGACTTGAGGTTCAGAATTGGTCGTACCGAACCGTTCGGTTTTGGTACGACAAACAAGTTGGACTGGTACCCCTTGTTGTGCAGATGAAGTGGAACTGGAACAATGACTTGAGTCTGTACCAGTGTTTGGATGGCCTGCTGTAAAGTTATACTTGCCTTTTGTGAAGCTGGTAAGCCTGATTTGAAGAATTTGTGAGGGGGAGGTCTTGGAACATCAGTCTGTAGCCCTGGGAAATAGGATCTATGACCCAGGGATCCCAGCACGAACTTGACCAGATGTGACTGAAGAATTTTAGTTGGGCTCTAACCTGACAGCCCTCCAGGCATCGCGGTCCATCGTCATGCTGAAGGCTTGGAGGAAGCAGAGCCTGAGCTCTGTTCCTGAGCTCCTGCAGTTGCTGGTTTGTTTGGTTTACCTCTTGCACCTCCGGAAGACATAGAAGCACCTCTGAATTTTCCCTTCAACTTGGCTTTCCGAAAGGACTGGCAATGCTGAATAGCTTTCCTGGCTAGGGCAGCTGCGGAAGGAAGATACGTAGACTTACCCGCAGTAGCTTTGGAGATCCATTTGTCTAGTTCGTCTGTAAACAAGGCCACTCCTGTGAATGGCAGGCCTTCCACGCCTTTCCTGAAGTCCGCATCAGCAGTCCACTGGTTTAGCCACAAGCCCCTGCGTGCTGACACTGCCATAGCGGTGGTGCGTGCATTAAGCAAACCAATCTCTTTTATGGCTTCCACCATAAAGTTCGCAGAGTCCTGCATATGCTGCAGGAGTAAAACAACATCCCCTCTACACAAGGAAACTAACCCCTCAATTAGGTTACCTGACCATTTAGCAATGGCTTTTGTGATCCACGCACTGCAATAGTGGGTCTTTGGGCCACCCCAGCAGCTGTGTACAATGATTTGAGTGTAGTCTCAATTTTACGATCAGCCGTATCTTTTAGGGAGGCTGCATCAGGGACAGGCAATACAATTTTATGTGACAGCCTAGAGACTGATGCGTCCACTATTGGTGGATTTTCCCATTTTTTCCTATCCTTTAGGGGAAAAGGAAAAGATGAGAGCAACCTTTTAGGGATTTGAAATTCCTTATCAGGATTAACCCACGGTTCTTCAAACAGGGTATTCAATTTCTTTGACGCAGGAAAAGTGACTGAGGACTTCTTTTTTACATTAAAATAAGATTCCTCACACTCCTCTGACACCTTATCAGGAATTTGCAGAACATCTCTGATATCCTCTATAAGAGCCTCTATTCCCTGTGACGGAGTAGCATCCCCCCCTCCAAATCCACCTCACCCTCCTCCATGTCTGACCCGTCAGCTTCAGAGTCAGACTGCAGGATATGGGCCAGAGATCAATTTTGCAGACAATGGGGGGGGGGATTGAGACGCTGGTTTGGGGACTGAGTCGCTAATCATAAACTCATTCAGTCTGTCTTAAGTATTGCATCTCATTCTCATTGCAGGATAGCTTTGTAGAAATATTTGAGATCATTCCTTTAATGGAAGTAACCTAATCCGGTTCAGCCCCGCTATTCTGGGAAGGTGCACTGCCCTGAGTACCCAGTAGTGAGGCCCCTGGTGAAGAGGAACACTCCGCTGTACAAGAAACACACTCTTTGCCTGACATGGGGGGTAATTCTGAGTTGATCGCAGCAGGAACTTTGTTAGCAGTTGCGCAAAACCATGTGCACTGCAGGGGGGGCAGATATAACATGTGCAGAGAGAGTTAGATTTGGGTGTGGTGTGTTCAATCTGCAATCTAAATTGCAGTGTAAAAATAAAGCAGCCAGTATTTACCCTGCACAGAAACAAAATAACCCACCCAAACCTAACTCTCTCTGCAAATGTTATATCTGCCTCCCCTGCAGTGCACGTGGTTTTGCCCAACTGCTAACAAAGTTCCTGCTGCGATCAACTCAGAATTACCCCCATAATGTAAATGTGACAGCACACACACACACACACACACACACACACACACACACACACACACACACACACACACACACACACACACACACACACACACACACACAAAGGTTAAGCACAATCAACCCACATAGAGCCCTTCAGGGAGACACAGAGTTATTTTGGAGCCAGCCCCCACCGCACCCTTATCGCTAATGCCAAGCTTAGCCGGGTCGCAGACTAAGTACCCTGATAGGGGACTTAGTACACTAAGAATCGCTTCCCCCCCGCTGATACTGCTGAGGTAATGTGGAGTCTCTCCAGAGGACCTGCACGTCCCTGTCAGTCAGCGTCCACTGCAGAGGGAAAATGGCGCTGGTTAGCTGCTGGATCCGCTCATAGTGAAGGCCCTGCCACTTTAATGGCATGCGGTCTTCCTGCTTTTTTTATACTGGCTGAGGTAATCTGGTGCTTAAAATGGAGAGAAAACCATTTTAAGGCTATTTTTGCCAGTGTGGGTACTGTGTACAGTGTACTGAGATGCAGTTGTGTACTGTGTCTGGAGACGCATTCCGCCCCGGTTACAAGCCATGTGTCTCCGTACCCTCATGCCACCATAATGGCCGGCAACCCGCTAGTCGGGACGCCGGCTTAGTACCCACCACTCTTTTTTCTTCTGGCTCTGTTAGGGGTGTCGGCGTGCTGTGGAAATGTACGCTCGCCGTGGTGGGGCTTGGGAATAGTTCCCTCAGGAGCTCAGTGTCCTGTCAGCAGGGAACAGGACCATTAACCCTTCATGAGGTTGCCCCCCCCTCTCCTATGTCCCACGAAGCAGGCAGGCTGGTGCCAACCAGCCCTGCCTGAAAATAACAAACATATAAAATAAACACAGAAAACTCTTCAGGAGCTTCCATAAGCGTGACCAGCTCCTCTGGGCACATTTTCTAAACTGAGTATGGTAGGAGGGGCATAGACGGAGGAGCCAGCCCACACTATCAAATTCTTAAAGTGCCCATGGCTCCTAGTGGACCAGTCTATACCCCATGGTACTAAATGGAACCCCAGTATCCTCTAGGATGTAAGAAAAATTATGATAATGATACTCTTAATTTGCGCTGAACTGTAAACTGCACGGGAGATGGAACCCCTGTTAGTGGATCCCTGGAATAGTCATACAGTTACAAACAATGGGGGTCATTCCGAGTTGATCGCTCGCTGACGATTTTTGCAGCACAGAGATGAGGGCAAAACCCGGCATTTATGAGCATGCGTATGCCCCGCAATGTGCACGCGCGACGTACGGTTACAACGACCGATGTGGTTTTGCACAGTCTCTAGCGAAGATTTACGGCCGCAGAGTGATTGACTTGAAGTGGGTGTTTCTGGGTGTAAACTGACCGTTTTCAGGGAGTGTTTGGAAAAACGCAGGCGTGTCAGGGAAAACGCAGGCGTGGCTGGGCGAACGCTGGGCGTGTGTGTGAGATGTCAAATCTGGACACGAATAGGCTGAAGTGATCGCAAGCGCTGAGTAAGTTTTGAGCTACTCTGAAACTGCACAAATTGTTTTTGCAGAGCTCGGCTGCACAAGCGTTCGCACTTCCGCTAATCTAAAATACACTCCCCAGTGGGCGGCGGCATAGCGTTTGCATGGCTGCTAAAATTAGCTAGCGATCAACTTGGAATGACCCCTTATAACTCTGTGTGCTAATATGTTCAGGACGGTAGATTCAGTTTAGTAGTGCATCCATCGACCAAATCGATGTTCAGACCATCAGGGGTTGGAGGCCCTCCATATGTCAATGAGTGAAAGTTGTGCTGCGAACTGGGGGACACCTAATTTGGGTAAGGAGAGTGAAGATCTGGGAGGGTAAGACCTGTCTAAATATATATCTGAAATCAGGTTAAAGTCTCCGCACACTATGAGGGGACCATCCGCAAAAGGCATAAGATGTGCCAGCATAGACTGAAAGAACCGTTTATCATATGGGGTGGTATTCATGTGACCGGCGGTCTGCTGACCGACAGTCACATGACCTCCTCCACCATCCCGCCGGCTCAGTATCCCGATGGTCGGCATGCCGACCAACAGGGACTATTTCCACTCGTGGGTGTCCACGACACCCATAGAGTGGGAATAGAAACCGTGGCGACCGCAGGCTTGCTGCACTCGCCCCTCCCCGCCGGGATCCCGGCGTTGGTATGCTGCCTGGATCCCGGCGTCGGTAAGCTGACCGGCGGTCAGGAGACCGCCGGTCAGCCATACTACACCCATCATATGCTGTGGGGGCATAAATATTACAAAAGGTAAACACTTGGGAATATAAAGATTCTATCGTTTTGATCAGATCAAAAGGGACCGTGTGCTAAATTAATATAGCTACACCTCGAGCTTTTGACGTGTAGGAGGCAGAAGAAAGTAGTTTCCACCCCAGCATTTGGAGCTTTAACATTTCAGAAGGTATAAGGTGTGCCTCCTGTATAAAGACTAAATCCAATTTCAATGTATTAAAGTAGACCAATAGTTTCCTCCTCTTTGCAGTAGAATTAACCCCTCCAACATTAATTGAACCTATACGGAGTCCTGACATAACAAGTTAGGGAGGGTATTCAAAGTAATGCGTCCCCAGCCATACACATCCATAAAATGAATTCAAGAATACCAGAAAAGATAGGCTATGGAGGGGGGAGGGAGGGGAAACACGAGGGGTAGGAAGACACAAAAACAAACATAGAAAGAGAGAAATATGGTACATCTGAAACATTGTACAACACGCGCCGCGTGTCAATCACAATATGAAAAATCACACAACTTCTGGAGAGTAACCAAAAACAACAATAGTAAAGGGATTTGGGAAGTCCCAACTATCAAACCCGGAGCAACAATCCGTCCGAGCCCGACATGAAATAACATCCACCGTATACATCAGTGTATACCAGGAGGGGCAAATATCTGGCACCGGAAAGGAAATTCTATAAGGAATTCAGCATACACATTAAGATGTATCAGTAATATCAGCAGCAGGTCTTTATCTATCTCCTGCAGGAAATCGGCAGCATCAGTCGGAGAGAGGAAGTCATAGGGGTATATGCAATTGCGGTCGAATTCCCGAAAATGACGAAAAACGGGACATTTTCGCCAAAAAAATAATAATTCGACAATGCAATTCAGTACTTTTCGTCAAAAAAACGGACTTTCCAAATTCGACTTTTTGAAATTCGTCATTTGTCAAATTCGACATTTCTGCAATGGTACAAATGCGTCAATTCGACAAAAGTATATTCAATTGAAGTTTGGGAATTCGACAACAGTGCTTTTAGACAGTAAATTCGTCATTTTCAATCCGCCACACTTTGGTGGCCGAATACAGAGACCCCCCCGTGACTCCTGTCACAGAAAGGTCTCTTCAGCCAATCAGGAAGCGCCACTTCGTTGCACTCTCTTGATTGGCTGTATGCGCGTCTGAGCTCAGACAGCGCATCGCACAGCTCCCTTTATTAGTTTCAATGGTGGGAACTTTGCGGTCAGCGGTGGGGTTACCCGCGGTCAGCGGCTGACCGCGGGTGACCCCACCGCTGACCGCAAAGTTCCCACCATTGAAAGTAATGGAGGGAGCTGTGCAATGCGCGTCTGAGCTTAGACGCGCAGAGCCAATCAGGTGAGTGCCACGAAGTGGCGCTTCCTGATTGGCTGAAGAGACCTTTCTGTGACAGGAGTCACGGGGGGGTCTCTGCCTTTAGGTCCGCCTGGTCCGGGTGTTCGTTTTTTTTTTTTTTGCCAAGTACGTGGATTATAATCTGGACACTGGATCAGGTGAGTATAATTTTTTTCACAGGTACCCCGGATTCTTCAGTGACGAGGGGGGCGTGGCAGTCGGCGGATCAACATAGGTAAGTATGTGTGTGTCGGCAGGTGTGAAATAAAGTTTTACTTTCACGGTGTGTGTCTCCTGTTTTTATTTGGGTATTTTTTTTCCAGTAGAACTACAGGTACCAGCGGGCCCGTTTTTCTCCCGCATGCTGGTACTTGTGGTTCTCCAAGTACCAGCTTGCGGGGGAGGCTTGCTGGGACTTGTAGTACTACTGGAAAAAACAATATTCTTTCATTTTTCTCAAGACTATCAGCCCCCCATCCGCAGCCCTTGGATGGGGGAGACAGCCTAGGGCTTCACCCCTGGCCCTTGGGTGGCTGGGGGGGACCCCTTGATTGAAGGGGTCCCCACTCCCCCAGGGTACCCCGGCCAGGGGTGACTAGTTGGATATTTAATGCCACGGCCGCAGGGCGCTGTATAAAAGTGACCCCCGGCTGTGGCATTATCTGTCCAGCTAGTGGAGCCCGATGCTGATGTAAAAAATACGGGGGACCCCTACTCTTTTTGTCCCCCGTATTTTTTGCACCAGCACCAGGCGCAGAGCCCGGTGCTGGTTTTAAAAATACGGGGGATCCCCTGTCAGTTTTCCCCCCGGATTTTTAGAACCAGGACCGGCTCGAAGAGCCTGAGGCTGGTTATGCTTTGGAGGGGGAACCCCACGCAATTTTTTTTCAGGTTTTTCCCCGTTTTTTTTAAATCTAATCAAAATCCGTCAAATCGGCCGTTTTTCGACAGCGGGACTGTTGAATCCGTTTTTTATTGAATATGTTGAATTCCGGCACCCACTTGCCGGAATTCGACGGTCGAATTGTGTCGAATTAAAAAACGGGCGAAAAATTGCCACGATTCGCCGGCAATTGCATATACCCCATAATGTTTATCCTTAATGAACAAACGTAATTTTGCAGGGTATATCAAAGCGATTTTCTGTTTGTTGGCAACCAGCTGGGAGCAGATAGGGGAAAATGCCTTTCTAGCCTTTGTCAGCTCCGCTGAAAAATCCTGGAAAAGTCGCAACTTCTTCCCTTCCCATAGCATTAGTGGAATCTTCCGTGAGGCTTTCCATATCTCCAATTTATGTGTATAACTCAGGCACTTAAAATGCGTAACCCTCGGCCGGCGGTCATTAGGGCATGGGGGAGGGCCCACTCTATGCACCCTTTCTATAATCATGTCTTTGCACACATCTTGTATACCTAATAATTGGGGCAAAGTCTGTTTAACAAACTGATCCAGAGCGGGGCCCTTAAACGATACCGGGAGCCCAACTATACGTATATTATTTCGCCTTGTGCAATTTTCAATATCTTCCATACGGTTAATCAAATGATAATTATCCTTCTCAAGGCGTTTAAACACACACTGTAAATCTGCCATGTTATGAGCAAGGGAACCTATCCTGTTTTCAGCGCCTGTGACGTGAGTATTCAAGTGCTGGATTTGCATTGTAATGTCACTCACCGCCTTGGAGAGCAGGGGGCCGACCGTGGACGTGATCGCTTCAACCATGACATTATAAGTAAGCGGGATCTCTGTGGGTCCAGGAGGTTGCGTAAGAGCAGTATCTTTTGTCTCTATAACATATTTTTTGCTAGCTGGGGATGCCGCGAGTGTCTCCTGGTCCGGCGCCATTGCCGGTTCCACCCCACGCTTCACCTGTCTCAGCGTTTGCTGCTGAGAGCGTGGTGGCTGAGACGCTGTCACATACTTGTCCATGATGTGCCCCGGTACTGGAAACAAGCAGTGTCCAGCGGTTGGAGGCTAGGAATAGCCGTGTAAAGGTCACAGTGAGCAGGGCACGGAGCGGAGCTGAGTAGTCACGATGCTCACTCCATGCACCCGGAACCGGAAGTCCCCAGACCATCAGGGGTTAATTGCTCAATGGGTCAAGTACAGTGTCCCCTACAAGAAACCCTCTCACCAAAATATCACCCAGATAAAAGAAAGAATTAGGTAAACATATTCGTTAAAACAAATATTCTTTTACTTGTAAAAATGTTAAAAAGACATGCGTTCTTTAATATAACACCAAAAATCCATCTTTTTTTAATATAACACCAAAAATCCATATGTTTACCTAATTCTTTCTTTTATCTGGGTGATATTTTGATTAGTGGGTTTCTTGTAGGGGACACTGTACCTGACCCATTGAACAATTAACCCCTGATGGTCTGAACATCGATTTGGTTGATGGATGCACTACTAAACTGAATCTACAGTCCTGTACATATTAGCGCACAGAGACATAGGCCCTCATTCCGAGTTGATCGCTCGCTAGCTGCTTTTAGCATCAGTGCAAACGCTAAGCCGCCGCCCTCTGGGAGTGTATCTTAGCTTAGCAGAAGTGCGAACGAAAGGATCGCAGAATGGCGGCAAAATATTTTCAAGCAGTTTCAGAGTAGCTGCAGACCTACTCCTACCTTGCGATCACTTCAGAATATTTAGTTCCTGTTTTGACGTCACAAACACGCCCTGCGTTTGGCCAGCCACTCCCCCGTTTCCCCAGGCACGCCTACGTTTGTATCTGACACACCTGCGTTTTTCAGCATACTCCCGGAAAACGGTCAGGTACCTCCCAGAAATGCCCCATTCCTGTCAATCACTCACCGATCAGCAGTGCGACTGAAAAGCGTCGCTAGACCTTGTGTGAAACTGCTTCGGCTTTTGTGAAAGTACTTTGCGCGTGCGCAGTGCGCACTATACGCATGCGCAGAAATGCCATTTTTAGCCTGATCGCTGCGCTGCGAATGAAGAAAGATCGGCGGCACTCCAGGACTTCAAAGTAGTAATAAAGATGTGTATTAAAACATCACAAAATACAAACTGTGACCGACGTTTCGGGGTCCGTAGCCCCTTTTTCAAGGTGTATGTGAAGGGTGCAGTGAGCTTACCTTATATACCGTGAGAAGACCCGCCAAGTGTGATGAGGACGAACGCCTCCGGCCACTCCGTCTCCGCTGCGCTCCCTGGACTTCCGGGGTCCGCTACAGATGACGTCACGCGTCCGTGCATTGGGTTGCCATAGTAGCAGCTGCCGCGTCAGGTCGCGCTGGCCGGGGCTGTCAGATAGAAAAACAAACAAGTGAGATATAACAAAATACTAAGATACGGAGCATCCATGCTATAAATAGTAGAGATGAGCGGGTTCGGTTTTACTCGGTTCTCAAAACGGCATCTTATTGGCTATTCAAAACACGTGACATCCGTGAGCCAATAAAATGCCGTTTTGAGAACCGAGTAAATCCGAGTAAAACCGAACCCGTTCATAAATAGATGATCAAGCTTGACCTAATAAACACAATATAGTAGACTAACTATAGTGCAAGAGCATGGAAAAGGAATCACACTAAAAGGAGTGTATTGCAAGAATGTTTTGATGGGACTGTAAACATGATGATTGCACACTACCGATGTTATGTCTAATAGACAGCTGTCACAAACATGACTGCTGTGTTTAAATTTTTTTTTTGAGAAACTCGGTGTGAAAGTATACGGATCATGGTTACAATCCACAACACATAATTGCTGATGCCCCTATACCGAAGCACCGCTGTGTGTGGAAAGATTACGTTATCACCACAAAGATAGAGACACCATAGGGTGAACACAAAGCATAATTCTTAAAAGGCAGCTAAATCCAGCACATCTCCTATACAGTAGAATCTTTATAAGAGTCCATCTCACTCGGGCCTTCATGTATCCCACATGGTCTATCCAGTTAATGGAGACAATTCCAAGCAATTTTTTCATTCAGACCAATGGGGCTTGGCGTTTTAAGTTTAAAAATCCATCTTGCTTCCATTTTGAGAAGTTTCCCTCCTCTGTCTCCTCCACGTATAGAATCTGGTACATGGTCTATAATGATGTGTTTAAAAGAGTTAAGTGGCTGTTTCATCTCGGCAAAATGTCTAGCTATCAGTTGGTCCGTTTTCTTACCCGTCAGAGCTTGGTTAATGGCTGATCTGTGTAAGGCCATATACGTTCTCTGACCGTCCTGGTGGTTTTACCCACATAGCCTTTGCCGCATGGACATACAATTAAATAGACTATGAACTTGGAGGTACAGGTTAGGACATGTCTAATATGTCCCACTTGTTCAGACAGGGGAAATTTAAAGGAAGACCCGGTCAGCATGTGCGTGCATGTAGTGCACCCCAGGCACCTATAGCACCCAGGGGCTTTCGTTAGAAAATTGGAAGGGGATTTGTTGTTAAACCCTGTTATGTCCGAATGAACTATGCTGTTCTTTATGTTCCTTCCTCTCATGAAGCAAGACATAGGTCTCTTAGATCTAAAACACTTGAGATTCTCATCTGTCGCCACTATAGGCCAAAGTGCTCTAACCGCTCTTTGAACCACAGGGCTAGATGTGGTGTATGTGGTCTTCCATGGAATCACCTGTTGAGCTGATTCTTTGGTCTTGATGGACAATATGGACCCTCTGTCCATGGATAGGACTTCTTCCTTCTGATGTTTTAATAGAGATAAGTCATATCCTCTCTGGACGAATTTGTTTACTACCAAATCAAGTTGGGCCGCCAATGTTGCCTGATCACTATTGATCCTGGCCGTCCTCAGCATTTGGGACGTTGGTAGTCCTTTAATCAGGGATTTTGGGTGATGGCTATTAGCCCTCAAAAGATTGTTTTTATCAGTCGGTTTTGTATATACCGTTGTAGATATGACCTGATTCGAAAGCGAAATATGGACGTCCAGGTAGTCAGCCGCTGTATCACTACACTTGAAGGTAAACTTGATCGGTGAATTGCTAGCGTTGATGTGTCTCATCAACTGTGTGAACTTGTCTTCACCCCCCGTCCACAGCATGAAGATATCATCGATAAATCTTGTATATAGCAAAATATGTTCTGATATGCTGTTATCATTAAAGAAAAATGTATTTTCTTCCTGGAACATAAAAATGTTCGCATAGGACGGGGCGACCGAATTCCCCATAGCACAGCCCGACTGTTGCTCATAAAATTTCCCATTAAAAAGGAAATAATTTCTCCGCAACGTCAGTTCCAGTAATTGTAAGAACAATGCATGTTCAATACATTGGACGTTTTCCTGTATCAGAAACCTCTTCATGGCATCTAATCCCTCTCCATGGGGGATGCTCGTATATAAATTACAAACATCCATCACGCACAACAGGATATTAGAGGGGATGTTTTGTAAACTCTTGAGTGCGTTTAGAAATTCCGTAGTATCCTTGATGAATGTAGGTTGTTTCATAACTAGAGGTTGCAAAATAAAGTCCAGAAATTGAGATATTGTCTGATATAATGAAGCTCTTGATGAAATTATGGAGCACCCAGGGGGGTTATCTAAGTTTTTGTGAATTTTTGGAGTTGTAAACAAAATCGGTACCACCGGGAATTGATGAATAAGTGCGTTATGGAGTTTGTCCGAAATATAGTGATCTTCTTTGGCTCTATTCAGGATGTCATCCAATTCCAGTTTATATTTGGAGGTAGGATCCCCTTCCAATAGGGAGTAAGTTTGAGGGTCCGCCAGTTGCCTATCAATCTCTCTGACATAATCAGACAGATTTTGAATTACGATCCCCCCTCCCTTATCCGCTGGTCTGAATACCACGTCGGTATAGCCACTTAGATCTTTGAGGGCTGCTTTCTCTGCCCTAGACATATTATACTGCACTGCCTTGGATGCTTTAGAATATTTATCTACTGAGGCGTCCAAGAGTCGCGAGAAAGTCTTAATTGAAGCGTTTGTTGAAGGGGGGTCGAACGTAGAGCGTGATCTATTATATAAGAAATCAGAGAAATTGTCTGGTGCTTGATCAGGATATCTGTCCTGATAAAATTCTTGCAGACGCAACTTTCTGGAGAATCTGTGCAAATCAAGGTTCCATGTGAAATTGTCATGTGGGTTTGTAGGCACGAAGGAGAGCCCCTTGTTAAGAACCACCATTTCGGTATCACTAAATGTTCTGGTGGACAAATTAAAAACTAAGGTTTCTTCTTGGCAGCCGGATTTCTGTTGCCTCTTGTTTTGGCCACCCCTGCGGGTGGTAGATCTTTTGGGTGGCTTGATTTCAAAGCCCCCTGTTCTTTTTCTAAAGGGATGTCGGTGGCCCGTGCCGACTCTTCTGAGTCCCCCGCTGCAAACTCACTGTCACTGGTGGTGGAGGCTTTTCTAAGCGATTGCCCTTCCCTCCGCCTTCTCCAGCCAGGGTTAAATCTGGATTGTCTTTGTCCCGGGGTAGAGCGATCTCCCCCCATGATCCACTTATACACTTTATTTTCCTCGTAATCAGTTTTAACAAGGTCTTGTTTGTTGCGTTTAAAGCGGATCAATTCCCTTCTGTAGGTCTCACATCGGTTTTGCAACTTAGAAATCCAGTCCTGGGTTTGGTCCTGCTGGAGAATTGGAAGGTTTACACGTTCAAACTCAGCAATCTTGTCTCTAGTGCTTCTCAGCTCCCGACCCACCTCTTCTACAACTAAAAGTATGAGATCCGACGACTTCCGGTGGGCGGGGCATCCAGCATGTCCGCTTTTTAATCTCTCTCTGCACAGGGGCTCGAGTAATCCATAACAATCCTCCTTTCCCTACCTCCTTGGGAATACTTTACATGTGGGAGTGTGTTCCCCATATGCTGAGGAACAATTTGCTAACCTACTCGCCCCTGTGGACCTATTATTCACCGAAGTAGAGCCGTTTATATAAATGGCGTGGATGGCTGCCTGCTTCTGGCGCGAACCTCGAGGGGAATGTGCCTGAAGAATCGGAGCGCCGATCTCCCTGCTCCCTTCTCCCCCCCTACTCCCTCATATTGCTGACCCACGTCATCTAAGGCATTAAAGCAAGGGACGCCTCTCAAGGTACCTCAGGAGGTAACGTTCCCGCCGTGTAAGCCCGACTCGTGACCCGTGGATTCCCACGGCTGATCTCTGGTGGCTCGGACCGCTGGACAGATGGCATCGCTGCTGGAGCATCGCCGCGGGGTAGACTGACCTTTGCGCAGTTACAGCCCCCCGGGCGGGAAGGTCCTTCTGAGCCCATGCCGCCTCTCTCCATCAGGGACTGCAGCGCGGCGTACGCTCCCCCCCTGCCGTGTGCCGGGTCCGCCGCGCAGTGGAGGCCCAGCTGGGAGGGCTGTGACAGCTGAGAATCCGCTTCTGTGCCGCCGAAGGTGCCTGTGGAGACCGCGGCTGAGACCTCTGTAACCTGCCTGGATCAGTGCCGCCTGAGGTACCTGCACGGATCACCGCGGCTGTATACTCACCCGTGCTTTCCCTACAAAGAGCTTCGAGCTCACTGGAGACGCTGTCTTCCGCTCTTACCTGTGTTTTCGTCTGTGGACGCCGAAGCTGGCGGGACTGTGAATCCATCCCTGCTTGGATATCTGTAGATCATGGTGCTCCATCCCTGTCCCTGCCGCTGAGGATTGCTGTTGGAACTGGAGCGGCCGTACACCTGCTTCTGCAGCCGCTGCCGTTAAGACCCTTGGGGACGCGTGGACAGACGCTGCCTCGTGGAATCCCTTTAGTTGTGGTTGTTTGCCGGCTGCGGACCCTGGGGTTTGCTGTGGATCTGCAGCGACCCTTTACAGTTGTCACGGAATCGCCCCCTGAGGCCTGTCCTGGACCATCCACTGGGCGCTTGGAGCTTTCCGGGCAGGGAGACCGTTGCAGGATAATTCACCACCTTCCTTAGCAAGCCTGGCTGCTAACACCTTCCTGAGGATTTATCTTACTAAACGGGACCTGCTGCCGCCTGAGGACACGAACCAGCTGACATTCCTGGTACTCCCCCGAACCTACCTTACGCTCAAGTGGTGCTTCTGAGACATACTTACTCCCCCTACGCCTGGGTGACACTTGTACTTTTTCATAGTTTACTATTGTTTGACACCATGACATTAACAGTGCATTCTCTTTAATTATATATCGGCTGATTTATAAAGAACCTGATTGCATGTTAATTTAGCTATTGATCTGACTGATTGTCATTGATATCACTTTTATTTACTATTGGAATTTTGTAATATCTTCTCTCACTGCTTCGTAGTTTTATAATATATTATTCTAGTCGAGCCCTTACGATCTGTATTTTATCAGCACCACCTTGTGCATTTTTACTTGTTACCCATTGTATGTCATTTCATGTTTTACTACTGACTGCCCGGGCCTATTGTCTCTTAAATCAGGTCATTAGGACATAAAGTCTGTTTTTACTAATCGTGTTTTCACGATGCTACCTGTACACTCCTCTTTGGCAACGGAGCTGGCGGAAGCCATTGCCAAGCTTCTACTGCCTCAGATTGATAGACGGATAGATAACATCACATCACAAATAGATGCTGCTCTTCCCACAGGGGTGTCACCAGCAAATTCTGTAAGTATGCTTGGTCCCGGCTCTCTGTCTGTTGCCATCGTGTCCATGCCCCCCCTTGGAGAGGCTAGTGATATTCTCACAATGACACCTTCCAGCCACTTCACTGCTTCTATATTGCAGATTAGCTCTGCTACTCTCTATTTTGCTGCACAGGGTTTATCTAGCGATCTGGAGGCTTTCCCAATGCATGTTACAAATCCCTCAACCCGTGATATTGATCTCATGTTGAAATCATTGATTGCCATTTGCAAGTGTTATTTTGTCCCCTGCAGTTTTTGGTTGGGTTCCCCGGTTTATGGAATGCGACCATTACTTTCCCGGCAACTTATCTCCCCCCCGTTGTGTATGCTCTACCTTTTTTTCAGGATCTCTCGGGGGCAGTTACATGATTGATCTCTTAATTTCTCTCTGCTCTTTTGTTTTACCAAAGTCAGACACATTTATATGATATAGACCATGATACTGGATACCTAAGACGTGACTATCGATCGTCTTCAACAGTTACTTTATTTAGATTACACTAGACATCTAGGATTATTAGTGAATGGTTCACACTATAATTTTTTTTTCATATTTCTCACATTGTTTACTTACTTCAGTTTTCCATATTCTTGCCTCAGTCCCATGCTATATTATATATTTTATTGTTGTACCAGGGCCTTGTGGGTTCTGCAATATGGACACTATGCTACTTTATACAAATACATAGGTTCTTCTGGATATGACTACCTCGGGACACTGTTGTGCAATGGACATGTTTACTCGTGTTTTTTTTTGCTAAACATATGTGTCTTGATTACGGTGTTAATCTTTCATGCACAAACCATCTTTGTTATAGTCGTTTGAGTACCCACTAGGTTTTGTGAGTCACACATACTGCTTTATGATCAATAACATACTCCCCTCAAATTAATTATTTCAACTTGTCTAGATTAGTGTGGCTAGTCTTCTAGTAGTTCACCTTCCCTGTCCCTTTCTCTTCCATTCCGGTTTACTTCTGAGCTAATACAGTTCACGTAGGCTGGTTTAGTATTCCCCCCCTCACGCGCACACACACACACATCTACCCCTACATCTACACCTTCTCCCCTATTTTTTCTTTCTTCTTTATTACTTTCAAGTTTTGTTTTGGGTTGAGTTCCCTTTTATTTTCCAGGGACGTAGACTGCTGGCCAGCAGCTGCCTCCCAGTTTGTTTGGTTTGGAAAATGTAGAAATAGTAGTGGTGAAGCTGAGCATCAAGCAATACCAACATATTGGGTATCTGATTTTTATTTCTTTCTCTTCTCAAGTAGATTTTGTTTTTCGCTGTTACGCATTTTTCTCACCATCCTTCTGATCAGCTTGTAACAGTAACAATATTGTCTCTGAGATTAATATACTTATGTCAAAATGTTGCAACTGTTACACTGTACCTACTATGTGTAATATCTGTAACTGATGCTTGTGCTTCAATAAAAAGTTATAATTGGTAAGGGGTGCCATGGCTCGAGAGAAGCAAGCAATGCTTCAGAAAATGTATAGAATGGAGCAGCCCGGCACTCCCTAAATGTGTCCAGTGACAGGCCCAGTGAGAGGCCGGAGGCGTCCGTCCTCATCACACTTGGCGGGTCTTCTCACAATATAGAAGGTAAGCTCACTGCATCCATCACATACACCTTGAAAAAGGGGCTACGGGCCCCGAAACGTCGGTCACAGTTTGTATTTTGTGATGTTTTAATACACATCTTTATTACTACTTTGAAGTCCTGGAGTGCCGCCGATCTTTCTTCATTTATTGCTGCATTATTCCGGAGGGCACCTGGGCATGTCACTGGATACATTTAGGGAGTGCCGGGCTGCTCCATTCTATATATATATATATATAGCCCACTGACGAAGTCTGATGACGAAACGCGTATGGGCGTGGTCTGACGTATGGATACTGAATCACGTATGCTGAGTTGTATTGTGGGGTAATTTCATGCTGGTTATACAAGCGGTGGTTTAGCCGCCTTTTATGGTACGGGTTTTATTTGATCACCGTATTTGGATGTTTTATAAATAAATTGTTACACTTTTAATGCACTATTGGCGCTCCCTGCTTCTTTCAAAATTTCTCGGCAGGATCATTACCCGTCCGGAATCGGGTCTCTGGTGGGGAAGCGACAGCTGGAAATCCCAGAGGTGTACACTGATAAAGACTAAACGACCAGTGAGACTGGGTGTCAGTGATTGTGAGAAACTGTTGATTCTTGTCCAGCCTGGGACTTGTAGTTCCACGGGACTTTTAACTTTTCCTTGTCCTTTGCGCTCATACATTTTTTCATATATATATATATATATATATATATATATATATATATATATATAGCACACAGACCTCTTGTGCGGGAGATTTCTACTGCAATATCTGAGGGAGAATCTGAGCCAGAGCTCCTGTCAGACCAGGAGGATAGTGGTACTGTCATGTCGGACATTGCACCCTCAGTACCAAAGGATTCTATGTCCCTTACTGACATGGAAGCTCTTATCAGGTTCATTAGAACTGTGCTCCAGATTGAGGAGACAGACCCAGCTCCTCGGGACAAGGCTCCTCTCTTCAAGCAGAAAAGAAGAAAACAATAATGTTTCCTCCTTCGGATCAGCTAGAAGATCTGCTGGAGGTGGCATGAACACAACCCACTAAGCGTTTTCAGGTATCTAAGTGCATGTTTTGTTTTTTTATCCACGTCCACCAAAGGAGCGGGTTAAGTGGGAATCAACACCTCCGGTGGATGCACAAGTTGCAAGATTAGACAGGTCCTCGATCATTCTTATTGCAGTTTCATCTTCCCTCAAGAATCCTACGGATAGAAAGCTGGAAAATTTTCAGAAGACAGTTATTTGCATAATGGAACTACTGCTCGTAAAGCCCTGGCATCGGCTTGGGTAGCCAAAACCATTGCTACCTGGACTGAGAAGCTAGAACACGGCCTCTCTTCTAGTACAAGTAGGAAAGAGTTGCTGACTTATGTATTAAACATCCAGAGAGCGAGTACCTATCTAGGAGAGGCAACCATGGACATGGGAGTTTTAACATCCAAGGTGTCAGCTTCATCAATAGCGGCCAGGAGGACCCTGCGGCTCCATTCCTGGAGGGCAGACACAAACTCTAAGAAGGTCTTAGAAGCGTTTCCTTTTGCTGGAGACACACTTTTTGGACAAGAACTGGACAAGATAGTCTCAAAATTGGTGGCATCCCAGACAGAATTTCTTCCTTCAGCTGCACCAGCAAGACCCAACACTGCAGGGCAGAGTTAAAGGTCAGGCATCTTCACGGTTCCAGTCTCCATCCAGATGTTCAAAGCCTTGCACAAAACAACTCTGGGCTACCTGACGGCCAGCTCCCAAGCAGGTGGACAAACCTGCAGTGTGACAGGGTGGACCTCCTGCTGGGGGACTCCAGGGTAGGAGGCAGACTTCTGTCTTTTGCTCTGCAGTGGATGGAGACCACAGAGGAGTTATCTCCCAGGGATACCCTCTCACGTTTCGAAAGAGTCCGCCTCGGCGGTTCTTTACCAAGGGTCTGCCTGGGATCATGAAAAGGCAGCTCTCAGGGAATCAGTACGCTCCCTTCTGGCCTTCAACTTCATTATCCTGGTCCCTCCCCATCTCAAAGGGGTCAGTGTTTTTATACCACCCTTTTTCTAGTGCAGAAGCCGGATGGCTCATACCGCCCTATTCTCAATTTGAAGACACTGAACGGGTATCTTTGTATCCCCAAGTTTTGTATGAAGTCTCTTCGATCCATCATTGTGGCTCTGGACCCGAGGGACTTTATGGCATCCCTGGACATTCATGGTGTATATTCACACATTCCTCTTCAGCCCAGCCATCAATGTTTCCTCAGATTTGCCATTCAAATGGACAATTACCAATTTCAAGCATTACCATTCGGTTTGTCAACAGCACTGCAAGTGTTTACCAAAATGATGGCAGTCATGACAGCACACCTGCGCCACAGGGGGGTCAGAATCTTACCTTATCTAGATGATCTCCTACTTATGGCCCAGTCGCCGGAGGCAGATCTACGTTAGCTCACGTGGAATACCTTTTTTTCCTCCCCGCTAGCTCCTCAGCCCGTAGACTGTCAGATCTCAGGGCCTTATCCTACCGCTCTCCTTTTCTGGTGTTTCATGTGGACAGGGCAGTCCTTTCTACTTGCTTGAATTATGTGCCTAAGGTTGTCTTGAGATTTCACGTCAACCAGGAGATAGTTGTCTCATCTTTTGCAGATAGTTCACAGGCAGAGGCTGTAGGTGACACCCAATTTTATATCGGAATGGGCATGATTTAAAAATTATTATTCGCATTGGGTGATGTATCAATGTATATTGTTTTGTGGAAAATGTATTAGGCTCACTTTGTTGGGACACAGCTTGTTTACAATACAGCCCAGAGGTGTCACATCTCTTTTGATGTAGGGAAAAAGAGTTTGCTTGGAGAACCCCTCAGAGACACTGTGGCCGGAAAAGTGTGAACTGTCCTTCCTGGAGTATATTGTAGAACCTAATCCAGGCTGATTACAGACCAAATCTCCAAGCTTTAAACAGCAATAGAGTAATCCAACATTCACTCCATTCTGGCTTTGGGAGGGTTAAGATACCTCCAAAGCGGGTGGTGGTGGGGAAAGGGGGCTGCAGTGGGTTTAAATATGAGAAACATGCAATGCAAAATGTTCATTGTCATGAGGTGGATCAAATGAGAGACTTGATCCTATAATGACACCAGGCAATCTGAAGAGGCCTCACTTCTCCAGCATTCTACACTGCAGGTGACCTGAGTGTTGCCATTTTTTCACTATTTTATTTCTTGAAATTGTAATTATTTGAGTAACTACTTAAACTATTAGAATCTTGCAAACCTTTTTTTTTTTTTTGGAACTATAAGCTTTGAAAATATTCTTGAATTAAATACCATAATTTCAGTTCTGGTTCTGTGTTTTCAAGTCGCAAGCGGCCCATGTTACCTATTTTTTAAGTATAAATAATTATGTGTGTGGGTGAGAGCTGAAGCTCGCCCTGGGCATATATAAAGAAATCACTTCAGCTGATGGCAGCGACCGTGTTGATTAACCACAAGTGCTGAGGTAATTAGAGAGTGTCATAGGCAGCGATTCTCAGATTGGCGTATCTGGAGGATCTGCGCACCGGGCGTTGTGACAGAGGCCATTCTAGATGTTGTGTGGGCTCTCTGCATATATGTGGACAGAACCAGGGCTGTTCACAAGTCGAATACCCTATTTGTTTTATATGATTCTTACAAATGGGGCTGGCCAGCTTCAAAACAGACCTTAACCAGGTGGCTTCATTTGATTATTCGCCAGGCCTATTCTGCGGCAAACCTTCCTAAACCTGCCAGGGTGACAGCTCACTCTACACGATCAATTGAAGCTTCTTGGGCAGCTCAGCGTGGGGCTCTGCAGAGCAGCTTTGCAAGGTGGCCACGTGGTCTTCTGCCCATACCTTCATCAGGTTTTATACATTTGACACCTTTGCATCTGCTGATGCCATCTTCGGGTGTAGGGTCCTTAGCGCAGTCAAAAAGCGTCCCTAACCTTGAGGGGACAGCTTCAGGGCATCCCAGCATTCATTAAGGATTTATTGGCTTAAATGGGTAAATCCGAGTCCATAAGGGGCACAGGGCACCCTCCCTTACGTACCTGACTTGCGGGTGCTATATTGGTGAGTTTGTGTTCAACTCTCTGGTGCATGTCTGTGTGTGTGATGGTCTTCCTGCCTCGCTGCTGCTGTGGGCTTGCTAACTAAACTCATCGGCCTCGGCTGGGCTATAGGGGACAGGACTGAGGGCTGCTGAGTACAAAAATGTAACACTCTGGTTCCTAGGCTCCAGCTCTTCCAGCCTATACCCCACGTTGAGCCCTGTGCCCCTTATGGACTAAAAGAAAATAATTTACCCAGGTAAGACCATAAATCCTATTATCTTTGCACCTCAATGAACACAGACATTTGGGCTTCATGTCCTTTAATAAGGTCTATTCTTTCTCTCCCCTTTCTTGTGCAGCTAACAGCTGATAGGTCAGGTCATCTGTAGTGTGACTTTAGCTCCTGCCCCCATTGTCTATGCCGGAAATCTTAAAAGGAAAATACTTTTAAAGGCTTATGTGGCTCCACATATTCTTTCTCAGCGCCACTTTGTCTATAAGGAGGTACCAAAAAGCATTAATGTCATAGGAACCCTAGTTGAGCAAGTCCTTTCATACCTCGGCTCTCATGTGTTAGGTCGCTCTGTTTGAAATACACTGTATTACATTTGGTGTTCCAATGTTTATTTTAATTGTGAATTTTAGTGGAATAATACATTCTGTTCTCAATGTTAATCTTATTCTTTCAAATGGTTCCCAAGAGCAAATGGGACCTTTTGCTCGTTTTGCAGATATCCTGACTGAACTGTGGTGTGAGAAATCCTTTGAAGCTGAACCTGAGCCAGGAACTGTTCTTATATGTAAAAATGGCCTTCCAATGCAGATATCCAGCTCTGGGTTTAAGCCAGATAAGAACCTTTCAGGGGGATACAGTCATTAGGTCGACCACTATTGGTCGACATGTACTAGGTCAACAGTTCAAAAGGTTGACATGAGTTTTTTAAAAATTTTTTTTACATTTTTCATACTTTACGATCCACGTGGACTACAATTGGGAACGATAACCTGTGCCAAGCGCAGCGGTAGCGGAGTGAGGCACCTTGCCCGAAGCTCACAAGCCATGCGAGGGGACACAGTGCACTAATTGGGGTTCCCCGTCACTTTACAAAGAAAATACAAAAAAAAGTACAAAAAAAAAGGTCACGTCGGCCTGTTGACCTAGTACATGTTAACCAATAGTGGTCGACCTAAATTGTGTCGACACAACGACATACCCTATCAGGAGCAGGAGGGCTATTGATAATATAGTATATTTATTATTTAGACATGTGACCATGATCTCCACAACCCAGCACACATACCTAAGGAATTGATACACAATCTCCAGATTCATAAAAGGTACGGAAGTTTCCCTTTTCTATTGTGTTGAGAATAAGTTTCATGTGTAAAATCTTTGTGCCAACAAATTGACTGAGCTTCTGAAAATCAAGGATTACTCAAAAATTATCTGTTGAATTTTCTGAGTAAGTGCTAGCATGTCTCTAATTAGATGTAACTGTAAAAATCACTTATGCTTTTAGTGAAGTCTGTGGACTTGAATGTGGACCGTGGACTTAAAATTCACTGGAGATAATGTAGAGGTGGAACGCACAAAACTATTTCCTCTAGAAACTCATTTTATTTAGTAGCCATTTGATGGCGATATCATGAACTGAACAATTTTGAGCAGTAAACATCCAGACCTCTATAATTTTAAATCCTGTCACATGACTCCATGAAGGAAGAGCTGGGGTATGGTCATTAAGGGTCTTTTTGCCATGGCCTCTCATCTTTAATTCTGAAGGGCCGAAAAAGCAGCTTCGAAACGTTATCACTTACGGTTTAAAATACCGCCCCCCCGGCCAATAGCTCCTTTCTTCCTGAAGTGCTTTCGAGTGGAAGAGAAATACCTTGTTCTCAATTCTTGCTGCAAATTAAAATTTTACCTACAGTGCTTTATTGAGTCATACAATTAAGTTTATCACTGGAAAGTGCCTTCAAAAGGAAACATAGACCCAGTCCTTATAGCCACAACCGGAGAGCTCTTCTGGTGACCATGGAAAATACATTCAATAAATACCCAAAATCAACACACTAGGTCTCTAGCTTTTTCTCTAATAACTGTGCTGGCATCCTTCTGTTTGAGGATTGTCTGCCCATTCATCTGTGACATCAGAACAGTGAGCTCCCTATGAGGCTATATAGCATCTACCTCATCATCACATGGCTCCTTTCCCCATCTTATACTGTATCTTGTCCTTACAATCCAAAAATATACTGGTAGGGTAATTGGCTCCTAACAAAATTAACTCTAGTGTGAATGTGTGCGTGTGCACATATGGTAGGGAATATAGACTGTGATCTATTTATGTGCAGCTGAAAAAGGCTAGCATTAGAAATTGTGGGGTCCTGGATGACGCCTACCCCTCCCTCCTCCATCTCTCCCTCCCCTCACTGGTCGTTGTTCAAGGAGCCGCCCGTTTTTAGATCAGACCAAATTACACACTTCTTAAAATTAGTTTTGCCACTTTGGACAATCCCTTCTTTATAAAACATTCACTGATGGTAAAGCAAGTGAGGAGCTCTTCCAGACACCAAAACTGGGGAGCCAGCTGTAAGCACTATTACTCATAATTGATGGCCAGCTTGTAGCGGGCTTGTTTTAATTGCGGCATTAAGGAGTCCTATTTACTATGCATAAGGAAGGATTACACTGGTTAACAAAGATTTTGTCCCACGTAAAAAAAAAAAAAAAACCCCAAAAAACAACTTGATTCTTATATACTTTTTCATACTGAATTCAAATATGGTTTCATAATTCTGCAATCACCCAGTTTTTCTGTTCTAGCAAAAGCTCTTTAGATCATCTGGAATCAAAAAAGTAGAAAACATAGCTGTTTTGTAGTTTGTTTAATCGATTTTAAATTAAAATAATTAGTTTGAAATTGATTAAAATGTATAATCGATTATAATGGAAGAGAAGTATTATTAAATACAAGAGATACAAAACACACGACTCACTAGAAGCCTACATAAAAATGACTCGACATGTTGAAACATGCAAACAACCCACACCTGTGAGAAGCTGTTCCCTGTTGGTCAGTGCTTAGAGCCAGATTAAGACCTCATGGGGCCCTAGGCCCTATGGCCCTCATTCTGAGTTGATCGCTCGCTGCCGTTTTTTGCAGCGCAGCGATCAAGTGAAAAAGCGGCAATTCTGCGCATACGCTAAGTACTTTCACACAAAACTTTGTCGTTTTACCCAAGCTCAAGCAACGTTTGTCAGTCGCTCGAGTGTTCGTAGTATGATTGACAGGAAGTGGGTGTTTCTGGGCGGCAACTTGGCGTTTTCAGGGAGTGTGCTAAAAAACACAGACGTGCCAGGCAAAAACGCAGGAGTGGCTCGGGAAACGGGGGAGTGGCTGGCCGAACGTAGGGCATGTTTGTGACATCAAAGCAGGAACTAAACTGACTGAAGTGATCGCAAGGTAGGAGTAGGAGTAGGTCTGGAGCTACTCAGAAACGGCATGAAATTTTTCCTGTGCAGTTCTGCTAATCTTTCGTTCGCACTTCTGCTAAGCTAAGATACACTCCCAGAGGGCAGCGGCTTAGCGTTTGCACTGCTGCTAAAAGCAGCTAGCGAGTGATCGGAATGAAGGCCTATAATGGCAAAGGAACCCCTCCTCCAATCCATTGATAATATACACAACTGATACACACGTATCAGTATACACAGGCCACACTAATAACACACACCTGATAGACACTGATATCATACACCTGAAATAGAATGATCGCTATATTCTCAGATGACCTGACCACAGTCCATAGCTCATCTGTAATACTCTAAGGGGTCTATTCATGTAGAAAACGAAAACAGAATTGTTACTTATCACTATACATCGCATCGCTTCGATGCGATGTATAGCTGTAATAAGTAGCAATTCATGTATACTTACCCTCCCGACGATGCGCTGCGGTGTCTGGGGCTCCTGCGGTGAGGTGATCTCCAGCGGCCCTTCCCAGCGATGTGCTGAGTCCAGCGGCGGGTCCCTTTGCGCATGCGCAATGTGTTGTGTTGTCCTCCCGGCAGGCCGCAGTGGTTGCAGGGAGGTCGGGGGGCAGAGCCAGCGCAAGGTACCGAGCAGCGATCAGGGAAGCATTGAGCTTCCCTGCTGTCTCCACACCACAGTTCAGGTTACGCCGTCCTGAGATGGCGAACCTGAACTCCATGGAGAAGCGGAAAGCAGACCTTTCCGCACCTTCATGAATCGCACTCACCATACAAAGCTATGGTGATGCGATTCAGGCACAGAGCAGGGGTACCGCTGGAGAAGTCAGAGACTTCTCCACGGTAACCCGCTCTGTGAATTGCAGTAGGCAGAGAAAAGCCCTGTTTAACGCAAAACAGGGCTTTTCAATGCTACATGAATAGACCCCTAAATGTGTCTAACTCACACCACTGTATACTGCACGTGGTAACCTTCCTGCACAGGTACCAGCATTTATCAGCCTCCGCCCTACCCTACTGTACAGAATACGCTGAGCCCTGATTGCAGGCGCTTAGCATATGCTTACCAGAAAATCTTGGGGCAATCAGAGATGAATACGGCAAGCAATTTCATCAGGTTATCTTCAACATGGAAAAGCAGTACAAAGGAAAGTGGAGCCCATCTATGTTGACAGACTATTGCACGACACTGAAGAGATGTTCCTGCAGCAATATATAGCCAAAATTGTACGCGTCTTCATTTTAAAAATAAGAATTTACTCACCGGTAATTCTATTTCTCATAGTCCGTAGTGGATGCTGGGGACTCCGTAAGGACCATGGGGATTAGCGGCTCCGCAGGAGACTGGGCACAACTATAAAGAAAGCTTTTAGACTACTGGTGTGCACTGGCTCCTCCCACTAAGACCCTCCTCCAGACCTCAGTTAGGATACTGTGCCCGGAAGAGCTGACACAATTAGGAAGGATTTTGAATCCCGGGTAAGACTCATACCAGCCACACCAATCACACCGTATAACTGGTGATACAATACCCAGTTAACAGCATGATAACAACTGAGCCTCTCAACAGATAGCTCAACAATAACCCTTTAGTTAAGCAATAACTATATACAAGTATTGCAGACAATCCGCACTTGGGATGGGCGCCCAGCATCCACTACGGACTATGAGAAATAGAATTACCGGTGAGTAAATTCTTATTTTCTCTAACGTCCTAAGTGGATGCTGGGGACTCCGTAAGGACCATGGGGATTATACCAAAGCTCCCAAACGGGCGGGAGAGTGCGGATGACTCTGCAGCACCGAATGAGAGAACTCAAGGTCCTCCTCAGCCAGGGTATCAAATTTGTAGAATTTAGCAAACGTGTTTGCCCCTGACCAAGTAGCAGCTCGGCAAAGTTGAAGAGCCGAGACCCCTCGGGCAGCCGCCCAAGAAGAGCCCACTTTCCTCGTGGAATGGGCTTTCACTGATTTAGGATGCGGCAGTCCAGCCGCAGAATGTGCAAGCTGAATCGTACTACAGATCCAGCGAGCAATAGTCTGCTTAGAAGCAGGTGCACCCAACTTGTTGGGCGCATACAGGATAAAAAGCGAGTCAGTCTTCCTGACTCCAGCTGTCCTGGAAACATAAATTTTTAGGGCCCTGACTACATCCAACAACTTGGAAGCCTCCAAGTCATTCGTAGCCGCAGGCACCACGATAGGTTGGTTCAGATGAAAAGCTGATACCACTTTGGGGAGAAACTGGGGACGAGTCCTCAATTCTGCCCTATCCATATGGAAAATCAGATAAGGGCTTTTACATGACAAAGCCGCCAATTCTGAAACACGCCTGGCCGAAGCCAAGGCCAACAACATGACCACTTTCCACGTGAGATATTTTAAATCCACGGTTTTCAGTGGCTCAAACCAATGTGACTTTAGGAAATCCAACACTACGTTGAGATCCCAAGGTGCCACTGGAGGCACAAAAGGGGGCTGAATATGCAGCACTCCCTTAACAAAAGTCTGAACTTCAGGTAGTGAAGCCAATTCTCTCTGGAAGAAAATCAATAGAGCCGAAATCTGGACTTTAATGGAACCCAATTTAAGGCCCATAGTCACCCCTGACTGTAGGAAGTGCAGGAACCGGCCCAGCTAAAATTCTTCCGTTGGGGCCTTCCTGGCCTCACACCACGCAACATATTTTCGCCATATGCGGTGATAATGGTTCGCGGTTACTTCTTTCCTAGCTTTTATCAGCGTAGGAATGACTTCCTCCGGAATGCCCTTTTCCTTCAGGATCCGGTGTTCAACCGCCATGCCGTCAAACGCAGCCGCTGTAAGTCTTGGAACAGACAGGGCCCCTGCTGCAGCAGGTCCTGTCTGAGTGGTAGAGGCCATGGGTCCTCTGACATCATTTCTTGAAGTTCCGGATACCACTCTCTTCTTGGCCAATCCGGAACAATGAGTATAGTTCTTACTCCTCTTCTCCTTATTATCCTCAGTACCTTTGGTATGAGAGGAAGAGGAAGGAACACATAAACCGATCGGTACACCCACAGTGTTACCAGAGCGTCCACAGCTATCGCCTGCGGGTCTCTTGACCTGGCGCAATATTTTTCTAGCTTTTTGTTTAGGCGGGACGCCATGATGTCCACCTGTGGTTTTTCCCACTGGTTTACAATCATTTGAAAGACTTCTGGATGAAGTCCCCACTCTCCCGGGTGGAGGTCGTGCCTGCTGAGGAAGTCTGCTTCCCAGTTGTCCACTCCCGGAATGAACACTGCTGACAGTGCTAACACGTGATTTTCCGCCCATCGGAGAATCCTTGTGGCTTCTGCCATCGCCGTCCTGCTTCTCGTGCCGCCCTGTCGATTTACATGGGCGACTGCCGTGATGTTGTCTGACTGGATCAGTACCGGCTGGTTTTGAAGCAGGGGTTTTGCCTGACATAGGGCATTGTAAATGGCCCTTAGTTCCAGAATATTTATGTGCAGGGAAGTCTCCTGACTTGACCATAGTCCTTGGAAGTTTCTTCCCTGTGTGACTGCTCCCCAGCCTCGAAGGCTGGCATCCGTGGTCACCAGGACCCAGTCCTGTATGCCAAATCTGCGGCCCTCTTGAAGATGAGCACTCTGCAGCCACCACAGCAGAGACACCCTTGTCCTTGGAGACAGGGTTATCAGACGATGCATCTGAAGATGCGATCCGGACCACTTGTCCAACAGGTCCCACTGAAAGGTTCTTGCATGAAACCTGCCGAATGGAATCGCTTCGTAGGAAGCTACCATTTTTCCCAGGATCCGCGTGCAGTGATGCACCGACACCTGTTTTGGTTTTAGGAGGCCTCTGACTAGAGATGACAGCTCCTTGGCCTTCTCCTCCGGGAGAAACACTTTTCTTTGTTCTGTGTCCAGAACCATCCCTAGGAACAGCAGGCGTGTCGTAGGGACCAGCTGTGACTTTGGAATGTTTAGAATCCAGCCGTGCTGTTGTAGCACTTCCCGAGATAGTGCTACCCCTACCAACAACTGCTCTCTGGACCTCGCCTTTATCAGGAGATCGTCCAAGTACGGGATAATTAAAACTCCCTTCCGTCGAAGGAGTATCATCATTTCTGCCATTACCTTGGTAAAGACCCTCGGAGCCGTGGAGAGACCGAACGGCAACGTCTGGAATTGGTAATGACAATCTTGTACCACAAACCTGAGGTACTCCTGGTGAGGATGGTAAATGGGGACATGTAGGTAAGCATCCTTGATGTCCAGCGATACCATGTAATCTCCCTCGTCCAGGCTTGCAATAACCGCCCTGAGCGATTCCATCTTGAACTTGAATTTTTTTGATATATGTGTTCAAGGATTTCAAATTTAAAATGGGTCTCACCGAACCGTCTGGTTTCGGTACCACAAACATTGTGGAATAGTAACCCCTTCCTTGTTGAAGTAGGGGCACCTTTACTATCACTTGTTGTGAATACAGCTTTTGAATTGCCTGTAACACTGCCTCCCTGCCTGAGGGAGTGGTTGGCAAGGCAGATTTGAGGAAACGGCGGGGGGGAGACGTCTCGAATTCCAGTTTGTACCCCTGAGATACTATTTGAAGGATCCAGGGATCCACCCGTGAGCGAGCCCACTGATTGCTGAAATGCTTGAGAAGGGCCCCCACCGTACCTGGCTCTGCCTGTGGAGCCCCAGCGTCATGCTGTGGACTTAGAGGAAGCGGGGAAGGACATTTGCTCCTGGGAACTGGCTGTATGCTGCAGCTTTTTCCCTCTACCTCTGCCTCTGGGCAGAAAGGACGTGCCTTTTACCCGCTTGCCCCTATTGGGCCGAAAGGACTGTACCGGATAATACGGTGCTTTCTTTGGTTGTGAGGGAACATGGGGCAAAAATGTAGACTTCCCAGCTGTTGCTGTGGAAACGAGGTCCGAGAGACCATCCCCGAACAATTCCTCACCCTTATAAGGCAGAACTTCCATGTGTCGTTTGGAATCTGCATCACCTGTCCACTGCCGAGTCCATAACCCTCTCCTGGCAGAAATGGACATTGCACTAATTTTGGATGCCAGCCGGCAAATATCCCTCTGTGCATCCTTCATGTATAAAAGTGCATCTTTTATATGCTCTACGTTCAGCAAAATAGTGTCCCTGTCTAGGGTATCTATATTTTCTGACAGGGAATCTGACCACGCAGCAGCAGCGCTGCACATCCAGGCTGCAGCTATAGCCGGTCTCAGTATCACACCTGTGTGTGTATATATAGATTTCAGGATAGCCTCCTGCTTTCTATCAGCAGATTCCTTCAGGTCGGCCGTATCCGGAGACGGTAGTGCCACCTTCTTTGACAAGCGTGTGAGCGCTTTATCCACCCTAGGGGATGTTTCCCAGCGTGACCTATCCTCTGGCGGGAAAGGGTACGCCATTAGTAACCTCTTAGAAATTACCATCTTTTTATCAGGGGAAGCCCACGCTTCTTCACACACTTCATTTAACTCTTCAGATGGAGGAAAAGCTACTGGTAGTTTTTTCTCTCCAAACATTATACCCTTTTTTGTGGTACCGGGGGTAACATCAGAAATGTGCAACACATTTTTCATTGCCTCAATCATGTAACGTGTGGCCCTACTGGAAGTTACATTAGTCTCTTCGTCGTCGACACTGGAGTCAGTATCCGTGTCGACATCTGTGTCAACCATCTGAGGTAGCGGGCGTTTTAGAGCCCCTAATGGTTTTTGAGACGCCTGGGCAGGCACAGGCTGAGAAGCCGGCTGTCCCACATTAGGTATGTCGTCAAACCTTTTATGTAAGGAGTCGACACTATCACGTAATTCCTTCCACAGCACCATCAGGTGTCGACCCCGCAGGGGGTGAC
The DNA here is from genome assembly GCF_028390025.1 of Pseudophryne corroboree. Classification (NCBI taxonomy): domain Eukaryota; kingdom Metazoa; phylum Chordata; class Amphibia; order Anura; family Myobatrachidae; genus Pseudophryne; species Pseudophryne corroboree. Next base: position 482,338,253 of record NC_086449.1, on the reverse strand, counting down.
ATCACATTTACAGGCATCTGCTCCGCCTCCACATAAGCCTCCTCATCAAACATGTCGACACAGCCGTACCGACACACCGCAAACACCCAGGGAATGCTCTGACAGAGGACAGGACCCCACAAAGCCCTTTGGGGAGACAGAGAGAGAGTATGCCAGCACACACCAGAGCGCTATATAACACTGGGATCCCACTATCAATGAGTGTTTTCCCTATAGCTGCTTTTTTATATATATTACATATATATATATATATCTATACTGCGCCTAAATTTAGTGCCCCCCCTCTCTTTTTTACCCTTCTGTAGTATTCTCAGACTGCAGGGGAGAGCCAGGGAGCTTCCTTCCAGCGGAACTGTGAGGGAAAAATGGCGCCAGTGTGCTGAGGGAGAAGCCCCGCCCCCTTTTCGGCTGACTTTCTCACGCTTTTTCTGTGATACTGGCAGGGGTAATTTTACATCTATATAGCCTCTGGGACTATATATGATGTATATTTTGCCAGCCAAGGTGTTATTTATTGCCCTCAGGGCGCCCCCCCCCCCAGCGCCCTGCACCCATCAGTGACCGAAGTATGAGGTGTACATGAGGAGCAATGGCGCACAGCTGCAGTGCTGTGCGCTACCTTGGTGAAGACTGAAGTCTTCTGCCGCCGATTTTCCGGACCTTCTTCGTGCTTCTGGCTCTGTAAGGGGGACGGCGGCGCGGCTCCGGGAACGAACACCAAGGTCGGGTCCTGCGGTCGATCCCTCTGGAGCTAATGGTGTCCAGTAGCCTAAGAAGCCCAAACTACCACCTGTTAGGTAGGTTCGCTGCTTCTCCCCTTAGTCCCTTCGCTGCAGTGAGTCTGTTGCCAGCAGATCTCACTGAAAATAAAAAACCTAAATATACTTTCTTTCTAGGTGCTCAGGAGAGCCCCTAGTGTGCATCCAGCTTGGCCGGGCACAAGAATCTAACTGAGGTCTGGAGTAGGGTCTTAGTGGGAGGAGCCAGTGCACACCAGTAGTCTAAAAGCTTTCTTTATAGTTGTGCCCAGTCTCCTGCGGAGCCGCTAATCCCCATGGTCCTTACGGAGTCCCCAGCATCCACTTAGGACGTTAGAGAAAGGTAGATTTATACATATTTTACATGTAATAGCCATATTGGCGAAAAAAAGTACAGTTTATAACATTTAATTCATCAGTTTCTCAGACTATGTCTGATCGATAAATTGTAAAACCAGATTTGAATTCAGCATCTAAAATACTACGTTTCACCTATTTTAAATGATGGCACAGAAAGTGATTACAATTGTATTAACCAGTGTTATTTTTAAATATAGTAATTCCAGATGTGTGCCAGGAAGACAGCTGTGGCAGCAAAAAGAATGTAATACATTCATGCTCAGTTTTTACTGCAACACCTGTCCCAGTGCAATCTGGCAGCAAGGACAGGTAAAACAGGCTGAAAAGTCCAATAAATTCTAATAGCGACGTTTGTAAACACATTCTGAAAATGTACAGCAGAGGTATGTTTGAAAAAGGGTTTTTTTTTTCATTTGTTAATCTGAACAAGTGTGTAAAACTAAAAATACATTTTGCACCAAGATAAGGCAAACTGAAAACTGTTACCAACAATATACCCAGAGATGTAACTGCAATCACATAAATCCCTGCCTGTACAGCATTGTGACACAAACATACTAAAAGACAGCTGGCAACAAATATGGGTATTATCATTTTACTGTTTGAGGCGGGATTTTGTTTTGCGTTTTTCTTGAAAGCAGCTATAAAAACGTGTCTCTCTTGTGGGATGAATTCTGAAACAGAACTAGAAACAGGCTTTCTTGTAATTATGTAAATTAACCGTTAGGAAGAAAAACAGGGTTATGATTGCTTAATACAGTCTGCAGTTTTATTAGGAAGACAATATTTTAGCAAAGCTGAAACAGCTGCATAAACTACCGGTAATTAAAATCTTGATTTCAAATAATTCTGGATGACTAATGCTTTTGACATTTGCAGACAAGTCAGTATCAATTATAATTGTTTTAAATGAGTAAAGAAATAAAATAGTGCAAATTAACCTTTTCTTTTTATTTGGTAGTCCATCAAAGCTCCCAATCGGTTTGTGAATTTGACTGGCCATCCTCTTTCCAGCACAAAATGTTTTTTTCTGTAGGTGCAAATATGGCTCCCATTAGTTTGATTTGCTCTTAAATGGTAAATCAGATAGATCTATCTATTAAATATAATTCCACTTAAAAGCATTATTACCCAGCAGGGTAGACCAAGTTTTTGTTGTAGGAAACCAGAATTTAGGAAATGAAAACACACTAATGTTCTCTCTGCTTATTAACACTATTCAGCGCACTCGATGTACCATGTGAGTAGAAAATATATGCATGTAATGAGGTGATGCTCCAGGTGTAGTAAGTACCTTGTGTAGAAAAACAAAACAAAAACAAACCATTTAGCAATGACTACAAAGCTTCATCCAGTTCTGCATAACAGTAAAAATCTCTAAAATACAGGTGTAGGAAAAATAACAAACTTTGTAAACTTTTTTTTTTTTTTCTAATTCAAGTCTTTGCCTTGTTTTGGCAATAGGCATTAGAACGCCACAGAGTTCATTTAGCTCAAAAGAAGAATGGGATCTTCAAACTCATAGAAAGACATTGCGCTTGTATGGCTTTCTCCAGAATCTGAATCATAAGGAGTGTCTGGCAGCTCGGAAAATGTGTATGCCAACTGTTCATCTTCCAGTTCAGACCTGGCATAATAAGAGCTGGAATATTCCTCTTCTGCCACATAATTGAAATCCTGGGGGATATAGAGCATATCTGGATAGTTCCGTGTAATCAGATCACTGGTAGTTTTCAGGGAGGTTTTCCTAAATGCCATCAGATGCATATGTGAAAATTTTGAATAAGTCATACGCTTAAATCCAAGAGACTCAATGGCAATTTTCCAGCTCTTCATCATCATCGCATGCCGATTCTGATTAGAAGAATCTGGGGTAATAATGAGCAGCAAACCGTTCAGTGCAAGGAGTTCATGGGCTTTCTTACAGCAAATCCATCGCTGATACCGTGAAGGGAAGTAAGACAAGAGGAGAGAAAAAACTACCACATGGAAAAGTTCAGCAGGTAGATAATCTATGGGGCTTTTCAGCTGCTTCAGGAACGCATCGAGAGCATCAGCTGCAAGTTGAAGCGGCCTTTGTATTTGTAGGTTAAGGAAGTCACATTTATATACAGTCTATAAAAAAAAAAAAAAAAAAAAAACAGGAATTAATTTTTTTTTCTTGTAGCCTAAAATATCTAACACTATTATATATTTACAGGGACATACAGACAACTAATCTATGTTCCAGGGCTTTTTGTAAACAGTAACATAAAACCAGCTATTTCTTGCATCGCTCCCCTTCCCTGGGGATTCCATTACCTCTACTGCATGAAACATTTCAATTAGATGTAGACTTCAGGTCAGGTAATTGTAAAATAAATGTGGCCCAGTTTATGGAAAAGCTTAGCTGTGAAATCACTGTAGTTCTGGGACATGAAGGGCCCTCTCGGGGTATCAATGATAGGGGCCAACATAAAAGCATGAGCTATCACTTAAAGTCATTGTGGTTCCGGAGTCTAGGCAGTTCACTTTTGAATATCAACACCAGAGGTTATTATGCTAAATTGAGACTTGACATATTTATTGACATATGCATTATATAAATTATCTATAAATAAATATATATATGAATAATAATAAGAATTTACTTACCGATAATTCTATTTCTCATAGTCCGTAGTGGATGCTGGGGACTCCGAAAGGACCATGGGGATTAGCGGCTCCGCAGGAGACTGGGCACAAAGTAAAAGCTTTAGGACTAGCTGGTGTGCACTGGCTCCTCCCCCTATGACCCTCCTCCAAGCCTCAGTTAGGATACTGTGCCCGGACGAGCGTACACAATAAGGAAGGATTTTGAATCCCGGGTAAGACTCATACCAGCCACACCAATCACACCGTACAACTTGTGATCTGAACCCAGTTAACAGCATGATAACAGAAGGAGCCTCTGAAAAGATGGCTCACAACAACAATAACCCGATTTTTGTAACAATAACTATGTACAAGTAATGCAGACAAACCGCACTTGGGATGGGCGCCCAGCATCCACTACGGACTATGAGAAATAGAATTATCGGTAAGTAAATTCTTATTTTCTCTAACGTCCTAGTGGATGCTGGGGACTCCGAAAGGACCATGGGGATTATACCAAAGCTCCCAAACGGGCGGGAGAGTGCGGATGACTCTGCAGCACCGAATGAGAGAACTCCAGGTCCTCCTCAGCCAGGGTATCAAATTTGTAGAATTTAGCAAACGTGTTTGCCCCTGACCAAGTAGCTGCTCGGCAAAGTTGTAAAGCCGAGACCCCTCGGGCAGCCGCCCAAGATGAGCCCACTTTCCGTGTGGAATGGGCTTTTACAGATTTTGGCTGTGGCAGGCCTGCCACAGAATGTGCAAGCTGAATTGTACTACAAATCCAACGAGCAATCGTCTGCTTAGAAGCAGGAGCACCCAGCTTGTTGGGTGCATACAGGATAAACAGCGAATCAGATTTTCTGACTCCAGCCGTCCTGGAAACATATATTTTCAGGGCCCTGACTACGTCCAGCAACTTGGAATCCTCCAAGTCCCTAGTAGCCGCAGGCACCACAATAGGCTGGTTTAAGTGAAATGCTGAAACCACCTTAGGAAGAAATTGAGGACGAGTCCTCAATTCTGCCCTGTCCGTATGAAAAATTAGGTAAGGGCTTTTATAGGATAAAGCCGCCAATTCTGAGACACGCCTGGCTGAAGCCAGGGCTAACAGCATTACCACTTTCCATGTGAGATATTTTAAGTCCACAGTGGTGAGTGGTTCAAACCAATGTGATTTTAGGAATCCCAAAACTACATTGAGATCCCAAGGTGCCACTGGAGGCACAAAAGGAGGCTGTATATGCAGTACTCCCTTGACAAACGTCTGAACTTCAGGAACAGAAGCCAGTTCTTTTTGGAAGAATATTGACAGGGCCGAAATTTGAACCTTAATGGACCCTAATTTGAGGCCCATAGACAGTCCTGTTTGCAGGAAATGCAGGAAACGACCCAGTTGAAATTCCTCTGTAGGGGCCTTCCTGGCCTCGCACCACGCAACATATTTACGCCAAATACGGTGATAATGTTGTATGGTTACATCCTTCCTGGCTTTGATCAGGGTAGGGATGACTTCATCCGGAATGCCTTTTTCCTTCAGGATCCGGCGTTCAACCGCCATGCCGTCAAACGCAGCCGTGGTAAGTCTTGGAACAGACATGGTCCCTGCTGGAGCAGGTCCTTTCTTAGAGGTAGAGGCCACGGGTCTTCCGTGAGCATCTCTTGAATTTCCGGGTACCAAGTCCTTCTTGGCCAATCCGGAGCCACGAGTATAGTCTTTACTCCTCTCCTTCTTATGATTCTCAGTACTTTTGGTATGAGAGGAAGAGGAGGGAACACATACACTGACTGGTACACCCACGGTGTTACCAGAGCGTCCACAGCTATTGCCTGAGGGTCCCTTGACCTGGCGCAATATCTGTCCAGTTTTTTGTTGAGGCGGGACGCCATCATGTCCACCTTTGGTTTTTCCCAACGGTTCACAATCATGTGGAAGACTTCTGGGTGAAGTCCCCACTCCCCCGGGTGAAGATCGTGTCTGCTGAGGAAGTCTGCTTCCCAGTTGTCCACTCCCGGAATGAACACTGCTGACAGTGCTATCACATGATTCTCCGCCCAGCGAAGAATCCTTGCCACTTCCATCATTGCCCTCCTGCTTCTTGTGCCGCCCTGTCTGTTTACGTGGGCGACTGCCGTGATGTTGTCCGACTGGATCAACACCGGCTGACCCTGAAGCAGAGGTCTTGCCTGACTTAGGGCATTGTAAATGGCCCTTAGTTCCATGATATTTATGTGAAGTGACGTTTCCATGCTTGACCACAAGCCCTGGAAATTTCTTCCCTGTGTGACTGCTCCCCAGCCTCTCAGGCTGGCATCCGTGGTCACCAGGACCCAATCCTGAATGCCGAATCTGCGGCCCTCTAGGAGATGAGCACTCTGTAACCACCACAGGAGAGACACCCTTGTCCTTGGAGACAGGGTTATCCGTTGATGCATTTGAAGATGCGATCCGGACCATTTGTCCAGCAGATCCCACTGAAAAGTTCTTGCGTGGAATCTGCCGAATGGAATCGCTTCGTAAGAAGCCACCATCTTTCCCAGGACCCTTGTGCATTGATGTACTGACACTTGGCCTGGTCTTAGGAGGTTCCTGACTAGGTCGGATAACTCCTTGGCTTTCTCCTCCGGGAGAAACACCTTTTTCTGTACTGTGTCCAGAATCATCCCTAGGAACAGCAGACGTGTCGTCGGAATCAGCTGCGATTTTGGAATATTTAGAATCCATCCGTGCTGTCGTAGTACTACTTGAGATAGTGCTACTCCGACCTCTAACTGTTCTCTGGACCTTGCCCTTATCAGGAGATCGTCCAAGTAAGGGATAATTAAGACGCCTTTTCTTCGAAGAAGAATCATCATTTCGGCCATTACCTTGGTAAAGACCCGGGGTGCCGTGGACAATCCAAACGGCAGCGTCTGAAACTGATAGTGACAGTTCTGTACCACAAACCTGAGGTACCCTTGGTGAGAAGGGCAAATTGGGACATGGAGGTAAGCATCCTTGATGTCCAGAGACACCATATAGTCCCCTTCTTCCAGGTTCGCTATCACTGCTCTGAGTGACTCCATCTTGAACTTGAACCTTTTTATGTAAGTGTTCAAGGATTTCAGATTTAAAATGGGTCTCACCGAGCCGTCCGGCTTCGGTACCACAAACAGCGTGGAATAATACCCCTTTCCCTGTTGTAGGAGGGGTACCTTGATTATCACCTGCTGGGAATACAGCTTGTGAATGGCTTCCAATACCGCCTCCCTGTCGGGGGGGAGACGTTGGTAAAGCAGACTTCAGGAACCGGCGAGGGGGAGACGTCTCGAATTCCAATTTGTACCCCTGAGATACTACCTGCAGGATCCAGGGGTCCACTTGCGAGTGAGCCCACTGCGCGCTGAAATTCTTGAGACGGGCCCCCACCGTGCCTGAGTCCGCTTGTAAGGCCCCAGCGTCATGCTGAGGACTTGGCAGAAGCGGGGGAGGGCTTCTGTTCGTGGGAAGAGGCTGTTTGCTGCAGTCTTTTTCCCCTTCCTCTGCCCCGGGGCAGATATGAGTGGCCTTTTGCCCGCTTGCCCTTATGGGGACGAAAGGACTGAGCCTGAAAAGACGGTATCTTTTTCTGCTGCGAGGTGACTTGGGGTAAAAAGGTGGATTTTCCAGCCGTTGCCGTGGCCACCAGGTCCGATAGACCGCCCCCAAATAACTCCTCCCCTTTATACGGCAATACTTCCATATGCCGTTTGGAATCCGCATCCCCTGACCACTGTCGCGTCCATAATCCTCTTCTGGCAGAAATGGACATCGCACTTACTCTTGATGCCAGAGTGCAAATATCCCTCTGTGCATCTCGCATATATAGAAATGCATCCTTTAAATGCTCTATAGTCAATAATATATTGTCCCTGTCCAGGGTATCAATATTTTCAGTCAGGGAATCCGACCAAGCCACCCCAGCACTGCACATCCAGGCTGAGGCGATTGCTGGTCGCAGTATAATACCAGTATGTGTGTATATACTTTTAAGGATATTTTCCAGCTTCCTATCAGCTGGTTCCTTGAGGGCGGCCGTATCAGGAGACGGTAACGCCACTTGTTTTGATAAGCGTGTGAGCGCCTTATCTACGCTAGGGGGTGTTTCCCAACGCGCCCTAACCTCTGGCGGGAAAGGGTATAATGCCAATAATTTTTTCGAAATTAGCAGTTTTTTATCGGGGGAAACCCACGCTTCATCACACACCTCATTTAATTCATCTGATTCAGGAAAAACTACGGGTAGTTTTTTCACCCCCCACATAATACCCTTTTTTGTGGTACTTGTAGTATCAGAAATGTTCAAAACCTCCTTCATTGCCGTGATCATGTAACGTGTGGCCCTACTGGAAAATACGTTTGTTTCCTCACCGTCGACACTGGAGTCAGTGTCCGTGTCAGTGTCTGTATCGACCTGAGGTAACGGGCGTTTTATAGCCCCTGACGGTGTTTGAGACGCCTGTACAGGTATTAACTGATTTGCCGGCTGTCTCATGTCGTCAACAGTCTTTTGTAAAGTGTCGACACTATCACGTAATTCTTTCCATAAGACCATCCAGTCAGGTGTCGACTCCCTAGGGGGTGACATCACTAACACAGGCAATTGCTCCGCCTCCACACCATTTTCCTCCTCATACATGTCGACACAGCGTACCGACACACAGCACACACACAGGGAATGCTCTGATAGAGGACAGGACCCCACTAGCCCTTTGGGGAGACAGAGGGAGAGTTTGCCAGCACACACCAGAGCGCTATATATATATATATATATACACAGGGATAACCTTATATAAGTGTTTTTCCCTAATATAGCTGCTGTATAATAAGAATTTACTTACCGATAATTCTATTTCTCGGAGTCCGTAGTGGATGCTGGGGTTCCTGAAAGGACCATGGGGAATAGCGGCTCCGCAGGAGACAGGGCACAAAAAGTAAAGCTTTCCGATCAGGTGGTGTGCACTGGCTCCTCCCCCTATGACCCTCCTCCAAGCCTCAGTTAGGTACTGTGCCCGGACGAGCGTACACAATAAGGGAGGAATTTTGAATCCCGGGTAAGACTCATACCAGCCACACCAATCACACCGTACAACTTGTGATCAAACCCAGTTAACAGTATGATAACAGAGGAGCCTCTGAAAGATGGCTTCCTAAACAATAACCCGAATTAGTTAACAATAACTATGTACAATTATTGCAGATAATCCGCACTTGGGATGGGCGCCCAGCATCCACTACGGACTCCGAGAAATAGAATTATCGGTAAGTAAATTCTTATTTTCTCTATCGTCCTAGTGGATGCTGGGGTTCCTGAAAGGACCATGGGGATTATACCAAAGCTCCCAAACGGGCGGGAGAGTGCGGATGACTCTGCAGCACCGAATGAGAGAACTCCAGGTCCTCCTTAGCCAGAGTATCAAATTTGTAAAATTTTACAAACGTGTTCTCCCCTGACCACGTAGCTGCTCGGCAAAGTTGTAATGCCGAGACCCCTCGGGCAGCCGCCCAAGATGAGCCCACCTTCCTTGTGGAGTGGGCCTTTACAGATTTAGGCTGTGGCAGGCCTGCCACAGAATGTGCAAGTTGGATTGTGCTACAGATCCAACGAGCAATCGTCTGCTTAGACGCAGGAGCACCCATCTTGTTGGGTGCATACAATATAAACAACGAGTCAGATTTTCTGACTCCAGCTGTCCTTGCAATATATATTTTTAATGCTCTGACAACGTCCAGTAACTTGGAGTCCTCCAAGTCACTTGTAGCCGCAGGCACTACAATAGGCTGGTTCAGATGAAATGCTGACACCACCTTAGGGAGAAAATGCGGACGAGTCCGCAGTTCTGCCCTGTCCGAATGGAAAATCAGATATGGGCTTTTGTAAGATAAAGCTGCCAGTTCTGACACTCTCCTGGCCGAAGCCAGGGCTAGTAACATGGTCACTTTCCATGTGAGATATTTTAAATCCACCTTTTTTAGTGGTTCAAACCAATGAGATTTTAGAAATTCCAAAACCACATTGAGATCCCACGGTGCCACTGGAGGCACCACAGGAGGCTGTATATGCAGCACTCCCTTAACAAAAGTCTGGACTTCAGGAACTGAAGCCAATTCTTTTTGAAAGAAAATCGACAGGGCCGAAATTTGAACCTTAATAGATCCCAATTTGAGACCCATAGACAATCCTGATTGCAGGAAATGTAGGAATCGACCCAGTTGAAATTCCTCCGTTGGAGCACTCCGATCCTCGCACCACGCAACATATCTTCGCCAAATGCGGTGATAGTGTTGCACGGTTACTTCCTTCCTTGCTTTAATCAAAGTAGGAATGACTTCTTCCGGCATGCCTTTTTCCTTTAGGATCCGGCGTTCAACCGCCATGCCGTCAAACGCAGCCGCGGTAAGTCTTGAAACAGACAGGGACCCTGCTGAAGCAAGTCCCTCCTTAGAGGTAGAGGCCACGGATCTTCCGTGATCATCTCTTGAAGTTCCGGGTACCAAGTCCTTCTTGGCCAATCAGGAACCACTAGTATCGTTCTTACGCCTCTTTGCCGTATAATTCTCAATACTTTTGGTATGAGAGGCAGAGGAGGAAACACATACACCGACTGGTACACCCAAGGCGTTACCAGCGCGTCCACAGCTATTGCCTGCGGATCTCTTGACCTGGCGCAATACCTGTCCAGTTTTTTGTTGAGGCGAGACGCCATCATGTCCACCATTGGTCTTTCCCAACGGGTTACCAGCATGTGGAAGACTTCCGGATGAAGTCCCCACTCTCCCGGGTGAAGGTCGTGTCTGCTGAGGAAGTCTGCTTCCCAGTTGTCCACTCCCGGGATGAACACTGCTGACAGTGCTATCACATGATTCTCTGCCCAGCGAAGAATTCTTGCAGCTTCTGCCATTGCACTCCTGCTTCTTGTGCCGCCCTGTCTGTTTACATGGGCGACTGCCGTGATGTTGTCCGACTGGATCAACACCGGTTTTCCTTGAAGCAGAGGTTCTGCCTGGCTTAGAGCATTGTAGATTGCTCTTAGTTCCAGAATGTTTATGTGAAGAGACGTTTCCAGGCTCGTCCACACTCCCTGGAAGTTTCTTCCTTGTGTGACTGCTCCCCAGCCTCTCAGGCTGGCGTCCGTGGTCACCAGGATCCAATCCTGTATGCCGAATCTGCGGCCCTCCAATAGATGAGCACTCTGCAACCACCACAGAAGAGATACCCTTGTCCTTGGAGACAGGGTTATCCGCTGGTGCATCTGAAGATGCGACCCTGACCATTTGTCCAACAGATCCCTCTGGAAAATTCGTGCATGGAATCTGCCGAATGGAATTGCTTCGTAAGAAGCCACCATTTTTCCCAGGACTCTTGTGCATTGATGTACAGACACCTTTCCTGGTTTTAGGAGGTTCCTGACAAGCTCGGATAACTCCTTGGCTTTTTCCTCCGGGAGAAAAACCTTTTTCTGAACCGTGTCCAGAATCATCCCTAGGAACAGCAGACGAGTTGTCGGCATTAACTGGGATTTTGGAATATTCAGAATCCAGCCGTGCTGTTTTAGCACTTCTTGTGTTCTCTGGACCTTGCCCTTTGACCCGAGGTGCCGTGGACAATCCGAACGGCAGCGTCTGAAACTGATAGTGACAGTTTTGTACAACGAACCTGAGGTACCCCTGGTGTGAGGGGTAAATTGGAACGTGGAGGTACGCATCCTTGATGTCCAAGGACACCATAAAGTCCCCTTCTTCCAGGTTCGCTATCACTGCTCTGAGTGACTCCATTTTGAACTTGAACTTCTTTATGTACAGGTTCAAGGACTTCAGATTTAGAATAGGTCTTACCGAGCCGTCCGGCTTCGGTACCACAAATAGAGTGGAATAATACCCCTTTCCCTGTTGTAGAAGAGGTACCTTGACTATCACCTGCTGAGAGTACAGCTTGTGAATGGCTTCCAAAACCGTCTCCCTTTCGGAGGGGGACGTTGGTAAAGCAGACTTCAGGAAACGGCGAGGCGGATCTGTCTCTAGTTCCAACCTGTACCCCTGAGATATTATCTGCAGGATCCAGGGATCTACCTGCGAGTGAGCCCACTGCGCGCTGAAATTCTTGAGACGACCGCCCACCGCCCCCGAGTCCGCTTGAGAAGCCCCAGCGTCATGCTGAGGCTTTTGTAGAAGCGGGGGAGGGCTTCTGTTCCTGGGAAGGAGCTGCCTGTTGGTGTCTCTTCCCCCTTCCTCTGCCTCTTGGCAGATCTGAATATCCCTTTGCTCTCTTGTTTTTAAAGGAACGAAAGGGCTGCGGTTGAAAAGTCGGTGTCTTTTTCTGTTGGGGAGTAGCTTGAGGTAAAAAGGTGGATTTCCCGGCTGTAGCCGTGGCCACCAAATCTGATAGACCGACTCCAAATAACTCCTCCCCTTTATACGGCAAAACTTCCATATGCCGTTTTGAGTCCGCATCGCCTGACCACTGTCGCGTCCATAAACTTCTTCTGGCCGAAATGGACATAGCACTTACCCGTGATGCCAGTGTGCAGATATCCCTCTGTGCATCACGCATATAAAGAAATGCATCCTTTATTTGCTCTAAAGACAGTAAAACATTGTCCCTATCCAGGGTATCAATATTTTCAATCAGGGACTCTGACCAAGCTACTCCAGCACTGCACATCCAGGCTGTCGCTATAGCTGGTCGTAGTATAACACCTGTATGTGTGTATATACTTTTTTGGATATTTTCCATCCTCCTATCTGCTGGATCTTTAAGTGCGGCCGTCTCAGGAGAGGGTAACGCCACTTGTTTAGATAAGCGTGTGAGCGCCTTGTCCACCCTAGGAGGTGTTTCCCAGCGCGCCCTAACCTCTGACGGGAAAGGGTATAAAGCTAATAACTTCTTTGAAATTAGCATCTTTTTATCGGGGGCAACCCACGCTTCATCACATACATCATTTAGTTCTTCTGATTCAGGAAAAACTATAGGTAGTTTTTTCACACCCCACATAATACCGTTTAGTGGTACCTGTAGTATCAGCTAAATGTAACGCCTCCTTCATTGCCAAAATCATATAACGTGTGGCCCTACTGGAAAATACGGTTGATTCGTCACCGTCGCCACTGGAATCAGTGCCTGTGTCTGGGTCTGTGTCGACCGACTGAGGCAAAGGGCGTTTTACAGCCCCTGACGGTGTTTGAGGCGCCTGGACAGGCACTAACTGATTGTCCGGCCGTCTCATGTCGTCAAACGACTGCTTTAGCGTGTTGACACTATCCCGTAATTCCATAAATAAAGGCATCCATTCTGGTGTCGACCCCCTAGGAGGTGACATCCCCATATTTGGCAATTGCTCCGCCTCCACACCAATATCGTCCTCATACATGTCGACACACACGTACCGACACACAGCAGACACACAGGGAATGCTCTTAACGAAGACAGGACCCCACTAGCCCTTTGGGGAGACAGAGGGAGAGTTTGCCAGCACACACCAAAAGCACTATATATGACAGGGATAGCCTTATAATAAGTGCTCCCTGTATAGCTGCTTTTATAATATAATTTTTGCCACTATTTTGCCCCCCCTCTCTTGTTTTACCCTGTTTCTGTAGTGCAGTGCAGGGGAGAGACCTGGGAGCCGTCCTGACCAGCGGAGCTGTGTCTGGAAAATGGCGCTGTGTGCTGAGGAGATAGGCCCCGCCCCTTTTCCGGCGGGCTCGTCTCCCGCTCTTTAGTGTATTCTGTCAGGGGTTAAATATCTCCATATAGCCCCCGGAGGCTATATGTGAGGTATTTTTTAGCCAAATAGGTTTTCATTTGCCTCCCAGGGCGCTCCCCTCCCAGCGCCCTGCACCCTCAGTGACTGCCGTGTGAAGTGTGCTGAGAGGAAAATGGCGCACAGCTGCAGTGCTGTGCGCTACCTTTAGAAGACTGAGGAGTCTTCTGCCGCCGATTCTGGACCTCTTCATGTTTCAGCATCTGCAAGGGGGCCGGCGGCGAGGCTCCGGTGACCATCCAGGCTGTACCTGTGATCGTCCCTCTGGAGCTGATGTCCAGTAGCCAAGAAGCCAATCCATCCTGCACGCAGGTGAGTTCACTTCTTCTCCCCTAAGTCCCTCGTTGCAGTGATCCTGTTGCCAGCAGGACTCACTGTAAAATAAAAAACCTAAGCTAAACTTTCTCTAAGCAGCTCTTTAGGAGAGCCACCTAGATTGCACCCTTCTCGGCCGGGCACAAAAATCTAACTGAGGCTTGGAGGAGGGTCATAGGGGGAGGAGCCAGTGCACACCACCTGATCGGAAAGCTTTACTTTTTGTGCCCTGTCTCCTGCGGAGCCGCTATTCCCCATGGTCCTTTCAGGAACCCCAGCATCCACTAGGACGATAGAGAAATATTAAAATGCCAATTTAGTGCCCCCCCTCTCTTGTTTTACCCTGTTTCTGTAGTGCAGGACTGCAGGGGAGAGTCAGGGAGCCTTCCTCCAACGGAGCTGTGAGGAAAAAATGGCGCTTGTGTGCTGAGGAGATAGGCTCCGCCCCTTTTTCGGCAGCCTTTCTCCCGCTTTTTTGTGGAAAACTGGCAGGGGTTAAATACATCCATATAGCCCAGGAGCTATATGTGATGTATTTTTAGCCATTTAAGGTATTTTCATTGCGTCCCAGGGCGCCCCCCCCCCAGCGCCCTGCACCCTCAGTGACCGGAGTGTGAAGTGTGCTGAGAGCAATGGCGCACAGCTGCGGTGCTGTGCGCTACCTTATTGAAGACAGGACGTCTTCTGCCGCAGATTTTCCGGACCTCTTGTTGCCATATAGACCATTACATAACAATATAATTTAGTAGGTACCAAAGTTAGAACAAATTATGTAAATTAAATAATATGATTTATTACCCAATGTGATTTTAACCAGTTAAGAGTGTGTGTATATATATATTATTGTAAGGTATAACTTAAATAGGTTTGAATGTATTAGTCTTATGTTTTGAGAATTTAGTAGCATGTATTTCTGTGTGTTTTACTGCAAGATTATGGGTCATTATGTAAGAGACAGGTTTTCTCTGTGTAAGCCATATAGCCAGAATACACAATACATTGAGCATTACACAAATTCATCCCTTCCATGCCATTATTCATATCTGTATTAATCAAAGGATTAACGTCTGATCTGCGCTATACCAAGTACAATTAAATCAAAGTTTACATGATATGTAGATATATGTATACTGTATACTTGATTCACACACAGCAAATAAATAATCATAACTTGGTGGATAAAGTCAATAGGTCACCTAGCTCAGGTCTCATAATATGCAAACAGTTACTGGTATGAACAGGGTACATTGGAATTCACAATCAAAGATCTTCATACCTTTAGAGAGTACATCAACCAGCTGGCCTATTGTCCAGTTATACTGCTGGCCAGAGGCAATGATAATATAGGATCAAACGCACTATAAACAGGTCACAATCATTTATGCTAACACCCTAGGGCCTAGGCGAAATAGATCGTTTACACATCCATACAAAGGTAGATCTCTGATGGATAAAGGAATACCAAACTTTATGATCCCAAAATTCTCTACATGCTCACCACCGTGGGACGGAGTTAGCAGAGAACGTTTTATTACACTTTGGAATCTGTCAAAACCTATAATTATGTACTCCATTGGAAACTGTGGGCATATACTAGTTTTGAATTGGTAGAATATAGGATATAAGGGGCAGTCTGATATATAGAGAGTTAGAAGGAGAGGAGGAAGGAACAAAGTCCAGAGGGAGTCAGGATCCTAAGACGGTAGCTATGAATTATGCCCTCACATATTCTTGCAAGTGTATAGTATGTGTATTAATTGTTTAAGTTTGTAAAACTGTTTGTGTTTTATGTATGTACCATGGTTAAGGAAGTTTAGATAAATTATAAGATTTATTATCATTGTGTTATCTTATCTTGTAATTTGTATCACCTATAATAAATGTACTAGACAAAATAGAGCTGGTATTCCAAGTCTTGAACTCATTTTCGGAATCACTAAAGTTATACATGAAATCTGCATATATTATATAAGGCTCTGCAAGTTGGGACAACTGACTTGTAGTCAAAGTATAGTACTTACATGTTCAATGAGCCAGGATTATATATCTCTGTAAAGTATATTTAGGCTTTGCCTGGAAATATTTCCTGGACAGTAGAGATATAGCTCCTTTAATCTGAGCCAATCACAGGTATGAAAATAGGAACGTCCACGCATTACATATTGTGTGATTGGACCAGTACTAAACATCACCCCTTTTGTTATGAGCCCACCTATTTGTAAGCCTATTATAATATATTTGCAGATATAAAATACATAAACCATTATATCAATATATGATATAATAAATATATGTTATATAAGATTCCATAAATCGACATTGGCGACCACGGAAGGGACTTGGAATTATTCAGTATCAATTTTGACTAAATACAATATTTAGGGGCAGCGCAAGGGCTATAAGCCCGCTGGGCAAAATACAAGATCACAGTGGAATAAGTTGCAAATGACTAGAGAATTTTATTTTCTAAAAAAGGCCTAAAGTAAGAAATTAAAAAACACGGGTGTTAGAGTTTAACTTATCAGGCTAGCGAACAGATAAGGGAGGATACCACGTGCAAAATATAGGAAATATTGTTCCCAAAGACTAAAATTTGTAATTCTCAGTGATAGAATACATATAACGAAAGGGAATAAATCTGTAAAATGGCTACAATGTCAAATATAGACAGCTTGGTAGTGAAATACATCACAAAGCAAAAGTGTACAGACTTTGCTTGTGATGCCAAATTAAAAGAAAACCCATGGAACTATGTCCAGGGTTTGTTTGATGATGAAATTAAATCATCAAAGAAAAGGAAACAGAAAGGAATAGCCATTGCAGGCTTGTATGCAGCCTGTTTGGCTATGGATGCTAAATTAAGCAGTTTAGCTAAAACCCTACAAAAATGTAGAGAAGAATCTAATTTAAAAGAAACAGAAAGCAAAGAAAAAATAGATCAGCTAAATATCCAAATTAAAACTTTAACAACACTTAATGACATGGGTAAAATCTCCCAGGATGAAGTGTTACAGAAACATAAAAATGCTCAGAGGGAATCCACAGAATGTAGGAGAGCTCTAACAGAGGTTACAACAGAGAGAGATGAGATAATAAGTGCATATAAAGTTATGCAGGGACAGCTCACAGAATGTATGAAAGGGAAAGCAATTGACCATACCCCTTGTGTGGACAGGGAGAT
Organism: Pseudophryne corroboree; assembly: GCF_028390025.1. NCBI lineage: Eukaryota > Metazoa > Chordata > Amphibia > Anura > Myobatrachidae > Pseudophryne > Pseudophryne corroboree. The sequence goes on along the minus strand of NC_086449.1, from coordinate 482,321,246 downwards.
GCAGCTTATGCAAGAGATATCTGTTCTGAAAGGACATATTGCTGCAAACATTAGGATAGGAACTGCAGCCACTGCCCCATATCCTATCTATGCATATGAAAGAGAACAATGGGACACAAATCATGAGGACAGAGAGGACTGCTGGGGAGAGGGGAATTCTACTGAATCTACCCTCAGGGTACCCATAGCAATGGGAGAGTTTGCAGAATCAGCAGCGAATAGGGAGTGCTCTATATTAATAGGCACAGATAGTAGTGATGAAGAAGTACAGACAGAAATTGAGGCACACAGGGCTCATAAACAGCCAGCATTCCTCACTGAGAGTAGGAACACCCTATTGGGATTCAATAGTGAAGGAGAGGCCATTCACTCAAGGGCCCCTAGTGCCAATCATCCCCCACAACCCATAAAAACACTTATGGGAGTGGCAGATATGATTGGAAAAATGAGTTCAGGAGAACACATCACCTCCCATGCAGCTAATGTTCAGCAGAGGTGTGAACTTCTAGGAATTAGAAATCTCACTGATCAGGTTAAGGTACTGCAATTAACAATTCCATTAGCTGCTTGGAGCGCTTTGCCAGATCTGATTAAAGAAGGTAAAGGTACATATGAAGAAACTGTAGAGGAGCTACAAAAGATAATTAACCCTTCAGTAGCAGGCACAATGGTTGCATATGAAATCAAACAGCAAAGTGAGGAGAACCCATTAATATATGCAAATAGATTGTGGGCAGCATATAGTGCAGGAAACAGCAAAAATGACAACAGTCAGAAAAACAGCAAAGATTTCAAAAACTTGTTGGTGCATAACTCGCACCCCACAATTAAAGCTAAGTGTGAACACTTGATAGATACCGTAAAGCATAGCTATGATAAAATAATGGGATTAATGCAGCGGTCCTTTCAAGCAGTACAGGCCAGTAAGCAACGTAAGATGGCAGAAAGGAATGAGAAATGTGTTATAAAGAGGGTTGCAGCATTAGAGTCAGAAGGTAAACCAATGGTGGTTGAAGGGCCCCACATTCCAGGGGAGGTAAACACACCATTTAACCCACGATGGAACACAGGGTCACAAAGGAGAGGGGGAATGTTTAAAGAGAGATCCATTTTTAGAGGTGGAGGTAGAGGATACCAAGGACATTCAAATGATGGAGCTTGGAATAGACACATGGGTTACTCACAACATTTTGGGAACAGAGGAAAGGACACAGAGTTTAAACACCAGGGTCCCACTTACACAGAGCTAAGACACCAGCTACAGGCCATAAAAGAGAAGTATGAGAATTTAGAAAAAGCAAACAAAGTGCAGCAAGCTGACACACAAAAGGAGAAAAATTGACAGTCAGTGGCCCCAAGGATAGTTGCACCAATCACTTTAGATAGGTGCGGGCGCCCTCAAGTCTCGGTTCTGGTCAGGGGCCACCAGCACACAATGTTACTAGACACCGGTGCCGCCATATCAATCCTACATGATGATCAGCCACATCACTCTCCTCTGTCAGCAGGAAAAACAATACATCTCCAAAGCTTTGCAGGGAATAAGGTAGATACAGTGCTGTCAAACCCTCTCCAAATACAAATAGGAGATGTATCTGCAATTCACACATTTGCATTAGCCTCACTGCCAAGTGAAACTAATTTATTAGGGTCTGACTTTATGATCCCTAATGGGTGTATATTGGATCTGACTAACCTTTTACTTCTGCAGAGTTCTCCTAATGTAACACCTGAGGTTGTAATTATACCAGATTCCCATGTAATTGCTGCTGTAAAACCCAATAATGCGAAATATGATGTGCTTAAGGCTAATGTTGATCATCCTGACAAAGATTTGGTATTACCATTACTTGAACAGTTTCAGGATGCTTTTGCTAAACACAAACATGACTGTGGGAAGGTAAACAAGGTGATTGAAGTCAGTGGTCTTGACCCTCCCCCACAGAAGCAGTACAATTTCCCACAGGAGGCCATAAGCTTCATTCAAGAAACAATTGACTCTCTGTTAGAGCAGCGTGTAATCAGACCATGTGTATCCACTAACAATGCGCCAATATGGCCAGTACGGAAACCGGATGGTTCCTGGCGGCTCACAATTGACTACCGCAAACTTAATGGCCTTACGCTTAGCTGCGCACCCACTGTTGCGTCAATGCCAGACATTCTAAAAATGTTAAGCCCAGAGCATAAATGGTTCACAGTTTTAGATATTTCAAATGGGTTTTGGTCTCTGCCTCTATCTGAAGAGTGTCAATACAAATTTGCCTTCACATTTCTGGGAAAGCAATACACGTTTACATGTCTTCCACAGGGCTTCCATAATTCTCCATCATTTTTCCATACTACGATGAGAGAAATTTTAACTGATTTTTCTTCCCACAAGAATTTATTGCAGTATGTAGATGATCTCTTACTAGCAACAGAGACAAAGGAAGAGCATCTTCAGCTACTGGGAGAACTCCTTGGCATCCTCAAAGACGCAGGTTTGAAGTGTAACCCATCTAAAGCTCAGATTTTACGGGAATCTGTTTCCTTCCTGGGGATCAGTGTTACGGCTGATGGGAGAACAATATCGGCAGATAAGGTAAAAACCATCCTTCGTTTACCCCTTCCTGTCAGCATACCTACACTGAGATCCTTCCTGGGGTTGGTAAATTACTCTAGGTCCTTCATTTCTGATTTTTCACAAATATCTGCACCTCTCTATTCTCTCCTCAAAAAGGATATAAAATGGGAATGGACCCCCAGTCACACAAAGGCAGTAGAAACATTAAAAGAAGCACTAGCTAGTGCCCCTGCCCTTGCAAATCCAGACCCACAGTTACCCTTTCACTTAGAGACAGCAGCAACAGAAACAGCCATGTCTGCAGTCCTGTCACAGGAAATACATGCACAGCAAAGGCCCATAGCTTATGCATCAAAGTTACTGACACCAGTGGAATTAAAATACTCTGTGTGTGAAAAACACCTTCTTGCCACATTTTGGGCAGTAAAACAGTTCACATACATGATAGGCCTGAACCCTATCATCTTACATTCCACGCACACACCAACAAGGTTCCTCCTCACAGACAGAATCAAAGATGGGAATGTCTCTAATGCCAGGTTAGCACATTGGGCCCTTTTGTTGCAGGATCGAGATATAACAGTGAAGGCAACTAACAGTCCATCCACCTGTGCATATGGACTAATATACCAGGGACTGACACACACATGTGACTTACTCCCAGCTGACCATTCAAAACATTTGTTTAGAGCAATGCCACAGGAGGCTACAGCCCCTGAACAAACCACCCAGATCTTTACAGATGGTTCATGTTTTTATGTACATGGGTCACCCCATGCAGGTTTTGGTCTGTACATAATGCATCCCCAAACCACACCACAATCTGTTTTTCGATCTTGTGATGTAAAGTCTGCACAGTACGCTGAGCTGGCAGCAGTAGCACATGCCCTTGAATTATTCCAAGACCACAAACATGAAATCGCATTGTACTCGGACTCAGCATGGGTGTGTAATGCCCTTACTGAATTTTTGCCCTTTTGGCAAACTCATCAGTATACCTCATCTGATGGAAGCCCTCTTAAATATGCAGACCTTCTCCAGTACATAGTTTCCCTGGCACAGAGTCTAACACATGTCCCCTGGGTCTGTAAAGTCAAAGGGCATTCACCTGCATCACCACACCATGAACAGAATGAAATGTCTGACCTTTTAGCCAAACAAGGGGCACAAGAGGGGGAGCTGTGGCAGATACCGAAAGCAAGCCCAGAGCCAAAAGTGTGCCCTCTTGTATGTGCAGTGGCAAAAAGGCCAGAGATGATAAATGCACCAGACATTTCAGAGATCCAAATGCAGGACCCTGAAATTAAAGAAATCATACAAAAGTTGAGGAATGAGGAGTTGGACTTAACAGAGGGAAATACATTGGCAAAACACACACCAAATCTAACACTAACAGAGGACAAGGAAATGCTTATCCACAATGGGGAAGATACAACATGGGTAGTCCCAAAAGAGTACAGGAATGAAATGATATATCTTGTACACGACCTCCCCACAGGTGGACACCAGGGTGTAGAAAAGACACAGCAGAGACTAAAAACAATAGGTTGGTGGCCAGATATGGTAAAAGATGTACAGCAATACTGTGACAACTGTGTGGTATGTGCCCAAGTTAACCCAGCACCTAGAAAGATAAATGCTCCACTGAGAATCCAGAGAAGGGAAGGTCCCTGGAATGCCTTACAAATTGATTACATGGGCCCTCTGCCTGCCACAGCTAAAAATAACAAATACGTGTTGGTTGTGACTGACCTATTTTCAAAATGGGTAGAAATTTTTCCCTCTAAAAGTAACACAGCTCTGAGCACAGCAAAAATTCTGGTTGATCAGATATTCACACGGTGGGGCCTTCCAACATCGGTTGAATCAGACCAAGGTTCACATTTCACAGGTAATGTGATGCAAACATGCCTGGAAATGCTGGGAATAAAACAAAGCTTCCATGTCCCTTTTCATCCTGAATCTTCTGGACAGGTGGAACGTGCCAACAGACAGATCAAAACTATGTTGAGAAAGTTTGTTGGCATAAATGGTAAGAACTGGGATAATTTGTTACCCCTAGTGGCAATGGCAATAAGGGCCACACCTTCATCAGCGACCCGATTGACCCCCTTTGAATTAATGACAGGCAGGCAAATGAGATTGCCAGAGCACCTTTGGATAGATCTACACACCCCTACTATTGATAGACTATCAATGGATCAGTACCTTACAAAACTGCAAAAAGCACTCACAGAGGTTCATCTGTTTGCAGCACAGCAGTTAGGGAAAGCACAGAGAAAAGCAAAGGCTTATTTTGACAAAGGTGTAAGAGAAAATTGTTGGGAAGTTGGAGAAAGGGTCATGTTTCTAGAACTCCGACCCACAGACCATGGTCTGGGCAAGAAATGGAGAGGACCATTTTCAATAGTGGACAGACTGAGTCCCTCAGTATACAAATTAAGAATCAACGATGCAAAGAAAGTGCAGGACAAATGGGTACATGCCAATCAGATTAAACTGTACAAAGGAGAAGGGTCAACTGAGTAGCGCATCTCTCTTTCTTTCTTATAATTTTATTTTGTTTTGTTTTGGTTTTACAGAAAAATGAGAATCCCGACTTTGGTCCTGTCCTTCGTGGTGAGCCTCCAGATCCAGTGTACCAGTGAGGTCAACATTTCAATTAGAGTGGAAGCCAATCCGATTCACTGTAAAGAGGGAGAATCCATCCTCCTTCCAGTGTCAGTACAAGGCACAACAGGGAAACAGGTATCCTGGTGGGGCCCAGCAGACAAAGAAATTAAAGCCTGGGATAATGGAAACGCAGGAAACTCACCACATTACATGGGTAGAATACATGTTTTTCCAAATGGATCACTATTGCTTAGCCATGCAAACCCTACAGACACAGGAACCTGGATATATGGTTTTATCATCCCCATTCCCATGTATGGGAATCCACCCACAGTAAAGAGGACTTATGTTCCTGGGAGCATCACACTGAATGTGTCCCAGAAAAGAGACCCTACTCCCCCAAGTACCACAACAAAGGCTAAATCACTGCCATCTACTAAAACAGCTGAGTGCCCACCAACAAGTGAAGGACCCACAAGTGGCCTTACTGCCACCTCCATTCCTGGTTCCTTGATAAACAATGTACAATATATACATGTACCAGTAGTCCTAAATCTATCAAAATGGAATATGGCAGAATTTGGTTATTGTGTAAATAGTAATGTTTCTTTATTCTATGCTTCATTACTAGTAGATATTGTTGCTTCTCACCAGAGCAGAACTCAAGACCCATACACAGGACAGGCAACCCCTAACCAAAAAGGTATTTTTAGATCCAGGAAATTACAAAGCTTAGATGGGATCATTGGATCCATCCCTGGACTGTTTGGTTCCGGGATGTCAATTTGGAATAGGGCGGATTTGGAAGTCATCCGCAGACACATAGGCAATTTTGAGCAGAAAGAGGGGCAATATGTTTTGAAGCCTGTCCTGCAGGGCATTGAGGGTCTGGCCAGTGAAGAAAAATTTACTGTTTATAACATGCATGATATAGCAAGATTGTTTTCAGAGACCCAAGCCAAGATAAACGAAATCATTGAACTGAACAATAGAGAAGCCAGACAAAATCAGGTGGGGAAAGAAATAATATGCACTGCATATGGTAATTATGTCCTCAACGCAATCACACATGTAATTAGAGACCTACAATCTGGTAGAATACCTGACATTTTAAGAGATAATGACCTGACCAATTGGTATTGCTCACAATCTGACATTGGGCATGGGGAAAATACCCCAAGAGATGGTTGCAGACCTCTGCCCATCTCCACAATTAGGAATTTAGGCACTGTGACCCCCCACCCAAATAGAGGTTCACCCCGTTGTTACAACAAGCAGCAACCTTGTGCAGTCAGCGATATCCTATATGTCTCCTTTACCATTTCTCTACCTGTGTTCGACCCAAGCAAGTCTTTATTTGACAAACTGTCTACAGTTCACTCCATTGGATATTTGGAAAAGGACATTTACAAAGAGCGGCTGGACCTACCAGAACTACTGGTCCGAGTCGACGACATCTGGAAAGTTCCACATACTGCTTGCTGTGCAGTCAAGGGAAACCAATACTTGTGTCGCTGCAATGTTTTCGAAATTGAGACGCCAATCTGCGGCCTAGAATCAAGTAAACCAAGTACCCTAATCACAGATATAAATGAACTTGCCACCATTCCCAGCAAAGATATGGATATGGGAGGACCTGAACACAGTGCAAAGCCAAATACATCAACCAGCTATACAGCCAGAGACATTGCTTGTCCAGTGCAGCTAACAAAATGGAGAACTCCAGCGGTGAAGGTTACATACAACATGAATGGACAGTACTGCATAGTCACAAATCACGGAGAGTTCTTGTATGGGGAAAAGTCATGTCCAGTGCCAAACCCAAATTTCTGCTTTAGCCCACATGAGTATACCACCATTGGTCAGACGGTTATCACCCCAATCCCCGTTTATGAAGAGGACATAAATATAGATAGTGAACCAGAAATCTCAAACCTTGGAGAATATATACCTGTGTTCAACATACACATAGATAGTTTAACCTTAGATTTACAGAAACTCCTGGATAGGAAAGACACACACATAGTTCAAATTAATAACATGGTTGAGAAGGCAGATGCCACACTAAATAAATTACTGCATGATGGAGATTTTGAAATAACCATGACAAACACCTGGCTGGAGATTGGTTTAAAGGGCTTGCTGATCGGTCAAACAATCTTGCTAATCATTTTAATTTCACTGATATTGTGGCTTAAGCGCCTTATAAGGCAGGAACGCAGTAAGCTAGAAAAACTGGTAGATGCAAGATATAAGCAATTATTATGTTAATGTATGTGTGGCCATCATCATCAATTCTCACGGCCACAAGGGGGCGACTGTTGCCATATAGACCATTACATAACAATATAATTTAGTAGGTACCAAAGTTAGAACAAATTATGTAAATTAAATAATATGATTTATTACCCAATGTGATTTTAACCAGTTAAGAGTGTGTGTATATATATATTATTGTAAGGTATAACTTAAATAGGTTTGAATGTATTAGTCTTATGTTTTGAGAATTTAGTAGCATGTATTTCTGTGTGTTTTACTGCAAGATTATGGGTCATTATGTAAGAGACAGGTTTTCTCTGTGTAAGCCATATAGCCAGAATACACAATACATTGAGCATTACACAAATTCATCCCTTCCATGCCATTATTCATATCTGTATTAATCAAAGGATTAACGTCTGATCTGCGCTATACCAAGTACAATTAAATCAAAGTTTACATGATATGTAGATATATGTATACTGTATACTTGATTCACACACAGCAAATAAATAATCATAACTTGGTGGATAAAGTCAATAGGTCACCTAGCTCAGGTCTCATAATATGCAAACAGTTACTGGTATGAACAGGGTACATTGGAATTCACAATCAAAGATCTTCATACCTTTAGAGAGTACATCAACCAGCTGGCCTATTGTCCAGTTATACTGCTGGCCAGAGGCAATGATAATATAGGATCAAACGCACTATAAACAGGTCACAATCATTTATGCTAACACCCTAGGGCCTAGGCGAAATAGATCGTTTACACATCCATACAAAGGTAGATCTCTGATGGATAAAGGAATACCAAACTTTATGATCCCAAAATTCTCTACATGCTCACCACCGTGGGACGGAGTTAGCAGAGAACGTTTTATTACACTTTGGAATCTGTCAAAACCTATAATTATGTACTCCATTGGAAACTGTGGGCATATACTAGTTTTGAATTGGTAGAATATAGGATATAAGGGGCAGTCTGATATATAGAGAGTTAGAAGGAGAGGAGGAAGGAACAAAGTCCAGAGGGAGTCAGGATCCTAAGACGGTAGCTATGAATTATGCCCTCACATATTCTTGCAAGTGTATAGTATGTGTATTAATTGTTTAAGTTTGTAAAACTGTTTGTGTTTTATGTATGTACCATGGTTAAGGAAGTTTAGATAAATTATAAGATTTATTATCATTGTGTTATCTTATCTTGTAATTTGTATCACCTATAATAAATGTACTAGACAAAATAGAGCTGGTATTCCAAGTCTTGAACTCATTTTCGGAATCACTAAAGTTATACATGAAATCTGCATATATTATATAAGGCTCTGCAAGTTGGGACAACTGACTTGTAGTCAAAGTATAGTACTTACATGTTCAATGAGCCAGGATTATATATCTCTGTAAAGTATATTTAGGCTTTGCCTGGAAATATTTCCTGGACAGTAGAGATATAGCTCCTTTAATCTGAGCCAATCACAGGTATGAAAATAGGAACGTCCACGCATTACATATTGTGTGATTGGACCAGTACTAAACATCACCCCTTTTGTTATGAGCCCACCTATTTGTAAGCCTATTATAATATATTTGCAGATATAAAATACATAAACCATTATATCAATATATGATATAATAAATATATGTTATATAAGATTCCATAAATCAACACTCTTCACTCTTCTGGCTCTGTAAGGGGGCCGGCGGCGCGGCTCCGGGACCCATCCATGGCTGGGCCTGTGATCGTCCCTCTGGAGCTAATGTCCAGTAGCCTAAGAAGCCCAATCCACTCTGCACGCAGGTGAGTTCGCTTCTTCTCCCCTTAGTCCCTCGATGCAGTGAGCCTGTTGCCAGCAGGTCTCACTGAAAATAAAAAAACCTATTTAAACTTTTACTCTAAGCAGCTCAGGAGAGCCACCTAGATTGCACCCTTCTCGTTCGGGCACAAAATCTTAACTGAGGCTTGGAGGAGGGTCATAGGGGGAGGAGCCAGTGCACACCAGCTAGTCCTAAAGCTTTTACTTTGTGCCCAGTCTCCTGCGGAGCCGCTATTCCCCATGGTCCTTTCGGAGTCCCCAGCATCCACTAGGACGTTAGAGAAATATATAATATTTGTTACTATCTCAGTAGGGAACCCACAAATTTTGGGATTTTGGATAAGGGATACTCAACACGTGTGTGTGTGTGTGTGTGTGTGTGTGTGTGTGTGTGTGTGTGTGTGTGTGTATGTATGTATGTATATATATATATATATATATATATATATATATATATATATACACATATACATACATACACACACATATACACACATACATCTATCTATAACTATCTATCTATAATCAAAGCGTGGAACCTATTCGCTCTATATAGCCGTACTACAGTACTCTCACAGGTTGTTAAGCACTTTACAATATTCTGTGTTAAATCACTTCAACATTCTCCTCATTTATGAATTACTCGTTGCGACACAGTAACTTACCGGTTTTTAAATTGATACTATTATGAAATTTCCTACGATATTCGTTATATTAATTATAAAATGTGTAGCTCTTTCTATTGTGCATCTGACTTCTACCACGCATTATTTTCTAACAAGCGAGAATCTGAATTTATATCTAAAATAACTATTAAGTCCCCCGAGTAAGGTAGTTGTGCTACGGGGAGTATTCAAGCTAAGGCCGAGTTTCCCAAAGTCTGCCATTACAGTGCAGGGTTTAAGGCTATCCATGCTTGAATACTAATTAAGTCACCTGTGCCTCAAGCATGGATATCCTTAAAACCTGGACTGTAATGGTGAAATTTTGGAAACCTTGAGCTCTGACACACTTTAGTGGAAAATTTTGCCTTTTCTTCACGTGTTTACTGTAGGTGTGCTTGACAAAACTTAGGTTATAAATGGAGATTTATAAAAGTATCCAAAATGACTGAAAAAGTTCATGAAAGTTGAAAATGTAAAAAAAACCCCAGTGTATTATTTAAACATATTTTACTGTACAATGTGATGCAACCATGTACAAGTTACATACTGTATTGTATCATCTATTGGTTAATGTGACTGGATTAAGTCTAACATATTTATACTAATTCCTAAAGACAGGAATCATATTATGCCATCAATCTCACTCTAAAACAACTCAAAACAACTGTAAAATACGCCAATATTTTTAAGTAGTCAATTCAAGCAGGATATTACAAAATATATTGAAGTCCTACATAAAACCAGTAAAATGTTGTAAGTTATTAAAGACAAAATGTAAATTAAGTCACAATAGTGAAGGCAGATTACCTCGACCGCAGGCACAATGTCAATACCAACAGCCAGAAAGTCTTCATACTTCATAAATGGATTATAGCAGCTCCCAACATCAAGCAATCTGAGCTTACCAGGATGATGAAATCTAATGGGAAAAGAATAAATAAATGATAAGATGATGCATCTCTTTACAATGGAGAGGTAAATATTGGTTTATTCTAATTGGGCAGAAAATTCACATTTGTAACATGTAGTCAAGATTAGGGGTCACATTTGCAGGTAGCTTTTATTGGGCAACACTTTATCTTTCTATTCCTGAAATTTTTGGTTAAAACTTCCCAAATAGCACTGCAGACACAATGCGGATCACAATATTCAGTACTGTGTCAAATATTCCCATAGATTGGCAATACCATACCACAACAATTCTCACTATTCTTTCTCGGTCTCTTTCTCCATGCTAATTATCCTCTTGTAGGTGGTATCAAATGCGTGCTTTGAATACTGGTGCTTTTGCAGCTAGACAAGTGAAGCGTTCACAGAACTCAACTGCTCCTGTGCTAACTGAGTAACATGAATAGGGACCATTCATCTTCTATCACAAGGCATCAATTAAGCTCTAATGAAGTTGCATACAGCGGTGTCAATACAGCACACAGATGGAGATGCCTGATGTAAGTAAGCTGTCATGTCCTGTACAACTCTTCTATTGTTGGGTACAGACACTTAGGGGTGTATTCAATAACTATCGGAAGCCGCTGTCTTGTCGGAAAGACGTCAGCTTCCAACAGATTTCGGTCGGAAGGGGTTCCGACCTATTCAAAAAGAGCATTTTTTTCCCAACTTGTCGGAAAAATCGTGGTTCGGCGGAATAGGCGTCGATTCGTGTGCTTCTGTCGGAAACGGGGACAAATCAGACAGGTTTTGGCCCCCTTTCTGACAACCTTAATCCAACTTTTTTTAAAAAGTCGGATTGAGCAGGGCGTCCCCTCGGTCAGGCTCCTCACTCCCGGAAGCGCCTCCCCCCGCCACCCTCACTGCCGCAGACTTTTCCCTCCGCAGGTCGCTGCTGGCAGCTCCCCCCGCACCGTCCAGCTCTCCCCGCCGCCGCTGTCAGCGCAACTGGCAGCCGCTAACAGCAGCAGGACAGGACTCAGAGTACGCCCAAATCCGACAGTCGGATTACAGTCGAATAGCCCTTGTCGGATCCATTCCGACAAATGCATGTCGGAATGGATGCAACACTTATTGAATACACCCCTTAGATCAGGCATGTCCAAACTGCGGCCCTCTAGCTGTTGTGAAACTACATATCCCAGAATGCCCTGACACAGTTTTGCTGTCAGAGTAACGGCTACACAGACATCTCTCCTCGTTAACTGGGCCACACACTGATACATAAGTGACCCAACTCAAAATAATCCCTCAAGTGACCTATGATTCAAAATTACTGCCCTGAGAATTTATACATGGGCACATAAATGATAAAGATGATGGTCACATTATCAAATTTTTGATACATTTTGATTTAATCTTACATTTATGAGAAGGGAATTATCACACAGACTGACTTAAACATATTTAATTGTTTTGACTGAGGTCATCTAGATAAGACCATATTCTTTCAACATATTTTTGCAATAAGATCACATATTTATCAGTTTATTCATATGGATGTTGTATAAATAATTTTTAAGGCATACCTAATAAAATTTGCAATTTTAAGATTATTATTATTTCTTCATTAGTACATATTAATTTTTCTTGTTACCTCAGATAAGAGTGCTTCCTACCAGGGTTATCTTGTCTTCCTTGTAGTCATTTTTATGATTTGTGTCTCCATACCCTTGGGAGCACCACTGACCGTCATAATTTATTGTTACCATTATACCATTGGGTTATAGGTATACAACTGATCAATAAAAGGGAAAAATATCCCAAGAGTATCAGTTTTTCTGAGGTAATTACAATTTGTTCAATTATTAATCCTGTGCGGCCTTCCCCAGCCCCTTTCCCTTCTTTTTTTGTAATGCTAAAGCTGTGTCAGGGCATGCTGGGATGTGTAGTTTCTCAACAACTGGAGGGCCGCAGTTTGGACATGCCTGCCTTAGATGCAATGTGATGCGACTAGGATGCACCAGGAGACTGCAGATTCATTTATATGAGGCACTTGCATATCTGTATGCAACAGAGTCTGTATATGAAGCACAACAGAACTTGGTGGGTTAAAAAGCTGCAGCATCGTAGCACTTTGTATACAGATCCAGAGACTTAGTCGCACACAGAAATAAAAGTGTTGAATATCAAATTAATCAGTACAGATTCCTGATTTGTCTTAGTAGCATCATGTTGTGACTAAGACGCATTTTCAGCAAAATATGACACCTGGCACTAGCACAGTCTCACGGGACCTAGCACTCAGAGATGGGCTGTTTGGCATGACTGCAACAAAAATGTATGAGGACACATCAGTATCTTACTTCTGCTTTCATATCCATATTATATGAGCTAAATCAGGTAATGTGAAACATACTACAGGTATAATAACTTCAAACCAAATACTCTGTCATCTCTGAATTCAGGCTGTGTCTAAATTTTACACACAATTTTATGAACAGATTTGTGGTACAAAATCTGCAGCTACTTTTGCAAAAATGTGCGAGGTTTCAAGTAAGGCTCACAGAATATGCCTGAGAAGATTGCAAATATAGCAGGAGCTTTATCCAAGTCCAAAACTCCCAACTGTTCCATTTTAAGCGGGACTGTCCTGATGACCCGATTATCAAGACATCGGTCACACTTTTGAAAGCTAGGAAACTCTCCTAAGTGATGCTCCATTAAAAACATGCAGTTTACCATGCTATTGCTATATTTGATAATGTATTTTTGAAAAGCTGAAAAACTATAGCTTCTACAGGATTTCGGTACTGGGGCTTTTAAGAAGAGCCTAAAGCAGGACATACCAGCTACAGTTCTTGCAATAGGCTAAATAATGCTGCAGACAGTGATGCCCATTATTCTACCCTATTCAACAAGCATCGAAAAGCTTAACATTTTGGAGCCGGGCCCCATTAGCGAAGACCACCTATAAGCTAAATTATAGAATTTTTGCAGAGCAATCCTTACGGTCCCTCTCGGCAAAATATGCTTGGGCACGCATAAGTATACTACAAAAAGGTTTCGCCAGCAGCGTTAGGCTGCCTGTGAAACAGAGAAAAGCACACAGTTTGAGAGACGCACTGTTTAGGAGTGGGGTTTTCACTGGATTGACATTTTAGTGAGAAAAAAATTATTCAACAAAAGTAATTTCTTAGTCTAACACAGTGGTTCCCAAACTTTTTTGAGTTACGGCGCCCTAGAGTATCAGAATTTTTTTCACGGCACCCCTGGGACAAACATTTCTTATTGAGAAATTTAGAAAGAAATATTACATTAAGTGGATTGTGTTTATATATCATCCTTGGGCTCAATTGTGTGGTGAGGGTCGAGATTTGCTTCTGTTTGTCCCCATATTTTATGACTGGCAGCCACCAGCACTAGTTTTGCCTATTATATTGACCATAAATAATTTGAATTGGTCCTGGACCACCAATTCAAGGCACCCCTGCAAGTGTCCCGAGGCACCCCAGGGAGCCACGGCACACAGTTTGGGAACCACTGGTCTAACACATTATATTGACTTCAAGTGTATGAGAAAAAGACACTTTTCATCATAGAAGACTGCATGACACTACCGTATTTTCTATACAAAATGCACGTTATTTTCCCTTCAAAATAGACTGCATACCCTAAAAATACGCTTTCAATAGATCTCAATTTTGAAGACATTGCAGAATTTGCTGTCAATCAAGCTGAAATGGGTGCCATAATATTAAAACATGAATGGACACACACACACACACACACACACACACACACACACACACACGTCAGAGAGATCCAGAACAGGAGCTACCTATGACAAAATGGTCTCTACACGTCACATAGAGACCTCTAGAGGATATAGCCACTCTCAGGATTTATGTTAATAAGAGCCTAGTGTAAGCACAGAATAGATAGATATTTTCTGAGGAGAAATGTGGTTGATGTGACTGACATCAGTCAGACCTTGGGGTGTGGAGTGCTGTCTCCTCCAAGGAACACTGTGTGGGTAAGATCTGACCTAGCGGTTTTGGTTATTAATCTGAAAAATGAGATTTATGGTAAGAACTTACCGTTGTTAAATCTCTTTCTGCGAGGTACACTGGGCTCCACAGGGAATGACATTGGGGTGTAGAGTAGTATCTTGATCCGAGGCATCAACAGGCTCAAAGCTTTGACCTTCTTCCCAGAATGCCTAGCGCCGCCTCCTCTATAACCCCGCCTCCGTGCACAGGAACTCAGTTTTTAGTTAACCAGCTCAATGCAGTAGCAGGAAAAGAGACGACAACGGTTAGTAGCCACATACACCACACTCTCACGACAGGAGAAAGTGTCAGCGGCTAAAGCCATACCAACCCAAAGAAGCTAAGTGCGTCAGGGTGGGCGCCCTGTGGAGCCCAGTGTACCTCACAGAAAGATTTAACAACGGTAAGTTCTTACCATAAATCTTGTTTTCTGCTGCGGGGTACACTGGGCTCCACAGGGAATGACATTGGTGATGTCCTAAAGCAGTTCCTCATGGGAGGGGACGCACTGTAGCGTGCACAAGAACCCGGCGTCCAAAGGAAGCATCCTGGGAGGCGGAAGTATCGAAGGCATAGAACCTTATGAATGTGTTCACTGAGGACCACGTAACCGCCTTGCACAATTGTTCAAGGGTCGCACCACGGCGGGCCGCCCAAGAAGGTCCAACCGACCGAATAGAATTGGCCGAATAGAATGGTAGCAGGACAATCACCATTCTAATCCATCTGTCCAGGGTCTGCTTGTGAGGCCAGCCACGTTTGTGAAAACAGTACTTAGAGAGAATCAGACTTCCGAAGGGATGCAGTTCTCTTCACATAGATACGAAGAGCCCGTACCACATCCAAAGACCGCTCTTTGGAAGACAACTCAGGAGAGGCAAAGGCCGGAACCACAATCTCCTGATTAAGGTAGAAAGAAGACTCCATCTTAGGTAAATACCTGGGGTGTGTTCTAAGAACCGCCCGATCACGGTGAAAAATTAGATAAGGGGACCTACACGACAAGGCACCCAAATCCGACACCCGCCTAGCAGAGGCAATAGCCAGCAGAAACAATACCTTAAGGGAAAGCCACTTAAAGTCTGCAGATTCAATAGGCTCAAACAGAGACTCTTGTAAAGCCTCCAGACCACGGACAAATCCCAAGGAGCCACAGGCGGGACGTAAGGAGGTTGAATCCGTAACACACCCTGAGTGAATGTATGAACATCAGGCAGAGTGGCAATTTTTCTCTGAAATCAAACCGACAAGGCAGAAATATGAACCTTGATGGAGGCCAGACGAAGGCCTAAGTCCAGGCCCTGTTGCAGAAAACCCAAAAGTTTGGCCGTACTAAACTTGTAAATGTCATGATTATTAGATGCGCACTAAGCAAAGTAAGCATTCCAGACCCTATTACCGCCTCAGAAAAACCATTGGCCCTTAGTACGGAAGATTCAAGAGCCACGCCGTCAAAGCCAGACGGGCCAAATCCTGGTAAACACAAGGGCCCTGAACAAGGAAGTCTGGTTGTTGTGGAAGCAGAAGAGGACGCTCCAGCGAGAGACCCTGGAGGTCTGAGAACCAATGCCGTCTGGGCCATGCTGGAGCGATCAGAAGTAGGATTCCTTCTTCTTGGTTGAACTTCCTTATTACTCTGGACAGGAGTGACACCAGAGGGAACATGTACGGCAGCCGAAAGTTACATGGAATTGCCAGAGCGTCCACGAATGCTGCTTGAGGATCCCTTGACCTTGCTCCGAAGACCAGAACCTTGTGATTGTGTCGAGACGCCATCAGGTCCACATCTGGGAGGCCCCACTTGTCCACTAGGAGTTGAAATACTTCTGGATGGAGGCTCCACTCTCCAGCGTGTACGTCCCGACGACTGGGTAAATCTGCATTCCAGTTTAGGACTCACGGGATGAACACTGCCGATATGGCTGGCAGATGGCGTTCTGCCCACTGAAGAATTCTGGATAGTTCCCTCATTGCCATGTGGCTTCGAGTGCCGCCTTGATGATTTATGTACGCCACCGTGGTGGCGTTGTCATACTGTACTTGAACAGGTCTGTTCTGTATTAAATGCTGGGCCAAGTTCAGAGCATTGAACACCGCCTGCAGTTCCAGAATGTTTATCGGGAGGAGAGACTCCTCCTTGGTCCACCGACCATGAAGGGAGTGTTGCTCCAACACTGCGACCCAACGTCTGAGACTGGCATCCGTTGTCAGAAGGACCCAGTTGGAGATCCAGCAGGGACGACCCCTGCTCAAACGTTGGTCCTGAAGCCACCAGCTCAGTGACAGATGGACCTCCGGAGACAAGGACATCATGTGAGACCTGATCCGGTGAGGCAGGCCATCCCACTTGGCAAGAATCAATTTCTGTAGAGGGTGGGAATGGAATGGAGTGTACTCCACCATGTTGAAGGACGACACCATGAGACCTAGCACTTGCTTCCCCGAATGTATCGACACTTGTGGACGAGATAGGAAGCATCAAATCCTGTCCTGAAGCTTCAGGACTTTCTCCTGAGACAAGAACAACCGCTGGTTGTGAGTGTCCAACAATGCCCCCAGGTGCACCATGCTCTGAGCAGGGACCAGGGAAGATTTCTTCCAGTTGATGAGCCACCCGTTGGCTTGCAGAAACTGGATGGTCAGATCCAGATGGCGTAGGAGAACTTCTGGGGAATTTGCCAGGATCAACAAGTCGTCCAAGTACGGTAGGATCCTGACCCCTTGACGGCGGAATACCGCCGTCATTACCGCCATGACCTTGGTGAAGACTCGCGGAGCCGTGGTCAAACCAAAATGTAACGCACAAAATTGGTAATGGAGGTTGCCAACCGCAAACTTCAGGTATTACTGATGCGACATTGCAGTGGGAATATGCAGGTAAGCATCCTGTATGTCCAGGGAGACCATATAATCCCCAAGTTCCAATGCCAGGACAACAGAGCGAAGAGTTTCCATACAAAACTTGGAGACCCTCACAAATGGTTGAGAATGGGCCGGGAGGACCCATTCGGTTTCGGGACTAGTAACAGCGGTGAATAGTACCACTTGCCTCTCTGAGTTAGAGGCACCTGTACTACCACTCATGTGTCCAGGAGGGACTGTACCACCGAATGTAGAGTTTTTGCCTTCACCTGATGCGAAGGGACGTTTGTCGGGCAAAATCGATGAGGGAGACGATTCTTGAAGGTTACGGCGTAACCTCGAGTGACAACTTCCCGTACCCAGGCATCGGAAGTGGTCTTCAACCATTCCTGGGTATACCCTAGAAGTCGGCGCCCCACCGTGGGATCCCCCAGAGGGAGGCCCGCCCCGCCATGCGGCAGGCTTGTCAGTCTTGGAAGCAGGCTGACCGGGCAGCCCAGGCCCGTTTGGGCTTACTGGATTTGGAAGTGTGAGCCTGTTTCGGGTACGCCTGACACTTTGCTTTCCCTGAAGGATGAAAGGAGCAAAAGGAAGTACTCTTAGCCTTCGGTACAGAAGTAGCAGTACTAGGTAGACAAGCTGTTTTAGCAGAAGCTAAGTCAGCCACTATCTTGTTGAGGTCTTCTCCGAAAAGGATGTCTCCCTTAAAAGGGAGTACCTCCAGGGTTTTCTTAGAGTCCAGATCCACAGACCAGGACCGTAACCAGAGAATCCGGCGAGTCAGTATGGACGCAGTAGAAGCCTTGGCCGCCAGAATACCGGCAGCAGAAGCCGCCTCTTTAATGTAATGAGAAGCTGTGACAATGGCCCTCATTCAGAGTTGTTCGCTCGCTAGCTGCTTTTAGCAGCATTGCACACGCTAAGCCACCGCCCTCTGGGAGTGTATCTTAGCTTAGCAGAATTGCGAACGAAAGAATCGCAGAATTGCGAATAGAAATTTCTTAGCAGTTTGAGTAGCTCCAGACTTACTCAGCCATTGCGATCAGTTCAGTCAGTTTCGTTCCTGGTTTGACGTCACAAACACACCCAGCGTTCGCCCAGACACTCCCCCGTTTCTTCAGACACTCCTGCGTTTTTCCCAGAAACGCCAGCGTTTTTTCGCACACGCCCAGAAAACGGCAAGTTTCCGCCCAGAAACACCCACTTCCTGTCAATCACAGTACGATCAACAGAACGATGAAAAATCCTCGTTATGCCTTGAGTAAAATACCTAACTTTTGTGTAAAATAACTAAGCGCATGCGCTCTGCGAACCTTGCGCATGCGCAGTAAGCGACTAATCGCAATATAGCGAAAATCGGCAACGAGCGAACAACTCGGAATGACCCCCTCAATATACGATAAGCATTGTCTAGCATGATCAGAAGCGTTGGAAGACATCTCAGCTTCCAACTCCTGAACCCACGCTTCAATAGCCTCTGCAGCCCATGTCGCTGCAATGGTGGGCCGATGCGCAGCACCTGCTAGGGTGTAAATTGCCTTTAAACAACCCTCCACACGCTTATCCGTCGGTTCTTTCTTTCAGTTACTGGCAGAGCTGAGGATACCACCAGCCGCGCCACCTGCGAATCCACTGGCAGGAGGTGTTTCCCAATTTTTACTTAGCTCCGCAGCGAGGGGATAGCGAGCCAGCATCTTCATGTGAGGCGTGAATTTCTTTCCCGGATTTTCCCAGGACTCCTGACGTATGTCAACTAAATAGTCAGAATGAGGTAAAACTCATTAAACCACTTTCTGACGTTTAAATCCGTCCAGTTTCTTAGGGGCAGCATCAGGCTCCGGGTCATCAGTAATTAGAAGAATGAGCCTGATAGCCTCCAACAAGTCAGGAACATCCACCTGTGAAGCAGATTCCCCATCAGATGAGTCAGGATCAGAATCTGTGGGGTCAGTATAAATGCCATCCTCATCAGACGAGGTGTCTGGGACGTTGGTGGATTGTGAGGAAGTAATGGCCGCTTAGAGGACCCCTTGGTCTTAGGCGGGTGAGGGTTAGTCTTCTGAGTAGTCAGTGATTGGTTCAATTGCTGTAACTGAGTAGACAGTTGATCTGCCCATGGCGGGTTAACCGCGGGGACCACAAGCGGTTGTACCGGCACAGGAGGTCCCATAGGGAGCATTAATCTAGTTACCAGCGTATTCAAAAGCGTGGAGAAAGTAGCCCAAGGCAGGTCATTTTGAACCCCTGTTGCTACGATCCCACTGGGGGGTAAGGAGCCCCCAGAACCAGAACCATCAGATGCTATATTTTCCTCAAATGTGTCTGCAGCGTCACCACCACACAATGTGGGATCAGCCCCAGCTCCGTTGCCCCTTGTAGCTGACATATCCAAAAGCTCAATGCAGGGCAACCCAGTACAATATCAGCAGCACAATACCTGACAAGAACCCCCTGTGCAGTGTAACAGCACAAACAGGGAATTCAAGAGGTATACGGTGACTAAAATTCACAGAGAAAAATACACACTGAGTATATCTTATGAAACACCTATATTAAATGATAAACCCGACGCACTTAGGGGGTCATTCCGAGTTGATCGTAGCTGTGCTAAATTTAGCACAGCTGCGATCGTTAACTCAGACATGTGGGGGGACACCCAGCACAGGGCTAGTCCGCCCCGCATGTCAGTGACGGCCCCCCCGCACAAATACAAAAGCATCGCCTTTGTATTTGAGAAGTAACTCCCGGCCAGCGCAGCTCCTGCAACTGGCCGGGAGTTGCTCGTCGCTCCCGCTGGCCGCAGCGGTTGCGTGACACGTGACGCAGCCGCCGCGGCCCGACCCCGCAACGGTCCGGCCACGCCTGTGTTGGCCGGACTGCTCCCCCTAAACAGTGGCTTAACGCCGCCGTTCAGTCCCCTCCCGCCTAGCTACCGCCTCTGTCTCAGAAGCGTCCGCTAGGTAACGAAAGCTGCCATGCGCCGGCACACTGCGGCGCCGGCGCATGCGCAGTTACGACCCGATCGCTGCGACAAACTGCAGCGAGCGGGTCGGAATGACCCCCTTAGCCCCCTCAGGTTATAGAATATAAGGATAGCAATCTGAGCGAGATACACAAAATGGAGGTCACACAACAGCTATATGCACACACAGTCACATTACACAATGCAGAAATTATGACATGCAATCAAACTGCACTGGACTAGCAATACGAAGTAGTACTAAGTATAGCTATACATTCAATGTATATATCAATGCGCAATAAATAGTGGATGTGCATCACAGGGTACTTGTACTATATAACCCTGACTAAATGCACTCTTTCTTAACTAACACTGTCAGCAGACATGTAGAATACTTAAGTGTCCTGTAAAATGCACAGCGCTGACATGCAGGCGGCTATACAGAGGAGGATTTGCCCAAACAGTCCCGAGATCAGCTCAGCTTGTTATAATGGCGCCCAAACGCTGACAGGGAGAGAGAGAGATGCAGCTCCAGGGTGGGAACATTTACTCTAAATGGCGCCCTGGGGCTGGGGGAGGGGCTACAGGTCAAAGCCTTATCCCCCTGCTGGACTTCACCACCGGGTACTGTGGGTATATAAAAACGGTTTATGAGAGGAAACCGACCTGTGCCCTTGCCCTGGTGGTCTAGTGGGGTCCCTGTACTGCCACAGTGTCCATGCCGCGCGGGATCGCGATTTACAGTGGGTCCCACCGAGGGGATCCACTTACCTCCTCCCTGAGTGCAGCCACGCGATCCAGGAGAACAGCGGTAGTGTGTGTGACTAACTGGAAGAAATCGGCGCCTCCGCTGTAAGTACCCGGCAACCAGGGCGCGGGAGTATACAGCGCTGCTGAGGGAGGTGATGGAGCTACAGCAGGAGATGTCTGACTGACATATAACAGAGTCAGTGTCTCTGCTGCAGCCCTTGAAGTCTTCATTTTTCATTAAAAGCTTCTTCTCAGGGCTGCTGGTGCAGCCCCCCTGTTGTATGCCCGTTTGCTGCATGGCACCAACTACAAAACTGAGTTCCTGTGCACAGAGGCGGGGTTATAGAGGCGGCGGTGCTAGGCATTCTGGGAAGAAAGTCAAAGCTTTGAGCTTGTTGGTGCCTCGGATCAAGATCCTACTCTAACACCCCAATGTCATTCCCTGTGAAGCCCAGTGTACCCCGCAGCAGAAAGTTAAGTTATCATTTAGAGATATTGGTGCATAATATTATCAAGATACAGTTGTATGTTCCTGGTGGTCTCATCTATGCGATCCTGAACCCTAAAATATACCCAGGTACTTTACACCAACATATTACTGTTGGTTGATAACACTGCTGTGTACACTGCTACTATAATTATTCTCAGTGATGCTGATGCCTTCTGGTGGCTTACAGAAGCAGCAAACAACTGTACCACCAACTTAACATGTAAAATAAGAATTTACTCATCGGTAATTCTATTTCTCATAGTCCGTAGTGGATGCTGGGGACTCCGTAAGGACCATGGGGATTAGTGGCTCCGCAGGAGACTGGGCACAACTATAAAGAAAGCTTTTAGACTACTGGTGTGCACTGGCTCCTCCCACTAAGACCCTCCTCCAGACCTCAGTTAGGATACTGTGCCCGGAAGAGCTGACACAATTAGGAAGGATTTTGAATCCCGGGTAAGACTCATACCAGCCACACCAATCACACCGTATAACTCGTGATACAATACCCAGTTAACAGCATGATAACAACTGAGCCTCTCAACAGATAGCTCAACAATAACCCTTTAGTTAAGCAATAACTATATACAAGTATTGCAGACAATCCGCACTTGGGATGGGCGCCCAGCATCCACTACGGACTATGAGAAATAGAATTACCGGTGAGTAAATTCTTATTTTCTCTAACGTCCTAAGTGGATGCTGGGGACTCCGTAAGGACCATGGGGATTATACCAAAGCTCCCAAACGGGCGGGAGAGTGCGGATGACTCTGCAGCACCGAATGAGAGAACTCAAGGTCCTCCTCAGCCAGGGTATCAAATTTGTAGAATTTTGCAAACGTGTTTGCCCCTGACCAAGTCGCAGCTCGGCAAAGTTGAAGAGCCGAGACCCCTCGGGCAGCCGCCCAAGAGCAGCCCACTTTCCTCGTGGAATGGGATTTCACTGATTTAGGATGCGGCAGCACAGCCGCAGAATGTGCAAGCTGAATCGTACTACAGATCCAGCGAGCAATAGTCTGCTTAGAAGCAGGTGCACCCAACTTGTTGGGCGCATACAGGATAAAAGAGCGAGTCAGTCTTCCTGACTCCAGCTGTCCTGGAAACATAAATTTTTAGGGCCCTGACTACATCCAACAACTTTGAAGCCTCCAAGTTATTTGTAGCCGCAGGCACCACGATAGGTTGGTTCAGATGAAAAGCTGATACCACTTTGGGGAGAAACTGGGGACGAGTCCTCAATTCTGCCCTATCCATATGGAAAATCAGATAAGGGCTTTTACATGACAAAGCCGCCAATTCTGAAACACGCCTGGCCGAAGCCAAGGCCAACAACATGACCACTTTCCACGTGAGATATTTCAAATCCACGGTTTTCAGTGGCTCAAACCAATGTGACTTTAGGAAATCCAACACCACGTTGAGATCCCAAGGTGCCACTGGAGGCACAAAAGGGGGCTGAATATGCAGCACTCCCTTAACAAAAGTTTGAACTTCAGGTAGTGAAGCCAGTTCTCTCTGGAAGAAAATCGATAAGAGCCGAAATCTGGACCTTAATGGAACCCAATTTAAGGCCCATAGTCACCCCTGACTGTAGGAAGTGCAGGAACCGGCCCAGCTGAAATTCTTCCGTTGGAGCCTTCCTGGCCTCACACCACGCAACATATTTACGCCATATGCGGTGATAATGGTTTGCGGTTACTTCTTTCCTAGCTTTTATCAGCGTAGGAATGACTTCCTCCGGAATGCCCTTTTCCTTCAGGATCCGGTGTTCAACCGCCATGCCGTCAAACGCAGCCGCGGTAAGTCTTGGAACAGACAGGGCCCCTGCTGCAGCAGGTCTTGTCTGAGCGGTAGAGGCCATGGGTCCTCTGACATCATTTCTTGAAGTTCCGGATACCACGCTCTTCTTGGCCAATCCGGAACAATGAGTATAGTTCTTACTCCTCTTCTCCTTATTATCCTCAGTACCTTTGGTATGAGAGGAAGAGGAGGGAACACATAAACCGATCGGTACACCCACGGTGTTACCAGAGCGTCCACAGCTATCGCCTGCGGGTCTCTCGACCTGGCGCAATATTTTTCTAGCTTTTTGTTTAGGCGGGACGCCATCATGTCCACCTGTGGTTTTTCCCACTGGTTTACAATCATTTGAAAGACTTCTGGATGAAGTCCCCACTCTCCCGGGTGGAGGTCGTGCCTGCTGAGGAAGTCTGCTTCCCAGTTGTCCACTCCCGGAATGAACACTGCTGACAGTGCTAACACGTGATTTTCCGCCCATCGGAGAATCCTTGTGGCTTCTGCCATCGCCGTCCTGCTTCTCGTGCCGCCCTGTCGATTTACATGGGCGACCGCCGTGATGTTGTCTGACTGGATCAGTACCGGCTGGTTTTGAAGCAGGGGTTTTGCCTGACAGGGCATTGTAAATGGCCCTTAGTTCCAGAATATTTATGTGCAGGGAAGTCTCCTGACTTGACCATAGTCCTTGGAAGTTTCTTCCCTGTATGACTGCTCCCCAGCCTCGAAGGCTGGCATCCGTGGTCACCAGGACCCAGTCCTGTATGCCGAATCTGCGGCCCTCTTGAAGATGAGCACTCTGCAGCCACCACAGCAGAGACACCCTTGTCCTCGGAGACAGGGTTATCAGACGATGCATTTGAAGATGCGATCCGGACCACTTGTCCAACAGGTCCCACTGAAAGGTTCTTGCATGAAACCTGCCGAATGGAATCGCTTCGTAGGAAGCTACCATTTTTCCCAGGATCCGCGTGCAATGATGCACCGACACCTGTTTTGGTTTTAGGAGGCCTCTGACTAGAAATGACAGCTCCTTGGTCTTTTCCTCCGGGAGAAACAAACACTTTTCTCTGTTCTGTGTCCAGAACCATCCCTAGGAACAGCAGGCGTGTCCTAGGGACCAGCTGTGACTTTGGAATGTTTAGAATCCAGCCGTGCTGTTGTAGCACTTCCCGAGATAGTGCTACCCCTACCAACAACTGCTCTCTGGACCTCGCCTTTATCAGGAGATCGTCCAAGTACGGGATAATTAAAACTCCCTTCCTTCGAAGGAGTATCATCATTTCCGCCATTACCTTGGTAAAGACCCTCGGAGCCGTGGAGAGACCGAACGGCAACGTCTGGAATTGGTAATGACAATCTTGTATCACAAACCTGAGGTACTCCTGGTGAGGATGGTAAATGGGGACATGTAGGTAAGCATCCTTGATGTCCAGCGATACCATGTAATCTCCCTCATCCAGGCTTGCAATAACCGCCCTGAGCGATTCCATCTTGAACTTGAATTTTTTTATATATGTGTTCAAGGATTTCAAATTTAAAATGGGTCTCACCGAACCGTCCAGTTTCGGTACCACAAACATTGTGGAATAGTAACCCCTTCCTTGTTGAAGTAGGGGCACCTTTACTATCACTTGTTGTGAATACAGCTTTTGAATTGCCTGTAACACTGCCTCCCTGCCTGAGGGAGTGGTTGGCAAGGCAGATTTGAGGAAACGGCGGGGGGGAGATGTCTCGAATTCCAATTTGTACCCCTGAGATACTATTTGAAGGATCCAGGGATCCACCCGTGAGCGAGCCCACTGATCGCTGAAATTTTTGAGACGGGCCCCCACCGTACCTGGCTCCGCCTGTGGAGCCCCAGCGTCATGCTGTGGACTTAGAAGAAGCAGGGGAGGACTTTTGCTCCTGGGAACTGGCTGTATGCTGCAGCTTTTTCCCTCTACCTCTGCCTCTGGGCGGAAAGGACGCGCCTTTAACCCGCTTGCCCCTATTGGGCCGAAAGGACTGTACCTGATAATACGGTGCTTTCTTTGGTTGTGAGGGAACATGGGGCAAAAATGTAGACTTCCCAGCTGTTGCTGTGGAAACGAGGTCCGAGAGACCATCCCCGAACAATTCCTCACCCTTATAAGGCAGAACTTCCATGTGTCGTTTGGAATCTGCATCACTTGTCCACTGCCGAGTCCATAACCCTCTCCTGGCAGAAATGGACATTGCACTAATTTTGGATGCCAGCCGGCAAATATCCCTCTGTGCATCCCTCATGTATAAAAGTGCGTCTTTTATATTATGCTCTACGTTTAGCAAAATAGTGTCCCTGTCTAGGGTATCTATATTTTCTGACAGGGAATCTGACCACGCAGCAGCAGCACTGCACATCCAGGCTGAAGATATAGCCGGTCTCAGTATAACACCTGTGTGTGTATATATAGATTTCAGGATAGCCTCCTGCTTTCTATCAGCAGATTCCTTCAGGGCGGCCGTATCCGGAGACGGTAGTGCCACCTTCTTTGACAAGCGTGTGAGCGCTTTATCCACCCTAGGGGATGTTTCCCAGCGTGACCTATCCTCTGGCGGGAAAGGGTACGCCATTAGTAACCTCTTAGAAATTACCAGCTTTTTATCAGGGGAAGCCCACGCTTCTTCACACACTTCATTTAACTCTTCAGATGGAGGAAAAGCTACTGGTAGTTTTTTCTCTCCAAACATTATACCCTTTTTTGTGGTACCGGGGGTAACATCAGAAATGTGCAACACATTTTTCATTGCCTCAATCATGTAACGTGTGGCCCTACTGGAAGTTACATTAGTCTCTTCGTCGTCGACACTGGAATCAGTATCCGTGTCGACATCTGTGTCAACCATCTGAGGTAGCAGGCGTTTTAGAGCCCCTGATGGTTTTTGAGACTCCTGGGCAGGCACAGGCTGAGAAGCCGGCTGTCCCACATTTGGTATGTCGTCAAACCTTTTATGTAAGGAGTCGACACTATCACGTAATTCCTTCCACAGCACCATCCACTCAGGTGTCGACCCCGCAGGGGGTGACATCACATTAACAGGCATCTGCTCCGCCTCCACATAAGCCTCCTCATCTAACATGTCGACACAGCCGTACCGACACACCGCAAACACACAGGGAATGCTCTGACAGAGGACAGGACCCCACAAAGCCCTTTGGGGAGACAGAGAGAGAGTATGCCAGCACACACCAGAGCGCTATATAACACTGGGATCCCACTATCAATGAGTGTTTTCCCTATAGCTGCTTTTTTATATATATATATATATATATATATATATATATATATATATATATATATATAAAATATCTATACTGCGCCTAAATTTAGTGCCCCCCCTCTCTTTTTTACCCTTCTGTAGTATTCAGACTGCAGGGGAGAGCCAGGGAGCTTCCTTCCAGCGGAACTGTGAGGAAAAAATGGCGCCAGTGTGCTGAGGGAGAAGCCCCGCCCCCTTTTCGTCGGACTTTCTCCCGCTTTTTCTGTAATACTGGCAGGGGTAATTTTACATCTATATAGCCTCTAGGACTATATATGATGTATATTTTGCCAGCCAAGGTGTTATTTATTGCCCTCAGGGCGCCCCCCCCCCCAGCGCCCTGCACCCATCAGTGACCGAAGTGTGAGGTGTACATGAGGAGCAATGGCGCACAGCTGCAGTGCTGTGCGCTACCTTGGTGAAGACCGAAGTCTTCTGCCGCCGATTTTCCGGACCTTCTTCGTGCTTCTGGCTCTGTAAGGGGGACGGCGGCGCGGCTCCGGGAACGAATACCAAGGTCGGGTCCTGCGGTCGATCCCTCTGGAGCTAATGGTGTCCAGTAGCCTAAGAAGCCCAAACTACCACCTGTTAGGTAGGTTCGCTTCTTCTCCCCTTAGTCCCTCGCTGCAGTGAGTCTGTTGCCAGCAGATCTCACTGAAAATAAAAAACCTAAATATACTTTCTTTCTAGGTGCTCAGGAGAGCCCCTAGTGTGCATCCAGCTCAGCCGGGCACAAGAATCTAACTGAGGTCTGGAGGAGGGTCTTAGTGGGAGGAGCCAGTGCACACCAGTAGTCTAAAAGCTTTCTTTATAGTTGTGCCCAGTCTCCTGCGGAGCCGCTAATCCCCATGGTCCTTACGGAGTCCCCAGCATCCACTTAGGACGTTAGAGAAAATATATTCCTGTTATTATTTTTTTTTTTAAATAACAAAGAGGAACATACACAAATCATTTCCTTATGGCCTGTCTATTTCACACACATAAGAAAGAGGTTTACATTGCAGGGAGTCTGTGAGGACTCCTCGATACGTTGTAGCTTCCCAAACATTCTGGGAGAGTAGGGGTGTGGGTCAGGCATATAATGGCAAGAGCATATTCCACATAAGAGATGAAATCGGAGCAGTGCACATGTAATTCCACCTGTACCTCAGAAAACCAGGGCGAGCACTCTACGTCAATCTGACATAAGACATGGACTCATTTACTACCTCTCTCCTGCACCATACCTCCCAACACATAGCACTGTATTATTGCTGTGCAGCGCCACAGAAAAGGCATTTCATATTCCCTGAGTGTGTACCAAGCCCTTCAAGATGCATTTGAAGACACACCCTCCCTGAAGGAAATACAATATGCATTGCACTAGGACACCATGACTGAGACATATCCAGACACAGCCCTGTGAAGAGTCCCGACTACATGGTAACGACATAAAATACAGACTGATCTGCCAAAGTCGGGACAGTTGGGAAGTATGCCTACAATGTTTTGACGGAGATAAATAGATAGATGCTTGATTAAAGCCACTAGGTGAATACATAAGCATACGTACTCTTGGTTTGGGGTGGTGACATTTGAAATATCAAGCCCAGAAACAAGTACTTGGTCACAACTAGGATGCTGGTGGTTATTTAGCATCGCTCTTCTTGCATCTTTTTCAATTGCTTTTCTCTTTCCACCATTGAAGAAATATTCTTGACAAACACTGTGAATAAGAAAAAATAAAATGTACTTAGAAGCATATCTTTCCTACATAACATACATCTAAAAGATGCACAATTATTAAGGGATGCTAAATGGTCATTTAATTAAAAACAGTATTTTTTTCTAAGAGTCTTTAAATGTTTCTTTTTCTTAAACAAGCAAAATCCACAAGGGACAAGAAGATTGAAAAGCCTTATTGCCAAGTCTATTTCCGCAATATAATAAGTGCAACGTGCTAGTTACCCGAGGCACCATTCAATTCGTCCTTCTCCTTCGCACTTCTTTGCCCAATGATTATCAGCTAAGTTTTTCATTGCAGCAGCATATTCACAAAGTCTTTCTTCATCTTTACAGTGTTCTTTCCAAATTTTATCAAAATCGACAGCTAAAATAACAAATAAAATAAAGTGTTATAAAGTACAGTGAAATACAAACCCTAATACATTTTCAATTACCAAGATATGGCACCTCAACTGATGTCTACAGTCAATTAAAAAAGGAAGGCCACTATAGCATTATTTTATGAATTTCACGAAACATATCAGAACACACATTACCCAAAAGATCCTTTATACTTAGCTAGTGAACTCTGCACAACTCCAGCGGTTGCTTCCCCTGATAAAGATAAATTATGTAGAAAGTATGAAGCACTAAACACTTAATACATCTGATACTCTTTCAGGGAGACTATCGGAGTTAGCCAAATATGCGGTAATGAGGTAAGCTCTAATAAGCAATGTAAAATTAGCATTTGCTTTGATAACAAAAAAACGCATGTGCTATTAAGTTTGATCGAAATCAGTGGTTCCCAAACTTGGTCCTCTGACCCACAACAGTTCATGCAGAAGGAGGGCCCAATCGATATCTGGGCACGATGCAGATGATCGATGTAGTATTACATTCCTGAACATTCCCATGCCTGCCTTCCAGATCTCCTCCATCTTGGATCTCATTTCTCTTGTAATTTTAACCCTGCACTGTCTGGACCATGCCCTCTCCTCTTGCAGTAAATCCTTGCTGCGGAACAGGCTATTACTCAGACTGACCAAAGCTTGTACCACCAATACATTTCCAGGTCACCTAGCAAGTACACAGGTGTATTCATTATTCACTGACACATTTCAAAAGATCCACAGGTGATTCTAATTATTTCTTTTGTGCCATACACAATTCTGACTCCCATTGGAAAACCATGCACCAGAATTAACTTCTGTCACCTTGGTGATAAATTTTGGATACGTACCTAAAGTTTAAAGCAAAAATCGGGACACTTGAAATTTTCATTTTTGGTCAAAATTGATGGTGCAGGGCTTACGTTTTTTCATATATGGGTATATTATTTTTTCTTCTTACCAATTGGTTAAGTTAGGCTGACCATATTATCCCTTTAACCTGGGACACTCATGAATTACACAGGTTCTGTGGCTGACTGACTACAAGCCTGCATTTCACCTGGTTTTAAGCAGCCACAGAACCAGTGTTCCAGGTTAAAGGTCAACCTAGAAGTAAACTTATTTTTGTTTATAGTTTCTAGTCTACTTATAATTTTAAGTTTTTTGTTTTAAGCAAAACATAATCCTCTGCAATTACAAGAGTTATAGCCAACAAACTGGTTTAGGAGACAAACTAATTGTTTGACAAATTAGATGGTGGCATCATCCCATTGGATGTTCTGCACGTCCAACTGGTCAATTTCATTGACAACACACTATTGTTACATGAATCATGTAACGATATGTCTCGTTTTCAGATGATCCATTGTGTAGTGTGTATGGTGATGCGATAGTTACATAAAATCGCCCCATCGTGTAGGTTGTACCTAGCTTTACATTAAACAGTTCATATGGGTGTTTACCAGATCATTTTTTTTTATCATCGTCAGTGATGCTTAATTATAACAAGATTGTGATGTACAATTAAAAATGCTATTAGGATCAGGTACCAGTGTTTTGAAGACAAAGGGCTTAATTTACTAAGTGGCGGGTTCTAAATCCCAGATGTTTTGTGGCGGCTTATCAATCTGCAAAGCCGCAGAGACAGCACACTTTAGAATAGATTATCAAACCACCATCGATGTTTTAGACCATGGAAAGAACAGAAACCAAGGATCTATCAAGCAGCAGCTTTGAAAACCACAGTAAAACCTACCCCTAAAAACAAACAAAAAAACCCAAAACACAACACTAGCCTCAGATAGGTGTGACTGGTGAGACAAAGTAAATGAATTGATTTTGACAGGCAAGATTGATTGTCAGGAATATCCTCCAATAGGGCTATAGAGGATTATGATGTCTTTCACCAGTCATGGCTGGACTTTAACACAAATACACAAACAAAAACATAAAAAATTTTTTTTTTTTTAAAAATCACCACACACACGACATCTTTGAAAAAACAAAAACACCTGCTCACAATGACATCTTCCCCACTTAAACTCCTCACAAACCCAAAAAAGTGAAATTATCCAGCTGTCTGTTTGTATGATAACAATTGTATTGTGCTTTATGTAACAAATAGAGTAGCAAAAGTACATGCATATGAATAGAATAATGCCAGTTGAATGTTGTCTTCATAAAAGCACCAATAAATGACTATGAACATGAGTATCTTCTAATCCACAGTGGTTTCATTAGAAACTGCTTCCATAGAACATGCCATTGTAATTTATAATACAATGAGGATCGAAGGCATGTTATATTTAGAAATCAAAACCACCCTTTAGTGGTGGCTAGCAATCAGATATGAAAACAGCCTTCAATCTGTGGCGGTTTCTGGCAGCTTCTAAATGACACCATACCCTCTGTTTACTGAATTTAGCCCAAAGGGTTTCAGACATTCACAGGATATACTAGTGTAAAACACTTCATCTACCACATTCCAACAAAAGGGAATTTGCTGTCTGTTATCTGGATGCAGACTGTTTTGTAAATTAATAATGAAGTCAATGATGAATGGATATTAAAATGGCTGCCAAGTAGCCAACACAGATGCTCTCAAATGAATTAGCAG